>NC_040095.1:61352668-62001373 GCF_003369695.1 Bos indicus x Bos taurus
GAATATAGAAGATATAGAAGCCATTGACTATTTGAATAGATGCTTTTTGGAACAGGGAACAGCAGGAGATGAATACATTGCCCAGAAGATGCATAGCCATTAGTCTCCTAGTTGTATAATTGTGTAACTGTGTTACGATGTGGAAGGGACTGTTGATGAAGACATCTGTGTATCCTTCAAGCCCATTTTATCTTTGCTCAGATGGTGGACATTCAGAAGCTTTTCCCAAGTTACTTAAATTTATACTTGTCTGTTTATGCTCACGTCAAAGGATTGGAAGCCAGTGATATTTTCACTGACAAAAAACAATGAGCATTTGATCCACTTGAGAAGGAACAACTTCAGTTGTCAAGACTGGATGCTGACAGGTCACTGAGCACCATGAACCCTGAGTGTTCAAATTATTAGGATGTAAAGGCAGTGGGGGTGTGGCAGGAAGGTCATGGTCACGGCACCAGAACACTCAGGCTGTGACTTGGGACAAGTCGTTTGAGTTTTCTGGGCCTCCATTTCCTCACTTGTAAAGTAGGAAATATTGAACATCTAGGTCTGTTCCAGCTCTCACCCTTTGCCCTTCATCTCATTCAGACCTTTCACAGTACACAGCAAGTCACATCTGAGCACTTTAATATAGGGACACTCCTTAAACTTGAATTATAAAGAGATGGCCCTAGTGGTAAAGAATCTGCCTACCAATGCAGAAGATGCAGGAGATGCAGTTTGATCCCTGGGTCAGGAAGATCCTCTGGAGAAGGAAATGGCAGCCCACTCCAGTATCCTTGCCTGTAAAATTCCATGGACAGAGGAACCTGGTGGGCTACAGAAAAGAGTAGGACATGACTAAGTGACTGAGCACACACACAATTAAATCATGAGGATGGCAAGGTGTTGGCAGATAGATGGGTGCTTCAGAGGAAGGCAGATAGATGTCTACGTGTTTATGTGGATTTGGTTTTTCAATATAGGAATCTCCAGTTAAGTCATGGTATGGACTTTATATTTGGGAAAACACAATTTAAAAGAGTTTATAAATATATCTTAAACTGCCTCAAATGGTCTAGATGTCTTCTACATTGACTGAAAACTGAAGTGAAGACAGGGAGCTAGAATAGAGTTTTGCCCATTGGGAGAACACATGGGCTGAGACTTTTAAGAAATGATCATTCATTCCACTTAATAAAAATGTGCTTCTGAAGTCCTGTAAGGACCAGCAGGCTAGCAGGCACTCCTTGTGCCTCAAGGGTAAATATGAAGTAGCTCCTGGTCTCTGGGGGGTTATTGTCAAATACAGAGAGAGGCACAGAAGCAGGCATAAACATGATCACATATGTTGGTGCCTTGAAGAGAACAGGAAGCTGTGTCAGGGATGGTTTCACCAAGGGATCTTTGTGTGTCTGGGATATTAAACACTGGTAGGAAAAGAAATGGGTTAAAGGCACTGCTCAAAAAGAAAATACAAAGTCAGAAAGACAAAGGTGGATTGGCATCAGTGTGGTTGTGATAGCTTAAAGTGAATGGTGTTGGATTCGTGATCTCCAAAGAAAAAGATTTAGCTTCCGGACCAGGGACCGGGCTTGAATACTCAGAGCTTTTGTGTGACCAAAGTTTTATTACAGTGAAAAAGGACAAAGAAAGCTTCTGACAAAGACATAGAAAGGGGATGGAGAGTGCCCCCATCACTAGTCTTATCAAGGCCTTATATACTTTTACCAGACCCACTCCCACAACATACATCTTAAATTAATAAGATTAGAACTTAGAAACCCCACTCCAGTACTCTTGCCTGGAAAATCCCATGGATGGAGGAGCCTGGTGGGCTATAGTCCATGGGGTCACTAAGAGTCAGACACAACTGAGCGACTTCACTTTCACTTTTCACTTTCATGCATTGGAGAAGGAAATGGCAACCCACTCCAGTGTTCCTGCATTGAGAGTCCCAGGGAAGGGGGAGCCTGGTGGGCTGCTGTCTATGGGGTCGCACAGAGTCGGACATGACTGAAGCAACTTAGCAGCAGCAGCAGCAGCAGTAGGAGCAGCAGAACTTAGAATAGAAGGGTCTTACCAGACCCACTCCCATGTAAAATTAACAAGGTTAGTATCCATTGCTGTTAGATAATCCTTAGTATAGAGTTTAAGATGAGTTGTTTTGTTGTGTAATCATCATCTCTGGGCTTAAAGAAAAGCATGTCTTATGTGACTAAGACTGAAGAATGTAGAAAAAAAAGTTTGTCCTTTTCTCTTCCTCGGGAGCCCCAGACCCTTTTCTCCTCCTCAGAGACCCCAGACTTCTTATCAACCTACCTATGAATTGACTCTCTCAGTTGGCATAGTGAGCTCATAGGTGGACTGGTATTGGTTAAGAGTGCAGACAGATGTGACCATTCTGTGATCTGGCAGGCTAGAGATTTTGGGTTTTGTTGAGTGGGCAATAGAACATGGAAGATGGTTTTCCCCAAGGAAGTGATGTTCTGGAAGGAAGCTTGGTTCTGCCAGCTGCATGGAGAATGGATTGAAGCCCGTAGAAGCTGGTAACAGCTGGTCAAGTTAGAGATGGTAGCCTGTGTCCAAGAAGTGGGTCATAAAACTTAAACCAAGATCCTGAGCACTTAGAGTAGTTTCAGAGTAATGTAATGGAGCTGGGAGGGTCTGGGGACTCACTTGGGTTGAAAGAAACAGAGCAGGGTTGCAAAACTACTATTTATTAAAAAAAAAAAAAATTCCGTGGGCTAAGCCAACACTACAGCTCAGCTCTACCACGAGTGTTGCCTATTTTCAACAAGGAACCTTTGATTTTTTTTTTGTTTGTTTGTTTCATGATATGTGAATATATGCTAATTCCCCTTTATCCAGGAGAAACTATCATAGAATTTTAAATTTAAGAGATTGCTGCGTTAGCAGCAGGCAGCAAAGATGCTGCCTAATTTGTTGACAGTAAAGTGGTATTCATAAGCCACAGTCTTCAGAAACATCTGTTTGTTTAGTACCTCAAGAGCTGAGGAAGTTGAAAGCTTATCACACATTGTTGCTTCGTCTTGTGAACTGATTTGAGAATGTAGCTCTCAGCAAGATTTTATTGAAAAGATCTGCCCAAGGAATTGACTACCAGCTTTACTCCAAATTTAGCAATTAACCTTCTCTCTCCGATATGGAGATGATGGTCTCCACCTGTTGAGACGTGCTGTCATGTTGACATTCCACATTTAAAGGAAATAGTGCCAATCTGATATTTCCCCGATCATCCTATAGCCAAGACTCCATGCTCCCAATGCAGGGGGCCTGGATTCGATCCCTGGTCCGGGAAGTAGATTCCGCATGCTACAGTGGAGATTCCACTTGCTGTAACTAAAGACCCTGCATGCCACAACTACGACCCAAGATAAAAATGAATAAATAAATGTTTAAAATCAATTTAAAAAATGTTTCATTCTGTTTTTAGGATTCTTGGGTTGCCTGTCATATCACACATGCCCCTGAAATACTAGAGCTGTAATTCTTTTCAATACTTGTATTTATCTGTTTGGCTCTGCTAAGTCTTCATTCCCACATAGGCTTTTCTGTGCTTGTGGAGAGCAGGGGTTACTCTCTGGTTGTGGTGTGCTGTTTTGTTGTGGTGGGCGGGCTTCTGGTTGCAGTGGCTTTTCTTATTGCAGAGCATGGGTTCGAGGGCTTCAGTAGTTGCTTAATGTGGGCTCAACAGTTGCAGCTCCTGAGCTCCAGAGCACAGGCTCAATAGTTGTGGTGCATGGGCTTAGTTGCTCCACAGCATATGGGATCTTCCCCGACCAGGATTGAACCCATGACCCCTGCACTGGCAGGTGGATTCTTTACCACTGAGCCACCAGGGAAGCTTCTTAAGCTTTAATTTTTAGGAGGTGGTCCAGGTAGTGTTTGGGCTTCCCTGGTGGCTCAACTGATAAAGAATCCACCTGCAATGCAGGAGACCTTGGCTGGATCTCTGGATTGGGAAGATCCCTTGGAAAAGGGAAAGGCTACTCACTCCAGTATTCTGGCCTGGAGAATTCCATGGACTACAGTCCTTGGGGTCACAAAGAGTCAGACACGACTGAGTGACTTTCACTCATTCGCTCCAGGTAGTATTTAAGACAATGGAGTTTGGAACTGGTAGGTTTTGTATTTGAATCTCAGTTCTGCCTGTTGCTATGTGTGTGACCTTGAGAAATACCCTGGTCCTTTAGAAATTCCATTTATAATTATCTCACTTGTCATATGCACAAGTAGATAGGAAATGCCCTCATCTTCATTTTGTTGTACTTCAGTCTCTAAATCATGTCTGACTCTTTGCAACTCCATGGACTGCAGCACACCAGGCTTTCCTGTCCTTCACTATCTCCTGGAGTTTGCTCAAAATCATGTCCATTGAGTCAGGGATGCTATCCAGCCATCTCATCCTCTGTCACCTCCTTCTCCTCCGGCTCTTGATCTTTCCCAACATCAGGGTCTTTTCCAATGAGTCAGTTCTTCTCATCAGGTGGCCAAAGGATTGGAGCTTCAACTTCAGTGTCAGTACTTCCAATGAATATTCAGGGTTGATTTCCTTTAGGTTTGATCTCTTTGCTGTCCAAGGGACTCTCAAGAGTCTTCTACAGTACCACAGTTCAAAAGCATCAATTCTTTGGGGTTCAGCCATCTTTATGGTCCAACTCTCACATCTGTACATGACTACTGGAAAAACCATAGCTTTGACTATATGGACCTATGTCAGCAAAGTGATGTCTCTGCTTTTTATACACTGTCTAGGTTTGTCATAGCTTTTCTTCCAAGAAGCAGGTGTCTTTTAATTTCATGGCTGCGGTCATCATCCAGAGTGATTTTGAAGCCCAGGAAAATAAAGTCTGTCACTGTTTCCATTTTTTCCTCATCCATTTGCCATGAAGTGATGGGACTGGATGCCATGATCTTAGTTATTTGAGTTTTAAGCTAGCTTTTCCACTGTATTTTTGGAATTGTTAGGATTTTTTTAAAGCCTTGTTGCATTGTGGGGGGATTGTGGAAGCTAGTGGCCTTCCTCTGGGACTTGTGTCTAAAAGCTGAAGTCTGCCAATCTTGTTCCCAAATCAGAGAAGCATTGCCCAGAACCATGTGGGTGGGTCGCTACGGTCAACAAAGCAAGGAAAAATCTATAAGAACACGGGTTTGTGAAGTCCTCTGTTATGACGGGAAGGAGTCCAAGGTCTCATCCATCCACTCATCCTTTCATTCCTTTGTTCAGTACATATAGATCATGGCTCTACTACATGTCACAGTGTAACAGACACTGGGAGCATAGCTCTAGGTGAGAAGAGCACACTACCTGCCCTCAAGTAACCTAGTCTTCATGCTGCCTTAAGGGTGTTACTTTACTTAGTAAGGATAATAGCAAGAGCTTGCTCTGCTTTCCTTATTGTAACAAAATGTCTATCAAGCTAAACTTCACGTGTGTGATCAACCACTTAATATGGAGATAATACAGCAAAGCAAGAATGAAACTCAAGAGCGAATTAAATTAGCTCAACTCTATTTAAACTGCCTTTTGGGGTACAGATACAGAGATTATTTTAAGCTTGAACCTGACCATTTCAAACACTTATTATATTTGGCTAATGAACTAGCATTCCAGAGGAAGAAAATTCATCAGAACTTAAGTTTCCTGTGCCACTCCTGGGGTCAGAACAAAGAGTAATAAACTAATGAAGAAACAAAGCTCCATAGAATATTTGAAAGTTTTTAGGGAAATATTAAAAACCTCAAAATAAGAAAATTTTAGAAAGTAAAACATAAAGAAACTGGCAATGTTTCTGCCAGGGGATTGAATTCATCATTTTTTACTGAAGATTTAACTTGCATCATTATTCCCAGAGAGAATTCTTTCATGTTAAGTCAGAAAATCACAAAACCAAATAAAACTCTGAGATGCTAATTGAATACAATGATAAAATAAGATACTTCCAAATAAAAGTATTCTATTAAAATGGACTAATAGCTTATTTTTTAAATGTTATCATTTCCTCAAAGGGCTTTAGTTATGCAGTGATTTTTTGAGATTATATTGTACAAATGATTTTTAGAAACAAATTTTATATTAAGAGAGTGGCACATACATAGAAAATTGCAATATATGATGTATATGATGGAGAATATATAACATGTTTATATGGATGTTTAACAAAATGCCCTAGATTTACTGAAAAATAGAATTTGACCAATGACTGTTTGAGGCACTTCTCTGTCTTTCTTAAGTTGCCTCCTCAGCATTTCAGAGATAAACCCTTGGCGGACTTTTATGTTCATTCATTCCGTTGGAATTTGTTGTATTTTCCCACATGCAAACATCCAAATATGCAAAATATTATTTAGTTCACCTGTTTTTGAATCTTACATAATTATGCTACCTATTCTTTGCAACTTGCTTTTGTTTTTCACCCAACTGCCTGTTTTGCAGATGTATTCGTGGTGACATGGATGCTTGTAGTTCAGGCTTTTGTTGTTTTGTTTTTCACGGATGCCTCCTAGTTCGTCATCTGATTATGTGAGTTTTTCCTTTCTCCTGAGAAGAGTATTTGCAAAGTTCGCAGGTTTCTCTTTGGGAACATATGGCTTGGGACCTGGGTGCGTGGGACTTCTGGTGTATGTGTGCTTGTGTTTCTCTTGGGCATGCACAGCACTGGCAGCCTTGTAGGAGTTGAACATCTTCAACTTCCTTCATAAAGTCCAGGAGCTTTCAGAAGAAACTGTACAGGTTTATATCCCCATCAGCAATGATTAAGCCATTGCTCCATATACTCAGCAAAACTAGCTGCTTTCCAAATTTTCTTGGCACTGTTGTTGCAAATCTGGTAGCTTTGAAGTTTGCATCTCCCTACCTTCTGCTCTGTAGAAGTTTTCACATATTTATTAGACATTTGTTTTGTTTTGTTTTGTTTTTTCCTGTGCTGGGTCATCATTGCTACTCAAGCTTTCTCTAGTTGCAAAGAGTGGGGCTACCCTTCACTGAGGTGCTTGGTCTTCCCATTGCAGCGGCTTCCCTTGTTGAGGAGCACAGGCTCTGGGTGTGAGGGCCGCAGTACTTGCAGCACGTGGGCCCAGTAGTTGCGGCTCGTGGGCTTATAGATCACGACGGTGTGATCACCCACCTAGAGCCAGACATCCTGGAATGTGAAGTCAATATGAAGTCAAGTCCTGATATGCATTTGGATTCCTATGCCCTGAGAAAGGTTATTGTAGTCCAATAATAAAATCAATTTAGTTTAGGTGTCGTATCCAAATGTCCCTTTATCAAAGATAAGGAAACTATTTCCTGCCCCTTATGTATACCCTTTTATAGAAAAGTGCAGGTGTGTTTGTGATTCTCTAGGGCTAGGAGCTTAGTTATGTTTTTTCCCTGATCCCTAAGCTCTTATCGTTAAGTTTCAGTCCCTAAGTTTAATTTGGAAAATGGGTTCTCTGACTAGAGGAAATAAAAGGAACAGAAATGACAAGAGTTTAACAGTTGCAGTAGTTGCAGCACGTGGGCTCAGTAGTTGTGGCCCATGGGAATCGAACACTGTCCCCTGCGTTGGCCGGCAGACTCTCATCCACTGCACCACCAGGAAAGTCCTGTGCTTCAGTTAAATGCCTATGAGTGTCTTTTACCCATGTTTTGAGTCCTGGTTTTCTTTTTTCTTAGTCATTTTAATTCTCAATGTGTTCAGACACTCATCTTCTTAGTTAAGTGTGTTTACCACCGTGCTCTTCCGGTTTGAGCTGTTCACCTTCCTCTGATGTTCGGAGGGGCTGACTTTAGTTTTGTTAGGCTGATCAGTCTGTTTTTAGGACTTATGCTTTGGGGAATCTTGTAAGAAATCTTAACTACTACAATAGCGTGAAAACAATTTCCTAAGTCTTCTTTTAATAGTTGTAGAATCATGCTGTTATTTTTTTTTTTTCCTTTTTCTTTTTTTTAGCTGTGCCTTGTGGCTTGTGGGATCTTAGTTTCCCACCCAGAGATTGAACCTAGGCCACTGGAGGTGAAAGCCTGGAATCCTAACCACTAGATTACCGGGGAACTTCCTATACTTTTTTATATTAAAGTCTTTAATTCACTCGTCATTGATTTTTCTTTTCTTTTCATTTGGTATGCAAAAGGTAGAGATTTATGTTTTTTTCAGGGTAAATGATTGCCTTAATACCTACTATCTAGTAGACTGTCATGAGCTTACAATGCTCTATGTCTTAAAACGGCTCTGTCATGTGTCAGATTTTCACCTATGTGTGATCTACTTCTGGGAAATTGGAGGAAATTGTAGCTTTGTTATTTCAGTCTTCCTATTCATGAGCTTGACGTCGATTTATTTCGTATAAGATCTTTCAATGAAGTTTATATATTTCTTCTTAAAAGCTTCACATTCTTTGTTCCATTCATGCTTAGGCTCCTTATAGTTTTTGTTGCGCTTGGAAATGTTGCCTTTGTTATAAGGTGCATCTACGAAGAGCTGCTTTTTTATGTAGAAATGCAGCTGCTTTTTAGGTGTTGGTCTGATATCAAGCAAACTTGCTAAAACCTCTTTAAATATTTCTGTAATGAGTTTGTAGATTCCTTCAGGGTTTTATGTAAGAGATCTGTGAAGATAACTGCATTCAGTTTTCTTATAAAATGTTTTAGCTCTCATTTCATTTTGTTTTCTTTCTGTATTGGTAAGAGATGGGGAAGACCAAGCCACTTTTTAATTGATGGATTTCCTTTATCATTACAAGAATTGCTGCATGTTATTTTTTTTTAAATGACATCTTTATTGGTATATAATTCATATATCATTCAATTAACTCATTTAAAATGTAAAGTTCCTGGTTCTTAGTATATGCATAGGATTTTGCGATCATTACCACAGTCCGTTTAGAACATTTTCACCTCCCCACCAAAGAAGCCTGGTACCTGTCCTGGCCCCATAGATTTATCTTTTCTAGACATTTTGTTCTGTGCTGTGCTTAGTCTCTCAGTTGTGTCCGACTCTTGCGACCCCACAGACTGTAGCCCGCCAGGCCCATGAAATTCTCCAGGCAAGAATTCTGGAGTGGGTTGCCATTTTTCCTCCAGGAGATCCTCCCAACCCAGGGATTGAACCCAGGTGTCCGGCATTGCAAGCGAATTCTTTACCAGTTGAGCTATCAGGGAAGTGCTCTAGACATTTTACATAAATGGTATCCTACAACAGGAGGTCTTTTGTGATTGGCGCTTGGACTTGGCATAGTGTTTTCACAGTTCATCCATGTTGTGTGCCATGTATCTGCATGTCGTTCCTTTTTGTTGCCAATAGTATTCACTTTATCCCATAATCAGATGTTGGAAGTTTAGACTGTTCCCAATTTTTGGATACTATGGCTCTGCTGCTGTGAACACTCATGTGCACATTATTATGTGTGCACATGATTTCATTTCTCTTGGGTGTATAGCTATAGGTGGAATCGTTGGGTCATGCTATGTCAATGTAATTTTTAAGAAAAATAGAATTATTTTACCTAGTTAAGGGCATTCCTTTTCCTAATTTGCATAGTGTTTTATCATAAAGAGTTATTAAAATTTAATAGTTACAGATATCAGTAGCTCATTCATTTTTGTTGCCAAGTAGTATTCTATTTTATCAGTGTAGCACAAATTGTGTATTCATTTGCCTCTTGATAGACATTTGGGTTGCTTATAGTTTTGTGCGTTTACTAATGAAGTTGCTATGAACAAGTCTTATATGCAAGTCTTTGTATAAATATACTTTTTTTTTTTATTCAAGTAAGTATATGCATGCAAAATGGCTACCCATATGGCAGGTGCATGTTTAGCTTCTCAGGAGAATGCCACTTTTACCCAAAGTAGTTGTACCATCTCCAATCCTATCAGCAGCCTATGACAGTTATTAAAATATTTCGAATATTTCGAATCCTGAAAGATGATGCTGTGAAAGTGCTGCACTCAATATGCCAGCAAATTTGGAAAACTCGGCAGTGGCCACAGGACCGGAAAAGGTCAGTTTTCATTCCAATCCCAAAGAAAGGCAATGCCAAACAATGCTCAAACTACCACACAGTTGCACTCATCTCACATGATAGTAAAGTAATGCTCAAAATTCTCCAAGCCAGGCTTCAGCAATATGTGAACTGTGAACTTCCAGATGTTCAAGCTGGTTTTAGAAAAGGCAGAGGAGTCAGAGACCAAATTGCCAACATCCTCTGGATCATCGAAAAAGCAAGAGAGTTCAAAAAAAACATCTATTTCTGCTTTATTGACTATGCCAAAACCTTTGACTGTGTGGATCACAATAAACTGTGGAAAATTCTGAAAGAGATGGGAATACCAGACCACTTGACCTGCCTCTTGAGAAACCTATATGCAGGTCAGGAAGCAACAGTTAGAACTGGACATGGAACAACAGACTGGTTCCAAATAGGAAAAGAGTACGTCAAGGCTGTATATTGTCACCCTGCTTATTTAACTTCTATGCAGAGTACATCATGAGAAATGCTGGGCTGGAAGAAGCACAAGCTGGACTCAAGATTGCCGGGAGAAATATCAATAACCTCAGATATGCAGATGACACCACCCTTATGGCAGAAAGTGAAGAGGAACTAAAAAGCCTCTTGATGAAGGTGAAAGAGGAGAGTGAAGAATTTGGCTTAAAACTCAACATTCAGAAAACGAAGATCATGGCATCTGTCCCATCACTTCATGGGAAATAGATGGGGAAACAGTGGAAACAGTGTCAGACTTTATTTTTTTGAGCTCCAAAATCACTGCAGATGGTGACTACAGCCATGAAATTAAAAGACACTTACACCTTGGAAGGAAAGTTATGTCCAATCTCGATAGCATATTGAAAAGCAGAGACATTACTTTGCCAACAAAGGTCCATCTAGTCAAGGCTATGGTTTTTCCTGTGGTCATGTATGGATGTGAGAGTTGGACTGTGAAGAAAGCTGAGTGCCGAAGAATTGATGCTTTTGAACTGTGGTGTTGGAGAAGACTCTTGAGAGTCCCTTGGACTGCAAGGAGATCCAACCAGACCATTCTGAAGGAGATCAGCCCTGGGATTTCTTTGGAAGGAATGATGCTAAAGCTGAAACTGCAGTACTTTGGCCACCTCATGCGAAGAGTTGACTCATTGGAAAAGACTCTGATGATGAGAGGGATGGGGGGCAGGAGGAAAAGGGGACGACAGAGGATGAGATGGCTGGATGGCATCACTGACTCGATGGATATGAGTCTGAGTAAACTCCGGGAGTTGGTGATGGACAGGGAGGCCTGGCGTGCTGCGATTCATGGGGTCTCAAAGAATTGGACACGACTGAGTGACTGAACTGAACTGAATTGAATATGCTAATTTATATTTTTCATTTCTCTAATTTCAAGTTGTTCTTATTAACATTTACTTTGGAATGTTGGATAATCACTTATAAGTTTTAATTTCAAAGTGCCCTTTATATCTTTAAACCTATTAAATATATGTATATATATATTTCATATTCTGATTCTGATAATTCCATTGTCTTCAATCTTTGTGGGGTTTGTTCTTCCGTTTATTGCTTCTAGTTAGTCTTGCTCAGGAGAAGGAAATGGCAACCCACTCCAGTGTTCTTGCCTGGAGAATCCCAGGGATGGGGGAGCCTGGTGGGCTGCCATCTATGGGGTCGCACAGAGTCGGACATGACTGAAGCGACTTAGCAGCAGCAGCAGCAGTCTTGCTCATCAGGACTAACTGACTCTTGCATTTGTGTTTTCTTATGACAGGTTCATGTTCCTAGGAGCTTATACATGGGAATTATATGAGTCTAAATTTAAAGAGTGGTCTTCCAAGTGAGATGTGTCATTTCCCCTGCTAAGCAAGAGAAAACCTGGTGACTTAAAACCACTTTAAACTATTATTTGCATGAATTTGAAGAGACCATCACAAGTAGTATAAACATATCATTAATCACAATTGAGTAATGAGTTCTCTGTTTTATGATATCTATGATTCTCTGATAAAAGGTGCACATCATACTTGTTTTAATTGCTCCAGTACCTATTGTGGCTTTAATCAGAAGTTGTTGACATCATCTACCTTTTGATCAATAAATGAATAAATAGAACACAGCAAAGTAAAACAAATCAAGGAAAGACAACAATACACCTCCAAAGTGTTTACTTGTTGCAAACATGAATTATACAATATTGGTAACATAGGGCTGGATTTATTTGTAAGTATTCAGTTAAAAGAAGTACCTCTGCCCTGAACCTCACCTTCCTTATATCACAGAATGCCTATATATGTGGAGAACACTTACTTTGAGTGAAAAGCGCATCTATTATCTTTCTGATAGATTCCTATTATATATCAACGTAAGGAAGCATTTTTTAAATCTCTGGAATTTTTTTTTTTAAGTTTTTGGTTGTGCTGGATCTTTGTTGCTGCACAGACTTTCTCTAGGTGTGATGAGCAAGGTCTACTCTCTAGCTGTGGTGAGCAGGCTTCTCACTGCAGTGGTTTCTCTTATTGCAGAGCACTGGTTCTAGACTGTGGGCTCAGTAGTTGTGTTCCAGGCACCCAGCAACTACATGGCATTTGGGATCTTCCTAGACCAGGGATTGAACCCCTGTCCCCTGTATTGCAAGGCAGGCTCCTAGCCACTGGACCACCAGGAAAGCCCTAAAGAAGCATTTTTATGAGCATGGAATATCTGATGACTTAACCTACATAGAAACCTCCATAGAAAGTTCTAAGACGTTCCCACCTGTTTTGGCTGGCCCTGTGAATAGTTTTCAAAGTTAGACCTGAAAAGAATTAAGTGATTTGACTGCAGATGTTTGAGCAGCCCCACAGGCAAAAGTAGATTTTGCTTACCTGAAATACCTGTTTGTAGCCTCAGAGCACAGGTAGATGAGGTGTACACGTGTTTATCCAAGTTGCACAGATGCCAGACAATTACATTTCTTGCATAGCCTGAGATTTTAATGTGAAAATCCAATGTCAAGGAATAAGAAAACTGGAATCCAGAAATAAAGGATAGAGAGAGCCTGTTTCCAACCTCAATTTCCCATTGCTGTGGGGTTTGCAGAATTCACATAAATCAGAGGTCAGGTGATGCATTTTTAAGGCTTTGTCATTTTCCAGAAGCGGTATGGGCTTTGATCCACACACAAAGGGTGAAAATGGAAGCTGCTGTTGTCTGTTTGTTTATTCAGAAATTGCCTAAGAATTCTGTAGTGACCTTGTCATTTATTTCAAAAGTGTAGCTATAATAACTTGGCTGGGTTATAGACCTTCTTAAGTTTATTTGTAAACATGTAATCCTTTCACCAGCTCTCCATTATTTAAAGAAGATAATATAGCAAGAGCATTTTTAAATGGTAAAGTCCAATATAAATGAAAGCTGTTAGGGATAGTTATATTTTGCATTACTAACTGCTGTATAACCCCAATTTATGTTGGCAGTGGTAGTCATCAAATCTGTTTATTTTAGAACTATAGTGAATACTCAGAACTCTCATTTTGAGAAATTACTCAGAACCTAACCAGGAAAGTCCAGAATGTTAGAGGACATTTGAGATAATGGGTCAGTGAAGTCATTCTTTACAATTACACAGGTTTACTTTTCCCTTAGTAAAAGGTTGCTTTCACCACACAGTAGGATTCTGCAGCATGATTATGGGTAAGGGGTTAGAATTTGACACAATTTGTTACTGATTATGAGTATTTACAGGTTCCAAGATATAAGAATATTCTCTCAGGTTTCCTCTGAAGCAGCTCCTCACAGCTCATGCTCTTGGCTGATACAACCATTTAGGTTGTAAAAAAGCATTCTCAAAATGGGGTGGGGACAATGAAGTCCCCAAGGGGGCAGAAATTGATTTTTGTTGGGAGAGGGAGGTAAACCTTAGATATTTTAGTGGTTTGTGGTCTTCCAAAGGCCATAGTATGTAAACAGATATATGATATAAAACTGCATGAGTGGGAGTTATTTGAGAGAAAGTATAAACACTCCTTAAGGACCCAATAATTAAAAAAAAAAACAGAAAAATATGATACATGAGGATTTGGAGATTTGTCTCATATAAAATTCCACTGCTAGACCTGATATGCATTTGGATTCCGATGCCTTGAGAAAGGTTATTATAGTCAAATAATAAAATCAATTTAGTTTAGGTGTCGTATCCAAATGTCCCTTTATCAAAGATAAGGAAACTATTTCCTGCCCCTTATGTATACCCTTTTATAGGAAAATGCAGGCGTGTTTGTAGTTCTCTAGGGCTAGAAGCTTCGTTATGTTTTTTCCCTGATCCCTAAGCTCTTGTCGTTAAGTTTCAGTCCCTAAGTTTAATTTGGAAAATGGGTTCTCCGACTAGAGGAAATAAAAGGAACAGAAATGACAATCCTTTCTTAATTGGGCGTGACAACCTTGGAAAAGAACTTTGACTTTGAATGGCTTTTTCTTTGTCTGTTTACAGTTATCCCAGAAAACTACCATGACCAAACTACCGTGAGGAATGGTTGTGTGGTCCGAGTGTGTTTTACATTAGAATTCTCAAGCCTGATTGTGCTTTGAGCTTCACCTGGAAGATACCTTGGCCTCAGTCTCAGGGAGACTCATTTCTCTAGTCTATGTAAGAGCCTAGAAATCCAGAACTTTTAAGTTGCCCCAGCTGATACCCCATGAGCAGATGGGGTATCAGCCTGCACTCTGAGCTCTGAAACAACTTCTGTCCTTCATTGATGATGTCCACTGTTGACCCATGAGACTCTGAATCACGCCAACAGCTTCTTAGTTTGCAGTCTAGCCTTCAGTATTCCTAAATCTATAGGGGACTAGTTTGCAGAATTTGTCATTTTTAATAAAATTAATGATGGTTGGTATCCACTGAACCCTTGCCTATTTTAAGCATTTTTTGAGAAGTTAACTTATTTAATTCCCCAGTGTATTTACTTCTTGTAGGAAAGTATAAAGGATTATTATTTCCATTTTTGGCAGAGGTAAACCAGTAGGAAAGAATTATGTTGGCATTTAAACATGGGCATTATGACTGCAGGCCTGGTCATAACCATTTTCTCTCTTCCTCTGAGATTTCCTTTGGGTCTTGCAAAGAACTGTTAAGCACATGCTTAAGAGGAGCAATGGGATCTGTAACATGCAAAGGTGAACAGCAGAGGCACAGCTTTCAAGTGGAGCCCTGCTTCACAGCCCAGTGTTGAGGTATGCATCACAAAGGGCTGTGCTGAAAACGGAAAAGTTCCCCAAAGAGGGACTTTCCAGGAGAGAGAGATTTCTTGCAGTTGAAGTGAGCATCAAGACAGGAAATTTTGAATTTAGCTCATTTGAAATTGGAGTCATGTTATATAGGGTGCTGTAGATTTGTAGAAGTATTTGATCAAACATATGAGATTGCCGATATGAGGCCCCTTGATCCACAGCCATGGCAATTTCATATGGTTCAGCCTCTGAGAGAGGGTGATTTTGATAAAGAGACTAGCAAGGAACAGTGCCATGAGAATCCCTGTAGACACCAACCAGATAGCATCATCTTAAACAAGGGCTGAGATGTTTGCTGGCTATTGGTGTCATTCATGGCTTGCTAATTACATCAGTGTTACATCCAGGCAAGTCTTGCACTTGAATGACTTGCTCAGATCAGATCAGTCACTCAGTTGTGTCTGACTCTTTTCGACCCCATGAATTGCAGCATGCCAGGCCTCCCTGTCCATCACCAACTCCCGGAGTTTACTCAGACTCACATCCATCAAGTCAGTGATGCCATCCAGCCATCTCATCCTCTGTTGTCCCCTTTTCCTCTTGCCCTCAATCCCTCCCAGCATCAGAGTCTTTTCCAACGAGTCAACTCTTCACATGAGGTGGCCAAAGTACTGCAGTTTCAGCTTTAGCATCATTCCTTCCAAAGAAATCCCAGTGCTGATCTCCTTCAGAATGGACTGGTTGGATCTCCTTGCAGTCCAAGGGACTCTCAAGAGTCTTCTCCAACACCACAGTTCAAAAGCATCAATTCTTCGGCGCTCAGCCTTCTTCACAGTCCAACTCTCACATCCATACATGACCACAGGAAAAACCATAGCCTTGACTAGACAAACCTTTGTTGGCAAAGTAATGTCTCTGCTTTTCAATATGCTATCTAGGTTAGTCATAACTTTCCTTCCAAGGAGTAAGCGTCTTTTAACTTCATGGCTGCAGTTACCATCTGCAGTGATTTTGGAGCCCAGAAAAATAAAGATGACTTGCTCATCTAGACCACAAACCTGTACTGATGGTCCCCCAAATACTAACAGTACAGAATGACTCAGAGTCACTAAACCCTTGTAATTTACAAGTTAAAATAGGTGAAGAGAGTTACAGTCAATGCTTCTTTAAGGCTGAGAGCTCTCAAGACTTAATAAAACTGAACCAACAAAACAAACCATTGGCTGGGCCCTGGGCCGTGAAGGTGGGTGAATTCTTTCCCAAGACAGCAGTCCCCAGGAAAGAATAAGAACTCAAGAGTGGGTATACTCTGCAGTCAACCAGGTAACTTCCAAGTCAAAGAATAGTCTTCACATGCATGCACTGTTTGATGAATCTTGTACCTCACATCTACTGGGGGTGTACCTTGATCGTGACCTTGACATTTCCACCTTGTATCCTCCCCAGAGTCTGAACATAGGGCACCAAGGAACATTGTACACTTCTAAGATAAATCGTGTTGAAGTATACACTGTGCCTCTAGGAAGCAACAGTTAATAGCATAAGTAATTACATTAATTAATCATAACAATAACTTAGGGATTTTTTCAAAAACTGAGAGTATATACATGCTGTTGTTGTTGTTTAGTCACCAAGTCATGTCTGACTCTTTGTGACCCCATGGAATGCAGCATACCAGGCTTCTCTGTCCGTCACCATCTCCCAGAGTTTACCTAAATTCATGTCCATTGAATCGGTGATGCCATTCCAACCATCTCATCATCTTTTTCCCTCTTCTCCTTCTGCCTTCAATCTTTGCCAGCATCAGAGTCTTTTTTAGTGAATGTACCTGCTACACATCATTTTAATAAGAAATATCTATGGGTTTTGTTGATTCCAGTTAATTCTTATTATAGGCAGCCAGGTGAAAAATCTTACTAGTCTACTGGAACACTATTAAGAATTGTTTATGAGAACTTTGTCATTAAAAGTAATAGCCTGTGACTTGTTGGAGAGCTCTACAAAACAGGATGCATCGGCCTAAGTGCTCCCAGCCAGTCTGATTAGGAAAGAGCTCTTCAAAAAAGTAACTAAAAAGACACCAAGAAATAGATAACTGACATGTCTCTTCATTAAGCACCTATATCTCAAGTAGAAAGCCACTGAGTACTGATAGAATATATAAAATGAAATTGCTCAACTGACATGTTACTGGATTTCTTAGCATCCAGACAGTGTTATAAAAATAGCCGAAGCAGCAACATTAACAGAAGCAATTAATCTTTTAAATGAAGATGAGGAAAAACTAATGTAATAAATCTCTTTGCCCTATTTATACAGAATTCTTCACGTGGATATGCTAAGAATACTGTTAAAGAGAGTGGCCATTGGTTAAATGAGCAAACTGTTAACACTGATAAGAGTGCTGAGATGAGTGTAAGTTATAGCTGGGCTTCCTTTGCAGGAGCAGTGCTTGTTGATGGAAACTTATTACACAATCAGCATAGATGTGTCTGCTTTGCTGGGTGTCCTGCAGAGATACATGCAGTTTTCTTTCTTTCCCCAAACATTTCTGTTTGATGAAAATCCTGACTTCTAAACTATTTCATTATAATTAGACATTGAGTTTATCTAATTCTTGTGGGATTCAAGGCTATGGTCAGTCTTCCAGTCTCAGGGAAGGAATTGGTTTATGGACACCCTACTACTTGGCTGTTTGAAACAAACCAGTGTGAGCCTGGATGGATCTCCTGTTCCAAAACCGTGCTCACACAGGAAAACTTTCTTCAGATTCAGTTCATGGTGAGTCCAACAACTGGCAGGTAGGCTCTGGTGTGGCTTCAGGATATTTTAGGAACATTGTTGGTGACGATAGAGAGTCTTTGTTATTGTTGTTGTTTAGTTGCTAAATTGTGACACTTTTGCGACCCTGTGGACTGCAGCCCACTGGGCTCCTCTGTCCATGGAATCTCTCAGGCAAGAAAACTGGAGTAGTTTGCCATTTCCTTCTCCAGGGCATCTTCCTGACACAAAGATCAAACACTAGTCTCTGGCATTGGCAGGTGGATTCTTTGGCACTGAGCCCACAGGGTAGCCCACAGAGAGTCTTAAATTGGTAATAAATGAGATCAAAAGTAGCACTTGTGATTCCATGCTCAATACCACTATTTTGCAGGAGAATGTAATGGAGAAAGATTTATAAAGGTTTTATGAATATATATTTAGATGGTTTGCTTTTACTTTATTTTGGTGTAGGATGTGAAGATAAGCTTTTCATAATTTTATTTACTAAAAATTAGGTTTTTAATATATGCTCCACCTTTCTTCTTGCTCTTGGGAAGAATGCAGTCCTGTATCCCCACTACAAGAGTCCTGATTCCCCCAGCCTAAGTGAGACTATCCTTATCATTTGGTCATTGCCTTTCTTTTCCATGTCAAAACAGAATGAAAGGGAAATAGCATTTTTAAGGTAAGTCCTTGGAAGGAAAGTTATGACCAACCCAGATAGCATATTCAAAAGCAGAGACATTACTTTGCCAATGAGGTCCATCTAGTCAAGGCTATTGTTTTTCCTGTGGTCATGTATGGATGTGAGAGTTGGACTGTGAAGAAAGCTGAGCGCTGAAGAATTAATGCTTTTGAACTGTGGTGTTGGAGAAGACTCTTGAGAGTCCCTTGGACTGCAAGGAGATCCAACTAGTCCATTCTGAAGGAGATCAGCACTGGGATTTCTTTGGAAGGAAAGTTGCTAAAGCTGAAACTGCAGTACTTTAGCCACCTCATGTGAAGAGTTGACTCATTGGAAAAGACCCTGATGCTGGGAGGGATTGGGGGCAGGAGGAGAAGGGGACGACAGAGGATGCGATGGCTGGATGGCATCACTGACTCGATGGACGTGAGTCTGAGTGAACTCCGGGAGTTGGTGATGGACAGGGAGGCCTGGCGTGCTGCGATTCATGGGGTCGCAAAGAGTGGAACACGACTGAGTGACTGAACTGAACTGAACTGATTAACTCTCTGTCTATAAGGTACTAATGCCCAACTCAAAATGAATCATTAAGCATCATTTATCATTTCAAACATGACTTAGCAGCTGAACAACAACAAATCACTTAATATCTGAGAATTAATGGATTTCACAACTATGAGTGGTACATGTGCATAAGTTCTATTCAGTCCCATAAAGTTGGGACTGATTTGATTTGATTAAAATAGATTAAAGTAAAGTTTGATTAAAACAGAGTTTTCAGTACCAGTATTTGCTCTTAATTTTATCTAGCATTCTATTATAACAAAAAGGAAAATTTTAACATTATATCTTAGGTATTTAGTTATTCATCTGAGGATTAATTTTGTCTCAGAAGACCTAATATTCTAGAGATTATTAATGCTAAAGATACTTGGGTCACCTCTAGGTAGAGTGTTATTGCTGTTAACTAACTTTCTCCTCACCTCAAATTAAACCTTAAAAAAAAAACTGAAAAGCCATTGGGAATTCATATCTATAAAAAGGGTCATCAGAATATTCTGCCTTTATCCCACTGTTTCCAAACTTAAAAGTGCATAGGAATGACCAGGAGGCTTATTAAACACTAATTGCTGCCCCCTTCTTTTTTGATTCAGTTGGTCTTGGATCAGGTCCAAGAGCTTGTATTTTCGAGTTTCCAGCTGATGATATCGTGGGTCTGAGAACCATATTTTGAGAATCGCTGCTGTCGCCTATTAAATGCATTTGGGTGTAAGAAATGCCATATTTATTATTTACTGTGAATCAAGGGCTCTTGTAAGCCCTCGGCATACAGAATTGCATTTAATTCTTACAACAAGTCCATGAGGGAGGTTCTGGGCTTAGCTCTGTTTCATAGATGGGATAAAAGGTCATTAGGGTTAAAGATACTTTCTTTCCTAAGTCACCTAACTGGTAAATGGCAGGTCTGAGATTTGAGCTCAGTAATGAAGGTCCAGAGTTCATGCTTGTAACACCAGAAGAAAATGACCTTTATAGGTCAACCCTTTTGCATATTTTACTAATTGTATAATTTTCTCACTGCATAATTTTCATAGACCACCAATTTCATTTTTTTCTACGATGTGTCAAGCATGGCAATGCCATACTTTTGGATACTATTCTGTGAGATTACAGATGCAGCAATGCTTTTCCTTTCCCTTCAGTCTATAAATACTCAAGAAATAGGGAAGAAAGCTGCCTCTTACAAGATTACACTTGTTAAAAATGCTCGTGTCCTAATGGAGAGTAATGAAAGCAGGGCAAGATTTCATACTCATCATGATGCTACTTATGGGGGGAAATTCTGTACAGGAAACAAACAAATATAAGAAGAAAATGCACCATAATCCTAAGACATACACAGGATAGTGTTGTATGTTATTTGGGGTATTTGAGTTCTGTCATTTCATGACAAAGAAATGTAGTCAAGGAGATTGAGAAAGTGTATTTTTTGTATGTTTTTTAAATTAATTTATTTTAATTAGAGAATAATTACTTTACAATACTGTGATGGTTTGGGCCATACATCAACATGAATCAGCCACTGGTATACGTGTGTACCCCTCAGATGGTAAAGAATCTGCCTGCAATGCAGGAGACCTGGGTTCGATCCCTGGGTTGAGAAGATCCTCTGGAGAAGGGAATGGCTACCCACACCAGTATTCTTGCCCGGAGAATTCCATGGACAGAGGGGCCTAGTGGGCTACAAGTCCACAGGGTCACAAAGAGTTGGAGATGACGAGCAACTAATACACTGTCACAGGGTTTGAGAGAACCACTGTTCATAGTCCCTTTACCTAGAAAGGAAGCTTCCTGGACCACCAGGAGAGGTGGAAATGTGCTGAAAGTCAGGGTTCAGTTAGGGCTGTGTCCACCCTGTCTCCCGGCTCCAGCTGGACCTCTGTGACATGATCAAGGCTAAAGGGTGCTTGCTGCCTGAGTTCCCAGTGGATCCGCTGGAAATGTCCTCCTGGAGCAACTGTGGCTTAGCAAGTCCCATCCCAGGTGGAAGGAGTCCTGAGGTCAATCCCCTTAGGACTTCAAGAACTGTTCCTGAGTATGATTTTTGCAGAGCTGGTGAAGGTTATTGACTGATAACTCAGAAATACAAGCATGGCCAATCATGTTGCTTCCTATTAAAAATGCTTCTCCATTTAGCCGTTTGATGCAAGAATTCATGTCAATTCAGTATTTTTAGCAAAGATGGTGACTCTTAGGCATGGGAATGTGAGCTCTCCTTGACTACTCTCAGCTCTGTGTCTCTGTGAACCTGCATTTCCTCCTTTCCCTCCAGGGAGCCCCCTGGAGCTGCACTTCACCCCAAACACTAGTGGCTGGTGTTAAAGTTTCCACTAATTGCCTTATCATTTCATAAAGAGGCATTAATTGCTCACATAATTTCCCCTTTTTCTCTGAATTGCATACTCCTTTTATGCAAAATGACTGCTTCAAATGCTTTGCCATATTCCTCCCTCTTTTTTTTTCCCTTGTCATTAGAGAACAAGCAAGCCTTGCATGGCTTTGAAAGCCAGCATTCAACTCTTCCTGATAACATTAACATTTATTCTATGAAATAATGCTTAAGGTTTACTTCCTGAGCCTTTTTTTTTTTTTTTTTTTTGCAATTTTGAACCTATAGAAATAGTTTGAAATGACAGAACAAAATATTTTTATAAAAAGTGGTTTTCTTATTTCCCATTAATTTCATCAGCTTCATACCATATTTTCAATAGTTCTGTTCTCTGTAAACTTTTCACCCCAACTCACAAACATATATACAATATACACATAAATACACTTCAGTAATCTCCATAGAAATTACAGATCAGGGACCATATTTGTTTTACTATTTTCAGGCCCTGGCAAGGTGGGTGCCCTGCTCTACCAGCAGGTGTTCAGTGGGCTTCCCTGGTGGCTCAGATGGCAAAAGAATCTGCCTGCCATGCGGGAGACCCGGGTTCAATCCCTGGTTCGTAAAGATCCCTGGAGGAAGGAAATGGCAACTCACTCCAGTATTCTTGCCTGGAGAATCCCATGGACAGAGGAGCCTGGTGACTACAGTCTATAGGGTCACACAGAGTCAGACCTGTCGGGAGAGTTTGTAATTTCCTCGGTTCTGTCTTGTCGCAACAAAAATCTGAAGCGATGGACCAGTGTTATAGCCCTCAGATGGATCAGTGTTACAGCTCCATGTTACAGCTCAGGTTTATTTAAAAAGTAAAGGAAAATACATCCTCCAGGCGTGAGGGAAAGCCAACCCAAAGGATGCGAAGAGAAGAGAGGCCCCCGGCCCAATTTTGGCTCCTCTTTTTATGTTTTTCTCCTCCCCCTGGGCCTGCCCTGTGTAAATTGGGCTAGCAAGGGGTGCTGTTTGTTTCACCTGAGGTCCTCACTCTGGTCCTCAGACCTTCCTTTGTTCTATTTTCGTGGGCTTTTCCCTTCCTTGTCTTTTAGCCATGGCCATTCTGGACTCCTTTTTCCTATTCTAGCTAGCTAACACCCAACTGAAGCAACTTAGCAAAAGGAACAGCAGGTGCTCAATAGCTTGATAATTTTTTTTTAATACTTCAAAGGTCTTAAATATCCTTTTGAGTAGGTATTTTAAAGTTTTGGGATTGAAATTGTCTTATAGAATGCTGTCTTTAAAACATAGATTTAGTTATCATAAGTTTCTAATAAATCCTTTTCTTTGGGGTGTGTTTCACCAGGAAGCTGGCTCTGACATCACGAGTAGCATACAGGAGGTTTAATGGGGTCCACACTGCCCAAGGGAAGGAAGACAGGAGGACACTGGATGGGACAGAGGGAGAAGTTGGGCTGTGGTGTGGATACAACAAAGGCCCCACCGGACCCATACAAGAGCTGCAGCGCTTGCCTGGAGCAAGAGGGCTGGGCCTGCATATGCTCACGTTCAACCCATCAAGGGTTGGAGGCTGCCCTGGAAGGGAGAGAAGCGTCATTCTCGGGCTGAGCTGCTCCCTAAGGGGTTGAGAGTTGAGGCTTGTCTGGCAGCTGGGGGAATAGATGCTTCCTTCCTGGGAGGTAGCTGAGCAGAGCATCATAGCACCCACCCCAGTTACTGTGTGTTATGCAAATGTTACTGGACTTGATTTTTCAGACAAGCAAATCATTGATCAAAATCACTGTTAAGTGATATTACAGATAACCTTTGGTGACAATAGCAGAATATAAATTCCCATGTATGCAGTATTTCAACTGCATAAAAATATTCATAGAAGAGAAGCCTGGAAAATCATATAACAACAGTATGCATGTTATCTTTGGGTGGTTTTCATTTTGTTCTTCATTCTTTTCTGAGATCACCTACTTTAATAATTAATAGTCATCACCCTTTGATAAAACCCCCCATGGCAGTGGCTCACCCTAACTTTTCAAATCCACTCCTATGGACCAGGTTTTCCCACCATTCTCTACTTCCTCATCCTTTAGCTACATGGATTTGATTTGTTGATTTAGTCCCATCTTACTTGCTGTTGTTCCTGTATTGACCTGTTGCTGTGGCCCTATTCCTGTTTTCCTTGGCTAGCCTTGCTCTTTTGACAATGATTGTATCATCTGTTTTAGCCAGGGCACACTGGATTAGGCCCTTTTTCTAAGTCTAGAATCACTAGTTCTAATAAGGTAATCACTTTTTCCATTACTTCCTGTCCCAACAAATGGAGTAAGCTTGTAATGACAGCTATGTCCACAGCATGTGTTACATTGTCCATATAATAATTTATTTGAAAGTTAGTGAAAAATTGTTAGTTGCTCAGTCGTGTCCAACTCTTTTCAACTCCATGGTCTGTAGCCTGCCAGGCTCCTCTGTCCATGGAATTCTCCAGGCAATAATTCTGGAGTAGGTTGCCATTCCCTTCTCCAGGAGATCTTCCCAACCCAGGGACTGAAGCTGGGTCTCCTGCATTGCAAGAGGATTCTTTACCATCTGAGCCCTAAGAGAAGACAGTTTAGTGTAAACTATGTAAAATATGTGTGTGTGATTTAATAGTATTTTTTACCCTAGGTGGAAAACCAGTGTATGTTCACCGAAGTGTGAACCAGTACAGGTTCACCGAGGGGCTTCCCAGGTCCTGCCAATACAGGAGGTATAAGAGATGCACATTCAATTCCTGGGTCAGGGAGATCCTCTGGAGGAGGAAATGGCAACCCACTCCAGTATTATTGTCTGGGGAATCCCCATGGACAGAGGAGCCTGGTGGGCTACAGTCCATAGGGTCATAAAGAGTAGGACACGACTGAAGCAACTTAGCATATTTTCATATGGATGGTTAGCAGTTAAGAATAACAGTCAAGAGTCCATAATCTAGGTAGGTCACTGAATCCTTCAAAAACAGCTACCAAGAGCCAAACCAGTGAGTTTTGCCAATGCAGAAGATCATGCTGGAAACATGTATCCATAGATGAGATGAGCATGGTTATAAATGTTGGCAAGGCCCTACCACCCTTGTGTGACAAGTTGTCAGATCCTAGAAAATCCTGCACTCTAGGACTTGGGCTGCAGTGCTCGGGGCTTGAGGTCTAAAGTCTTGTAGGTTCAGATCTCCCCAGCTGTAGAGGACTCCACTTCCTGGACTGATTGGAGGTTGATGACCATTCCTGCCACACAAATGCTGCTATGTCTAGCTTAGCGTGAACCTCAGTTTTCCCCTGAAAAGTGCTGACCACCAGCCTAAAAGCAGAAAGACTACCCCTAGCCATAAACACAGGCTGTGACCTTTGTGTCTGCTGGGCAATGATGCCAAAATGGTTCTAAAACTGGATTCTTTTAAACCACATGATTGGGACAGGATTATTCCTCTCCCACCCATTTCCACTGATATTTACTAAAAGAATCTTTCAATTGTTATTTGATATTATAAGATATTATAAGCCATTCTGGAATCCTCACCTCACACTGGCTTCCCAGCTAGAATTCTAACAACCTCTTTGACAATGAAAAGTTTGAGGTGGGCACTTAGAGAGTAAGAACCAAAGAAACAGTTGAACTCAAGGAAAATCTAAGTTGCCCATTTGGTAGAAAGATTTTAGTGTCTGAAACTAAGTTACTTTCAAGGTACAGTATAGCTTGAAGCTCAGGAAAAGAATACAGCTTAAAAAGCAATCTCATGGCATCTAGTATGTTATTTTCGAGATAAATTATTATTTCTAAATAATGTAGGAATGTTAGAGTAATCAGTACAAAAGGATTTTGATAATTCGGTTCTAGATATTTATGTGCATATTGTTCTGAGTAATTTTTGAAAACAATAAACCAAAACAAGATCTTTTAAATCCATGATGTTAGATTGTTTGAAATAACAATTAATCTCTCTACAGCCCTTTTTTATGAAAATATTTATAAATCTATGTGAAATTTTGCTCTGAATAAAGCTTTATCTATCTGCATAATCTTGGGTTACTTGGAACTTCCCATTCATATTCATGGTTTTGCTAAAGATCTAGTAAATCCATCGCATGCTTTGTATTTAGGAGACTACAAAATGCATTTCCAAACTAAGCTTTATTTGATTATGCTCCCACGAGGATATTGCTTTTTATTGAATCATTTTTTTCCCTGTGAGTTTCTCTTGAGCACCAAAGTAGAGTTAAAAATAGATCAGAGATGGCTTGAGTTTATAGGACCGTAGTGTGTGTTTCTTATTTATGAGCTATAGAAAGTTTTCCTTTTTTGTTCTCCTTCTCTGAATAACTACAAATAACATCTTCATCGAAAGAAGATTTTGACTTAGTAGCATTTGATTTTTTAACAGAAATTAGATAATCCATGTATTAGCTTTCCCAAACATAACAGTATCTCTGTTTAAAAAAAAAAGAAGAACATTTTTACATACCTGGTAGTGTTACAGGGAAGAACAAAATATAACTCCATGTTGAATCTGTCTCTTTTACTTTAACCTTTGTTTTCCATTTCTTTTGTTTACTAAAAGGATACTGTCTGGACATAGTGGTTTCCCTCAGGGAACCCTGCCCAAATGCCTTTGTTCAGGACCCTGTCCAGCTGTGGATGGCCACAGGAAGGAAGAAATTACATTCCCTCCCCAAGGCTGGCCATTCCAGGAGATGTTTGCAAGATTTATGACCTTTGTACTTTACTTTCTCACCTCCTCTCCCTTTCTGTTTTGTAAAAGAACCCAGCATCCAGACTCTGATAGATGGTTGTTTTGGAGACAGTAGTCTCCCATCTTCTCCATCTGCAGCCTTTCCGAATAAAATCTTTACTCTATACCTCAGTATCTTGTCTCCCATTATTGGCCTTCCTGCTGCGAGCAGAGGGAGTTTGGACTCAGTAACAATGATAGCACATTCAAGCCTAAGCCTTGTTCCCTCATTTGGGCAGGGTGTATATAATTAACATTCCTATTTTGATTTGGAAAGACCACTTGTAGAATAGAAGCAGCTCTGCCTGAGTCAAACCTTGATTTCCATCACCTTTTTGTCAGGGATAATCAAACTTTGGGCTTCCCAGGTGGCGCTAGTGGTAAAGAACTTGCCTGAGAGTGCTGGAGAAGTAAGAGGCATGGGTTAGTGCCTGGCAGCCCACGCCAGTATTTTTGCCTGGAGAATCCCATGAACAGAGGAGCCCAGCAGGCTATAGTCCATTGCAGAGTCCGACACGACTTGGTACACTTATAAGCAACCTTTACTCCTCCAGATCTTGCAGCAGGTAAAGGCAGGTGTGCCCAAGCATCCTTGTCTGCTTATTGCCACTGACTGCAAGTGTTCATTTTCCATGGTTAGCACAGAGGGAGCCTGGGGTTTACTCTTCCCAAATATTTTCATCACCGCAGTGATATCAACATGGGCCTGCTGCCTCCTATTAGAGGATCAAAACCTCAGGTCTGTTGCCTGAAGCTGAAGACAAACCGCCAACCTCAGGCAACTCTGCCTGGTCCCAGTGGCCATTAGGGCCACCTCCATGCTGATGATAAGAAGCCGCTTGGTGTCCCCACTATAATCAGGCTGCTGCTGCTGCTGCTAAGCCGCTTCAGTTGTGTCTGACTCTGTGCGACCCCATAGATGGCAGCCCACCAGGCTCCCCCATCCCTGGGATTCTCCAGGCAAGAACACTGGAGTGGGTTGCCATTTCCTTCTCCAGTGCATGAAAGTGAAAAGTGAAAGGGAAGTTGCTCAGTCGTGTCCAACTCTTCGCAATCGGTCTTAATTCAAAGAAATGCCTGCCACACCTGAGTGCCTCATTCTACCCAGCAAGTATGTAGATGCTCAGGCTTCCCCGATGGCTCAGCAGGTAAGGAATCCACCTGCCATGCAGGAGGCAGGGGACGCACGTTTGATCCTGGGTTGGGGAAGATACCCTGTAGAAGGAAATGGCAACCCACTCCAGTATTCTTGCCTGGAAAAGCCCATCAACCGAGGAGCCTGGCACATTACAGTTGATGGGGTCACAAAGAGTGGGACACAACTGAGCACAAGGCATGTGCTGAGGCTTAATTGAGTTTGTTTATCTATTGTCTTCATAAGACGACATGAGCATGTACAGGAGAAAGGACATGGATGCTCACATCCTACGTGGCCTGGTCCAGACTCTGTCCCCTGTGTCCAGCTGGTAATAGTCATTTTCCCTGACGCAGGGTAAGGCTGAGTTGGTCGGGGTTTGGGGTCAGTGTGTATCTGGCCACCTGGGACAGAGTTTTGTGAGGACCTTGGCCAAGTTCAGAAGTCTGGTACCAGCCCTGCATCCTTCACCTCCCTTTTAATGGTTTCTGAGACCCTTATTCTCATTCTAGTCGGGGCTGTTCCAATCCCTCTGATACATTTCAATTACTTTGACTTTCTAAAACCTCCAGGGAGATGGAGGACTAACTCCTGAATATATTTAATCAGAAATTTCATTTTAAGTGAATCATTGGGAATAAATACTCTTCATTTCATGGGCCGCTCTGTTTTACTTGATGAACCCAAAGTAAGCATACAAATGAAAAGCTGGTCAAGAGCATGACTTTGAAGCCCTGAGAATAATCAGCGTTCCAAAAAGCCTCTGTGCCTACAGCCCAAGGCAGGCTTCACTTGAATTTACCACGATGCCTTCTTGATGGATGATGTTGTCATTTGACACAAGTACAATTGCGGGAATAACAATATGTTCATTCTTTCTGAACCCTGTATGAGACCGATTGTGAAACTGACATTGACTGAGAAGTCCCCTGGGAGCTCTTAAATGTGCCCCTCTTTATATGTATGCTCATACAGCATGGTTTCTTTCTTTCTTTCTTTTTCACAGAACCTGTTCAAGTTTATTTACTTTTCATGAGAAATCTTTTTAATTCTGTTTAGAAAAGAATGCTCCAGACCTGTAAGACATCTCCTATCCAAGTCACAAACTGTTGCCATTACCTCGATGACACCCTCGGGTATCTGCTAGGAAGACATTCATTCGGCAAATGCTTATTGTGTGTCTCGGTGCCCGCTGTTCTCTGTTAAGTGCCAAGGGAAATATAAAGCGTAGAATCACCCTCTCTTCTTTAAGAAGACACAGTAAAATTTCAAAGATAGGCTTATAGGCAATGTTAAATATGGTGACATTGTCACTTAGAAGAGTGTTATCCAGTCACAGAATGCTTGGTGAGAATCTTTAACTGGAGTAGCATCAACAACAACAACAAAAGTCCCAAAGATGCATCCTGGAATGCTGTAGAAGTCGTCAGTGGAACAGACAGTGATGGCTGATGGGACAGTTCCCATCTGTGCTTCGGTTGATCCAAAGTGAAACAGGCAGGAAACGGGAAAGGTGATCTTGAGAATCTGGAGATCAGGGAAGAGGGTATGGGAGGTTAGCTGAGGTGGAGAGGATGCTAGGAGATGCAGAGTATGGGTCAGAGGGGTGTGAGAGCCATGGACAGGCTGGCAGGTGCCCTGTGGGGGTCTAGTCCAGGCTTGGCAGCTGTGCCAGTGTGAACTGAAGTCTGCCATGATGTGCCTCGTGCAAGAGCATCTCTGCGTTCCCACGACAGCACTGACGGTGGCATGTGTGCAGGTGCATGATCCTACAGGCAGGTAGCTGAGATGGGCGTCTGATCCGGACCCTCTGTGCTTGAGGCCAAACTCTGCCATTTACAGGCTCAGGGATTTGGAGCATGATATTGCCCTTCTTTATACTTTTCTTTTTTTCCTTGTATGCTGATAAAGTGAAAAGTGAGAAAATGATAGTCATTCAGTTGTGTCTGACTCTTTGAGACCCCATGTGATGTAGCCCACCAGGTTCCTTTGTCCATGGGATTCTCCAGGCAAGAATACTGGAGTGGGTAGCCATTCCCTTCTGTGGGACATCTTACGACCCAGGGATCGAACCTGGGGCTTCTACATTACAGATGGATTCTTTACTCCCTGAGCCACCAGGGAAGCCCTTGTGGTAAAATATAAATAACATAAAATTTATCATCTTAACCATTTTAAGTGTGCAGTTCAATATAATGAAGTACATTCATGACATTTGGCATTGTGCAACCATCACCAGTGTGTTTCTAGAACTTCCTTGTCATCCAAAACTGAAACTGTGTCCAGTAAATGAGAACTCCCCATTCCCCCTCTACCCCAACTCTAGTAACCTCTGTTCTACTTTCTATCTCTGTGAATTTGACAGTTGTTGGTACCTTATGTAAGTGGAGTCATGCAATACTTGTTCTTCTCTGTGTGCCTTGTTTCACTTGGTGTCACGTCTTCAGGTTTCATCCATGTTGTTGACCTGAAAATGTGTAATTTAGCTGCGTGGTGTCCTCACTGTTATTCATGAGATTCCTAGATCTCAGTAATTTCTTTGTGAGGTTACATAATTCTGATAGCAGGTAATCACAGGGCCAGGTTAGGTTATGGTACTGAAATACTCCTGAAAAAAAATAAAAAATTAATTAAAGAGACTTCCCTGGTGGCCCAGTGGTTAAGACTTGGCCTTGCAATACAGGGAATTCAGGTTTGTTCTCTAATTGGGGAGCTAAGATCCTAAGATCCCACATGCTCATGGCCAAAAAACTAGAACATAAACAACAGAAGCTATACTGTAACAAATTCAATAAAGACTTTAAAAAAAATGGGTAGCGGAATTACAAAGTCACTTACCTACCACTGATATACCTTTACCTACTACCTACTACCAAAGATATAACTTTAAAGAAAAATGTTGAGAAAAGATTTATTCATGTTGTACTTTATATCAGACTATCATTCCTTTTTCAGATTGAATAGTGTTCCATCGTATGGATAGACCACGTTGTGGTTATCCATTTATCTGCTGATGGCTGTGTGCGTTGTTTCCCCCTTTTGGCTACTGTGAATGGTGCTGCTCTGAACGTGGTATGCTGCTGCTGCTGCTAAGTCACTTCAGTTGTGTCTGACTCTGTGCGACCCCAGAGACTGCAGCCCACCAGGCTCCCCCGTCCCTGGCATTCTCCAGGCAAGAACACTGGAGTGGGTTGCCATTTCCTTCTCCAGTGCAGGAAAGTGAAAAGTGAAAGTGAAGGCTCTCAGTTGTGTCTGACTCTTAGGGACCCCATGGACTGCAGCCTACCAGGCTCCTCCGTCCATGGGATTTTCCAAGCAAGAGTACTGGAGTGGGGTGCCATTGCCTTCTCCGGAACATAGTATACAAGTATCAATTCGAAACCCTGCCTTCAATGTTTGTTTGTTTTTTTTGTTTGCACATGTATCTGAAAGTGGAAATTGATGGTCCAAGTGGTATTTCTGTGTTTAATTTTGCATATTAGTTTTCTTATGTATAAAATGAGGATAATGGTAGTTCCCAGTGAGCAAGGCTGTTGTGAGGATTAATGTTAGTGCCTGTGATTAAATGTCAGTGTTTGGCTTCCCAGGTGGCACTAGTGATAAAGAACCCACCTGCCAGTGTAGAAGACACAACAGATGCAGACTCTATCCCTGAGTTGAGAAGATGCTCTAGAGGAGGGCATGGCAACCCACTCCAGTATTCTTGCCTGGAGGATCCCCATGGACAGAAGAGCCTGGCGGGCTACAGTCCACAGGGTCACAAGGAGTCGGACACGACTGAAGTGACTTAGCACCCACAAAGTGTTTAGATGTGTTGAGAGGCATATGGCAAACTATAGATAAGTGTTGGCTGGTTGATTTTACCTGAAAGCACAGCCTTGTGTATCTGCTTGGCAAGCACCTAGAGATGAGATCTGAACATCATATTTTCCCAGCAAGGCGGCATGCCCCTGCTAGTGAGGGATATTCCTTTTGAGATGTGTACCATCCATGATGATCTTACTTTTCCTCTAGCTTTGGATGGTTCTGGTGTCTCACTGGTAGGTGATGAGAAATTAGATCTTACCTGCAAAACCTGAGACCTTAAATTAAATGTTTCAGTGGAATCTATTCCTAAATTCTTTGGGAAAATCAAATATGATTATATGTTTTTAATGTGAGCATCTTATTCATAATATAAAAGTGTATCTGTTGATGTAGGATTCCCAAATGACACAGTGGCAAAGAATCCATCTGCCTGCCTGTGCAGGAGATGCAAGTGATGTGGGTTCAATCCCTGCATTGGGAAGATCCCCGGGAATAGGAAATGGCAACCTGCTCTGGTACTCTTGCCTGGAAAATTCCATGGACAGAGGAGACTGGTGGACTACAGTCCATGGGATCACAAAGAGTGGGACATGAAGAGCAATTGAGCACACACACACAATCACATCTATTAGTGTAATGTCTGTTAAGTTTAACTCTGATACATCACATGTATTGTCAGAAACATCCTGGTGAAGGACGGAGGTATCTGGAGAGACAATTTCCTGTAGATAATTAAATAATTATTGATAACTACTAGTTTGTTAACTGTTTCTTATTGCTAGTGGTACTCTAAGTGCTATGTGTTAGGCTGGGAATGAAAAATTGTCCTGGATACTCCCATATGGATGTAACTCCCATATGGATGTTTGACCATATTTAAAAGTACTAAAGCCTTCACTCTGGAGAAGGCAATGGCACCCCACTCCAGTACTCTTGGCTGGAAAATCCCATGGATGGAGGAGCCTGGTAGGCTGCAGTCTGTGGGGTCGCTCAGAGTTGGACACAACTGAGCAACTTCACTTTCACTTTTCACTTTCATGCATTGGAGAAGGCAATGTCACCGCACTCCAGTACTCTTGCCTGGAGAATCCCAGGAACGGGGGAGCCTGGTGGGCTGCAGTCTATGGGGTCGCACAGAGTCGGACACGACTGAAGCGACTTAGCAGCAGCAGCAGCAGCAGCAAAGCCTTCACTCCTGCATCTCTTCTGAGAAAGTTAGTAACTTGCGTGTATTCCTCACTGTCTCAGAAAAGACTGTTTATAATAAACACAGAAGCCACTTTCAGCCTCTTTAGACAACCTGCTTTTCTAAATTAGGTAAAATGACTTAAATATTCTGTTGAAATTTCTTTGTCAAATCATATCCCACAAAGCATTGTGAGTAGGCTGTGGATCCAGGAACTCAGCGTATAAAGGATGCAAGTTAAAGGATTCGAGTAAAAGGACACCACTAGAGTCTTTTTTTTTTCCCCCTTTTTTAATGTTTGCATCTTTCACACAGTGGGAAACAAGAGAGGACTTGCAGAATGAGTTGATTAGCCATACATAATTAGATGTATGATGCAAGGCCCAGGGTATGTTGCCACCAGAGAGTACACTGTACTACTTTATTTTGTTATGGGCAGCAATTTAATGGAAGTATGTAGATTCGCTGTTGAAAAAGAAAAGGTGGAGTTTTTAAGAGAGGAATTTGCTAGGGAACAGACTGAAGCTGTCCTCCCCCCCACCAACTTCATTCATCTCTTGCACTAGTTTTCCAATTATCTACAATCCTTTTGAAGAAGGCTTTTTGGGGGCAAGAGACTGTGTGAGCACAGGGGTCTCCGTGCTCCCATGTCACTGTCACCGCCCTCCCCACAGTTAGCAGCAAGGACCAGCGTGTCCCTTCAGTGGTCCTTCTAGGCCCCAAACAATGCTAAAACTCCTGTTTGCTGATGCTTGAAACTCTGTTAACCAAAGAACAAAAGCTTTTCATGTCGTAACTTAGAGCAGTACTTTAGGTTTAATGCTTTTAGTGTGATTGTGTTGAAGTCGGAGTATGATAAATGAAAGAAAGCATTAAAATGCCTCTCTTTTGGTAGGAGGTGAAAGGGGACACTTGTGACTGAGTGCTGGTATGTTGGGGTGCGGGGCAGGCAGAGGGGGCCCGGGAAGGTGGAGATCCAGGGTGATATCCAGGGGGCAGGTGGGATATCAGGTTGCTAGGTAGGGGAGATTCGGGCAGAGCCTTTCTCCCTCCTGTCTGTCATCTTACCTTCATCAGAGGGGGCTCTAAAAGGAGCTGGCCCTGAAGGGATATCTTTTCTGAACAAGCATTTCTGCCCATCATGATTTATGAGGATCGCTTCTGAAACATGGCTGGACTTGTATAACCAGGGGATTAATTAGCTGAAGAATCGCAGTGACAATAACACAGATAAAGGACCTGGGGCTCTGGGTGGAAGCCTGGAGAGCAGACAGAATGGGGTGGAAAGGAAAATGGGAGGAACAGGCGATCTGTGCCTCACCCCCAACCCCAGCAAGGAGAGGTCAGCATGTACTGACCAGGTTGAAGCAGGCCGGAGCAGGAGCGGGGTGAGTGAACCTGAATGAGAAGGGTGGTCTGGCTGTGGATATGTGAAGAGGAGACATTCCAGCCAGCGGCAGGGGAGGAAGAGAGGGGAGGAGAGAGACAGGAGATTCCGGATCCTTCCATACATTGGACCTTTCGTACTGCGGTGTGCAGACTGATCCATAGTCCTTGGGATATTTCACTTGGTGATGCCATGGCGTTGTCCCTGTTCTGTATTCTATACTGTTGTTCAGTTGCTCAGTCGCTAAGTCTGACTCTCGTGCAACCCCATAGACTGCAGCCCGCCAGGCTTCTCTGTTCGTGGGATTCTCCAGGTGAGAATATGGAGTAGGTTGCCATTTCCTCCTCCAGGGCATCTTCCCAACCCAGGGACTGAACTCATGTCTCCTGCATTGCAGGCAGATTCTTTCCCACTGAGCCACAAGGGAATCCCTCTGCATTCTGTATTCACCCCAAATTCCTCTCTCAAGAGGTGTGGCCTCTAGCCTATGGCAGTTTGCACCTAAACCCACTAAACCTGTGGGTACCTGAGAAATGCCCCTTCGTTGGTTTGAGATTGTGCTGGTGTAGAGTGGTCAAATATAAATATAGGATTGAAGGTTCCTGCTCTACGGGCTGAAGTTTAGGGTCAGTAATTGGTGACAGATTGATAGTTGGGGCTTCCCTGATGGTTCAGAAGGAAAAGAATTTGCCTGCAATGCCGGAGATCTGGGTTCGATCTCTAGATCAGGAATATCCCTGGAGAAGGGAATGGCAAACCACTACAGTATTCTTGCCTGAAGAATTCCATGGACAGAGTAGCCTGGAGGGCTACAGTTCATGGGGTCGAAAAGAGTCAAACATGACTGAGCAACTAACCCTGTGTTGATAGTTATCCAGCGATGCCTCGAGATATATATATATATATATATATATATACATACTCTGTGCATTATGTCTATGGGAAAATCCTTTTCAAAGACATAGAAAAAACTCCAAAATAGAAACTATATAAAAAATGATCTTACATGATTTAAAAATAGCACTGTTACACATCCACTTATTACTTCAGATATTGTAAAATGATTTGCTTTAGAGCTGGAACAAGCATTGGGGAAAACCTAATTGTTACCCTTCATCATTTTGTTCCAAATTGAGCTCTAAGTGTGGCCAGTATTTGTGGATCATGTGTGAAATCAGTATCCCAGAAATTTTCTTTTTGAATTGACATCTTCAATGGCAATGACATTGGAAGCCAGTCCATTGCACAGTCATGTCACACAGCTCCACTCTGACTTCTTCATCTCAGAAATATCAGAATGTGTATGTTGGAAATGTTCTTGTTTTCCCACAGAAACTTGATTTTAAAAGTAGTTAAAATTTCTGTGTGCTGCTCTACAAAATGTGTGTGTGTAACTTACAGAGACAATGTTTATCATATCAAATTTTTCTAATGTGCAGATGTTTCTGTCTGCTCCTTTGTCATCCAAGAATGGGGCTTGTAATAGAGGAAATAGTGGGATCTAATGAGTCCTAAATAATGCGATCTGATACCAGCTATGCCCTTGTCTGCCATGTTGTCAGTAGGCTGTGATCAGAATGAATGGGAAACTGGGTGTGATATCTTTGGACTGTGTGAGACGCTCATTCACATGGAGGAAAACTTGGCTGGCTGCGACAGGTTCTCATTGAGAGCACCGATTTGATATTGTCTCCCTGCAGATAGAGCCAGGCTAGAATGTTGAATCCTTACGTGGAAAACATTGTTGACTGTCAGCTGTGGCAATGCTTCCAGAGGCAGATAATACCAAAGCACCACATCGTGAGGATGGGGTAATTATTTTAAACTTAAGAATTTTACAACTGGAAAGGAACCAAAAGTTTTCAGGTGAAAACTAAATCCTAGAGGTAAAATGACTTGTCCAGAAGCATCAAGCTGAGACTAGATAGCTGAATTCCTATGACTTCTTGTCCAGGACCCGTTCAATTAAACCACCCAGTAGAGACCCTGGAGAAGGGAACAGCAACCCACTCCAGTATTCTTGCCTGGAGAATCCCATGGACAGAGAAGCCTGGAGGGTGGGCTAAAGATCATGGGGTCACGAAGAGTGGGACACGACTGAGTGACTAGCCCACAGAGGCTGAGTAATAAATTATACCTCCATCATGTTTGTCATGCAAAATTTATCATCTTTATTCCAATGCACACACTCAAAAATCTATTTAAGTGACAGTATTAAATGGATTACTCTCTAACATTTACCTACCTATTTAATATTTTAAATTCTCACTCTTTTTGATGCCAGAATTAATGGCCAAGGACCACACTGGGATGGCTTGATTTGAGATGGATCTCTTTCTTCCCTGTGCTTTAACCTGGCCAGGTGAAGCTGGTCTCAGACAGCTGCGTAACCTCTATGGGGTACAGCAGGGTTCTTCATGTTGCTGTTGTTTAATCACTCAGTCGTGTCTGACTCTTTTGTGACCCCATGGATTGTAGCCCACCAGGCTCCTCTGTCCATGGGATTTCCCAGTCAAGAATTCTGGAATGGGTTGCTATTTCCTCCCCCAGGGGATCTTCCCCACCCAAGTCTCCTGCCTTAGCACTGAGCCACTTAGCACTGAGCCTTAGCACTGAGCCACTTAGCACTGAGCCTTAGCACTGAGCCACTTAGCACTGAGCCACTTAGCACTGAGCCTTAGCACTGAGCCACTTAGCACTGAGCATCCCTAAGCCACTGAGTCACCAGGGAATCCCAGCGTTCTTCATACATGTAGTCAGTTATTAGTAAAGGGCAAGAGAGGAGAGTTTATGAATGATTCTTGTTGAAGTGGATCCGGTGCCACTTGTCACTGTAATGGAAGACGTAGGTCTCTGCGTCATTTCCTAATGGATGTTTAATGTTGGCTGGACACTCCTCATTCATCTGAAAAGTTTGCTGATCCTAACACTGTATGCAGCCTCAGAAGGGATACAGCATGAGCTACAGAAGAGGGTAACACTTGACCAGCTCTCCATGTACGTGTACTAAATGCTTGCTTTCTGCTAGACGCTGGGTTAGGACTAGAATCCTAATAATGTGGGGCAGACTGCTTTGAAGAATACTAATGAAAAATTCTAACTAGGTGTAGATTAAGAATCTGTTGAGTGGTGATGACGGCGAGGACGGTGATGACAAAATCATATGGAGTGTTTACTATGAACCAAGCAGCTGATGGAAGAACCCAAACGAGCTTTCTGGCCAACCCAAGAGAAAATACTGGCTTCCCAGGTAATGCTAGTGGTAAAGAACCTGCCTACCATTGCAGAAGATATAAGAAACATGGATTCAATTCAGTCCGGGTTGAGAAGATCTCCTGGAAGAGGGCATGACAACCCACTCCAGTATTCTTGCCTGGAGAATCCCATGGACAGAGGAGCCTGGTAGGGTCACAAAGAGTCAAACACATTGAAGTGACTGAGGATGCCCGCATGCAATTATAAATATTTCACCTGGATTATTTCATTCAACCTTCAGAACAATTCTTTAAAGGTCAGAGCTATTATTATTCCTTTGTAAAAATGATAAGGAGGAAATAGATGCTTCAGTAGATTAAATAAATTGCTTGAGAATTATCACGGAAGGCTCAGTCAGAAAGAAGAGTCCTCTAATATGTGCTGTGATATTAAGGCAGAATTTATTTGGCTTGCCGTTGCTAGAAAAGGGGACAAAATTAAAAGTGCTCCTGAAAGGTAAATAACCTTAAAATATATGACCATCTTAATTTTGAGAAAAACCTTTGATATGTTGTTTCTCTTTTGCTGTGAATATTTATTTTATTTCTTAGTGTTAATAAGTGCATCGTCTGCTTGAATATCCAAATGACTCCTCCTCCTCTCCATGAATAGGAGGTAGGAAATAGGAAAACAGTGAAAATTACATTAAATAAGCCATAAACCAGATTGCAACATAGTAACTTCACTTAAATTCAGAGAATCGTAGTTCTGTTGTGAAATTGTAAAAATCGATGTTATCATTAGCATTTTGTCCTAAACAGAAATCCTATCACAGACTGCTGGGTGCTGAGCTCTGGCATATGGTAGATGAAATAATACATTTTCCCCACATAAGCTGCTAAGAATCAGTTGGAGATCTGTGCTTCCCATCTCATTGGGGAAGCCGAAGGCACAATGGTTGATGAGTTTGGTACTGGATAAAGGCCATCGGAACTGGAAAGGCCACACTTGGAGGTCAGTCTAAACAGCATATGATAGGAATCTATACCACCACCACCACCACAATCTAGCTCAGTCTTGACCAACTCTATGCGACCCCCATGGACTGTAGCTTGCCAGGCTCCTCTGTCCATGGGATTTCCCAAGCAAGAATACTGGAGTGGGCTGCCATTTCCTTCTCCAGGGAATCTTCCTGCCCCAGGGATCAAGCCCATGTCTCTTGAGTCTCCTGTATTGGCAAGCAGATTCTTTACTAACTGCACCACCTACCAGTCCCAAGATAGGACTCTAAGAAAATTCAATAAAGCCATGGAGAGTCCTATAAGTGGAAAGTCACTATACTGAAATCACGGCTTGATGCTAAACTGTAAGTTTCTCAGAAATACATGTTAACGAGATTCTGCTGCTTTGTGCTTACACCCTATGGGCCTAGTACATACTGCACTCTGCCTCTGTGATTTTTAGCATCACTGCTTGATGAGAGGGTGGTTAAATATAGCCTGACAGTTCCCTTCTGGAGAATTTGTGCTCATACCAGCTATCACAAACTGACCTGGTCTGACTTTGATCTATTTTAATCTCAGGATTCAATAGAGGCAGGGCCGGGATAATACATGGAATCAACAATTCTGATGCATTTTAGCCAAGGAAGTGGAAAGCAGACAAAACCAACCCAAGCTTTGTCAGAAAAGAGAGCCCTAAAGTAGAGTTAGTCTACAGTCACTCCTTGCCAGATCAGGTCACAGTTTTTCCAGGAAGAAGAGATTAAAGCTTAATTCACACCACACTCTCTTACTTCCCTCCTTCCTTCCATCCATCCATCCATCACTCATCTATCCATCCTTTCATCTGTCCACCCTTTGATCCAGAAAGCACTAAATACTTCCTATGTGTCATGACTCATGGATCTTATGTACTGATATGGGGAGACGATGAATCAGTAAGCGAGGAAATAAAATCCAGATATCATACAGTATCTTGTGTCCAGGAGCTTCCCCAGTGTCTCACTGGTAAAGAATCTACCTGCAATTCAGGAGACTTAAGAGATGTGATCCCTGGGTTAGGAAGATCCCCTGGAGGAGGCCATGGCAACCCACTCCAGTTTTCTTGCCTAGAGAGTCCCACGGACAGAGAAGCCTGGCAGGCTACAGTCCATAGGGTCACAGAGAATTGGATATGACTGAAGTGACTTAACACACCCACTCGCTCCTTCTGTCCACCTCTGAGAGTTCAGATGCATCCAAGGTACCGATGGCCTAGGTCTGAACCACCCTTGCATCTAGCAGTTGAGCCAAAGGAAAGAATTCACAGAAGAGAATGGAAAGCAAAGCGTCAGAACCTTTTAGTCATAGCTGCCAAGAAGAGAGGATTTCAGTGCTGCTTAGAAGATGTGGAAGATGAATCAAGACCAGGAACTGTTGGCTTTACTCACATGGAAGCCCTGGGTGACCCTGGAAAGATCAATTTCACTGAAACAGTAAGCATAAAAGTTCTTCATAGGCAAATAGGACCCAAAGAAGTGCAAGATTTTAGAAAGTTTTGCTGTGCACAGAAGTAGTAAATGGTTGCTGTTAAGAATGTGATAACCAAGAGTGTGTTCTTATAAAATTAGGCCAAGTTGAATGCTGGCTGTGTTGTTTGTGAGCTGTGTTACAATGGACTGGTTGCTTAGCTTTCATGAGCCTCAGCTACTTTATATACTTATTTTAATAATGCCTATTAAGGAAAGACACAGAGGGCTAAATATTTGCTTTCAATGTACTTACATTCCTATGTGTGTTTGGGGATAGGGAGAGGCCATAAAAAGAAAAGGAGAAAAAACAGTAGGTGCTTTGGGAGTAAAATTATATTATCTTAAAATTGTTTAAGTGATATAATCACTTAAATTACTGTTCCCCTCTCTTAAATACAAGGTTTTAGGCATACTGAGTTCAACTTGATTTTGTATGCAAGTAAGTTAGTTTCAATGAGAATAGAGGTAAGGGCTTGACTTATTTATATAGATTTATCAGTAAGTATATATTTTAGAGTAGTTAAAGTAGATATAAAATTATAGAAGATCAAATTAAGCTGCTGATTCATGGGGTAAGAAGATAATCACATGATTTGAGTGTGATTTTGTGCTGGGTAATTTAGCAGTGTGTACTCAGTGAATCTTGGGGCTTCCCAGGTGGCTCAGTGGTAAAGAATCCACCTGCAGGAGATGCAGGAGACATGAGTTCAATCCCTGGATTGGGAAGATCCCTTGGAGGAGGAAATGGCAACCCACTCTAGTATTCTTGCCTGGGAAATCCCGTGGACAGAGGAGCCTGGTGGGCTAAAGCCCATGGGGTCTCACTCAGACATAACTGAGTGAGAAAACAGCAATGACAGCACCTCCTCGGATCTGATGCGGACTTACACACTATGATCAAGTATTGCATATTCAGAAACTGCAACCTCCTGATGTCTGGAATGTTGAAATTCCTTTTGATATTAGAACGTAATTACTGTACACCTGCCCAGGAAACATATTTCATATGCAAGATTCATTGTCAATGGTAGTTAATATAAACAACTGTAACACTTATTACCATCAGGTGCTACAGTGACTGTATTTATCTACATGACCATTTGGTAGCACACAGATGATTGGAAGGCCTTCCGATGCTCAGCATGGTGCTGTCTTGTCTAGAGAAGCATCAGCGTAATTAGACGGATACGATGAGAGCAAGAAAACGTGAAGCAGAGCTCACACCATGTGCAAGCACTTGGTCTTCAGTTCCGAATACTTTCTAACGGCGGCCATGTCACCTCTGGCTCAACTTATACAGGTCTCCAAGGATCAGGGAATGAGTGTTTTGGGTAGTTACATGCTCTTCTCTCCAAAGAAGTACTTCTGTTGCCGTCACGGTGATTTTTTTAATAACAGCTTTATTGAGATTAAGTGCACATGCCATAAAAATCACACTCTAAAATGTACACATCAGTGAGTTTTAATATATTCAGTGAGTCTTAAATATATTAAATGTATATTTAATATATTAATATATTTATGAATTATATATTTAACATGATATATTTCAATATATTATTCAATATATTTAATAATCTACCCCCAAAGAAATCAGGTACCCCTTACCTGTCACTCATTATTCTACCCTCTTCCTATTCCTCTTAGCCATGAGTCAACCTTTTGTCCCTGTCTTCGCCTCTTCTAGACCTTTTATGTAAATGGATTGCTGCAATGTGTGACCTTTCTAACTGACTTGTTTATCTTAGCATAACATTTTCAAAGTTCATTCATTCTATGACATGTATTGGTACCTCATTCCTGTTTATGGCTGAATAGTATTCCATTGGTGAGGTACACACATTTGTCCATTCATCAAGTGACGTATATTTGGTTGGTTTATACTTTTCAGCTATTGTAAATAATGCTGCAAGAACATTTATTTTCAAGCTTTTATGTGGAGATGTGCTTTCATTTATCATGAGTATGTCTCTAAGAGTGGGATTGCTGGGTCATATAGTGATGGTGGTTTAGTCCCTCAGCAGAGCCCAGCTCTTGAGGCCCCATGGACTGTAGACTGCCAGGCTCTTCCGTCCATGGGATTTTCTAGTCAAAAATACTGAACTGAGTTGCCATTTCCTTCTACAGGGGATTTTCTCAACCCAGGGATCAAACCCACGTCTCCTGCATCTCCTCCAGTGGCAGGCAGATTCTTTACCTCTAGCACCACAATATGGTAACTCTATCTTTAATGATTTGAGGAGCTTCCAGACTGTTTTCCAAAGTGATGACATCATTTTACATTCCCAACAGCAAATTATTGAGGGTTCAAATTTCTCAACATTCTGGCCAATAGTTGTTAGCATCTATCTTTTCATTTTATTTTAGCATCCTAGAAGGTATGAAATGGTGTCTCATTGTGATTTTGGTTTATATTTCCCCGAATGACAAGAAATGTTGGAGAACTTTTCATTTCTTACTGGCAATTTTTCTGTCTTCTCTGAAGAAACGTCTGTGTTGATCTTCTGCCCATGTATTAATTGGCTTGTCGTCGTATCGCTGAGTTGCAGATGTTTCCTACAATTTTCTGGTTTGTCATTTCACATTCTTAATGGTGTCCTATAAAGCACAAATATCTTTAGTTTTGATGAAGTCCAGTTTATCTAGTTTCATTTTTTGTTGCCTATGTTTTTTGTGTCATATCTATGAATCCGTTGTCTACCCTAAAGTCATAAAGATTTATTCCTGCATTTTTGTCTAAGAGTTTCATAGTTTTAGTGTTTACATATAGGTCTGCAACGAATTTTGAGTTAATTTTAGTGTATGGTGTGAGATTAGAGGTCCAATTTCGTTTTTTTGCATGTGGTTATATGTTGCAATGACTATCATTTTCCCATTAAATTTTCTTGTTACCATTGAAAAAATCAGTTGACTATAAATCTAAGAACTTATTTTTAGATTCTCAATTTTATTCCATTTATTTCACTGATTTACAAATCTATTGTTATGTCAGTATATCACTATCATGATTACTGCAGCCTTTCAGTCAGTTTTGAAATTAATAAATATGAGTCCTTCATATTTATTTTTCTTTTTAACCTGACTATTCCATGTCCGAGAATTTTATATGAATTTTAGGATCAGCTTGTTAATTTCTGTAAGACAAAAAAAAAAATAGCTGCTGAGATTTTGATAATTTGTCAAATTTGTAGACTAACGTGGAGAGTACTGCCACCTTAATATTAAAATTTTCAATCTGTGAATATGGAATATCTTTATATTTATTTAGGTCATCTTCAATTTCTTTCAACATTTAAATACAATTTTTGCATCATAAGTTTCTCACTTATTCCTAAGTATTTTATTTTCAGATGCTACTAAAAGTGAAATTTCCTCTTAATTTCATCTTCAGATTGTCCATTGCTAGTGTGTAGAAATGCAGATGATTTGTATATTGATCTTGGGTCCTGCAATCTTTTTGAACTAGATTATCAAAGAATCTCTGGATTCTTAAGACTGTGTTTAGGCAAGATCATATCCTTCTTAAGAATCTCTGGATTCTCAAGACTATGTTTAGGCAAGATCATATCCTCTATGAACAGAGAGAGTCTTATTTCTTCTTTCCAAGTGGTATTTACTTCTTTATAAGTGGTATTTATTTCTTTTTCTTGACTAATCACCGTGGCCAGGACCTCTGTTAACATGCTGAGTAGAGATGACAGTAGTGAGCTTCCTTTTCTTGCTCCTGGTTTTAGTGGTTATGACTTGTTTTAAGATGTAACTTGTAATGAGATATATTGGAGGTGACTGAAAATTCAGACACTCTTTTTCACATACTTAATAATTATTGTACTTAGTAAGTTAAGTAAATGTTCTACCTGAATCAAACTATTAACAAGTCTTCTATTAACTATATTAAAAGAGCTTCTTATTGACTCTGTGACTATTTTAGAGCATTTTAGCAGAAACTTGTATCTTCGAATAGATATTCCATGTAATTAACACAGGCACTTCTGCTCAAAATCAGATGAATATTATTTTAAAGCCCAGTGTGGTGCTTTGTACCTAAAAAGGCATACTTTGTATTTTGATGATTATGTGAACACATATTTGTATTTCACTTATGTCTAGGATTACCAAATACAAAGAAATTAAAAGATACGTTGTGGTGCGTGCATGCTAAGTCTCTTCAGTCATGTCCGACCCTGTGACCCTGTGGACTGCAGACTGCCAGATTCCTCAGTCCATGGGATTCTCCAGGCAAGAATACTGGAGTGGGTTGCCATTTCCTCCTCCAGGGAATTTCCAGTCCCAGGGATCAAACCCATGTCTTCTGCATTAGCAAGCAGGTTCTTTACCACTAGTACCACATGGGAAGCCCACATTGTGGTATAAAATATAGTATAACTTAACCTAGTTTGCTCCTTGATTATAATATCTTGAGTCCTCTTCACCATGAATTAAACAGCTCTATGTACATGTATGTGCTGCCTAGTAAAGTGGACCTCCTTCTGGCTAAAATACATCATAGACCGAATTTCCATTTGAGACTCTTCCTCTCTTTTCTTATTTTTCACATTGCTTTACTACGGTCTTGTCAGCAGAAAAGAGGATAGTAGCTTCATTTTGTCTGCAGGGCTTCACATCATTAACCTTCCAGTGTCACTTTTATTATACGAGGAAAATAAATGGGCTAATATTTGAGGAAACACACTGCAGTATTCCCCCTGCTGAGAAAATACACTTTCAGAATGTGATGACCACAAAGCTCCAGAAAGAAAAGCATCCTCTTTTTGTCAAAGAATCAGTTTTGTTGATGTGAATCAATGGGATGCATGTTTTGTTCCTTTGTTTGTGTTTACCTTCTTTTAAGGAAACTTGATTGATTTCACATTCTCATTATGTGACACAAATGTTATAATGCATTCTTTTCATTATTGCAATACAAGAAATATTTCAATGTATGCTATAGAAAAATCACTGCATATGATTTTTTGTAGGCATGTGTGCCTGTCTATGAGCCTGTGTTTGCATGTTATGCTCGAGTGAGGTCAGGGTCTAAGCAAGTGGGTATTTAGAGGTTTGTTTTAGTATTTCCTGTGCATAAGCCCGAAATGCCAACTCCTGTGCGTAACTGTCACTGCACATTCATGCTGCACTGCTTTTTGAGGTCACGATGTGACATTTAAAGACGAGAAAATTTTTATTTTGTAGTGAGTTTAAAGGATACAGTAAAATAAGCTTGAAGCTGATCATTCTTGAAATGTGTTAGGCAGTTATAGAGAGAGAAAACAGTTTTTAAATATTTGTATGATATTCATACTTTTAAACATGTTAGTAACTCACCATCCATTCTGTGAATATAGCCAGCTGTCAGGGAAAGAGCATAACTAACATGTTTCCAAAATAAGATAAATGTATACATCATTTTTAAAGGCTGAATTATCTTGCATGTATAGCCAAGTAGTAGGATTTATCTCAAATCTTTTAATATATATCAATCAAGATGAATATGGCTGAATACTTGTTCACTTCTTAAATTATTTCTTTATTCTAAACACATGGAGAACTTCCCTGGAAGTCTAGTGTTTAAGAATCCACCTGCTAACGCTGGGGACATGGGTTCCATTCTTGGTCCAGGAAGATCCCACATGCCACAGAGCAACGAAGTCCATGGGCCACAACTCCTGAGCCTGTGCTCTAGACCCGGGAGCGCTGCAGCTGCTGAAGGCTGTGCGTCTAGAGCTCGTGTTCCCCAAGACTCGCCACTGCCAAGGGAAGCCTGCGCACCTCAACTAGAGAGTAACCTCTCTTCACTGCAGAAAGCCTGAGTGCGGCACCGAGGAGCCAGCACAGCTGAAAATAAATAAGTAAATAATAATAGTAGATAAACACGTGGAAACGGAACTGCTGAATCAAAGGCATGATTGTCTTTAGGGCATTTGATACTTAGGCGGACTTTTTATTATTTTCCGATGTGTCTGTAAATGTCTCTCCATTTTTAGATTGAGGTCTGTGTTTCTGGACTAAGCACAATAGATAGTATAGATTTAATAAATGTCTATTAAATGGTGCAACTTAGGCAATTTTGGAAATCAGGAGATGCTTGAAGAGATTTTTAAAACTATAGAGCTGAAAAAAAAAATGTTAAAATCATTTATATGTATTTGGTGATCTTCAGTTACATTTTCACCCATCTATTTTTCCTCTACTAGAGGTGATTTTTAATGTAATAGTGAAAATCATAATTTTTAAAGTGAATTGTGGAGATGCAAAACAGCTGAGCGAAATTTAGTTCCTATTTTTATAGGTTCTCTTTCTCCATCCAACTGACCAAACATTTTACACCCTCTCTTATGAAATAGATGTGAAAAGATTCAGAAATACCAGACATGGCCCTTGCTGCCAAGAATTTCACTGTTATTAGTTGGGACTAGTCTGTAGAATAAGCATGGTGTTTAATCATGCATTCAGGACCAGGAGTTCTCGTCCTTAATTTTTTTTTTTTTTACATAGAGAAATGGGAAAGGAAAGGGAATTTGGGACTGCTGATACTCCTGCAGCCCCTGGAAGGAGTGAGGTGAGTCAGGTTTTGCACAGAGCTAGGAGAACAGCCATGAAATGAACTTGGCCATGATTGGAAGTGGGTGAGTTATGCCACCCTCAGGAAGATCTGGAAAGAAGTGTGGGAGAGTTTTGTACCTCAGAGTAGGAATGAAGTTGAGAAAGGAAGGATTTGGGATCTGTATGAAAAGACTAGCCTGCACAGATGTCCTGGGTAAAAGATGTGGTTTGGGAGCATATAGTTTTTTTCCTTCTGACTTTGGTCAAAGCCAAAGTGATTGTTGTGTAGTCCAGTGCTCAGCTGTGTCTGACTCTTTGAGACTCCATGGATGTAGCCTGCCAAGCTCCTCTGTCCATGGAATTCTCCAGACAAGAATACTGGAGTGGGTTGCCAGATCCGTCTCCAGGGGATCTTCCCAACCCAGGGATCTAACCCTCATCTCTCGTGTCTTCTGCATTGCAGGTGGATTCTTTACCACTAATGCCACCTACACCTAGGAAGCCCCCAGAATGATTGATTTATTGCACACTAAAGTTTCCTCTCCTGGTCTTGTCTCAGTGACTCTGATGGAAGAAACCCTGGATGAAAGAGAGTCATCCCTCATTTCCGTCGTGTATGCTCAGTTGCATCAAACTCTTTGAGACCCCATGGAATATAGCCTGCCAGACTCCTCTGACCATTGAATTTTACTGGCAAGAATAGTGGAGTGGGTTGCCATCTTCTCTTCCAGGAGATCTTCCTGGCCTAGGGATCAAACCCACGTCTCAGATGTCTCCTGTATTGGCCACCAAATTCTTTACAACTGGACCACTTGGGAAACTCCCATTTCCCTGCAGCCCTGGGTAAATCAACTGGTAATCATTTGCTGTGCAAGACCATTGACCCAAGGTGTAGAGTTCACCCAGAAAGGGTGATGAAAGGTAAAGAAGAGTCATGTACAAGATAGTAAAATTGAATCTTTAAGGATGGATAGAGCTATCAAATAAAGAAAGGAAGAAGTGACTTCATGTCCATATGATGGTGACACAAACATGTCAAAACCAGGGTGGGATGCCCCCTGGAGATAGATAGAGGTAAGATTCTTGGAAATTTACACTGGTGAATTAATTGCAGTCAAGGCCCAAAGTCACTTATTTTAACTTTATTCTTTGGGAAATTGATAGCAGAACTTTAATCTTTCAAAACAAAAGAAATGGAGGTGAGAAAGCTGCCTAGATTTGATTTAGGAAAATAATTCCAAGGGCAGCATGTAGGAACAGATTATAGAGAGGCAGGGCTAAGGATGGAATTTATAGGATTCAGAGATATAGCCAGTCATGTAATTCACAGGACACAGTTCACAATGAAATGTAGAGCTCGTTATTCCAATGTTACTAGGAATTTTGCAATAGCAATAGCAAAGCATTCAAATAGGGTTCTTCTGAGTGCAGGATCCTATTTGACTCATGAACCCATGAAGTTGGCCCTAGTTGGGGAATGAGTGAGAGGTAAGATAAATCTGGGAAACCTGTGTTTATGTTTGACTGGATGAAAGTGCCGTTAACCCATTAAATAAAAACTGGATTCAGAAAAAACAACAACAAAAAAATCCTGCTTCATGAGAATGCAAAGTAGATTTGTCCTGATGATTTTAAGCTGATCTCAAAAACAAAATTCTTTGGTAAAATCTAAGGACAGTCAGAAATACGAATCAGAAGCTAAGAGAAGTGAAATCTTGAATAGAGAGCTGAGTGTTAGGGGGAGGTTAGAAAAGAACCGCCTGCCAGTGCAGGAGACATAAGAGATGTGGGTTTGATCCCTGGGTGAGGAAGATCCCCTGGAGGAGGGTGTGGCAACCCACTCCAATATGCTTGCCTGGAGAATTCCATGGATAGAGGAACCTGGTGGGCTATAGTCCACAGGGTCTTGAAAAGTTGCGAAGAGTTGGACACGAATGAAGCAACTTAGCATGCAGGAAAACTATATAAATAAGAATAAAGGTGACCAAGGACAGAAGTCTGTGGGAACCAGGACTCAAAATATGGTAGGAATTCAACAGTAGACTGTTAGTAGCTAAATTTCATGAGAGTCAAAAGTTACATGTGGAATTTCAACTGCAGGGGGCCTGGAGGGTGGGGGTGGGGAGATGGCTGGTGCCCCAAAGCCCTGTATTTTTCAAGGGTCAAACCTATATTTTTTTCTGGCTGCTCTCCATGTCTCTGACACAATAGATTATTCATTTTATGTTGAATGAATGAATAAATGATTGGATATGGTATAAAATTAAAAAAAAAAATAGGAGGGATTTCTTAGAAGGTCTTTTCATCTCAGTATTCTAGCCTCAAGCTCAGTGTTTGGCATATAAAGGGGAAAATCATGGGCAGGAGAAAAATGAAAGATGAAATGATTATTTGAGACAAGGTGGAAACTTTCACTACATTTCTCAAACTTAGACAATTCATCTACTGATGAATGAGCTTTTCGTCACCCTCTAAATGTGGGAAAAGCCCAATGCAATGGGAAGTCTTTGAACTTTGGGGCACCTTGGCTCTCCATTCACTAACCTTGGCTCCCTCACTTCCTCCTTATATCCATCTCGGTACTAATGTAGGATTCCTGCCTTCTCTAACCTTCCCCAAAGCCATGACTCTGGATCAATTATTCTAATTCTCCAACACATCCTGGGTTAAAACTGGTTTTGATCTTTGCCTACTACAGACAGAAACCAAATAGAAGCGTATGTCTCTGACTCATTAACTGTTAGATTTTTTTTTTCCTCCTTAAGAAACTAAAATGACCTTTAACATTTTCTGAGAAAACATGATAGAAAGGCTGAGAATAATGATTCCTTTAAAGAATAACTGCAATCAGCTCTCAGCAAGACAGTGTGAAATACCACAGAGCTTTTACTGTGCAAGACCTTATTATCCTAAAGTTCAAATTCTCGGACATAGGATCCATCATCAGAGTCTCCCGTTTCATCATGTAGAAGCTGCTATATGTTCCTCTTTCATGAACTGATGATGAAGGCTAGAGACAGAGTTTCTATGCCGAGTCTATTTACCTTTTTATTACTTTGAATTTGGATTCTTGCATGATTTTTAATGCCCGTCACAAATGTGTATAGCTAGAGAGAGTCTCAGTAATAATAAAAGGAGAAATTAATATCATTTGATTATATAAACATAAACATGAAGTAAAGTTGTTGTAAATGATACCTGCCTAAACAAACTCAGTTTATGTCTCATAACAGTTTTTTAGACTGTGTACATGCATGCTAACTTGCTTCAGTCATGTCTGACTCTTTGAGACCCCATGGACTGTAGCCTGCCAGGCTCCTCTGTGCATGGGATTCTCCAGGCAGGAGTACTGGAGTGGGTTGCCATTTTTTTCTCCATTTTTAGACTCAGTTCAGTTCAGTTCAGTAGCTCAGGCATGTCTGACTCTTTGCGACCCCATGAATCGCAGCACTCCAGGCCTCCCTGTCCATCACCAACTCCCGGAGTTCATTCAAACTCACGTCCATCGAGTCAGTGATGCCATTCAGCCATCTCATCCTCTGTCGTCCCCTTCTCCTCCTGCCCCCAACCCCTTCCAGCACCAGAGTCTTTTCCAGTGAGTCAGCTCTTCTCATGAGGTGGCCAAAGTACTGGAGTTTCAGCTTTAGCATCATTCCTTCCAAAGAACATCCAGGACTGATCTCCTTTAGAATGAACTGGTTGGATCTCCTTGCAGTCCAAGGGACTCTCAAGAGTCTTCTCTAACACCACAATTCAAAAGCATCAATTCTTCGGCACTCAGCCTTCTTCACAGTCCAATTCTCACATCCATACATGACTACTGGAAAAACCATAGCCTTGACTAGACGGACCTTTGTTGGCAAAGTAATGTCTCTGCTTTTGAATATGCTATCTAGGTTGGTCATAACTTTCCTTCCAAGGAGTGAGCGTCTTTTAATTTCATGGCTGCAGTCACCATCTGCAGTGATTCTGGAGCCCCCAAAAGTAAAGTCTGACACGGTTTCCACTGTTTCCCCATCTATTTCCAATGAAGTGATGGGACCAGATGCCATGATCTTCGTTTTCTGAATGTTGAGCTTTAAGCCAACTTTTTCACTCACCTCTTTCACTTTCATCAAGAGGCTTTTGAGTTCCTCTTCACTTTCTGCCATAAGGGTGGTGTCATCTGCATATCTGAGGTTATTGATATTTCTCCCGGCAATCTTGATTCCAGCCTGTGCTTCTTCCAGCCCAGCGTTTCTCGTGATGTACTCTGCATAGAAGTTAAATAAGCAGGGTGACAATATACTAGCACATCTTAAACTAATGATCCCAGGAATGAAGTGTCTTACTAATTGCAGGTTCACATGACATAGCTTGGAGCTTGAGAATCAGCATTTTTAACAAGCTCTTAGGTGACTCCCATAGTGCAGGAACCAACGACCACCTTCAGGTAGTTAGGATTTGAGTCTTAGTACAAAATGCAGGACTTTAAAAAAAAATTATCTTTGCTGTACCTTGTGAAGGTTTGATTATATTCCTGAAAGTTGCCAGCAGCATTTCTGCCTTCCTAAGGAGTAGAACCCTCTCTATAGAGAAGGCGAGACATTTATTTTTTTTTAATGTTTCATTGTATTTTGGAGTATAGCCGATTAACAATGTTGTGATAGTTTCTGGTGGACAGTAAAGGCACTCAGCCATACATATACATGTATCCATTCTCCCTCAGACCCCCCTCCCAACCAGACTGCCACATAACATGGAGCAGAGTTCCCTGTCTGATACAATAGGACCCTGTTGGTTATCCACTGTAAACATAGCAGTGTGTATATATTGATCCCAAACTCCCTAACTACCCCTTCCCATCACGCTTCCCCCGTGGTAACCATAAATTCATTCCGGAAGTCTATTTTGTTAATAAGTTCATTTGTATCATTTCTTTTTAGATTCTGCATATAAGGGATGTCAGACGATATTTCTCCTCTGTTTGACTTAACTTCACTCAGTATGATAATCTCTAGGTCCATCATGTTGTTGCAAATGGCATTTATTCATTGCTTTTAATGAATGGCCAAGTAATAGTCCATTGTATATATATACCGCATAGAGAAGGTGAGAAATTTAAACAGGCTCCCCAATAAAGTCTCTTTGGAACAGCCTCGTCTGTGTTATAATGTAAATACATTTCTGTCTAAAGAAAGGAAAATTGACTGTTACATTAACTTTCTAGATTTTTTCCTACTTCAGAGATTTTATATGAGTTGTAACTTTAAAAAAAAATAACTGACCAAACACAACACTCATTTATTATGTATTTATCTTTTGTTTTACTTTGAAACACTTTGTGGCCCCTTTCTCTATTGGTGCATTTCTCCACCTTGTAATCACTGAATGTAAGTATTCTGTTTTTAAACTCCTCTTAGATGATTAATTCTTTACTTCTCCATACCTTTCTTACTTTTTCCATTACTTACTTTCTTTTCCTACCCCCTCCCCAAGTCTACTATTAGATAGGAGAATCAGAGGAAATATAAAGCTGTTTCCAGGTAGATAAATGTTTTTTTTTAGTAGTTCCACAGTGTGAAATTTCTGGCATCCTCTATCTGTTTCATTAAGTACCTTTTATAAATCTAAATGTGTGTATTTACAGAGAACTGTTCCCGTTAGCCAATAAAACTCAAATCTTTTCACTGATGCAGTCCCTTAGGGAAACTGATGGAATGCTATACTTTAGAGTTACTGGAAATGTCTTTTTTTTTTTTTTTTTTTTAACACTTAGTTGCTTGATCTTCATAATACTCTTGTATTTTAAAGCACTTGATTGGTTTTGGCTTTCAAAAAATCAAAACGTATCAGTAAGTTACCTATGTTAAGGGTAAGTTGCATTAATATCACATTAAAGTCACCCTGACTTAATGATATTTCTAGTGATTCCCTTCAGTTCTAACATCAATATTACTGTCATTTTAATGACGAGTTGGAAACTGGGCTACATCCTGGAGAAATATTCTATGTTACATTTCTTTTCTTCCAACTCTAAGCGTTTCTTATTTCCGCATGAATATTAAAAAATTTTAGAGTGTGACATAAAAGGGATGATTTCACTTGCTAATATGTTGATATATGGTATTTGGGGCTACATTAAAGGAAACCAGTTTTCTCCTTTGCAGTATCATATCAGAAGTGGAAGGGGAACCCCTTCCTCTCCAGCTCTACATCTGTTGTTTCAGCCTGAATTCCGAGGAACACAGTAACTGTTTGCTTAGCTGAGGATCAACAGAAATGCAAGGGAAAAAAGTCAGGATCCACTTTAGCCTAAAGCTTTGTATTTAAGTGCCTGTGTGGAAGAGAGAAACTTGACTCCAAAATAGTTTTGTCCCTGAGAAAAGAAAATGTGTGTAAGCAAAATTTTTCTGGCTGGAGGAGAGCCCAGCAATTTCCAGTAGTTGAATTATTTCCCTAGAATAACTCCTCAGAGATAGTAGAATATTATTTCATATACTTAAAGTAATTCTACATCCTAGCAACCATAACATAAAATTGAGGTCCTGAAGACAGAGAGAGAGAGTAAATAATGCCGCCACCTTCATCGGCAGCTAATGCTGACAAAATATAACATTCCACTGCTTTCTGTGTATAACGTATCCTTTTGTGAATTGTTGGAGGCCAGCCTGTTCAGGCTTATTCTCAGTTCTAGAGCATTGCATGTGGGACCTCAGTGCCAGAGCTGTGGAATCATCCCCTGTCCTTTTCCCTTCTACTTTTCTGGTCCTCAGGTCTCTGTTAATGCTGATGTCCCTAAGAGCATATGTGACCTGGGCAGCTCCAGGTGGGGGGCTGGAACCCCACCATTTGGTTCCCATAGCACTGATCATTATAAAGACTTGGGGAATTCCATGAGGAAAGGGTGTACCCCTGCTCTCAAACCTGGCTGCTGGCTGTCCATGAGCCTGTGACAGTCATTCAGCAGCCTCAAGGTGATGATGTGAATGTTGTGTACCTCACTGTCACACTCATGAGCCCAGGAGGGCACCATCCTTGTGCCACTGAGGATGAGGAACCCCTTCTGCACTCAGGAGCCCAGCTCCTTTCCTGCTTCTGGATGATGGAGAAGGGACATTCACTTCTCTGAGCAGTATTCTCTGCCCACCTCTGCAAGGCACAACTTGGACTCTGTAGCCTGGATAAGTCCATTGAAGCTACGATAACAAAGTTTTGCAGACTGGGTGGTGACTGAAAGAAGCAATTTATTTCTCACTGTTCTGAGGGCTGAAGTCAGAGATCAGGGTGCCAGTGTAGAAGGGTTTTGGTGAGCACCCTCCTTCTTGGTGAGCTCCCCGTGGTCCCTCAAAGGGACTGATCCCATTGTGGGGGCTTCACCGTCATGACCTGGCCACCTCCCAAAGGCCCCACCTCTTGAAACCATCACACTGGAGGATTAGAATTTCAACATATGAATATGCGATGAGGTAGGGCACAGGTTGGAGGGAGACACAGACATTATGTGCATTGCAGATATCTTCAAAATATGGCAGTGTTTCCCATTTGGACTGTCCTCATTTTAACCATGGGGATCCAGGTTCAATCCCTGGATTGGAAAGATTCCCTGGAGGAGGGAATGGCAGCCCACTCCAGTATTCTTGCCTGGAGAATTCCATGGACAGAGGATCCTGGCAGGCTACTGTCCATGGGGTCAGAAAGAGTCGGACACGACTGAACGACTAAAACACACCCAAAAAGACACATTTTAACTACATGCGGTGCTGACAATATAATCCAAGATATATGGGCCCAAACTCAATCTGATTTCTAGTGACAGATTTTTCTTTAATGGGAATTTAAGAGAGGATCAGCCCACCACTGATACCCACTCCCCACCCCATACCCTAGACTTTCTGAGAATTATGTGGGATAAGTATGAGCATCTCTCAAACATCAAGCACTTACTTCCTCTTCATAGGCATCATCCAGCTAAAAATACACCCAATCCACATTACTAAGCAACACTCAGAGTCCTAGGCTGAAGCATATGCTGGGTTTATACTTATCTACCATCTGGGTGACTGAAAGGGCTCCCTAAAGCGATATCCCACCCAAGAGGGAAGGGGACTGCAACGTTACTAATAAATTCCTTTCGTTATTTTCAAATGCAGGACCTGCAATACTTGGAGTAGCACTATTTTAGCTTCAAAAATTCCGAGATCCTTTTCCCCAAGAGAACACACATCATCATGGAGCCAGGACATCATAATTAGTTCAGGATGTTAGACAGCCATGGCAGGAAAGTGACTTCATCTTCCAAAGTCATCTAGCTTGTTCCCCAGGTAGGAATCGACTACTTGGGTATTCTGGAACAATTTTTCAGGATGGAGAGTAAGCACTTATTTTCCAGCTTGGCGTGCTGTCATTTAGATGGAATCAAAACCTTGATTCTTTCAAGTTTGTCCTTTCTACAGACATTTAAGGGCTGCTTACTCTGTGATGAGGATTTGAGTAGCAGTAGCACTGAGCCTCCCTGGTGGTACCATGTGACTCTGTGGCATAAAGAGAATGGTCAGAAGTGGAGAATCTATATATCGTACATATGCTTAAAATCTAATAAGGTATTGAATGTTTACTGAACCATGGACAACAATTTATAGTCACATCCTTCAGCAGGGGACTCTTTTCCAAGAGACCGCTGACATTTCATGACTTTGCCAAGCTGGGCTTCCCTCGTGGCTCAAACAGTAAAGAATTTACCTGCAGTTCAGCAGACCCAGGTTCAATCCCTGAATCGTGAATTTCCCCTGGAGGAAGGCACAGCAGTCCACTCTAGTATTCTTGCATGGAGAATTCCATGAATAGCGGGCTACAGTCCATGGAGTCACAAAGAGTCAGACACAACTGAGTGACTAATGCTTTCTTTTCCTAATGCTGTGCCAAACAAGTCATCGAAACATTGCCTTTTTTCTTTGTCTTCCCAGAGTAACTTTCTACCCAATTGCCCCTTATTATACAGAAGAAGGCAATGGCAACCCACTCCAGTACTCTTGTCTGGAAAATCCCATGGACAGAGGAGCCTGGTAGGCTGCAGTCCGTGGGGTCACACAGAGTTGGACACTACTGAAGCGACTTAGCAGCAGCAGCAGCAGCATACACAGATGGGAGATCATTTCCTAACACTCATGTATTGAGTCTCTCACCAGAGTGTTGTATCAGGTTACTAAACTCCAGGCATCTGTTAAGGGAAGGATGTCAAGTTTCAAGAGAGACTTTGGTCTCTGAAACTTTGGGTTGACACAACTTGCTTGTCCTAGGAGTACAGTGTGTGGAGCAAGGCAGACATAGAGCTAAAGGGAAAACCAAATAAAACTGCCAGCTGGGTTATCCCCAGGTTGGGTACCTGAAAATTATTGACTTTAAAAAAATGCTCAATATGAGAGTTGCGAGTTAAGTTTTATTTGGGACAAAATGAGGACTATAGCGTGGGAGACAGCCTCTCAGATAGCTCTGAGAAATTGCTCCAAAGTGGGGGAAGGGAGAGTAAGGTCAGTATATATGTGATTTTGGTGAAGGGGAAGTACATGCAATCAAGCACATTTTTAAATTATTATTTATTTATTTATTTATTTTTTTTTTTTGCAGAAGGTTTCTGCTAGTCAAGAGACAGGCATCACCATGAAGGAATTTAGTCCTTTTCTCAATATGAGGAGATACAAGAGATAGGCTCATAAAATCAGCTCCAGAAAATACCTATCTGAAGGCCTGTTCTGCCAGTTTTCCCCATAGTACAGAGGGCCTCATTTTTGCTCTCCTCCCTGAACTCTCTTCAGGGGGATGGTCAGCTGCTACAGTGGCTCATGACAGAGGTTAATGACAAGTGCCAATTTGTAGTTGGCAGCTTACGGAAAGAGGAAGAAACAATCAGAAACCCAAAACACACTGAATTCTCAAAGTAGAGGGAGGGAGGGATCTAGAAGACCCAGAGTATTTTATAGGATTTCTGCTCCTGTAGCAGGAACATGTGAATAATGTAGTACCAAGTGAGCCCAACTGATCTGAAGTCTGATGTTCATTGTTCAACCAAAAAGGTTTTTTTTTTTAGACAGTAATAAATTTATTCTATATAACAAGTGAGCCAGTGTCAACTAGCAACTTTAGGGATTTATATAATCTGGAAAAAATATGTGTTTCCTGCTACGTATTTTATAATAATTTTCAAAATGTCATTACTCATAGTTAGATTTATGTAGCATAGACTATGTTCATATATTTATTCATTCATTTTTTGAACCCATAAACCCTCATATGCATGTGTTAGTCTATAACATGTCTGTGTATATTCACATATATTTGTATATAATGTGTCTGAGTCACTTCAGTTATGTCCGGCTCTTTGTGACCCTATGGACTGTAGCCCACCAGGTTCCTGTGTCCATAAGATTCTCCAGGCAAGAATACTAGATTGGGTTTGCCATACCCTCCTTCAGGGGATCTTCCCAACCCAGGGATCGAACCCATGTCTCTTACAACTCTTACACTGACAAGCAGGTTCTTTACCATTAATGCCGAAATATACATGTGTATAAATTATTATTAAACATGGAAAAATACATGGTTTATGACAGTGTTGAGGAAATAGCACAGAAAGAAGGAGAAGGCAGGATAAAGAATAGAGATATGGATACAGATAAAGAATTCTTTAATTCCAAGGAAAGTTTATTTAGGAGAATATAAGTTTATTTAGGAGAATATCAGGAAAGTGATGGACTTTGAAATACAGGTAGTTTTATGGTCAGACATGGAAGCAAAGTCTCTTCTACACGATGACTGAAGGACTGGAAATCTGAGAAAATGTTTCGTGCAGGGAATCATAGGTGCCTGCCTGTCTGCACCTAGGAGAGGAGGTTGGAAAGGTGGGTTGAGGTCAGACCATTCAGTGCTTAGAAGCCTTGATTGATTCCTCAGATAGTAAAGAGCCATTGAAAGTTTCCGAGTCATTTAAAGGCATGATTATGTAAGGACATGACTGGCAAGCATACAAGGGTGTTTTAGAAGCCAAGGGGAACTATTATGGGCTAGTACTCTACAAGGAAGTCTGCACACAATATCACAGTGAGGGGCCTCCTGTAGGGTCCAGATGAAAACATGACGAGGACCCAAAGTAGGTCAGTGCCGGTAGAAACATAAAGAGGAAGGCAGCTCAGGTTTAGGATTTAATTTGTAGATTCTTGTGGGGGGAGGTTTGGGAAATGGGCAGGATATTGCAATTTATCAAATATAAGGCTTGAGAAAGAAGTAGAAAAATGACTCCACAATTGATTAGTAGTCTGTGCTTAAAGCTGTGTTAATTCAGTTACTGAAGCCTCTGCAAAGGAAGAGAACCACTTTTTGAATTTGAGAAAACAGGTTATGGTTTGAACAGATTTGAGGTGACACAAGCAGTTAAACAAAGCTACTAATTGTGGAGGGCTTGCTATGTTCCCAGAACTTTGTAAGTCCTTGACATGCCTCATACTGTTAATGACATAATGTTTATCGTTTTGTTATCATTGGTGATATTTTATTATCACTTCTGTATCAGAGATAAAGGAGAAGAATCTTAATTAACTGTCCCTGTTCGTCATATGCATGCTCAATCATGTCTGTCTCTTTGCAACCCCGTGGACTGTAGCCTGCCAAGCTCCTATCTAGCCATAGCCCTGAATTCGGAGCCTGGGAGAAGTCAAGGCTGGCAGTGGAAGTTAGTCAATCATCCACAGCCTTTATTGAGTCCCTGCCAGTGGCCAGGTGCAGTGGTCTGAACTGTGGGCACCCAGACACCATTGGCAACTCCCTAGAAGAAGCAGGAGTTGAGTAACAAGGAGTTGTGAGCAAGCAGAAAATAATAAGCTGAAACAGAGGACCTTGGTTTGCATCCATGATGCCACCACTCAAGAAGAGGAAAAGCAAGTCGTCAGAGAAAGAGAAGAAAACCCAACCCAACAGCACAGGAACCAGGGTGGGCGCCCATGTCGGTACCCTGGGAAATTCCTCAACTGAAAAAGCCTGAGGAGTTTAATTTGGGGGTCATGAATTCCCTTCATGGAAACAAGCCTATATCATTTTTTGAAGGATTACAGAGTGTAAATGTGGAGCTGTAAGTGGACAAATATACTTAGAATTTGGGGCATGAATGAAAAACAGATATGAGAGGATGACCTAAGGGAGAAGCCAAAATGAGAACAGGTTTTGTTTTAGGTCTCTGCCTCAGAATGGTAGCTCAGTTAGTAAAGAATCTGCCTGCAATGGAGGATACCCGTGTTAGATCCCTGTATCGGAAAGATGCCCTGAAGAAGGGAATGGCAACCCACCCCAGTATTCTTGCCTAGGAAATCCCATGGACAGATGAGCTTGATGGGCTACAGTCCATAGGGTTGCAAAGAGTCAGATAAGACTGAGCAACTAACACTTTCAGAATTTAGGGAGTTTTCCTTTTTGTCTTCTGACTCTACAACCTGAGCAAAGGAGAAAGTAGAGCAGGATGGAGGCTCTCGGTGCTGTCTGATTCAAGCAGAAAAGCACAAATATGGTACATGCATACAGTAGGCTTTTTATTTTAACATCAACTGTGTACGTGTGGATTTCTTTGCTAACTGTTGCTGAGGAGCTGGGTCTTTTCTTTGCATGAGGGCTTCTGATTACATTGCCTCACTGACCGTTCTGTAAGATTCATACCCCTAATACAGCCCTTCCCCTGCCAGTTCTGGTATTTAAAGAGAAGCAGACTTAGCATTGCTTGTGGAGCAGTTTGAATCCAGAGGCCTTCTTGACTGAGTTTTAAATTTCATCTTATAGTTCTTTCCATCTTTTGCCACATAAGTGATACAGTGATTTTTTTTTGATAATACCTCTCCAGAGCATTCAAGCTAGTTTTCTTAGAAACATCAACTCTGTTTTATGGAAATGATTCACCAGTTTATACTCTGACTCAAACCCACTTAGCCTCCAGACAGGAATGAGGAGGAGAAAGAGGATGTGGAGGAGAAGGTAGGGGGAAAAGGGGAGGCTGGAAACATGGACCATTCCCCCCTAGGATTTTACACAAAGAGTGAAGTGGACCCACAGAGACCATGGGGGTTTTGAGGGGAGAATGGAACGCTCTGTTTGCATTCTCTGCAGTTACCTTATTCGCATGTAAAAGTTACAAATAGCAACCAAGAATTCACCTTCCAGAAAATGTTGATTATAAATGTCATGTTTCTGTTGCCGACTCATTCACATCCTTGGTGCTTTGATAATGATCTTTTAGGATGAGATAATAGAAAAGTCATTTAAATGGAAATACTGATGTGATATCATTCGGGCAGGTTTTTCTCTGTAAGTGATTTCCATGTTGTGCTATTCTCTGAATGGCCCCCACAAAATAGAATCCTGCAAAGTAGGTATAAGGAGAACTTATGTCGGTTTAGATTTCTTTCCACCTCCTGTTCATTAGAGCATTCTGATTTGTTCCATAATTGTCACAAGGTATAAACAAGGCATTGTGGAGGTAAAAGTGTGTTTAAGTCAGTTTCAGTTAAGTTCAGTTCAGTCACTCAGTCATGTCCGACTCTTTGCGACCCCATGAACTGCAGCACGCCAGGCCTCCCTGTCCATCACCAACTCCTGGAGTTTACCCAAACTCATGTCCATAGAGTCTGTGATGCCATCCAACCATCTCATCCTCTGTTGTCCCCTTCTCCTCCTGCCCTCAATCTTTCCCAGCATCAGGGTCTTTTCAAATGAGTCAGCTCTTCGCATCAGGTGGCCAAAGTATTAGAGTTTCAGCTTTAGCATCAGTCCTTTCAATGAACACCCAGGACTGATCTCCTTTAGATTGGACTGGTTGGATCCTCCATGCAGTCCAAGGGACCCTCAAGAGTCTTCTCCAATGCCACAGCTCAAAAGCATCAACTCTTCTGCGCTCAGCTTTCTTTATAAGTCAGTTTAAAGAAAGAAAAATAATCTCGAATCTAATTACAAAATACATTGAGATCTTTAATTCTCTCTGACTTGCCTAGAGTTTGGGTGAAAGTTTTTCATGTTTTCAGCCTCATAACTGAAGCTGTCTTTGTGTGAGGTTAATAAACCTGTGGGGATCTGCTGCTTTTGAATGCAAACAATGTCATAAGGTACTTCCTATGCCATTTGAATTTCTAACAAAGATGCATTTATTGTTGCTTATTTTTGAAATCATGTTATCTCATGGTTGAGAGCTTATGAAATTCATCCAAAAGAAAAGCTGGAAAGCAAAATTTAATGATATGAAAACCTTAAAGAAGTCACCTGTGACATTTGGGAGTCACCTCGGCAATTGATGTTTCAAATGAAGGCAAATATTCCTAAATCGGGCTTCCCTAGTGGCTCACTGGTAAAGAAAATTCTTGTCATTGCAGGAGACGTGGGTTTGATCCCTGGGTCGGGTAAATAATCTGGAGAAGGAAATGGCAACCGACTAGTATTCTAGCCTGGGAAATCCCATGGACAAAGGGGACTGTTGGGCTACAGTCCATGGGGTTGTAAACAGTTGGACATGACTTAGCAACTAACGGACAACAACAATATTACCAAATTAAACGGAATAGCCTAAAAGAGCTCATAGTGACAGGTTGTTTTGTCCCAGTAGTGTGTGCATAGAAATTAAGACTTGCAACTCTCACGATGCATGAAAACATACCCATACCTGTTCAGACATTTGATAGCTTGGGAATGATGGTAAGCTGAGTTTTCCCTTAGAACTCATGTCACACAGAGAGACATGACTGAGCAACTAACACTTATAGTATTAGTATATTTATATATACTGCTATATATAAAATAGATAACCAACAAGCACAGGAAACTATACTCAGTATCTTTCAATACCTATAAGGGGAAAGAATCTGAAAGAGAATATATATATATACATATATTTAAAACTGAATAATATATATATTAAAAGTGAATATATGTATTTGAATAAATTAAAAATGAATAAATATATATATTTATTTAAAACTGAATCATTTTGCTAACACCTGAAACTAGCAACAATATTGCAAATCAACTGTAATTCAATTAAAAAAGTGAAAAGAAATCTAAAGTCTTGTATACACATATAAGTTTTTATATAGCCCACATTTTTTATTTATAAATAATCCACAGTTTTGCTTGGTCTCCACCACTTCCTACAATAGCTAAGTATTATAACTAGCCTGCCACTGTGTAGATCACACAACCAGGACAGCTGACATCAAATTGCTTGACCAGTCTTTCATCTGTCAACTCAGGGCAACCTTCAGCTAGAGCTGGTTGTATAGTATGAATTGTGTTCAATTTGCTTCCCCCCACAAGATTCCTTGACTTCAGTCTCTTTGAAGAAAGGTATTAGTTTGTTCAGCATCACAGCACCAAAAAAGCTCAGTGCATTGTTGTTGCTCAGTCACTAAGTCATGTGCAACTCTTTATGACCCCATGGAGTGCAGCATGCCGGGCTTCCCTGTCCTTCACTATCTCCCAGAGTTTGCTCAAACTCATGTCCATTGAGTTGGTGATACCATCCAACCTCTGAGACTGGTGATACTAATCTCATCCTCTGTTGTCCCCTTCTCCTCCTGCCCTCAATCTTTCCCAGCATCAGGGTCTTTCCCAGTGACTCAGTTCTTTGCATCATGTGGCTAGGGTATTGGAGCTTCAGCTTCAGTATCAGTACTTTCAATGGATATTTAGGTTGACTTCCTTTAGGATTGACTGGTTTGATCTCCTTGCTGTGCAACAGTAGGTGCATAATAAGTAACTGTTGAAACTGTGAGTATAACATTTACTTCCAAATTGTGTTATAAGCCCATTTCAGTGTCTAGAAGCAGGGCTTCACTACTTTCTCTTTTTGGCGAGCTTGGATGATCCTTGGGCAGGTGAGAGGCCAGGAGTGGGAACTCTTGCCAGGAGCATAGATTCTACAGTGCCATTGCCCTGGAGCAGTAGGGGTCTTGTCTGTAAAGCGTCAGTCTTGGAGGCTTCTGCCTTCTTGGAGCACAGAAAGCTCTGGGGCTTCTTTTAGATTCCCAGGAATGGATGGGTTCAAGAGGGCTGCAAAGAAGTGAGTCTGTGTTACATTTTATGCTCTTCTGTTATGTTGGCTAAGCTTATAAGCACGGTATTTTAACAAGTTGTCTAACAAAAGATTAAATCATCAGATAATGAATGAGTGATCAGATAACCCAGCTCCTTCAGTGACTCCACTAGAGTCCTCTGTGCTTTTAAGGAGTTTCAAAGTATGCTTGAGAAGCACAGAAATTTCAACAACAAGAAAGCTCAATGAAAGACATATCCAAAGGCAGTTGTTGATTAATTTCACAATATGAGGTGCTGACAGCTGACATTGCTTATGTTCTGCCAGATGCCGACCTCACTTCAGGGTTCATTAGGTTTTGTCTATAGAAGTGATAATAATAATCTTTAGTTTCTCTGAGTTGCAGATTTGAAGTCTACCTGAGAGAGTTCAGAAAAAATCAGTTTCATTTTTGTTCTTCAGATAAGGTTATAATCAACTTTGAGATGCATTTAACATTGCATACTTCACAACCTGATGTTCAATATCTATGTTAGACTATGTAGCTCTTAGAGGGGTAAACTGGTTGATATATAGGATGACGGAATCGTGATGAGTACATGAAGGATTCCTTTTTCCTGTGACTATACAGTATGAACTAAGATATTTTTATTTTGCCCTTCTAAAGTGTATTGAGTGTTTACCCTTTTAACGGGGTTTTTTTGTTTGTTTGTTTTTAAACTGTTTGGTGTATTTATCAGTTTTCAGTATCAGATAAGCACACAGTTATGGAGAAGTTGACACTGTACATGACCAAGAGTGGGAAGGGGTGGGTATCCTTATGCCATTGTCAGTGGAGAGACTATCTTGGTTTACATTGTGATGAGTTGTTTCCCTCAATCCGAAAACTGATTACTTAATAACTGGTATACACTTATTGGGAGTGATCAATGAGATTTCTTTAAGTTCAACTTCAACCAATATGTAAGACCTGACCATTGGCTGGGGACAGTGCTCTGCACTTCCAAGCTTCTTGTCCCAGTAACACTTTCACACAATGTGGAATGCATTTTCTTACAGCCCACCTGTTCTTCAAACAGATCTCGTGCAAGAAAATGTGAGTTGCTTTTTCAGGAAAGGCTTGTTCCTTAGAAGAGTAATGAATCAGTGAAATAGTGAAAACATGTACCTTATAAAAGAGAGGAAGAATGTTTAGACTGAAAGATAAAAATATGTCTTCCATTGATCCTATTCTCCAAGAGTGAAGAGATTGTCGTAGACTCTTGCTCCCTTTGAGATTAAACAGAATAAAGCAAAAAATAAACATGACTTGTCTCTAATTCTCAGATCTTAGGGCCTCATGGGATAGAGGAAGAAATTCAGTAAGAGTACAAAGAAATTATTGACCAAATCCAGAATGTGGGAGAGTCTTCAAGAAAAAAAATAATAAAGTGTTTTTAAAAAATCAATTCATAAAAAGAGAATTCAGGAAAAGAATATTATTAATGAATAGAAGAGACTTAACAAGTAAATTCAATATGCAAATTTTTGAATCCTGATTTGAACAAGCCAGCTGTTAAGAAAAATCTTCAAGATGAGAAAATTTAATATGAATTTGGAATTATATGACAGGAGGAGAGATTTCTATTAATTGGCCTGGAAATTTCTACTAATTGGGATAATGGTATATGCTTATCATCTAGAAATGCACATTGCAGATTTCATGGATGAAAGAGTAGGATGTCATAGGTGTGTGTTAAAATACTTGAGCCAAAAAAGTGAAGGAGGGGGAATAGATGAAACAGAGTAGCCAGAGGTTGACAGTTATTGAAAGCTGAGTAAGAGATATACCCCAGCATAGTAAATTTCCCTCTAAATACTTCTGAATGTTTGAAATAAACCAGAAGCAAATTGACAAACAGTAATCCTGTAGTGGTCTGGCCTCTCTCCAGGCTTTTAACCGCCACTGAGCCTACAGGGCAATGGAGAATGAGATGGACAGAACAGGAAAAATTATTCTCAGCTAGAATGTGGACAAGATCAGAGCTCTTATTCTGGAGACCATTAACTCATAAGGTGTCCATGGATGGGGGTTTTAGAATGGTCTGAACTCCCTGTAAGTATACACCAAATGTTGATTTGAATTTTTTTTTCTGGAGAGGCATCTAGGCTTCACTAGATCCTGAGAGGTATCATAACTCACAAAATTTGAGATACACTAGTTTGCAGCAGTTCCAAAACCTGTTTCAACTCTAAAATTCTGTAAATGCATATACGAAGAGCAAGAAATTTAGCTGTCCTATTTTAAGAACTCTCTGCACAGTGTAACTGGCTCTTGATTTCAAAAACTCCGCATCTTAATGTATTTAAATTCTTAGGAGAGTAGAATGTTTAAGAGCCATCAGATACATTAAAAAAAAAAGTCACATCTAGATCTTAAGACTGGTTCAGCAAGTAATACAATGTCCAAGTATATCAATGTAATTTTTTTCTCTTTTAGGGCACCTTTCATTGTCATCCTGGAGTCTATGCAGTAAAATCTCATTGTTAAAAGATTTGCTTCAACAAAAACCCTTAAGAAGTGGGAAGCATTATAGCAACATAAAAATCCCCCAGTTATACACAAGGGAGCAATGCGATAGCTCTAAGTGCCAGCATCTTATTGGCTATAAAGACATGTGCTGGAAGAGATGGAGATTTCTCTAAACTGGCAACTGAGATTGTGTGTGTGCAGCTGCTCTAAACAGTTCTCTTTTGCCACTGAATTTTACTGATATCCTTCCCGTTGAGTACAATAATCTGGCAGAAAATCTGAAATATTCTGTACAATGGGTTTACAATAAAGCCAGAGCAGTGCAGTCAGTGGTAGCAGCCCAGTTTAATTCAGTTACAAAGTCAGGGTCTAACTAGACATCATTTAGTGTTAGCCTCAAGGATAGTGCTTCACATGCTGTCTAGGCCCCTAGATGTTATTTCTCTGTTGCTTCTTCTGTGGTCCAGAGTGGAGCAAATGAGTGTGTGTCTGTGTGCATGTGTATGTGTGTGTCTATGTGTGTTTGTAAGCACATCTGTGCTTGTGTGTTCATGGTGGGGGTGGATAATGAGGGCATTTTTCACATTAAAACTTTGTGTTAGCTATTGCTGCAACAAACCTGTGTCATGAACTCGGTAGATTATAATGCCAGCCATTATGTGCACATCACAGTTATGCACATCTCTTTTCTCAAGTCCTTGGCTGAGTGGCCTTATTCATGCAGTTCGCTGACTGTGTTTGCCTACTGGCTGCAGGCAGGTTCTGATCAGCTTGCTCTGTGGGCCTGGGATGAAGGGTTGTGTCCGGGCGGGTCACCACACCCTCTGATACTCACCTCCCCTCCTCTTTCATCAGGTCACCTGGCCAGGTTCCAAGTTAGTAGGGCATGGAAGTCTTCTCCACCTCAGTGGGATAGGAAGGAATTCCAATTTCCTGGAAGATAATCTAACATCATAAAAACATTTTCTTACAATATTATATAAGTATGTCATTAATTTTTTTGCTCAATGTATGGGTAGTTTCTGACATTAAAATACTGGGTTTTATGGGTGATTCACACATACAAACCAATATCTAAAATAAACAGCTCCCTGATCTAGTAGGAGTCACCTATCTTTTATTTTCTAATATAGAATTATGCCGTCCTTTGGAGACACTCCTTAATCTCACCGCTAAGTATGCAATTTTTACATACTTTTGCCTTGTCACTCCTCCCCCACTCTCTACCTTCAGCAAGTCTTTCAGTTTTCCTAAATCGTGCCAAGCTCTTCTGTGCCTCAGGGCCTTTGCATACGCCATCCTCTCTTCTCTACCCATAATTCTTTGCCTCCTAGACATCTGCTTATCAGTCCTGTCTCAGCTTAAATGTCACTCCCAAAGTGGTCCTCAGTGACCATTGAATCTGATATCACCCTCCTTAAGCTTGGCGCGCCCTTTCTTCATGTCCCATCATAATTTCTATTTACAAAGATTTTTCTGTGCTCTCACCTTTTGTGTTAGATGAAAAGTGTCATTGATGCAAAAGTGGCATCTTTTTTCTCCTTTCTTCAGAAGCACCTAGCCTGGTACTGAAAAAGATGGTATTCTAATGAATGAGCAAAAGCAATTTGAACCTGGAGGAGAAGGGATTTCCTCTTCACAAATGTGTTGACCTTAGTAAACTTGGTGACACATAGACAGACTAGCCCCAGCTTTCGTGGTTAGAGAAGCCTCCATCCGTCCCCTGTGACTTGATTCTTCTGTGCCCCTGTTCACCTCCTTCTGTCCTTCTGTGCTCTGTGTGTTGGGAGTAGTAAGGCAGTGGGTGCAAAGGTTTGGGCTCAAAGCTGGAGGTGGTCAGGCTCAGACATCCAGGGCAGGCTGCTCTCTTTCTTCCTTCCTGAGTGTGGAGCCCACCCCACTCTCAGCCACTGGCAAACTTATTAGAGCCCTTGTCACACCGCACTTTCTGCTCATCTAGTCCAAATAGTGTACTTAGACACTGAGTCCAGTAATACTTGGATTTATGGCAACAGGTGTTTTGCCTATGAGTTTTATGGTAACCATTCTTACATTTAGCCTTTAATCCATTTTGAATTTATTTTTGTATGTGGTGTTAGAAGGAGAAGGCAGTGGCACCCCACTCCAGTACTCTTGCCTGGAAAATCCCATGGATGGAGGAGCCTGGTAGGCTGCAGTCCATGGGGTCGCAAAGAGTCAGACACGACTGAGCGACTTCCCTTTCACTTTTCACTTTCATGCATTGGAGAAGGAAATGGAAACCCACTCCAGTGTTCTTGCCTGGAGAATCCCAGGGATGGGGGGAGCCTGGTGGGCTGCCGTCTATGGGGTCGCACAGAGTCGGACACGACTGAAGCGACTTAGCAACAGCAGCAGCAGCAGTGGTGTTAGAGAATATTATAATTTCACTACTTTACATATAGTTGGTCAGTTTTCCCAGTACTATTTATTCAAGAGACTGTCAGTCTTAAAAAGAATGATACAAATGAACTTATTTAGAAAACAGAAATAGACTCACAGACATAGAAAACAAATGTATGGTTCCCAAAGGGGAAGGGATAGGGGAATTAGGAGTTTGAGATTAACAGATACACAGTACCATACATAAGGTAGATAAACAGCAAGGACCCACTATATGGCACAGAAAACTATATCTTGTAAAAACCTTTCATTGAAAAGCATCTGAACAAGAATATACATACCTAACTGAATCACTTTGCAGTACACCTGAAACTAACACGTGTTGTAAATCAACTATAAGTCAATTGAAAGCTGTTTGATTTGAAAAAAGAAAGTAATACTATGAATGGGACAGGGAACTAATGATCATGTATAACACTGTGAGAAAGTGAATTTGGAATTCTAACACCTGGCTAAGCAAAGGGCTTTTGGAATATGGTACTTAAACAAAGACTTCTCTCTGGACTGAGTTTCCTCTGCTTGCACTAATAGAGGCATCTGTGTCTCCCCAGATTATACAGACCTCTCCCCAGTTTCTCATGGAGATACATAGTGTTTCATCCAAGTACCTAACATCGGTGGTGGAGGACTTTGAAAACCCCGACTGCATTTTCTGATGGAATGCAAAATGCCAGCAGTTGGGTCCACTGGAACAAATCTATTTTATGCGTTTTGGGCTTAAAGAGCAGCTTTGATGGTATTAGCCCCATGAAGAAATCAGAGAATAAAACACTTGTGACCTGAATCACTGCTGGGGTAAAAACCACATATACTCTCATTGTGACAGTTCTGACCGTGAACAGTTTGGAAACCAGGGTTGCATGGTACCTGGCTGATAGAGAAATGAGACAGCTGAACCTGGCCTGACTGTTTGAAACCTACTCTTTCCTCCTGGTCCTGAGGTTAACACACAAGCTTTCTTGGTCCCCACTATTTTTCATGTCTCGTAGCAACAACATCAGATAACTAAACCTCAAAAATTAGCCTTGGCAGAATAGTCATGGAGCTATTTTATCCAGGTAAGGAGAGACACACAAGGAGGCATTTGGGGATTATTTAATGTGAGGCTCTAAGTTTAGAATTATTGTGATGAAGGATGCTGAGTGAGTGAATTAATAAGGAAGGGCCATGAGGCAGGGTATAGGGTGAGGAGAGGAGAGAAATGGTAAGGAAGTTGTGGGAGATGATTCAAGGTGCCATTGGCTTCATGTTTTCTCTTGATGAGAATCATCTTTGAAGTCCTTGGGTTGAGGGGCCATGGAAGAGGTATGTGTGTGCGGCAAGAGGCAGAGGAGAAGCTGGGGATTGGGCTCCTTGCGTTTCTGCCCTTTTAATGCCCCTGGAAGGGAGGTTGGAATTAGAAATTGGGTGAGTTTCTGTTGCAAAAATCATTTAAGGGCTGAGCTTCATGACTTGGTCTGCAAGGGTTAGGAGAGGCAGCAGTAAGAACTCAGAGGTCCAGAAGCCAAGGATGGAATTCCTGCCGTGACTCCTGGAATATGCAGTGTCCAGTGAGGGCCTGGGGTGTCCACCCACCACTTGGCAGTGAATGGGTCTGAAGCACTGTGTTGCAGACCTCAAGGGGGAATAATGGTCTCAGCCTAAATCTCAGCTGTACGCTGAAGGGCAGTTCAAGGGCAATGCTAATATTAAAAAAAAGGGATTAAATCTCAATTTCCTTATGTCCTTTGGTATTACCCCATGGCTTACATGGTTGGACACTGTTTCATTAGGCTGCGTTTTGGAAACCCTGCGAGTCTTTGCCATGTGAAGTCATTGATTTGAATTAGATATTTTATTTTATTTTTTATTTTTTTTATTTTTTATTTTATTTCTTTTTAGATAATTATTTTAAAGGAATCCAATAAATAGTGTGAATATCAGTAGTGCTACTGAATATTCCTTAAGATAACTAACTGTTCAGTTAAGTGAATGAATTGACATTTAGCACACTGTGATTATTATTTCAATTTATTAAAATATTTTGATAAATGAGTAAAACCTTTTGACTCAAAAAAGACTTCTGATTTCAAGTCATTAAGTGAAGTCATTAAAAAATCATGGAACCTATTCTTATTCTAATTATTGATTAGACTACAGTAGGTAAATTATTTCTTTAGAAGTATTAGTTGCTTCAACGTTTAAAGCAAATTAACTTCTTAGGAACAAAAGAAATTGTAAAGAACTCAGAGGAAAAAAGAAATGTGGCCCCTACTCTACTTAGACAGTGGGATTAGTAAAAGGATATTCACAAATATGAGAAATAATCAATGATGAAATGAGACTTGAAGTCTAAATGGAATGCTGAGTACAGAAAATGTATGTGATCTTTCCTAGTCTTTTGTTCAGTAGAAAAAAATTACTTTTTATTGCCCCAATTGGTATGATAAGCATAGTACTAATATATCTGACCTCAATAAAACTCAGAACATTTCTCCATTTCTTGAACGGATCTTTTCTACTGCTGTATTAACATTTGGAAAAATTACTTCGTATCAATGAGTCTTTCTGAAACCTATCAACAAGAGTGGGAGCCATCTAAGTAAGAAATCCCAACATAACAAAATTGCTTATGATGCTGAAATATTCCGGCATTTCATTCCCTGCTTCTCCTACCTTTGCAGGCTTTCAGGAGACAGTATATGCTTCGTGGGAGAGCAACCAAAAGGTGGCAGCATCTCTTTGAAAATTATTTCCATTTATTTCACAGCCATATTTCTTTTCAAAAGGCTACTCCCACAGAGTTGAGCCATGTTGTAATATGCATTATAGAGCAGAAAGCTCCCTTCCTTTGCAAATGAAATGAATAAGTGACAGCTGTTGATACAATGGAGCTTCAAAAAATGTTTACTTCAAATAAAGACTTATCCTTCTTTTTAGCCAACTGATCCATCATGTCTGATGACATAGCAACAAACCCACATCTTCTTGAAGATCAGAAAATATTCGTGGAGTTACCTAACATTAACAATGACTATTAGTTATCAACTGGAAGATTGAGAATCTTGTCAGGATATTATGAAAACTAATATATTCCTAAAAACCACAAATTGATCATTGATTCCTGAAGGGTGGCCATTGAATAAACAATTCTTTAAATATTTTTCTTTAAGCACAAATCCTATCAGTATTTTTTATAAAAAGTTTTAAACCACTGTGATATTTGGCACTTGTTTAATGCTATGTATTTTAAAATTGATTTTAAGAAATAATTCATCCATCTGTAAATCTAAATTCTCAACCACAAATTTATCTAAAGATAAATCCTAGGTTAATACTTATCAGATTGTTAACACTTTTTTTATAATGAAGACTTATAGAGGATATTAGCAAAGCCAAATTCAGAATTTTTTCTTAAGATAGTAGTTGCTCTTCTGAAGTAAGGCAATATGGAAAACCTCATTGATTCAGATAAAGTCTGAAGATTAGTATTGTGTTAAATGAAATTTCATTACTGTTGAGTACTTGTAGTTAAACTAAAGTAAGCTAAGTAAGGCAACTGCTCATGTCAGGGTCTTAAATATATATACATATATGTGTGTGTGTGTATATATATATATATGATATGCACACACATTTTAGATAGATAACAATGATTTCTAGACCATTAGATTGTCAGCTCCATTAAAGCGGTGATATTGTACTTTTCTGTATTTTGCACAGATATGTAGAGCATGGAAATGCCATATTGTATAAGATCACGGTAAACATTAAAATCAATGTATCTTTTTAAGGAGTTAAATGATAAGAAAGTGACCTTAAAGATCAGAGATTTTCTGATATGTTTTAATCTTGAGTTTCTAGTGAAATCTTCCTCAGAAGCCCAGTCTGTAACTCAGCCCAGAGAGATGGACTTTCAAGTTGCTTGATGGCTGTGAACCCAAGGATCTCACATCCTCCCTCTGTACCCCAGACACCCCAAGACTTGAGCCTCCAGACTCTGCAGACCTTGGATTGAATGACTGATGTTGTCCAATACCTTAACCAAATCCCTTTGTCTTCCAAATGGCAAGCCAGGATTTAATCACCTAACAAGCAAGTGGTTCAAAACTATTGAGGTCTGTAACTCAAACCCAATCATTGTAAGAATAACTGTATAAATCAAAACCTATATTTCTTTTTATATTACTGTAGTTTATATTGGCCTTTTTTCTTTCATTAAAAAAAGCCAGCAGAAAACAGACAAACTCTAGATATAAATATAGATGTAGCTATATAGGGCTTCCCAGGTGGCTCCAGGGTGGTAAAGAACCCTCCTGCCAATGCAGGAAACATAAGAGATGCTGGTTAGATCCCTGGCTCAGGAAGATCCCTTGGAGGAGGGCATGGCAACCCACTCCAGTATTCTTGCCTGGAGAATCCTCTGGATAGAAGAGCCTGATGGGCTACAGTCCGTAGGATCACAAAGACTTGGACACGACTGAAGTGACTTAGCATGCATGCATGCATAGCTATATAGATGTAGATACAGGTATCAGAAAAGTCAATTCACAGAAAGCACACATATAGGCATACTATATAATATATATATATATATGGGCTTCCCTGGTAGCTCAGACAGTAAAGAATCTGCCTGCCAATTCAGGAGACCCCAGTTTAATCCCTGGGTTAGGAAGATCCCCTGGAGAAGGGAATGGCAACCCACTCCAGTATTCTTGCCTAGAGAATTGCAGGGACAGACTCACTCATATATGTATATACATTTTCTGATATTACACATACCTATAAATGTGTGAATAAAACTTGCCTAGCACTGAAACATCAAGAAATGAAGAATGGACAGCATTCTGTAGTGGAAAGAACACTAGTCTAGAATCTAGTTTGCCACATGGGGTCATACCAGATTCATCTTTAAACCTGTTCAAGCCTTGAAGAACTTTTCTCTTTTAAAAAGGAAAGTAAAAATACCTACTCAACTGCCCTGATTGTAGAGATCGCAAGTGTGTCTTGCTAATGTTGTAAAATGTTATGGATGTGTGCAAGAGAGATGTGTTGCGAGACTTGAGGTAGCTATCCAAGTGCTATACCCAGCTTCTATTTCACACACGAAGATCCCCAACAGCTTATTTCAGGATTCCTCACATTGCAAAGGTTGTGATCATTTTTGACAGCTGTCCTTGTTCTTTTTGAAAATATTTTTGCTAAGCAAGCTCTCATGCATGAAATAGCAGTATTTTGGTGGCAGCAAAGTGTCTACAGAGAGCCAAATGTTCGATGGTAATTAGAAAGAATGCGTCACAAGTAGTTGCTGAGTTGCTAGCTTCTTTCCTAAATATGTTACTTAAAGCACTGACTGGATATCTGCTTGGCAATCAGACTTGTCACAGTAGCATCTTTGCATTTTGGCATCAGCAATGGCTTCGAGAGTTGTCCCTGCCGCCCCCATCCCTCACCCACACACACACAGGGAACCAGCGTGCTTGGAAAGAGGAGGGAATTAACAGGATGGGGGCTGGAGAGATCCTGCATCCTTCTAGAGCATCTAGTTGTAGAAGCGATGCCTGTTATTCTCAGCGGAATGTTTGACATTTCTTACTTCCTAGGAGGCAGGAGAGGATTAAGATTGTGTACCCCAAAGCCAGACTGCCTGCATTGAAATCCCAGCTCTGCCTCTTCCTAGCTCTGGGGACCTGAAAAAAAAAGTTTTTAACTTCTCTATGCCTCATTTTGCTCCTGCGTATTTGGGAGATGGTATTAGTAACATTTTAATCTCCTAGAGTGATTAAAAAGATGATTGAGATAGCACATGGAAAGCCCTTATAATAATGCCTGGTACCCACTCCGTCGGAGTTGTTTAACTGTTTTCACTTAATATAATAAATGATCCAGCCCATTACACATTCCAAATCCTGTCATCAGTGTGAAAGTGGAAGCTTCCCCAAGGGCCTGGACGTGGCTAGGCATCATTGGGGAAGCTGTGTATCGATATTATCAAGACAGGTGAATTCTAGGTGGATTATCGTAATTGTGTAGGACCATGGAATTTAATGGCAACCCACTCCAGTATTCTTACCTGGAGAATCCCATGAACAGAGGAGCTTTGTGGGCTACAGTCCACGGGTCGCAAAGAGTTGGACACAACTGAGCGACTTCACTTTCATGGAACTTAAAAAGCCGCAGGCCTTCTAAAAATATACTCTACCTTTGCAAAAGTCTGGAAATTAATAGTCACATTCATTAATTTTACTTACTTTTGATTTTTTAATAATGGCTGCAGTCTCTATCATCAACAGTCTCTTATGTTTTTATTTTAATGTGTGTTCTTCTGAATATTTCCTTTCAAGGAGGGCGTTTGCTTGAAATTATTAATATTCAGGATTTCTGATTAACTTCTGATCATGCTTCCTGATATATTTATTAACATTGAATAATGTGAGGTTACAGATACATAAGGACTTCCCTGGTGGCTCAGATGGTAAAGCGTCTGCCTACAATGCAGGAGACCTGGGTTCAATCCCCGGGTCAGGAAGATCTTCTGGAGAAGGAAATGGCAACCCACTCCAGTACCCTTGCCTGGAAAATCCCATGGACGGAGGAGTGTGGTAGACTGCAGTCCATGGGGTCGCAAAGAGTCGGACACGACTGAGCGGCTTTCACTTTCACAGATACATAAGCAATGAAAAATCAAAATTAGAGAGAGTGTGTCTGTGTCTGTGTGTGTGAGAGAAAGTCTGTGTCAATACATGCATTTCTATTTTGTTTCTTAAAGCCAGCATTTGTTGTCAGGCACAAAAATTAGAATATATAATTTTAAATGAAAAGGCTTGAGATAGTTAAACAGTCCTCATTACATCTGTCTGACATTCTGTGGATCTTTTACATCCCTTGGTTGGTGCCTTGCGCCTGTTTTGTCCAAGTAAATGTGCAATAAATATGCATTGAATTTCAAGAGCTATGGGAAAAATGAAAGCTATGGAAATGAAATCTGTATTTTTAATGTTTATGTTTTATAAATAGAACATAAGGAGTAAAATGCCACACAGTCCTCAAAATATCTTATCATTTTTAATAGGTAAAGCATAATTGTGAACCATTTTTCCATTCTTTGAGTTTTGATATCTGACTTCAAAAATGCGTGCATCATTATTTTTTTCATGTGGAAATTTTGAAAATCTCAGAGACTGGAGTTTTAAAATATACTGTTGCAAGCTCTGGGTAGAAGAAAATCAACCGTTAACATAATGAATCTAGAGAACGAGATTCTTAGGTAGGGGTTTAGGTTCTGCTTTATTTGGAAGTTTGCACCACACCACCACCAGCATGAATTTGCATCAGGAATTTCAGTGTGGGGTGGGCTTGGTATGGGGCTGTTTAGGAAGCACTTTCTAGAATATGAATCTGAGCCATTATAGAGCAGGTGAGCCAGGATGGGTTGAAATAAACACAGCAAACCTAGAACGCAATTTGCAGAGATTGCCTTGTGTGCGTTCACTTAAGTTGTCATTTCACACACAGCTGTGCCTGCAGATGACAAAAATGCTTTCCCCACAACAAATCTAGTTAAAAAGAAAACCCTATAAATAAAACGAATAACAATTGACTGTGTGTTAGGGCACCTCGATGAGCAGGCATAGAGGATAAATTGATGCGACTTAAAAGTTGTATGGGCAGCTGTGTGCCAATCACTGCATTATTACTCACTGACGTTGCGCTTCTTTGCCTATTTGGTTACATTATCCAGAATGCAGCTCCCGACACATTCTTTTTGCGTTTTACTGGAAGGAAGTAAAACCGTATGTTGAAAAGCTCCTCTATTCACATGTTTATTTCTATTCAGTGATTTTTGAGAGCACATTTATGGAATTGATAAAAGCAGAATGGGTTGACAGAATAAGAAATTCAAAAGGATTGCCTAATCCAGCCATATTTTTTATAGCCTAGAGAGCTTATCTAGAAAAATGATGAAGTGTCTCTGGAGTTTAAAATGAAAGCATATACAGAGGACTTGAATAGACACTTCATCAGGAGGAATGGGGATCTAAGACAGCACTTGGGAAGAAGGTCACTATTATTAACCATTGCTGCTGCTGCTAAGTCACTTCAGTCATGTCTGACTCTGTGCGACCCCAGAGACGGCAGCCCACCAGGCTCCCCCGTCCCTGGCATTCTCCAGGCAAGAACACTGGAGTGGGTTGCCATTTCCTTCTCCAATGCATGAAAGTGAAAAGTGAAAGTGAAGTCGCTCAGTCGTGTCCAACTCTAGAGACCCCATGGACTGCAGCCTACCAGGCTCCTCCGTCCATGGGATTTTCTAGGCAAAAGTACTGGAGTGGGGTGCCACTGCCTTCTCCGATTATTAACCATTGGGAGGATGCAAATGGGAGTTATAATGAGATATCGTTGCACACTTATCAGAATGGATAAAATCTAATAACAAACAAACAAACAAACAAAAAAAACAGCAATGCCAGGAACACAAGCAAACTGGAACTTTTACATGTTCCTGGAAGGAGTGCAAAATGCTATGGACTCTGAAAAACTCATGGTTTCTTTGTAAGGTTAAATATATGCTTGCCATACAACCAAGAATCAAACATCTGGGTATTTACCCTAATGAGATGAAAACTCATGTTTATACCAAGAGTGTACATGAGTGTTCACGTGTGCTAAATTGCTTCAGTCATGTCTGACCCTTTGCAACCCCATGGACTGTAGCCCACCAGACTCCTCTCTCTGTGGGATTCTCTAGACGAGAATACTGGAGTGGGTTGCCAGGCCTCTTCCAGAGGATCTTCCCATATGAGTTTTCATGTTAAATTTATTTGTAATAGTTGAAGCTAGAAACAATCCAAATCTCTAACAGCAGATAAATACTGAAACTAAATATCATACATCCATAGATGGAATACTATTCAGCAGTAAAAAAGAAAAGAGCAAATTATTATTTTTATTTTATTTTATTGAAGTACACTTGATTTACAATGTTGTATTAAATTCTGCTATATAGCGAAGTGACTCAGTTATACGTATATCTATTCTTGTCCATTATGGTTTATCAGAAGATATTGAATATAGTTCCCTACGCTAGAAAGTAAGACCTCATTGTTCATCCATCCTATATATATATATATATATATATATATATATATATATTAGTTTGCACCTGATAATCCCAAACTTCCAGTGTTAACCTCCCACACCCACCCTCCTCTTGACAACCACAAATCTGTTCTCTATGTCTGTGAGTCTGTTTCTGTTACATAGGTATAAAAAAGAAGAAGTTATTGATACCAACAACAACTTCAAGAAATCCTAAGACATTTGCTAAGTAAGGAAAGTTTTGACATTCTCCAAAGACAAAGCCGTCAAGATGGAAAACAGATCAGTGACTTGATGGGGGATATAGGTGGGAGACTTACCAAAATTTTAATTTGATTTATTCTTCTGATAACTTCTCCTTTTTGTATCTTGCTTAAGAAAACTTTTCTCAACACAAGATTATAAAATAAAATAATGGCCTCATATGTTTTCAGCAAATTTCATAGTTATTTGTTTTCATCTTTGAATTTTTTTTTTTTCAAATCTCAATCTAGCTGGGATGTATTTTTAATGTCATGAGACAGGGATCTATGTATTTTTTTCTAAAATGAGCATATAACATTCCTAACACTTATTTACTAAATAATATTCACTAAACTCATATACTATCAGGTATTATGGACACTCAGTTGTATCCCTGTTAATATATTTGCTGTATCAACAATAGTAACAAGTTATTTTTTATTGTCATTTTAAAATACATTTTAGTAACTGTTAAATCTTCTTTTTCAAAGCTGAGTTTGTTGATTTTCTGTAGATAGCATTTCATATGAATTTACTTTGATGTTTCACATAAAGAAAAGAAGCATATAGATTTAGGGGGATTGCATTAAAGACATATATATGTTCTGGTGAGAAGTGACATTTTAAAATATTATCTCTTTTCATCATCTGGAATATGATTGTTTTCAGTTTGCATGAAATGTTTTCATTCCTTTAAAAAACTTTTATGGTTTTATTTTTACATTTCTTTTACATTTTCTGTTAAATGTATTTTAGGTATTTTATAATCTGGTGCTGTGATGAATTCCACCCCCACCCCCCAATATTTGTGTATATTACAGTGTGCTTTTGACAACATATAGAAAAGCTATTGAGTTTTTTATATACAACTTGTCATTAAGCTGATTTCTTCTTTGGAGAAATGATAATTAAAGATATTTTTAGGTTTTTTTTTTTTTTGACTCTTGTAGGTTTGTGATAAAATCAGATATCGGTAGGGAAGGTTCTGTATTTTTCCTATTATACTTGTTTTGGAAGTGTTGGTAGGCCCTCCAGGACAGGGTTGGATATCCTGGTGAAGGTCAAAGAGTTCAACTATAGGAGCATTCCTCTAGTATACACTGTGCTTTTCGTTTAAATACTGCTCCATTTGGATTGCTGCTATTTCAACTAGAATCTTTGCTTTTCTTTTCATAAATAAGATAGTATTTATTTGCCTAATTTTTATGATTTCATACTTCCTCCATACAAATACATACATATACTCTGATTATCTGTGCTCTGAAATAGTTAAAATAACAGAATATAATATGTAAAATTATCGTGGAAAACTAAAGGGCCTGAAATATGGGATTTCCTCAGTAAACGCCAATGTAATGGTTAGGAGCCTGTAGTTTGGAGGTAGATCTGGGTTTCAATTTCAGGTCCATCACTGACTCCCAGCTTGGCTTGGTGCAGTTAACTGTTTGTCCAAGTGGCCGTTTCCTGTCTAAAGTGCAGATGGCATCAATATCTAGTTTCTGAACTACTCTCCTGTGTCTCTTTGGTAATAGCCTCCCCCATCACATAAAGAATCTGGCCTGCTATTCCATGTCCATCAGTTTTCATGTTCTAAGTTAGATTATAAGACTCTAGAGTACCCAGCATTTATATTGTGTCCCCTGGAACTCCTAACCTACAGAGGAGACATGCAATATATTGTCTGATTAATTGAATTTCAGAAATTTTTCTCACTTCTTTTTCATGTTATGGCTCTTTTTTAAAAATTAATTAATTTATTTTTGATTGTGCTGAGTCTCCATTGCTGCATGGGCTTTTTTCTAGTTGCAGAGAGCTGGGGCTACTCTCTATTTGTAGTACACACATTTCTCATTATGATGGCTTCTCTTATTCCAGAGCATGGACTCTAGGGTGCACAGACCTCAGGAGTTGTGGCACTTGGGCTCAGTGGTTGCAGCTTCCTGGCTCCATAGTTGTGGCAAACAGACTTAGTCACTCTGCTGCATGTGGGATGTTCCCGAATCAGGAATCAAACCTGTATCTCCTGCGATGGCAGGCAGATTCTTCATTTAACACTGAGCCACCAGGAAAGCCTCTGGTTATGATTCTTAATTTTGTTGTGGCAGCACATTTTATTTATTCGCCAAATATCAGTACTCTGGTGAACTCTGGGCTTCCCTCGTGGCTCAGTTGGTATAGAATTGGCCTGCAATGCAGGATACCCGTTTCAATTCCTGGGTCGGGAAGATCTGCTGGAGAAGGGATAGGCTACCGACTCCAGTATTCTTGGGCTTCCCTTGTGGCTCAGCTCATAAAGAATCTGCCTGCACTGTGGGAGACCTGGGTTCAAACCCTGGGTTGGGAAGATCCCCTGGAGAAGGGAAAAGCTACCCACTCCAGTATTCTGGCCTGGAGAATTCAGTCCATGAGGTCACAGAGTCAGACACGACTGAGTGACTTTTCACTTTTCTGGTGAACTCTACTATGCTAACCAAAACCAGGTAGCTCATTTTTAAACCGTAGCTGAAATGCCTTAAATGCCTTTTTAGAAGTGAAGAATATATTATTTATCCTCAATTAGAGGTAATTATTTTACAATGTTAGGTATGAAAAGTTAAGAATCAAAGGATTGCTTTTGTTATCAAATGATCGAATGAATCAGATCCCTCTGCTCGTCCCATAATTACAAAGTCAGTACTCACAGTTGTTGATAGGAAGGAAGGGTGCCTTTAATCAGAATGCTGGTCATCTGGGGAGATAGTGGACTCAACATTCCCCAGAAACAACCTCCAAAGATTCTGCTGAGCCATGAAAGCTTTTAAAGGGAAACAGAGTAGTAATCTCAGTTCATCGTTTCAATAGGGGGTCAGAGGTGTTTTGCCCTCCCCTACCATGTGCAGCTTTGTTGTCTCCTGGTGTTCTTCCTCTAGACATTTTCTTGTTCACGCAGCTTGGTCACAAAGTTAGTTCAGGTATTTACTGAAGTGGAAGCTACAGAAAGGATCTTGTCATCTGTTAACTGCTTATTCTTCATTTCTACTTCTTTGATCTATGGAAAGACCCAACAAGTTATGCAAGTATTGTGTGATTAAATGATTTGAAAGGTGTGCTTGGGCAGGAAATGAGTAGAGCAGGGGGGTGCCTGGTTTAAAAGTGAGTTACAATATAGCTTTGCTGAAATAACAATAAAAATGGCTTCCTGCTGAAGGTGGTTTCCTGCAGAGAGCTGCTTACAGATTCCCACTTGTCAGAACGCCATTCCATTTGTAGGGGATTAGAGATTGAAGGTCTGTCTTCTGTAACTTATTCATGCTGATATAGGGCACCGTATTCTCAGACTGAATCAACATGGGTCTGTAGCATCTCTTTGCTGACAGTTTTAGTTACCCTATATATGTATATGTATATGTATATATATATGTATATATATATATATATATGTGTATTTCAGTGAAGTGAAAGTCGCTCAGTCATGTCTGACTCTTGTGACCCCACGCACAGTGGAGCTGCCAGGTTCCTCTGTGAATGGGATTCTCCAGGCAAGAATACTGGAGGGGGTTGCCATTTCCTTCTCCAGGGGATCTTCCCAACCCAGGAATCGAACCCAGGTCTCCTGCATTGTAGGCAGATTCTTTACCAACTGAGCTAAGGAGAAAGCCCGTATGTGTATTATGTGTATATAATGTAATGTGTATATATATATATATATATATGTGTGTGTGTGTGTGTGTGTGCAGAGCAAGCTACAATTATTTTGATGCCTCCAAAGATATTGGTTACTATGAGCAATAATGTTAGTCCCATTCTCTTGAGGCTAGTTCCTGGAGTTGTGCTGAGATAGACTTACTTCTGCTCAAGATATAGCAGCTTATGTCATGACTTCTGCCTGGTTGTTCTATAGTCAGCTTTTTTCCCATTGGTGCATCAGACACTGAGTCTGTGAGTCTATTGTCCTGATTATTAGCTACTTGATTTTATACTGGGCAAGGAGTTGGGGGAACCCTGCAGGGTTGTGGTAGGTTCCACTTTAGGAACATGAAATTAAAAACAAAACTGCATAAAACCTGGGGGTAAGGAAGAATTGGTCTTGGGTGACCCATGTCAGCATGTGTGGGCTCCATGGACCCCTCTTCATAGGATAAAGATGCTGCCTTCCTTAGTGAGTAGTTGGTTGAGTATGTTGGTTCCCTTTGGATATAGCGCCTTCCCATGAAAGACTGATTCTTCCTTAAATGTCATCTCTGTTTCTAGAGTTGGTGCTACATCAAATGCAATGCACGCTGACTGGCTCTTTCTAGGCTTTGCGGCACTGCCTGTGCAGTATACCATGTACACGTGGCACACGTGAGCCAGATGACTGAGTCAGCCTTGAAGTCGGCTCTGCACACCGCTGTGTGACAGATTCTAGAGTTTACGTGAAGTAGTGAGGGGAGATGTTGGTGAGAGTTTTGCATATGGAGAGTCCTCCACAGGTGGAACAGGAGAGGACGGCTCTGGAAAAGAGCCCAGTTGAGAAGGTGAGCACAGAGTTGGTATGTGTGTCAAATGTGGAGTGATCCTTAGTGTGGCTCCTTGATGGTTGAATGTGACAAAAACACAACGGAAAAGCAAGCTGCAGAGGCCAATTATGATGCCGACCAACTTCTGCCGCCACGTTGGCCCGGACTGATTCTGTTCTCTAGTTCTAGGCCTGTTTTTAATGCATTTCTCAATTCCTCCCTCTTTCTTCACTTGTATCAATAATCCAGTTTTCCATCCCCTGGGTCTGCCTTCCGGTGAAAAGTCCACTCTAGGACATTTATTCCTTCTGAGTCTTTTCCCTGCCTCACCTTCTAATCTTCCCGTGTATTCCCAGGACTTGACCTTCTCTAAACTTTTTGAGCCCTTTCACTATTCTGTACCAGAAGTCATTCACTTGCTTGCTGGACGTTGACTAAGAATCACCTCTGTGCCAAGAACATGCATCGTTGAACCATAAACAGCATGATTCCTACTCATTCATGAGAAGCTTACAGGGACTCAGGCATCACATTTGTGAAGTCAAACAGGTATAAAGCCAAACAGAGTGATGGGAACAGAGAAAATCAAGGGTTATATGCTCCATCTGATGGCCCAGAAATTCTCCTTTAACACAACCAGCTGAGCAATGAACCAAGCCTACCAGTTGGGTCCACTCCAGCTATAAATGCCATCTGTTCTCTGCCCTTGCCAAATATCTGTCTCCAGCTTAGAATTCTCTCTTGAGCTCCAAATTCCACGAACTCCAGAGCTTCCAGCTCTCATGGCCTCATGGTCTGCTGGGCACTTCACACTCCCCATGGAGAAGTGAGCTTCCACTCTCACCCATCCCAAACTTTCCACACCTGCTTCCCCAAGTCAGGAAGCAGCAATGCGACACTTCCAGCTGCTCAGATGCCAGAACTCAGGTGCTGTCGTTGACTCTGTCACCTTTTTCCACATCAGATATTCAATTCATTAGACCCATTGGTGCTAACTTCAAAAATTCTCCAGAATTAAGACAGATTTTCTGCTTCTCTGCCACCAACATTGTCCCAGCCACCACTGTCCTCCACCTGTCTTCACCTTTGTCCCTAAGCAAACTAATTTCCATAACAACCAGAAAGCCTGTAAACAAAGGACAAACCATCTCACACCTTTGACTTATATCTCTCTAAGCTTTCCCATCGCAGAGAAAATTCCAAATCCTTACAGGGACCTAAAAGACCCCATTTGCCATCTTCTTTTTCCCTCTTCCTACTGTTCTCTCCCACCCAACCCCACTCCCTGGAACCACCCACTCCCCGATTTTTGTTCCAACACTTCAGTCTCCTTGCTGATAATGAGTCTTCCAGTCAAGCTCAGCATCAGGGACTTCACATTCAGCAGAAATTTCCCCCGGCCCCCTAGATCTTCATGCACGCCCTCACCTGATTCAAGTATTTTTCCAAATGTCACTTTTTCAATGGATTCTCAGTAAGACTTTTAAAAAATTTGTTATTTTTATTGAAGTATAGTTTATTTACAGTGTTTCAAGTATACAACAAAGTGATTCAGTTTATATATATATATATATATATATATATATATATTTCTTTTTCAGGTTCTTTTCAATTGAAGAGATATGAGATATGAGATATTGCATATAGCTTGCTGTGCTATACAATAGGTCCTTGTTGTTTATCTGTTTTAAATACAGTCTGTATCTGTTAATCCCCAACTTCTAATTTATCCCTCCCCCTGCCATTTGTCTTCTGTATCTGTGAGTCTGTTTTGTATATATATATATATTTTCAGGTTCAGTGGGGCTTTCTTTGATTTTCTTTGATTTCTTTGATTCAAGATTGCCAGGAGAAATATCAATAACCTCAGATATGCAGATGATACCACCATTATGGCAGAAAGCGAAGAACTAGAGAGCCTCTTGATGGAATTGAAAGAGGAGAGTGAAAAAGTTGGCTTAAAACTCAACATTCAGAAAACTAAGATCATGGCATCTGGTCCCATCACTTCATGGGAAATAGATGGGGAAACAGTGGAAACAAGGAGGCCTGGTGTGCTGCAGTCCATGGGGTCTCAAAGAGCCAGACACAACTGAGCAACTGAACTGAACTGAACTGATATTTTCTTTTATAGCCAACCTGCCTAAAATGGCATGTGCCCACTGTAGGAGGTCCCCACCCCATCCCCGCTTCACTTTTCTCTCCAGCACTACTGTCTCTTACTTACTATCTACTTTACTCACGTATCTGTTTATTGGCAGCCTTTCCCTACTGGAATCTTAGCGCCTTGAGGGCTGGCATTTTTGATCCTTTTATTCACTGCTTTACTCCCAGTATCTCAAAAGGAGTGAGACACATAAAAAGCACTCACTAATCCTTTGTTTAATGAATAAATAAATGAAAGCATTCAGGACAATTTCTATTCACCAAATCTTGAATATCGCTGGGGTCAGTGCTCATAATACTTCTCTGAACGGTGCGGGGGTTAGCATGGGAGCATTTCACAAAGGGGCCTTGCTTTCCAAATTCTGATCCCTGAAAACACGATGTACTGTGGATACAAACCCCAAACAGAGGAGCTGCCAGAAAGATGCAAAGTACAGTAATATGCACAGGAAGGGCCCTGGGAAACCACCCAGCACGGATTCCTACAGTGTCGAATCTGTGCCAGAGAGGCTGGAGCAAAATCAAGTTCATGTGTGAAGCTGGGCTTCAGTGGTGGGAGAGAGTTACTCTTTTGAACTGGTACACAGACATGTTCCTCAGACCCAAGGAAGCCATAGCTGGGTGTCAGGCATTCCCTTTAACCCCTAGGGCTGCATGTTGTTCGTTACCCCTTACAGATGGAAGGAATTCGGAAAGGAACAGCATGACTGAGCACTTTCCAAACAGTGAGGTTTGTACCAGCTGCTGGGGTCAGTGATTCCCAGGGGATTCTGGGAGAGTTTGGTCTCTGTCCGCCAGTGGCTTTCCAACCTGTTTGGCTGTGACTGCAGAAAGGAATGCATTGTACTGTCCAGCCCTGTCCTCCCAGATATGACTGTATGAAATAAAATACTCAAGCTTCCTATGGGTGAGACATGCAGATAATTCCTGTTTTGTTCCCTTTCATTTTATTATTACTGCTTTTTTAATGCAGGCTGATGGAGGAGGATTAGGCTAAGGAGGTAAGGGACTCCTGAAAGGCATGAACTTAACAGGGAACCAACAACCACAGTTAATAAAGACAAATGCTATTTTAAGGCAATATTTTTAAAAGGCCAGATTAAGACAAGCTGGAATCAAGATTGCTGGGAGAATATCAATAACCTCAAATATGCAGATGACGCCACCCTTATGGCAGAAAGTGAAGAGGAACTAAAGAGCCTCTTGATGAAGGTGAAAGAGGAGAGTGAAATATCTGGCTTAAAACTCAGCATTTAAAAATCTAAGACCATGACATCCAGTCCCATCACTTCATGGCAAATAGACGGGGAAACAATGGAAACAGTGACAGATTTTATTTTCTTGGGCTCCAAAATCACTGCATATTGGAAGAAAAGCTATGACAAACCTAGACAGCATATTAAAAAGCAGAGACATTACTTTGCTGACAAAAGTCCATCTAGTCAAAGCTGTGGTTTTTCCAGTAGTCATGTATGGATGTGAGAGTTGGACTATAAGGAAAGCTGAGTGCCCAAGAATTGATGCTTTTTAACTGTGGTTGGAGAAGACTCTTGAGAGTCCCTTGGATGGCAAGGAGATTAAACCAGTCAATCCTAAAGGAAAATCAGTCCTGAATATTCATTGGAAGGACTGATGCTGAAACTGAAGATCCAATCCTTTGGCTACCTAATGTGAACAGCTGACTCATTGGAAAAGACCCTGATACTGGGAAAGATTGAAGGCAGAAAAAGAAGGAGATGACAGAGGAGAAGATGGTTGGATGGCATCACTGACTTGATGAACATGAATTTGAGCAAGCTCCCAGAGATGGTGAAGGACCAGGAAGCCTGGCATGCTGCAGTCCATGGGGTCACAGAGAGTCAGACATGACTAAGCAACTGAAAAATAACAACAGCAAGGCAAAAAAATCCATCACTATGATGTGGGGATTTTAAATAAAGGCAGGGAGTTGTGTTTTATGCCCTGCGTTAGCAGCGCCCTCATGTTATTTTGTCCTTTACAATCAGCCACATGTCCCCTCCAAGTGGGTTTATGAGAGCTGACAATGGCCTGGAAAGACTGAGTAGCACGGGGGCTTTAAAATCATTCTTTTTAATTAAAAATTGTATTGGTATATAGTTGATTCACAGTGTTGTGTTAGTTTCTCATGTATACCAGTGATTTAGAGATGTGTACACATACATGTATACCTGTATGCATGCATACATACTACACGGCTTCAGTTGTGTCCGACTCTTTGCAGCCCTATGGACTGTAACCCTCCAGAGTCCATGGGACTCTTTAGGCAAGAAGACTGGAGTATGTTGCCATGCTCTCCTCCAGGGGATCATCCCGAGCCAGGGACTGAACCTGCATCTCCTAAGTCTCCTGAATTGACAGGTGAGTTCTTTACCACCTGGGAAGCCCATGTATATGTATACATATAGCTAAATATATATTTATATATATATATATATATATATATATATATATATATATATATATATATCTAAATATATATGTATATATATTTTCTGTTTCACATTCTTTTCCATTATATTTTATTACAAGATACTGAATATACTTCCCTTTGCTACACAGGAGGACCTTGCTTTTGTCTCTTTTATGCACAGTAGCAGTGTCATGCTTTTTGATTGTAGAACGTATATTAACTTTTTCTACTAGATTCGAAATATGGGAGATGTGTTTTGATGAGTGGACGTAGGGGCACATTTCTCCTTTGTCCCCAGGCTCCAAAATGCCTCAGCACAGCACTGCTACTTGTCTTTCCACCACATTTACTTCCCACTCAGCTGCCCTGTTATCTGCCTTCCTGGGGTCCGTGGTCCCACAGCCTGGAGAGTTCACTTGATATCAACCCCTCCCACCCACGAGTCTCCTAGACAGTCCACCATCCCACACACCCGGAAACCCACTCACCTACATGGGGCTCTATGTCCCTCATCTCCTCCAAAAGCTCTATGTTTTAATAGTTAACATATCGAATCATGCGTGTGTGCATAGCCATGTCTGACTCCTTGCAACCCATGGACTGTAATCCACCAGGTTCCTCTGCCTGTGGATTTTTCAGGCAAGAATACAAGAATGGGTTGCCATTTCCTCCTCCAGGGATCTTCCTGACCCAGGGGTTGAACCCTCATCTCCTGAGTCCATCTCTTGCATTGGCAGAAGGGGTCTTCACCACTTGAGCCACCTGAGATGCTCTAATCTATCGAATTATATATCCATGTAAACACACATAGACACATATTTTCAAATCACAAAGCAGGCTCATTTTATTTGGGGTTTAGTTAACAGAAGGAGAAGGCAATGACACCCCACTCCAGTACTCTTGCCTGGAAAATCCCATGGACGGAGGAGCCTGGTAGGCTGCAGTCCATGGGGTCTCTGAGGGTTGGACACGACTGAGCGACTCACTCTCACTTTTCACTTTCTTGCATTGGAGAAGGAAATGGCAACCCACTCCAGTATCCTTGCCTGGAGAATCCCAGGGACAGGGGAGCCTGGTGGGCTGCCATCTATGGGGTTGCACAGAGTCGGACACGGCTGAAGCGACTTAGCAGCAGCAGTTAACAGAAACATATCTAAGTTATTTCATCAGAATGAAGACCTATTCCTGAACTGGCCTGAGATAATAACGTGAGAGTACTCTGAAGGGTATTTTCAGGGTTCTTCATCTTCACACCTCATATCATGGGAGAAACAGATTGGAGAGGAAAATTCTATAATCAGCTCCTTCAAACAGTAGCACAGGAGATACACACAGTGTTCTCTGTGCTTTGGTGGCAGAAATCTTCAATCATAAAGAGATGTGTACCCTGTCCAGGGTTGTTCAGTGTGGCATTAAGTTAAAATCCCAGGTTTGTTTTCCTCTCTAGTGTTTAGTGTAATTGAATATCCTCCAGGATTTTCTTTTTTGTTAATGTTATCATTAATCATGTTTGGGCAACAATGAGATTTTAAGCGAGGGAGGTTTTCAGAGCAGATATAGTTTCCATCTATAGTCTCCTAACCTTAGATCTAATCCTAGGTCTATTCCTACTTGCATTTCTTTACGTTCAGATGTAAGTTTAACAGACTGACTGTGTGAAACAGTTCCAAGTTCACAATCAGTTGCTTTCAGAGTACTCATGGACCAGTGCAGATTTCAGAGAACCGTGGAATAAAATGCATAATTGTAGTCAGCCAATGAGAAGCTCGGGCCATCAAGGTGAGCAATGAATATATACCTTTGGGAAGTCATCAAGCAGCAGCAATATACCCCATCTAAGATGATCTTGAAAGAAAAGCTGTTTTCTCTGTTTCGGTTAAATGAACAGATGTGGCTGGTCTGATGTGTTTTGACAAAGTGCTCCAAAGATGTGGGGCTTAAAAGGCTGAAAAGCCACCTCTCTAGCAATTCCCATCTTCTGAGACCCATGCCGGCAGATTTCACAGGTTTCACACAGGATATGAAAGCAGCTTATGAAAGTGCAAGGGATGTGGGCAATTTCAGAGCTACGGGTAAAATGCAGGATTTTACATTCAATCAACTGTGCTATAAAAAGTGCTTTAGTAAAACAGACATCAAATTCAGAGGTGCCCCAAGCATAGCAAAGGCAGCGGGTTCACAGTATGATGGACACAAATTGATAAAATAGGTGGAAGAGATTTAAGAAAAACTACAGTCTTTTATTGAATAGAATGAAAAAAAGTTGTGCACACACATATCAGGCCATCCATACATATGAAAACAAAAGTCTGGTGTAAAGTCTAGCATAAGTAGGTAATCAAAGTTATTCTACTAAACTTGCTAATAACAGGTTAATTTTTACCAGAGTTATATTATTTTTTGACTAAATTAATTCATTTGAAATAAAACTCTTTCACCCAAAGTTGGATGATTTAATGTAATGCCTTGATAGTTGACATCAGGCTTCCCTGGTAGCTCAGATGCTAAAGAATCTGCCTGCAATGTGGGAGACCTGGGTTCGATCCCTGAGTTGGGAAGATCCCATGAAGAAGGGAGTAGCTACCCACTCCAGTATTCTTGCCTGAAAAATGCCATGGACAGAGGAGCCTGGTGGGCTACAACCCATGGGGTCACAAAGAGTCAGCCAGGACTGAGTGACTAACGCATACACAGTTGACAAAAATCACATTGTTGTTCAGTTGCTTAGTTGTGTCCAACTTTTTGCAAGCCCATCGACTGCAGCATGCCAGGCTTCCCTGTCCTTCACCGTCTCCCAAAGTTTGCTCAAACTCATGTCCATTGAGTCGGTGATGCCATCCAACCATCTCATCCTCTGTGGTCCCCTTCTCTTCCTGCCTGCAGTCTTTTCCAGCATCAGGGTCTTTTCCAGTGAGTCAGCTCTCCACATCAGGTGGCCAAAGTTTTGGAGTTTCAGCTTCAGCATCAGTCCTTCCAATGAATATTTAGGATTAACTGGTTTGATCTTCTTGCTGTCCAAAGGATTCTCAAGAGTCTTCTACAGCACCACAGTTTGAAGGTATCAGTTCTTCGGTGCTCAGCCTTTTTTTTTCCTTTGATTTTTAAAAATATTGTATGTATTTATTTGGTTGAGCTGGGTCTTACTTTCAGCATGCAAGATCTTTAGTTGCTGAATATAAACTCTTAGCTGCAGCATACAGGATCTAGTTCCCTGACCAGGGATCATTCCCAGGCACTCCTGCACTGGGAGCCCAAAGTCTTAGCTACTAAACCATCAGGGAAGTTCCCTGGGGGTCTGATTTTCATGAGATGGACCATTCTCTTTCTTCTGCTTTCTGACTTTCTCTGTTTCATTCTCTGTCTTCTGTCTCTCTGCAAGCCCCTCCTTCCTTCTCCCCCATTCCACCCTGGGTCATTTCAGAGCACCTCTGGGATTCCCATCATAAGCTTCAGTTTCATAAAGTCCAAGAAAAAATTATGTCACTGCATTCCATGTATGATAATCTTACCAAGTGGCAGCCCAGGGGGACAGACAGTAGGGGAAAATGGTTTGGAGGCAGTTACCTTCCCCATTCTCTCCGGTAGAGAGAATGCTGATGGCGATCCATGGAAGCCTTCAGGGTAAGAGTATCCGCAGCCAGCATGCGTGCAAAGTTGCTTAGTCATGTCCCACTCTTCGCAACCTGATGGACTGTAGCCTGCTCTTCTGTCCAGGGGATTTTCCAGGCAAAAAATACTGGAGTGGGCTGCCATGCCCTCCTCCAGGGGATACTCTCACATCCGTACATGACTACTGGAAAAACCATAGCATTGACTATTGGCTTGATCCTAAATCCCTAAAAACCTGACTGCGTCAGAGTACAGAGTTAATTGCCAGTGGTTCACCATGTATGCCAATGTTTTCTTAGCATGCACCTAAATTTTCTAAGGAAAAGTGAAAAAAGCTATTACCCAAGGAAAAGAAGTTTTTCATAGACCTTTGTAACCACAGTAGAAAGATTAACTTGTAACCGGTGGTTTTGTGGTCATGTCAAGATGGGTCGTGTGGGCTAATTCATAATGTTTTCCCCTGAGGTTGAATCTATCTCCTCAGCAGGTGTATGTCTACTCTCTCCAAGATTACCCTTATATAGTTGTTAAAAAAAAAACAAAAGCAAAATAGCTTGCTTTTTAAAGATCAGGTCATGTGGCATTGAGAGGTACTTGTCATGATGTGCATGCATGCTAAGTCACTTCAGTCAAGTCCAACTCTTTGTGTCCCTATGTACTATAGCCTGCCAGGCTCCTCTGTCCGTGGAATTCTCCAGGCAAGAATACTGAAGTAGGTTGCCATGCCCTCCTCCAGGGGATCTTCCCGACCCAGGGATCGAACACAGGTTTCCTGCATTGGCAGGAGGATTCCTTACCACTGAGCAGGGCGACTCTCATGTTGTGGCGCCTGGGCTTGCATTGCAGTGGCTTCTCTTGTTACAGAGCACAGTCTCTAGAGCTTTCAGTAATTGTAGCCCATGGGCTGCTCTCGAGCACTGGCTCAGTAGCTGTGGCACACGGGCTTAGTTATCCTCTGGCATGTGTGATCTTCCCAGACCAGGGATCAAACCTGTATCTCCTACATTGGCAGGCAGATTCTTTACCACCTATCCACCAGGGAAGCTCCTTTCTTTCAGTTCAGTGTTATAATTTAGTTGGAAAGTAAAGACAAACACAGAAATAACTCTAATAACACAGCTGTGGCTTCAATACTACACAACTGTTTAGTATAATTTTTTTTACTATAAAGTGTATTAAAACCTTACATTTATATAGCACTTTTTTCAGTGTTTGAGGCTATCCTCCAATTTAATTCTAACAATAACCATGTGATTTTAGTCTGTATTTCTTGCTCCACCTAGATACAATGCCCTCTGGGCATGTCCCTGCACAAGATAGAAAATGGATATTATTATTTACAGTGAAAGAAACTCGTGGAAAGCTGTCATAGGGAAAATTGTTGGATGTGTGGAGTTGTAAATATGTGGAAGAGATTCAGAGTCAGCCCGAGTTATGTTTGGTTTTGCCTCCATATGGCAATAGAATCACTGGAACACTTCCTTACCCATCTGGGCCCTACATTGTGAAGTGGAAGTGTTAGTCACTCAGTCACGTCCAACTCTTTGCGACTCCATGGACTATAGCCTGCCAGGCTCCTCGGTCCATGGATTTCTCCAGGCAAGAATACAGGAGTGGGTAGCCAATCCCTTCTCCAGGGGATCTTCCCAACCCAGGGGTCGAATAGCAGTCTCCTACATTGCAGGCAGATTCTTTAAATTCTGAGCCATCACATTGCCTCACCTAAAAAACATGAATAATAATACTCATATTGCATTATTATTGAGAAGTTGGAGTGAAATTGTGCATGTACTTACATAGCACATTGTCTGGCACCTCGTATTATAAATTGTCCAAGTAATAACTTTTATTGGTAATTATAGCTGAGAACAGAAGAATCAAATGGGAATTTAAAGGCATTCTGATATTCTGAGAAGTCATTTATAATGTAAAACTATTGAGATGGATACAAGACCTTAAGTGGATAGTTCAAGTTAATTATCCAAATTCTCTGGGTTGAGTCCATCGAGGTTTAGCAAAAAGAAGTTGTCTATTTCTTTTCTCTATGTGGCTATAGGACATAAGATGCCCAAAGGAACCCTGTATTTAAATGTGGAAATTAGAAAATATCAAGGTGAAATTGTTTCAGCCTCTGTTTATAATATCCATGTTCTTAGTTTACCTTGCTAGCACTGGGAAACCTGAACACATCAGCATGGACATTCCTTCTGTCCTGATTAGAATGCATGCTTTATATGTGTGTCTCCCCTAAATTCCTTAGGCATATAAAGAATGCTATTGGATCCAAACTGATTCAGAATGGTTTACTGGAAGTCTTAATGCCATTAGTCATTCACTTTTAAGTTCCAGGCAGTAAGAATTAGTAATCCACTGCTTCTTGTGTATCTGGAATCCTAAATTTCATTTCTGGCAACATGGGGTTTTGAGTAAGCTTTGGTAAGTCATTTAACCTCTTGGTCTCACTGGACAAACACACACAACAAAACCAAAACCGTCATCGATTCTGCATTCTCTCACTTTCCGCCAGTATTCAGGATAGTTCATGCAGGCTGTATGTGTGCTGTGCTCAGTCGCTCAGTCACGTCCAGCTCTTGGCAACCCCATGGACTGTAGCCCTCCAGGCTTCTCTTCCCATGAAATTCTCCAGGCAGGAATACTGGAGTAGGTTGCCGTTTCCTCCTCCAGAGGATCTTCCCAAATCAGGAATTGAATCCACGTCTCTTGCATCTTCTGCATTGGCAGGTGGATTCTTTACCACTGTAAAGCCCCAGAGCAGGCTGTATATGTGATATAAACCTTATGAGCCACATTGCCTTGTTTTCTGCCTGAGGAGAGAACAGTGGTAATCTGTAAGACTCACTTAATTCATAACCCCTCCCTTAAGGACTTCTGTAGAAGTCTGATTTGTGGTTTGGAAAATTATTGCTATGGAAACAGCACAGCTTTGATGATCATACCTCACCTTTGCTGGGCAAATGCAAAGGGGTGACAAGGAGGTGCCCCAGAAGCACACAGAGCCAATAAGGGGCAGGTGTACACAAGCAAGCGCTGACATCACTTCAAGGAGGCCATGTAAGGTACTTGATGATGTAATAGCAAGAGCTGGAAAACAACCATAGAGAACTTGCTGAACTAGTGGGACTCATCTAAGGGGTCAGTTTGAACACAGACACTGACATCAAGACTGAGGAATAGTTATCCGGGTCTTCAAAGATTGTTCATAAGAAAAGCAAATTTCCATCCAGTATTCCCAATGATGCTTCAAGCTGAGCTGTACACTTGCCAGAGCCACTTCTGTCTCAGTGCCCTCTCTAATTTTCTTCCAAGAACATCTCTAGTCCCCTACCTCTGTCTTTTGAAAGCTACCCAGTGCCCAAGGCCAGGGTCAAATACTACTTTCTCCAAGGTAGTTTTTTGGTTCTCACTTCTTGATTAAGTTCTATCTTTATTTGGGCTGCTGTTGTGACAAAATTACCATAACCTGGGTGGTTTATAAACAACATATATTTCTTGCTCACAGTTCTAGAGGCTAAAAGAGGTCAGGATGCCAGCATGGTCTGACTCTGCTGGATTCCTCTTCGAGGTTGCAAACTGCCAACACATGGCAGAGAGCAGAAAGAGAAAGCAGATGGCCTTATGACTGTTACAAGGGCACTGATCCTATTCATGAGGGCTCCATCCTCATGACTGCGTCTGATCCTAATTACCTCCTTTAGGCCTACCACCTAATTCCATTGAGGAGAGAGGGAAAGTAGAGCACCTGTTTTTCCCTCTTCCTCCTGGGTTCTCCAGGTATCATTTAAACATATTTTTTTGGTTAATTGTTTTATTTGGGCTGCACCAGTCTTCCTCGCAGTACATATATTCTTCTTGCACCTCAGTCTTACTGTGGTTGTGGGATTCTCTAGGAGCAGTGAGCAGGCTTAGTTGTTGTGCATGGACTTAGTTCTTCTGTGGCATGTGGGAGCTTAGCTCCCCAACCAGGGATTGAACCTGCGTCCCCTGCATTGAAAGGTAGATTCTTAACCACTGGCCTGCCAGGGAAGTTCCATCTCCTGGTATCATTTTTGAAACTCGATTCTCACTGTTATAAAAATACCTTTTGTATTAAAATATTTGTGTTTCTTTGTTTCCCCTAGATAGACTGGAAGATCTTTGATCAGTCTTGCTTATTTTGCAGAGGGAGATGGAGAATGCAATATCTTGCCGAATGCATAGAGTACAGACTAGTAATGAATTTCATTGTTGTGCTTCAGTTGTGTCTGACTTTTTGCGACCATATGGACTGTAGCCCTCCAGGTTCCTCTGTCTATGGCATTCTCCATGTGAGAACAGTGGAGTGGGTTACCATTCCCTCCTCTACAGAATCTTCCAATCCAGGGATCTAACCTGTGTCATTTATGTCTCCTGCATTGGCAGGTGAGTTCTTTACCACTGTAAATAAATAATTAATCAAAGCCTTAACCATGCAAACCATGTTGAATTTTTTTTCCCTAATTTCACATGGCCAGAATGCAAATATCTGCAATTTTGAACGTTCAGGTTTTCTCTAAACAAATCTCAGTGGAAACCAAATGATCATGTACAAATATCTCTCTTGTTTGTTTGCCCTCAGCTCCGAACAGCATAGATGCTTTTCTTAAGGTTTTTGCATTCTTACAAAGGAAAAAAGAGTTCTTTAATTCTTGCCAGACTTGCTCACATGCTCATGCAGGAGCTTAAAATTATAAGAGGGGTCAAAAGTATGTTCACATCTGTCACTGCAGTTTCACTATGAGCTGCACACAGCTCCTTTGAACCCTGAAGGTTATGCCCAGGTTCTCCATTGGAATAGCTGTGGGTCCTACAGAGACTCTCCTTAGATATGTTGACCTCAGACTTTGTCCTGCTGTTCACATTAGTACTTGCTAGCAGCTCCTGTTCAGCAGTAGGTCTTCTCATGGCATTCTGACTGTGTGCGTACCTGCTGTATCCTCTTTGTTGTGCAGAAGGAGAGGTTTTTAAAACTATCCCCTGATATGAACAGCTTGGTGGCTCAGTGGTAAAGAATCATCCTGCCAATGTAGGAGACATGGGTTCGATCCCTGGTCAGGAAGATCTCCTGGAGAAGGAATATAAACTGACTCCAGTGTTCTTGCCTGGGAAATCCCACGGACAGAGGAGCCTGGCAGGCTAGCGTCCATGCGGTCACACAGAGTCAGACACAACTTAGTGACTAAACAATAACAGCACGAACATCTTCCCTGGGAGAGGCGACGGAGCCGTTCCCTCTTCTTTTGTTGACAGTACCCGTGAATTCTCACAGCGGTGGGAATAAACCTGCTTGGGCTCCCGCTGTGCTCTGGGGGTCACTGCCAGGGTGTCCCATGCAGAGCTCAATGTCCCCTCCTCAACTGAGTGGATGCTCTTGGGATGCCAGGTGTTGCTTATGTCTCTGTCCCCGCTGTGCTCTGGAGGCCACTGCCAGGGTGTCCCATGAGAGCTCAATGTCCCCTCCTCAACTGAGTGGATGCTCTTGGGATGCCAGGTGTTGCTTATGTCTCTGTCCCCGATGTGCTCTGGAGGCCACTGCCAGGGGTGTCCCATGCAGAGCTCAATGTCCCCTCCTCAACTGAGTGGATGCTCTTGGGATGCCAAGTGTTGCTTATGTCTCTGTCCCCGCTGTGCTCTGGAGGCCACTGCCAGGGTGTCCCATGAGAGCTCAATGTCCCCTTCTCAACTGAGTGGATGCTCTTGGGATGCCAGGTGTTGCTTATGTCTCTGTTACTCGGTCTAGTGAAAGCTTATTACTTACAATAAACTATGTGGACATTCAGTGCCAAGAGTGAGCTAGAAGATGCTACAAGTCACACTCACTTGTGGATTTTGCATTTTCTCTCCTCCCCGTCTCCTGCTATTGGCATGCCTCTGTTGTGTTCCATAAAATTTTTGTGAATATAATTGTCATCTATTCTCCTTAAGTCCTGTACTCAAAGGATTTGGCTACAAAATGAATCCCATGACCTGAGCTCTTGAGGTTTGGCAGCCCATTTGTATTTTTTGCTGAAGATGTTGACCTGTCACTGAACTTTGACTATGGGTGACACTGCTGAAATTTAATCAGTAAAGGTCTCTCCGCTTAGATGAAACTAGGAAACACTGCAGTTTTATCCATCTCACTCTCTGTACTGAGCTTGATGTCACATAATTGCTGGCCAGTCTAACACTTTGGTACAGCACATCTTTCCAAATTAGAAAAATGTGCTATAATAAAAAATCAATAGCAGCCCTAACTATCTGTAAGAACCTGTTAGAAAACTTAACAGTACAAGATCCCAAATTCAGCAGCTGCAAAACTGTAACATTCTTGGAAGTTATTTCAACCCCAAACTGCTTGAAATCCAAATGCAGAAACTTAACAAATGTGATAAAAGTGTAATCTGTTGAGAGACTTTGTGTAAATACTGCACATTGAAAAGATGTAAGTTCTTCCACGGCACGCTTACAAATTGAATACAGTTCCATGTAAAAAACAATTCATTAGGGATGAGGCAATAAAAATTAATCTAAAGTTTATCTGGAAAAAAATCAGTGAGTGAAGTGGAAAAACTTATGAAAAGCACAGTAAGAGGCAAATTTTATCTTCAATTATGCGACAAAAAGCTAAACTAATTAGAACAGGATGGTACTGGTATGAAGAATTCTATACAAAACGATAACAATGCATGAGAGAATTCTATTGAAATTTGTTGTTGGTTATCTCTTAATGGGCTTCCCTGGTAGCTCATTGGTAAAGAGTCAGCTTGCCAATGGAGGAGATGAGGGTTCGATTCCTGGGTTAGGGAGATCCCCTGGAGAAGGAAATGGCAACCCACTCCAGTATTCTTGCCTGGAGTATCCCATGAAAAGAGGAGGCTGGCAGTCTGTAGTCCATGAGGTTGCAAAAGAATCAGACACGTTTTAGCAATGAACCAACAACAGTCTCATAAGCTATAAGTTGAAAATCAACACATGAGGAAGAGTTCTATTAAGTTCAGTGTTTCCAACAGTCATAAGACACAAATGAAAATCTACCATAACAATAACCAAGATAAGTAAGCATTCATATCAGATGAGAGTCTCACACAGGAGTACCTTGTATTCTTCAGTGTTTAATTTTAAAAGCAAGAAATTAAACAGGCTTAGAAGAAGGCAATGGCACCCCACTCCAGTACTCTTGCCTGGAAAATCCCATGGACGGAGGAGCCTGGTAGGCTGCAGTCCATAGGGTCGCAAAGAGTCGGACACGACCTAGTGACTTCCCTTTCACTTTTCACTTTCATGCATTGGAGAAGGAAATGGCCAACCCACTCCAGTGTTCTTGCCTGGAGAATCCCAGGGACGGGGGAGCCTGGTGGGCTGTCGTCTGTGGGGTCGCACAGAGTCAGACACGACTGAAATGACTTAGCAGCAGCAGCAGCAGGGGATGCATTTGGACATTAAATAAAAGCTGAGTCATTTTACATATGGTAACGGGAAAGACAAGTGGTTTTGCCAGCCTGTATTACAGACGAAATGGAACCAGACAGAGATTTATTCACCTTAACAATGTTAATACTTAAATAGTACTAAATTCCAGTACCTTGTGACTTTACTTTGGGAATTAATGCAATATTAAACCTAATTTCTATTCTTCACAGTTGTGTTTGTTTTCTTTGTCACGGGTTAACTCCCACTTGGAAATTAAGTCTTTACAATGACAGGAAGTCCCCATATCTTTTTTTCTCAGAATGGTTTTGGCACAATATTTAATGAACCCACTTCTGGCATATAAAGAATGAACTGCCTGAGCTTTTAAATGCCATAGTGAACACGTGTCAGGTAGAGATGGACTCCCTAATTAGTAGCATGTGCCCCTGATTTGTTTAGTATTTGCTATCAGTAAATACCATTATCAAAAGCAATATTCTTTTCCTGCAGTTTATTTATAGATGTTGATAACATCACTAACTTCACTTTAAGGACAGTGGGAAATAATGAATTCTGTGTATAATCATCCCTTGTTTCACCTTGTTAAAGAAAAACATGGAAGAGACTTTTTACTTCCATAGAAAAGCATTTAAGTGTGTTTAATTTTATTTCTTATACTATAAAATATGTATTAAAAGGCTATAAGAAGAAAATAGAAAACTAATAGTTAGAATGTGATTTGAAATTATAGACTTTGTACCAAATAGTTAAAATAGAAGGATTAGGAAGCTGAGAAAATCTAGGTTGAAATCCAGCTCTGCCCATACTAGTTGTGTAAATTGGGAAAGTTTTTTGACCTAGCAAAATCTCAGTAATTGAAAATATAAGTGTCTCCCACATTAGAACAATATGACCATTAAATGAGCTAAATAATCCAAGTGCTTAGCTTAGGGCTTCACAAAAATGTCAGCCGTCAGTACCTGGGAACCATTATTATTTTTATGATTTTGTTCTGATAAAGATGGTGAATTTTCTGTTTCCCTTGAGGAATATTCCTTCTGGGTTCACTGTCATAAAGCCACTGGAGCAAGCCAAGGTTGTGAGAGCTTCCGCTCTGTTCAGGAATTGGGCTAATAATAATTCCTGACACCTCTCCCTATGGTCCAAACAAGGGGATATAGTGTAAAAGGAGGAATACAGACTTTTAGCTTTAGACATCCTACATTCAAATCCAACTCTAACAGTTACTTATTAGCTGTGCAGGTCTGGACAAGCTTGAAATTTTTGTCTAAAAGATGACAGTAATAATCTCTGCTGCTTCCTCGGGCTATGCAGTAGGACATGCAGTAAATATTCATTAATCCTGTTGTTTTATTTGCCCCCAAAGAAGAGAGAACTGTGGCTCTGATGGCCAACGAAACTGGCTGGGGGTCATGCAGCTAGTAAATGGCAAAGATTTAGCCCCTGTGTCTGCGATCAATATCCTTACCTTTTTCTCTCTGTTTTACTACCTCTTCAGGGTTCAGTTAGCAAGGAACACCAGGTGCTTGGACATGTAGTGAATTAAACAACTAAATTAAAATGAATATTTAAAAAGAATATGCAGAGAGGTTAGATTCTGAAAGACAATAAATTATGTTTATAGAGATAAGAAAAAAAAAGTCCACTTAACTATAACTTATATAATTATGGTTTTTTATTAGGACTGGTATTTAGTATGATTAGTAGTTATGAGTTAATAACTAATAACCCAGCAAATAACTCACCAAACCGGAAACCAATATCAGAACTGGATGCTTAAGGAAATTTGTATTAATATTTGGTGATCTTGGGTTCATAAGTCACAGGTTAAAGATGATAAAAGATGATATTCAGTGCCTAATGTTGAAAATTGGCTCAGTACATGGAGAGTAATTAGTTTAAACTCAGTATCAAATCCTATTATTCATAATCTGGATTAGTATTGATATACTGACACCCATGAGAAAATATTTCTTAGATGAGATACACAAAGCCCCAACCATTAGTCGAGAATTTGATGTATTCAGCTACAACAAGATAAAAGATGGCCGCTTAGAGGGAAGGACGTCATAAACATGCATGAAAGCTAGGACAAGGTAAATGCAGCAGGTAAAGCTGATGATAAGATTCACATTCAGAGAACACACTAAAGTTTAGTGCACCCACTAGAAGAGCAGAATTGCAAAATATAAAATAGAAATTGACAAAGATAGGATTAGGCAATTTATAGGAGGAAAACAAATGCTAAGACTTGTAAAAATAAGTTATATTCAGTTGTTGAGTCGTGTCTGACTCTGCAACCCCAAGAACTGTAGCCTGCCAGGCTTCTCTGTGGTCTGCCATTTCTTGCTCCAGGGGATCTCCCCAACACAGGGATTGAACCTTGAAAACTGAAAAGGAGATCTGAAGAAACTATGGACTTACCATATAAAGGTTTAATAATTGAGACAAATATGCCATACTAATATTAGGTGTTAATAACAGGGAAAAATTGGAGTGGGGTATATGGGAGCTCTTTGTACTATTTTTTTCCATTTTTCTGAAACTATTTTTAGTAGTATATTCTAATAAGTAAGTGGGGACAAGAACAGAGGGGGATAACATAAAATTGTTATATGTGCACTAAGCAATTTGGAAGACAGTTTGATTATCATTGGGAGCCTCTGAAGAATTGAATTGAAAAATGTAAATTTCAGAAGCCCTGTGAATGCTTGTGTGCCAAGGGAGCAGGTAGGGGACTTTAAGAAGCCAGAGGAGACCTGGCTGAGTGCCTGAACCAAAGAATAGCAGTGAGAATGAATATAAGAAAAGCTACAAAACACTGGAGTTAATAGAACTTAATCCCTGATTAAATGGGGTTGGGTGGTGAAAGAAAGGGATGGTCTACCATGGTTTTCAAGTTGAAAATGAAATTCTGGAAAAATTCAAATCAGAAAGGGAAATGGCCTAATTAAGTATTTTAAAACACTAAGGAAGAAAATCTGATGAGAAAGTCCTGAGTGGAAATTGACAGAGGTGGAAAATTTTCCAAGAAATTGGCCTGAAATGTGTGGCTGAAGGGTTTCTGGTCTTCACCAGACAGTACTTAGGAGGCTGTCTTTTGTCAGCTACTATGACATGATAATTTCTGTTCATAAAGAGTAGAGTCAGTTGACTGACTTCTCTGCAGATGACTCTGGGTTTCTGTGCCCTGTAGCTCCAATAAATGAAGCTGGTTACAGCTTTCTGTGTTAAATGTGAGTGAAGACGGTCCTGGGTTCAGTGGGCTTAACTTCAGTATGGGTTTACATGACTTCCAACAACATGCCTGACCCAGGCTACTGCTGGCTGGCCTTCTTCCTCTGTACTTGAGACTCTTAGAAGTCATCAATAAGATAAGAGCAAAAAATATAATACACAGCTCATCCACAAGAATGGGGCTTCCCTTTCTTGGGAAGATGGCTGCCAAGCCATCTTGGCAGATGGCTCAGTGGAAACGAATCCATCTGCAAATGCAGGAGACACAGGAGACTCAGGTTCGCTCCGTGGGTTGACAAGATTCCCTAGAGAAGGAAATGGCAACCCACTCCAGTATTCTTACCTGGGCATAGACAGAGGAGCCTGGTGTGCTACGGTGTATGGGGTTGCAAAGGAGTTGGAAACGACTTGGCAGCTAAATAGGAACAACAGCAGCAATCTTCAGAGAAAGAAAGGGAAATACCCAGGTACCAGAAATGGAGAAATCAAAACTGATTCAGCTTAAACTCAAGGCTTTAAGATCTAGATACAATCCAAGAGGAAAGAGGACCAGACGCTCACGGGCCACTACCATAACTGAGTATTTTCACCTTCTCACCCACAGCCCACAACTTCACGTGTTGAAACCTAATCCCAGGGTGATGTACCTCAAGGTGGGGCCTTTGGGAATTGAATGGGTTGTGATGGTGGAGCCCTCATGAGTAGGATTAGCCCCCTTATAAAAGAGGCCCTAGAGAGTTCCCTCACACTTCACCCAGTTAGGTGGCCATCTACCAAGAGGGCCCTCACCAGACTGCAGCTTTGCTGGCATCCCACTTCAGACTTCTAGCCTCCAGAACTGGGAGATATAAACTTCTGTCTTTTATAAACCACCCAGTACATGGTACTTTGCTGCAGCAGCTCACACAGACTTAGACATTCACCTAGAGAGGACATGGTCTCAGGCTGAATGAGAAGGGAGCTGGAGCAGGGTCTCTGCACCATGCGTAGAGACTGAACGAGCAGCCCCGATGTGGAAACAGCTAGAAGCTCCTCTGGTTTGAAATCTCCAGAGAAGCTTGCCCTTTCTATGTCATAAGTGGGGACTTTTTTTTTTCCCTTGAGAAACCAGACACTTTTGACCAGATCTTGTGTGTTGTACAGAGGGCTTCACAGGTGACCCTAGTGGTAAAGACCCTGCCTGCCAGTGCAAGAGACCTAAGAAATAAGGGTTCAATCCCTGGGTCAGGAAGATTGCCTGGAGGAGGCCATAGCAACCCACTCCGGTATTCTTGCCTGGAGAATCCCATAGACAGAGGAGCCTGGCAGGCTACCGTCCATGGGGCTGCAAAGAATCGGACACAACTGAAACGACTTAGCAAGTTGTACAGAATCTTGAGCTGAAAAGACTAATCGGAAGACTTACCTGGAAACCGTTGAGACCCCAGCATTAGATGAACATTAACACTTCTCTGCAAGGCTTTCTACCCAGTGCATCATGCTAGAATCCCTTAAAAAAGAAGAGAAACCCCACTGACAATAGGCTGAATTTAAAAATGTCAATGATGAGATGACAAATGTACCACCCTGAAGGCATCGGCAGTTTCAGCAAGCAAAACAATTATGGATCCAGGAATTTGAGTGACTAGAGCAAACTGAAAGAAACAATAAAATGAGAGACTATAAAATTTTTAAAAGGACTAAATAGAGAATTTCTAGAAATGAACTAGTACCGTCACTATAATTAAAGCCTCGAGGGAATGTTTGACTGACTCAAGTTTTGTCCGTATGCTCCTTGAACATTCCAGAATAGCAGTCAAAAGCTGACAAGCACCTTGGATACTGTGCCGGGAGAGTGATCTGAAATCTTGCTAGTCTTTTGACGGATCATCTCTTCTGTGGTTTATACCACAGAGTCATTGAAATGGCTTCATTCTCCCCCAGTTTTTATCCTGAGTTTGTTTTGATTGAAAAGTATGTTGTAATCCCCCCCTTTTTTACAGCAAGAATGTAAGTGTATATTTATTTTAATGACTTTCTATTTTATGATCACACAGGGATAAAATTATTTTATCCTGTCACCTTCAGCTCCAGTGACCAGAAATCCTGATTGATACATAAACTCAGATCCAAAGGACCATGTTATCTATAAGGTTGTTGCTATTCCCTCTTCCAAAGACTGGGGACTACCTTGATTTCAGGATACCCAGCACCCCAGAAATATCACAATAATGTAGTTTTATTTTATTGTTAATTGATTTGGGGGTTTCATTCTCCCTGCTGCTTTTACCATTTCTTGGTATAGATTAGTGCAGTGACTCCAGCTTGGCATTTTATACCAGGACATTTTAAATTCTCTAATGTGAATTAATAAAAGAAGAAAAAGCTACTCAGTTCAGTTCAGTCGCTCAGTCGTGTCCCACTCTTTGCAACCCCATGAATCACAGCATGCCAGGCCTCCCTGTCCATCACCAACTCCCGGAGTCCACCCAAACCCATGTCCATCGAGTTGGTGATGCCATCCAACCAGCTCATCCTCTGTCATCCCCTTCTCCTCCTGCGCTCAATCTTTCCCAGCATCAGGGTCTTTTCCAATGAGTAAGATCTTCGCATCAGGTGGCCAAAGTATTGGAGTTTGAGCTTCAACATCAGTCCTTCCAATGAACATCCAGGACTGATCTTCTTTAGGATGGACTGGTTTGATCTCCTTGCAGTCCAAGTGACTCTCGAGAGTCTTCTCCAACATCACAGTTCAAAAGCATCAATTCTTCTGCACTCAGCTTTCTTTATAGTCCAACTCTCACATCCGTACATGACCACTGGAAAAACCATAGCCTTGACTAGACAGACCTCTGTTGGTAAAATGATGTCTCTGCTTTTTAATATGCTGTCTAGGTTGGTCACAACTTTTCTTCCGAGTAGTAAGCGTCTTTTAATTTTATGGCTGCAATCACCATCTGCGGTGATTTTGGACCCCAGAAAAATAAAGTCAGCCACTGTTTCCACTGTTTCCCCATCTATTTGCCATGAAGTGATGGGACCAAAAGCCATGGTCTTTAGTTTTCTTAATGTCAAGCTTTAAGCCAACTTTTTCAGTCTCCTCTTTCACTTTCATCAAGAGGCTCTTTAGTTTTTCTTCACTTTCTGCCATAAGAGTGGTGTATCTGCATATCTGAGGTTATTGATATTTCTCCCGGCAATCTTGATTCCAGCTTGTGCTTCTTCCAGTCCAGGGTTTCTCATGATGTACTCTGCATAGAAGTTAAATAAGCAGGGTTGCCGGGAGCCGGCATATTGCATATTGAGTGCATAGTGCATATTGCATATTGAGTGCAGCACTTTCCACAGCATCATCTTTCAGGATCTGGAATAGCTCAACTGGAATTCTATCACTGCTGGGAGCATGAGGAACTCCGCCCATGACAAAGGTCATGAGGAAGGAGGCTCGGCATATGCAAAGGCGGGATCGAGCTTCAGGAGTCCCCCTGGAAATTCTCGAGCATATACCCCCAAAACCAGAGTCTGCCTACTTTCTGCTTTGTGCTTTCACCTACACCTCTGACTTTATGGGGGGCTGTCCCCCACTACCTCTCTCTGAAAAAAGAGTTAGCTTACAGCTCCAGTTAATAATTCCTGGGTGTGACAGTGTTTAACCTACAAACTCCTTTGGAAATCCTCTAGCCTGCCTGAATAGGTTTTTCCGGCCACATATGATTGTTCAGAGCCTCCCAACTGTGAGAGGCAGGAGATGTTCTAAACTGTCTAAACACAGATTCTTTTGAGTAGTTAAAAGATTGATTAGAAATTGTATTGGTGAAGGGATTTTCACTTGTTGGGCCAATGTTTGCTGCTAAGTTTCCATATCCCTTACCTGCTGTGTCCCTGGCAGTGTATTGATTAATATAATTGGCGTAAGTAGTAGCTTTAATGTTTGTAACCTGGGACCCTTGAGTTAATTCTTTTTCTTGTTATAGCCCACCATACCTTTGCTCTGTAGGAATGCAACTTTATCTAATGCTTTTGGAGGGTGGCTCCTGACCAATCACCTTTAGAGAAAAATAAGTTTTCTGAAGAAAGGGCCTTAAAATGTTAACAGGCCTCCGGGCCAGAGATGATGCAAATCACCTAAGCTTTTGCATATGATAAGTTTGCAGGAAGAAAGCCTGGCTTGCAGCATGACTCTACCCCTTCCCCCATTATCCTCTATGCATAACTTAAGGTATAAAAACTACTTTGGAAAATAAAGTGCGGGGCCTTGTTCACCGAAACTTGGTCTCACCATGTCGTTCTTTCTCTTACCTTCTGGCTGAATTATTCAGCCTCTTTTCTGCACTGAATTTCCTCACTGAGCTATCCTTATTTCAGCCTCTTTTCTTCACTGAATTTTACTGAGCTATCCTCATTCTATTACTCTTTATATCCTTAATTAACATTTAATTAAGCAATTGTTTCCTGATCTTCGCCTACACCATCTCTCCTTCGAATACCCTGGATCAGCCGGGGCTGGTCCCCGGCACAGGGTGACAATACACAGCCTTGACGTACTCCTTTCCCTATTTGGAACCAGTCTGTTGTTCTGTGTCCAGTTCAAACTGTTGCTTCCTGACCTGCATCCAGGTTTCTCAAGAGGCAGGTCAGGTGGTCTGGTATTCCCATCTCTTTCAGAATTTTCCACAGTTTATTGTGATCCACACAGTCAAAGGCTTTGGCATAGTCAATAAAGCAGAAATAGATATTTTTCTGGAACTCTCTTGCTTTTTCAATGATCTAGCAGATGTTGGCAATTTGATCTCTGGTTTTTCTGCCTTTTCTAAAACTACTTTAGTTAAAAGAAGATTAGCATAGTATCACTAAAAGCTAACATGTACTTTTAATCCTATTCTATTTATGAACTAAATTTAACAATAGGAAGTTTTTCTTATTCATCCCTATGGCCCCTAAAATTATTGTATGTGAGTTAGATGCTTAAATACTTAGAGTTCTAAATAATTCTTCTTGTCTAAAAATTGAAATATTAGTTGTACTAGACCACTAAATGGTCAGAATTCACTGGAACTATATCTCCAATATGTATGTGTTCTTAGTCTCTCAGTTGTGTCCAACTCTTTGCGACCCCATGAACTGTAGCCTGCCTGGCTCCTCTATCCATAGGGATTCTCCAGGCAAGAATACTAGAGTGGGTTGCCATGCCCTCCTGCAGGGGATCTTCCCAACCCAGGGATCGAACCCAGGTCTCTCGCATTGCAGGCAGGTTCTTTACAGTCTGAGCCACAAGGGAAGCCCCATTTGCCAATAACTCTACTTAAATAACTTTAAAATATTTATGGAATTCTCTGACAGTCCAGTGGTTAGGACTCTGCACTTTCACTGCAGAGGTTGGGGGTTCGATCCTTTGTCAGGGAACTAAGATCCTGCAGGCTGTGTGGCACAGCCAAGAAGAAAAGAAAGTTAAACTTTCTGTAAGTACAAAGATACTTAGAAGAACCCAGTTGTTATTTAGTCACTAAGTCCTATCCAACTCTTTTGCGACCTCACGGACTGCAGCCCACCAGGTTCCTTTGTCCATGGGATTTTCCAGGCAAAAATACTAGAGTGGGTTGCCATTTCCTTCTCCAAGGGATCTTCCTGACCCAGGAATTGAACCCACAGCCCCTGCATTGACAGGCAGCTTCTTTTACCACTGAGCTACCAGAAGAGCCCAATAGGAACCCAATTACCTTTTTTAAAAAGCTAATTCAGTCAGTCAGTCAGTTCAGTCACTCAGTCGTGTCCGACTTTTTGTGATCCCATGGACTGCAGCATGCCAGGCTTCTGTATCCATCACCAACTCCCGGAGTTTACCCAAACTCATGTCCATTGAGTCAGTGATATCATCCAACCATCTTATCCTCTGTCATCCCCTTCTCCTCCCACCTTCAGTCTTTTCCAGCATCAGGGTCTTTTCAAATGAGTCAGTTTTTCACATCAGCTGGCCAAAGTATTGAAGTTTCAGCTTCAGCATCAGTGCTTCCAATGAATATTCAGGACTGATTTCCTTTAGGATGAACTGGTTGGATCTCCTTGCAGTCCAAGGGACTCTCAAGAGATTTCTCCAACACCGTAGTTCAAACAGTACTTATTTATTTACTTATTTTTCTACATACCTACATTCCCAGAGAAAATGAACCAAATTTTATTTCAAAGACCAGAAATCTATTACTAATTATTTACCCTCAGAAATATTCTGGGTAGCATCAAGCCCAACTTAAAGAACAAGAACTGACACTAAGACCCACTCACCCCAGAGACCCTCATAGCTGTCATTCCTCCCCTCAGCCTTGAATATATACTAAGACTGGCCCCAGTGAGGTAGAAGCAGAGCAAGGCTTCTCAGGGTTGACCTATTCGAAATAAGGCCAGGACAAGTAGAAAGAATGCAGGAAGATGGGGAGTAAAGGGAGAAGTGACCACATGGTCTAGGTAGCCCGTTGTATCTGGGGTGGGAGCAGCTGGGCCTGGAGAGCCTGGCTCTCCTCACTGTGTGATGGAGCCCACAGCCTGTGCTGGCTCCAACAGACACTTCCTGCCCATCTGGGCCATGGTTCAGACCAACTGCAGGCGATGGTGTGGGTACCAGCCTTGCGGATTAGCTTCTGCCTGTGCTCTTCTGATGGCCTCCGTGAGTACCCTTGTGAGTAACACTGCCTTGGACCTGGGCTGTAGGCCGTCATGGGCTCTGTGCTTCTGCTGCCTCCAGCTCCACATGCCCAGCTTTGTTAACATCATTGTATTTATTTCTTTTTGGCTATGCTGGGTCTTCATCGCTGCACCAGCTCTTCTGTAGTTGTGGCAAGGAGGGGCTGCTCTCTAGTTGCAGTGCACAAGCTTCTCACTGTGGTGGTTTCTCTCGTTGCGGAGCTCCATGGTGCACGGGCTTCAGGAATTGTGACATATAAGTTCAAAGGTTTTGGCACACGGGCTTAGTTGTTCCAGAGCATGTGGGGTCTACCTGGATTGGGAATTGAACCAGTGTCTCCTGCATCAGCAAGCAAACTCCTCACCACTGAGACACCAGTGTAGCCCCCCAGCCCCTTTTTTGACCATACTTAGGATCCGTGGACCCTGGAAAGATGGCCATAACACTATTTTTTTTCTTGCTAATCTTACCTATATAACATTTCTACTGCTGTGCATGCATGTGTGGAAAATGGACCATCATATAGAACATATTAATAGTTTGCCCCCAAGATGAGCCTATCAGAAGTGGAGAATGGGCGAAAGCAAGTGGATAATGTTGTCATTTTGCCAGTATCTCAGGAATCTGGGAATATGCATGCTCTTTTTAACAAGTGAGTTTTTGATTGTCATTATTAGAGATGATTTTTTTAATTACAACATGATTTTTTTGATGCTTCAAATTAGAATGCAAGGGGGAAGCTGGTAATTTTGAACATTTTGAAAAAGAAAGAAAAAGGAGATTAAAATTTTATGATTGTTCATAGTCATTTTTACCCTTGAGTCTGTAGACTTTCTCCTAAATGTGATGTGTCATAATCTAGTTTTGATCTGATCATAGAGTTTGGAAGACACTAGCTAGCCTGTTTTGTCATATTTTCTTCAATGTTTTTCAAAGACAATGGATCCAAAGGAACCCATAAGTAATCTGATGGACGAGCATCAAGATATAGATGAAAGGTCTAGAACTCGGTGATAATCAATAGCTATTCTATTAATGATAATCAATTGGCCTTCCAGGTGAATGCAGTAGGATAGAACAGTCTCTTTTAAAAATTATTTTACCTTTTAAAATTAGGAAATAAAAGTTCCATGAAGTGTATTTTCAGTTGTACTCCTGAAATGTTTCCATAAAGTCTGCCATTAGGGAAGCTTACTCAAAAATGGCCATCTGTATCCGGGGATCAAAGTTGACTACGATCTTCAACTACATTCTATGTGAGTAAGCCACCGTATGCTGTAGCAGCACCTACATTTTTAAATGAGATTTCAAGAAATATCAACAAACTCCAGATGGATTTGGTCATCTTCTCTCCAGTGTTTTTGGAGGGGCTAGACTGGACCAGCTTGCAAAATTTATTTAATCTCCTTAATCGGTTTTAATATTTTCAGAGTCTGAACAGTTTTGGAGGGAGAAACAGATGTTGTGTGATAGCTCTTAGTTTTTCAGGAGCTGCTACTAAAATAATTACAGATTGGAAAACATACAGTCAGAAGTAATCTTCATTTGAGTCAGTTTGGCAAAAATAAAGGTGACAGGAAAGCTGTCTCACTTTTGTTTGCTTAATTCTTGCATTTCAGAATTGGGATGCAGATCATGTGAGAACAGCCAGGTACACAGCTGCTACGTTTGTTATGTTTCAGATTTTTGCCATTTGCTAAAACATGCATATCCCTCCACAGTAATTGAGAGCACTGCATTAACTGCATCCACTGTGTGGAAGAGAATGCAAATTTCTTTTTGGGGTTTGGGGTATTTACTACCATTTCAAGAAAACCTTCAGTATACATAGTGAAAGAGGTTTTTTTTTTTAATATTTTACAATTTAATGGGAAAAGTTATACAGATTAATAACAATGTAGAGTTATGTGAAGCTATAAAATGTATGTAGTAAATTTTAACATAATTATTTAAGAAAAAATGTGTGCTCTGAAAGACAAACAAATTAATTAAGGACTTTCCTTGAAATCCAATGGTGAAGACCCTGTGCTTCCAATGCAGAGGACATGGGTTTGATCCCTGGTTGAGGAATTTAGATCCCACATGCTCTGCAGTGTGTAGCCAAATTAAAAAAAAAAAAAAATCCATTAAGATTCATGAAGTCTAAAGAAAATATTTGGGGTGGGGGAGAGAGAAATACCTTTTCAAGGAGGGGAAGCAAATCATATAGTAGAAATCATTTGGGGATTCCTACCTGTACTCCAGTTAGCTAAGGAAGATTTTTTTTTCTTTCATGTTGTTAGGAATTCATAGTAAATATGGTCACAGTGAATGAACACCCTACACCAAACTCATGGTTGACTATTCCTATGGTTTTAGTTAATAAAGTGGATATCAGTCTTGGCTCTTTTTATCCCTTAAACCCTGTTTTCTAACCAATAACCAGTTCTGCCATCTTAGTTTCAGGATCTAGCCAGGATCGGCCACCTCTCACCACCTCTTTACCTGCCTGGTCCACTGTCCCGTTGAACTAAAATGATTACCTTTACTGCATTACCAGTCTCCCAGCTTCAGTTGCCCAACAGTCTGTCTTCAAAACCAGAGTCAACATGATCTTTAAAAGCATAAATTAGGTCAAATTCCTAGTTCAAATACTTCCTTTGAGCTTTCAGATACTCAGAGTCAACATCAAAGGTCCGCCAGTGCTGGACTCTTCTCCATCTTCCTGGAGCTCTGTTGCCCCACTGAGCTCATCTTCTCATGCTGAACCCCTCCAGGGGCTGTAGGCTCACTGCTGTGGGATGCTCTCCTTCCTCAGGAACATTGAAGATGCTCCTCCCTCACCTGGGACTCTCCTCACATCTCATCACCTGCACCCTCTTATTATCTACTCAGGGAAGAAGACCCCATGATACTTTATTTACAGTTGAACCTTTGATACTATGTATCCCTGTTTCCTTTTTGCTACCTTCTAACATCCTATATATTTAATTATTTACACTATCATCTTTCTCTCTCAACTACAGATGAAGGAATTTTTGTCTGTTTGGTTAGCTACCAAATTTCCCAGTGCCTTAAAGAGGCTTTAGGCACACTGTAGGGAATCAATAAATATCTGATGAGTGAAAAAATAAAGTCCAACATATTTACAATTTAGTTTTATAATCATTTCCCTAGATAAAATCTCAAAAGTAAATTTTAGTTCTGGGTCACTTCTAGTTAACAAAAATAAACTCGAAATGATTAACTAAAATTGGTTCTAATTAATTTTGTCAATCTCTGTAGAGCTTGCCTTACCAATCAATTGAGAATGGCAAAGAAAACCAGAAATCTTTCTCTCTCATTTAAATAAAATCCTATTTATAAGGCACTGTTTACTGCTGCCAAGCTTAGCTTGACCTGGAGTTCATGAACGTCTGTCTCCTTGGCTCAGTGCTTTCCAATTCTTTAAAAAACAAAAAGAATGGAAAAAAAAAAAACAAACAAAAACAAAAATTTGGGTCCGCATTTGCTTTTTGTATGACAAAGAAGGAAAGGATCCTTAAAATTATTTTTTTTTCTGTTGTAAATACATCTCTATATACTTTCTCAAGTATCTAGTACAGCTATGGCAAGGGGTTTTTGCTCTGACTTAATTCTCGAGAAGCATAAGTCAAAAGTTAGGAGATAGAGAATGATGCCAGGAATTGCTTCTTTCTCTAACTTACTAGGATCAAATAAGCACAAGTGATTGCTCAGAACACATAACTAGGAACCATGTTCTTATTATGCACCTGTTTATAAGCCTGAGAATGCAAATGAATTTGATCTCTGGTGTAAACTTCTTATTAAAAACACAAGTGAAAGAAAAGTGGTAGTACAAAAGGCAAACCCCCCAAAGGGTAAACCGTTAGCCTTTCCTGTGGATTTTTGAATGCTGGTAACTCAGATGGTAAAAAAATCCTTCTACAAAGCAGAAGACCCAGATTTGGTTCTTCGGTCAGGAAGCCCCCCTGGAGAAGGGAATGGCAACCCACTCCAGTATTCCTGCTTGGGAAATGCCATGGACAGAGACATGTGGCGGGTTATAGTCCATGGGGTCGCAAAGAGTTGGAAATGACTGAGTGACTAACACACATAACTGCAAAATGAAGAGATGGACGGATGGATGAATAGACAAGTAGGTAATCTTACTTGTTTAGACAGTTATAAGTACATTTGCAAGTTTCACATATAATTAACGTGAGAAATAGTGCTAAGAGTGTACCATACACCAAAAATAGGATTATTATTTGAATAATTTTCTAACTTGGCCAGAAGCAATATAATATAATTACAGTACATTTGAAATGGAACGGGAAAGCGGGAGCATTTAAATCAGCAAAGCTATTATGTTCGACTTGTGCGATTAATCTTTGCAAGGAATGGCAAACAGATTTTTAATGAGTTTAAACGTGGGACTAAGATCACTGGATAGTCCACACTTGGTATCAAGAATGAGGAGCAAGGAGTAAGCAAATACAGAGAATGGGGGTGGGGGAGGGGTGGGGGGACAAAATGGGGGAGGGAGGGGGAGGGGGGTTTGGCAGGGAGGTGGTGGCCCATGGAGGGTCCCCATGGGACAGAGGCAGTTTCTGGGTAGTTAATTTTGTTGTCCTTTTGCTTGTTTCTTTACATTGTGGTGGTTTACATGCTATAGACCAAAGTTAAGAAACACAGCTTGGAATCATAGCAGCTCATTTCTTTGTTGACATCTGTAATTATTTAAACAAAACACTCCATGATATGAAAGTCAGTTGCTTTCCGAGACCCCAGTAATGGAATTTATTTCCCATTTTTATTTCTAACTTCACTTCTTATTTGAATTCCTTTGCTTCAAATTTCCTGTTGACATTTTTTTTTAAATCATTGTAGCCTATTTCAGTATCCAGTTTATCATCCTGAAGAATTCCTTCCATCAGTGTACACATAATATCCTAAAACTGAAGCCTCTGACCTCAAATGGTGAAGATTGCCCACCCCAGGAAGTGGGCAGTGAAGAATAGGGAAACTGGGAGAGACCAAGGCCAGGACTCAGGTTGAGAGAAGTTGGCAGGTATTAGTGCTTTGTTATAGATCTAGTCCAAACTGAATACCAGGGAGCCGGGCTCTACCTGACGTAGAGGAGGGGGTCACCTGAGTCCTCTGCCCGACAAGTCATTAAATGCGAGCTCCAAAAAGCCTAGACTTTAGACCTGTGACATCTCTTGCCCTCAACTCTTTGTTCTTGGCTGGAAATTATGTCCTCTGTTTGGTCCAAGTGGCCATAATTTGCAGAAGTGTGTTTAGATATCACTGAATCTGCCTGCCAATGCAGAAAGATCCCCTGCAGTAGGAAATGGCAACCCATTCCAGTATTCATGCTTAGGAAATCCCATGGACAGAAGAACCTGGTGGGCTACAGTCCACAAAGAGTCACAAAGAGTCAGACATGACTGAGCAATTGAGCACACAAGCACAGGTTATAATGAGGAGCGGGGCATTCATTTGTGAGCAAGGTCAAATTTCTGTGACCCTCTGTGGAGGCCTTGAAACCACCTGCTATGGTCTGAATATTTGTGTCTGCCCAAGATTCATATGTTTAAATCCTAACCCCCCAAAGTATTAGTATTAGAAGGTGTGGGGCCTTTGGGAGCCCCTTAGACCATGAGGCTAGGACCCACAGGAATGGGATTAGTGCCTTTATGAAAGAGACCCCACAAAGCTCCCTCCTCCCTTCTGCCATATGAAGACTGGATGAGAACTGTTTGACCAAAGCAGGTTCCTCACCTGACCATGCTGGCATCCTGATCTCAGACTTCCAGCCTCCAGAACTGACAGCAATAAACGTCTGTTGTTTATAAGCCACATTGTCTGTGGCAGTTTTCTTAGATCAGTCCAAAGGGACAAAGACACGACTATAGCCTGGTCACCCACCTGTCACCTTTTGTTAATTCAGCCCAGATCATAGGACTCAACATAACTTGAGTGTCAAATAACAATGCAACACTGATACTAACATCACTTTATTCTTTAAATTTTTAACCTTTACCAGGAGTTTATGAAGAAGCTACAGAGCATCTCTTAGAAGCAGTGACTCAGTCCTTATTTCTTTCTGATCTAAATTTATTTCTCAAAAAATAATTTCCCCAAACCTTGAGTACAAACATTTGAATTTTTTTTAATGTCACTCTATTGTTTCCTCATTTACAAGGAGTGTTGGCTCAACTCAGCACAAATCCCTTCCAGCTCTGAAATTCAGGGATTTTATAGTACTAGTTCACTGAAGCTAAGATATGCTCAAGATGTTTAAGGTCATCCACACTGGAGGGCAGGGGAAGAGACTCCACAGGGACCTTGACCCCTTGCCTCTAGGCTTAGTCCACCCCCAGGAAATGTCGACCACGGGATGCTTGAAGCTAGAATAGCAGAGACATTCCTAGTTCTAGTAGGTCAGAGGTTTGTGAGCAATCTCTGACTCTTAAGTCTTAGTGGGCCTACTCCCACCTGGCCTGTTTCTCAATCCTTGAATTATTTTTACATTTAGTCTCAGGTTCTTATAAAAGGGCTGGCTTTGACCTGACATGGGGACTGTTGTGCCTTCTGCACTCTGTTTGCATATTTGGCCATGCACAGATAAGACTTGAAAATGCTTCACTTATTTATGCATGCAGTCGATCCAGCACATTTTTACTTAGGGACAGTTTTGTCCATCAGACTTCCAGGGTTTGAGATTCGGCACTAAACAAAATGAGCAAAGTCCCTGCCTTCAGGAAGTTCACACTCAGTGAGAGGAGAAAGAAAATTGAAGAGCCATGTCGAACTATGAGGGGCTTCACCGGTGGCTCAGTGGTAAAGAATCCACCTGCCAATGCAGGAGACACAGGAGATGCAGGTTCGATCCCTGGGTTGGGAAGATGCACTGGAGAAGGAAATGGCAACCCACTCCAGGGAGTTGTAGCCTGGTGGGCTATAATCCATGGGGCCACAAAGAGTCGGAGATGACTAAGCGGCTAGCACTAACTGACAGGACTGGAATGAGGCCACACTTAGGAACAGATAGAAAAATGCAATGTCACTTTGGGAGTAGAACACTGGTTAATTAATGGGAACGCCATACTAGAAAACAGTATTAAGGGTACATTTGGGATCCTCATACATGCATTTCTCAATGTGAAAATATGAATGAAATCTAGTGACTCCACTTTTAGGCTACCCTGATTCAAATTAAACTTGGAAATTGGCCAGGCAATTAAGGAAACAGATGACAAATATTAGACCTGAATTCCAAGCTTTATTCTTTACACTTTTCCACTGAATTTCTTCTATAGACATCCATTTTCTCTTGCTTGCTAGATTACTGTTTTTAAGTGATATCGGAAGCTTTTAGCAGGCTGTGGGTGAGGAGTGCCAGAGTCTCACCTTGTTGGAGGTGCCCTCTGCCTATTTGTAGAATGAACTTTTGAGGGCAGAATGTACTGGAAGCAAGGCCATTAAATCTTTTGTCAAAAGGGCCTAAGAGCTCTGTCCATTCCAGTTGGGTGATCTTGTCAAAGTGATGGGTGATCTTGTCAAGATGATGGGTAAATATTATTGTTTGAGAAAGGTTCAGCTTCATCAAAATTCCAAGCATAAACTTTGCAAGATTGCAATATCATTTGATCGGATTGTTTGAGGTATTAACCATCAGACACTTTTTTGGTACAAGGTTTGTACCAAACTCAAGGTTTGTGAGAGGTTAGAAGAATGTAGAATCTGAATTCATTTGAAGGCGCTTGCAACATGGTGCTGGTGCTTAGTCACTCAGTCGTGTCCAGCTCTTTGTGACCCCATGGAGTGTGGCCCGCCAGCTCCACTGTCGATTCTCCAGACAAGAAAACTGGAGTGGGTTGCCATTTCCTTCTCCAACTTGCAACATGATATTGACCTAAATACATATGTAAAATCATAAAATATTAAACAGAAATACAATGTTGACTAAACATATACTCTTTCCACATGGGTTAGAAATTTATATTAGAATGGATTTATCATTAGTTGTCACTTGTTTTGAAGTTTTAAATGAAGTATCTTTTAATATCTTTCTGCAGTCTGGGGGATTCATGATATGTGGAGAAGAGATGCTTCTAGGAACTATCTAGGAACATTTTCCATTCTGAGATCAAGTACCTCAGCACTGTATTGATTGGCCTTCCCAGATGGCACTAAAAGAACCTGCCTGCCCATGCAGGTAGACGTGAGACTTGGGTTCCATCCCTGGGCAGGAAGATCCCCTGGAGGAGGGCATGGTAACCCACTCCACTATTCTTGCCTGGAGAATCTCATGGGCAGAGGAGCCTGGTGGGCTACAGTCCATGGGGTCGCAAAGAGTCAGACAAGACTGAAGCAACTTTACAGGCACGCACGCAGATAAAATGCATGAAGGTCAGGCAGCTTTAAGACTATCACTTTATTTGTTGTTTTTCTTCTCAGCTTTTAAAAAGTGCAAAAAAGTTGAATATCATTTATTTTTCAATCTGTTGTAGTTAATACGATAAAATAAAACCTTTCCATTGCTTGCTGCTGAGTAGAACTTAAGGCACAGTTTCCATAGTTAAGACACCACTTATTTTTCTAAGTTGGCAAAGTAAGACTATTTTCAGAGATAAAGCTTGAATGAAGATCTAGGACACTGGTCCTCATATTTGGAAGACAGAGCTCTTTTTATCACCATTAGCGTTGTTGTACTCCAAGTGGTTTAAGCTTTTTAAGCTCTGTAAACCATGTAGTAAAGTAACAATAATAAAAACAAAACTCAAATCCGCATCAAGCTCTCTGCTAAGCACTTTCCATGTATTGTCTCATTTAATTTTTACCTTCTTTTTTGTGTTTTATAACAAATATTTGAGTAGACCAGCACTATGATCTCTATTGCATAAATAAACAGATTCAGATGCAGAGCAGGGGTTATATGCCCTGGTATTTGCTTTAGGGGCTGGTTTGTGGAATCAAGGAATCCAGCATTTTTCTTTGATGCTTGTGGATCACTAAATCTAAATCATCTTTGCAAAACTGAAGTTCATAGAATTTTTATGCTGGTGATTTTCTCCAATACGGTCTTGTGTCACATCCTTAACTTTTTCTTGTCCAAGGTAATAATCTCACATACGCGGTCCATAGTTAGGACTTCCCACTTCCACTGCAGAGGACACCGGTGGTTCTGTCCCTGGTTGGGAAGTAATGCTGTGTGACATGGTCAAAAAACCAACCAAACAAAACTTCATATCTGATCTCCTGGATTGGGGTGAAGATAAAATGAAAAATAGGGTACAGAAAAATTAGGAACAGGAGAACTGGCCTGAAGCACAAGTTTGCTGCAGGAATTCTAAGGAACGTCAATAGGCAGATATGCCTTATGAGTCTGTTAAGGAAATAGGTGGTCACATCAGGGAGAGGCTATGACTATTTGCAGAACACTGTTCCCCTGGTCCCAAACAGAGAAATAGTGAACTTGAAAAGAAAGACTTGCTTGCTCTCTGATTCATTCCCCAATTTTTTCACCTATATCTGCTCAGATACTGTTTTCATTAAGAGAGTTTCACATATACAAGTTCGCCTGAAATCCCCCAGCTTGTGTAGAAATGCACTTTAGGAAAACTCATCTCTGCTTATATTTCCTGGACTCACAGTGTCCCTGGTTTTCTCGTGTTACTCAGAATCCAACAGCTAGTTAGGACTTTGCTCCCATCCTTATATCAGTGAACCCCACCATCTGTGCTTCCTCCCATGCATCTCTGTGGGACTAGGAGACATTCTCTTTCATGGAAGTTAGCCACTGGGTTTCCATTCCTTCACAGATCCACAGTCACATTCTTGAACTTAGAAGTAAGCAAATTCTCAGGGATTTCCCCCAGGATAGCATTGGTGAAGCCTGGAGAGAAAAACAGGGTCAAAAGTCAAAAGGCTTTCTTATCCATTCATCTGCTGATGGACATCTAGGTTGCTTCCATGTCCTGGCTATTATAAACAGTGCTGTGATGAACATTGGGGTACACTTGTCTCTTTCCCTTCTGGTTTCCTCAGTGGATAAGAAAGCTGTGGTACATATACACAATGGAGTATTACTCAGCCATTAAAAAGAATACATTTGAATCAGTTCTAATGAGGTGGATGAAACTGGAAGCTATTATACAGAGTGAAGTAAGCCAGAAGGAAAAACACCAATACAGTATACTAATGCATATATATGGAATTTAGAAAGATGGTAACAATAACCCTGTGAACGAGATAGCAAAAGAGACACTGATGTATAGAACAGTCTTATGGACTCTGTGGGAGAGGGAGAGGGTGGGAAGATTTGGGAGAATGGCATTGAAACATGTAAAATATCATGTATGAAACGAGATGCCAGTCCAGGTTCGATGCATGATACTGGATGCTTGGGGCTGGTGCACTGGGATGACCCAGAGGGATGGTGTGGGGAGGGAGGAGGGAGGAGGGTTCAGGATGGGGAGCACGTGTATATCTGTGGCAGATTCATTTTGATATTTGGCAAAACTAATACAATTATGTAAAGTTTAAAAATAAAATAAAATTGGAAGAATAAAAAAAAAAAAAAAAGTCAAAAGGCTTTAAAAGATGATATTTATTCAGCACTAGCTAAATGCAAGACTCTTTGGCTCTTTACATGTATTATTAACTTGTTTAATCGTATCAGTTCTTTTAGGACCACAACACTAAATATGGCCCAGCTAATAAACTACAGACCTGGAAGAGGGTTGAAGTCTAGTGGTCAGATTCCAGAGCTTATGCAAGTTACACTGTGCTCTTTTTGCCTCTCATCAGCCAACATTATTAAGCTTCAAAGGGGTTACAATCAGATGACAGTGGACTCCAGCAGTGTCTGAACATTGTTGGAAGTAGATAACATTCTGCAACTACCCTGGTTGCAACCATGGAAGAAGGCAAGGAGCTGAAAGGCTGTGTTTTGGAGTCTGAGGTCTGGAGTCACCAAAAATGATGGCAAGCATCTGCTCTAAGGGAGGCTATGAAAGTGTATTCTGGCATGAATTAAGAGATGGCTCCCAAAGAATCTACCTGCAAGGCAGGAGATGCTAGTTCAACCCCTGGGTTGGGAGGATCCCCTAGAGGAGGAAATGGCTACCTACTCCAGTAGTCTTGCCTGGAGAATTCCATTGACAGAGGAGGCTGGTGGGCTACAGTTCATGGGGTCACAGAGATGAACACAACTAAATGACTAAGAACCAAAAGTGCATTTGAGGAATAATCAAGCAAGACCATTAGGAACCAAAATTATGCTTCCTCTTCTTTCAGTTCAGTTCAGTCGCTCAGTTGTGTCTGACTCTTTGTGACCCCATGGACTGCAGCATGCCAGTCTTCCCTGTCCATCACCAAATCCCAGAGTTTACTCAAACTCACGTCCATTGAGTCAGTGATGCCATCCAACCATCTCATCCTCTGTCGTCCCCTTCTCCTCCCGCCATCAATCTTTCAAATGAGTCAGTTCTTCTCATCAGGTGGCCAAAGTATTGGAGTTCCAGCATCAACATCAGTACTTCCAATGAATATTCAGGACTGATTTCCTTTAGGATGGACTGGTTGGATCTCCTTGCCATCCAAGGGATTCTCAAGAGTCTTCTCCAACACCACAGTTCAAAAGCATCAATTCTTTGGCACTCAGCTTTCTTTATAGTCCAACTCGCTCATCCATACGTAACTACAGGAAAAACCGTCTAGCTTTGACTAGACGGACTTTTGTTTGCAAAGTAATGTCTCTGGTTTTTAATATGCTGTCTAGGTTGGTCATCACTTTCCTTCCAAGGAGCAAGTGTCTTTTAACTAATGGCTGCAGTCACCATCTACAGTAATTTTAGAGCCCCTAAAAATAAAGTCTCTCAGTGTTTCCACTGTTTCCCCATCTATTTGCCATGAAGTGATGGGACCAGATGCCATCAATGTTGAGGTTTTTTTTTTTGGAGAATATTTTAAATTTTATTTTGTTTTAAAACTTTACAGATTTGTATTAGTTTTGCCAAATATCGAAATGAATCCACCACAGGTATACATGTGTTCCCCATCCTGAACCCTCCTCCCTCCTCCCTCCCCATACCATCCCTCTGGGTCGTCCCAGTGCACGAACCCCAAGCATCCAGTATCGTGCATCAAACCTGGACTGGTGACTTGTTTCATTTTAAGTCAACTTTTTCACTCTCCTCTTTCACTTTCATCAAGAGGCTCTTTAGTTCTTCTTCACTTTCTGCCTTAAGGATGGTGTCATCTGCATATCTGAGGTTATTGATATTTCTCCCGGCAATCTTGATTCCAGCTTGTGCTTCTTCCAGCCCAGCGTTTCTCATGATGTACTCTGCATAGAAATTAAATAAGCAGGGTGACAATATACAGCCTTGATGTACTCCTTTTCCTGTTTGGAACCACTCTGTTGTTCTATGTCCAGTTCTAACTGTTGCTTCCTGACCTGCATATAGGTTTCTCAAAAGGCAGGTCAGGTGGTCTGGTATTCCCATCTCTTTCAGAATTTTCCACAGTTTATTGTGATCCACACAGTCAAAGGCTTTGGCATTGTCAATACTGGTGAAAAAATAAGGCATAAAATGGGGGGGGGGGTGTTAAACATTCTGTCATTTTACAGGTTGCACACAAGTACCACATTTCCAACTCTTATGTTGACTATGAGGGCTACTCCATTTCTTCTAAAGGATTCTTGCCCACAGTAGTAGATATAATGGTCATCTGAGTTAAATTCACCCATTCCAGTCCATTTCAGTTCACTGATTCCTAGAATGTTGACGTTCACTCTTGCCATCTCTTGTTTGACCACTTCCAATTTGCCTTGATTCATGGACCTAACATTCCAGGTTTTTATGCAATATTTCTTTTTACAGAATTGGACTTTACTTCCATCACCAGTCACATCCACAACTGGTGGTGTTGTTGCTTTGGCTCCATTTCTTCATTCTCTCTGGAGTTATTTCTCCATTGATCTCCAGTAGCATATTGGGCACCTACCAACCTGGGGAGTTCATCTTTCAGTGTCCTATCTTTTTGCCTTTTCATACTGTTCTTGGGGTTTTCAAGGCAAGAATACTGAAATGGTTTGCCATTCGCTTCTCCAGGGGACCACATTTTGTCAGAATTCTCTACCATGACCTGTCCATCTTGAGTGGCCCTACACAGTATGACTCATAGTTTCATTGAGTTAGACAAGGCTGTGGTCCATGTGATCAGATTGGTTAGTTTCCTGTGATTGTGGTTTTCAGTCTGTCTGCCCTCTGATAGAGAAGGATAAGAGACTTATGGAAGCTTTCTGATGGGAAAGACTGACTGAGGGTGAAATTGGTAAAAAGTCCACTTATTTACCAATGAAGAATCAATGAATATTCTGATTTCTTAAGAAGAAAAATTGGAAAGAATGCCAACTGTGGGGTCAAAAGTCCTGGCACCACCACCAACTAGCTCTGTGACCTTGAAGAAGTGATGTCACCTCTTTAGGTCTTAAAAATGTGAATAACACTACAAAAGTTTTCACATGAGACAATATAATGACATGTCAATTGTCATGCAGATATAATATGATGAATTAATATTGCTTCTCCATGGTGGAGCTTGATATATATAGCAATTCTGCTTCTAGAACATTTTAAGTTTTGAGACTATCTGTACAAAATAGCTCTGGGGCCTTTACTCTGGATAATGTTTTGAGGAAAAACAATTTATGATAAAATTTTTAATTGACAGAACATATTGAAAGCTGCCTTCCCAGATGTTAGGATTGAGATGTAGAAGTGTACAAGTTAACGCATGAGCAGAACTTTTTCTGCTCCTATGTGATACAGCTCTCTGCTGGGTCACAGCACCTGTGTCTAGCCACTGTGAGACCATAAATCTGTGCAAAACTTCCTATTGTTATAAATACAGTATCAGATAGAACTAGTGACAGATTTCCTCTTCTTAGGCTCCAAAATCATTGTGGATGGTGACTGCAGCCATGAAATCAAAAGACAATTGCTTCTTGACAGGAAAGCAATGACAAACCTGTAGAGTGTGTTGAAAGCAGAGACATTACTCTGCTGACAAAGGTCCATATAGTCAAGGCTATGGTCTTCCTAGTGATCATGTATGGTTGTGAGAGCTGGACTGTTAAGAGGGCAGAATGCCGAAGAATTGATGCCTTCAAACTCTAGCGCTGGCAAAGACTCCTGAAAATCCCTTGGACAGCAAGGAGATCAAACCAGTCAATCTTAAGGGAGATCAATCCTGAATATTCACTGGAAGGACTGATGCTGAAGCTGAAGCTCCAGTATTTTGGTCATCCGATGCGAACAGATGACTCATTGGAAAAGTTCCTAATGCTGGGAAAGATTGAGGGCAGGAGAAGAGGGTGTCAGAGGATGAGATGGCTGGATGGCATCACTGATTCAATGAGCATGGACTTGAGCAAACTCTGGGAGATGGTGAAGGGCAGGGAGTCCTGGCGTGCTGCAGTCAGTGGGGTCTCGAAGGGTCAGACACAACTGGGCAACTGACCGATAACAGCAAGTACAACTGGGGAGTTTCCCGAACATGAGTCTCTATTCTACACTCACTATGCCCTATTTTCGGAGAAGGCAATGGCACCCCACTCCAGTACTTCTGCCTGGAAAATCCCATGGACGGGGGAGCCTGGAAGGCTGCAGTCCACGGGGTAACTGAGGGTCGGACACGACTGAGCGACTTCACTTTCACTTTTTGCTTTCCCGCATTGGAGAAGGAAATGGCAACCCACTCCAGTGTTCTTGCCTTGAGAATCCCAGGGATGGGGGAGCCTGGTGGGCTGCCATCTATGGGGTCGCACAGAGTTGGACACAACTGAAGCAACTTAGCAGCATGCCCTATTTTACACAGCAAAAATGCAGAGCAGGCTGGTTTTCACACGTGGGTAAAACCAACACTGTCTCTTTGATGCAGGGAGGAAAACCAAACACAATCCTTCTTCCCTTGGGGAGCATCAAGAAGTAGCAGAACCCATTAAAATCTATTGCCCAGATGATTGAATTAGATTCTAAATGAGTGATGGTAATAACTGTGCATTTGTCCAAGTGGATAAAGAGAGAAATATAATTTGTAGTCTTGTGGGTGCTGTACTGTGCAAAGGCTAATTCATAACAGTGGAGAAAAGTTCTATTGCTTTTAATTGTATTCATTTAGTAGCATCCATTCTCCTGGCATAGGAAAAGTTTCATTTTTTTCCTAAATAAATAAATAAGTAGATTCCCATCACCAATGGGGAAGATTTATGCTGACAGAATCTAATAGCGTAAGTCATCTTGTGTTGTTTCTCAAAGGCGCTTGAGCAAGCAGTCTTGGTTTGGATGGAAAGCAAAATGCTAAACTCCTATTATATGTGATGACTTTAATTCTGAGAAGAACAAACCTTCCTTGATAAGCATTTGTTACCATTATTTAAAGTAAGAAGTCTTCTTTTCTCATGCCCTTAGCTTCTCTCCTGTTAGAAATGTGCGATCACTTCTTGAATGACAAAATGATTGATTTTTAAACCAACACATCCAGACTGAAAGGCAGAGGGAAGGAGGGAGGAGGTTATGATTCCCACAGAACTTTCTAAGCTGTCTCTGGAAGAGACTTTTAAAGGTCACTTCTTGCCACTTAGTTTGAACTCTCCGGTGGATACTTGGAAATCTAAATCAAGATCTATCTTGTCATGAAGTAGTAGGGGTGAGCCGCCTCTGTGTCACCTTTGTGCTTCACACAAGTATATGTGGTTTGGATAAATTATTTGTACCAACAGTGGGGGAATCATGGTCATAACATGTGTACCCTACAATACAGTTACCTGGAAGAAATTAGAAGGGAATCCAGAACACGGTGTTATTGTCACTCTACCTGGTGAAACAAGCAGGGTTTTTTGCACCAGGCTTCACCTTGGAAGCAGACAGGGAAAATACTGATTTTTCTGTTCCTTCTCTTCTGCATCTGGATGAAGCAGCTTTTAAAATCTACATCAATTTTACAGTTCAGTCCTACACTTGGTCTTTTTACTGCCAGTGTTTGGATAGTATACAGAACCCAGTGCCATGCATTCTTCCTAAAGAAAGTGAAATCACTCAATACAGTCAGACTCTTTGTGACCCCATGGACTGTAGCCTACCAGGCTTCTCTGTCCATGGGGTTTTCCAGGCAAGAGTACTGGAGTGGGTAGCCATTTCCTTCTCCAGGGAATCTTCCCAACCCAGGAATTGAACCTGGGTCTCCCACATTGTAGGCAGACACTTTACCCTCTGAGCCACCAGGGAAGGCCCAGCATTCTTCCTAAGTCTATGAAAAAAAGAAAGCCAGAAATTGATCCCTACTTTTCCACCTAGACCTGGAAAACATCAATTATTTCCAACTTCAGTGTCATGATGCAAAAGTGAAGTTAAATTATTTGCCAGCTTTCAGTTTCTTAATACTCAAAAAATACTTGTAAGAAGGGATCCACAAAATGAGTTTTCTCATAGCATGGTGCATAGCATGAAGAAATCAGAAGATTCTTTTAAACAAAAATTATATTTTATTTGAATGCAAGTAAAATTGATGCTGAAGCTGAAACTCCAGTACTTTGGCCACCTGATGTGCAAAACTGACTCATTTGAAAAGTCCCTGATGCTGGAATGATTGAAGGTGGGAGGAGAAGGGGCGACAGACAATGAGATGGTTGGATGGCATCACTGACGTGATGGACATGAGTTTGAGTAGGCTCTGGGAGTTGGTGATGGACAGGGAAGCCTGGCGTGCTTCAAACCATGGGGTTGCAAAGAGTCGGACATGATTGAGCAATTGAACTGAACTGAAAATTTATTTAGAACATAGGCAAAGCTAAATAACTATTATGCTAATCATATTTCTTTCTTTTCTTTCTTCTGATTGTATTGAAATATAATTGATACACAGTACAGTAGAAATTTAAGATGTACAGTGTAATGATTTGACTTACATACATCATTAAATGGGTTTCCCTGGTGCCTCAGACTGTAAAGAATCTGCCTGCAATGCAGGAGACCTGGGTTCAGTCCCCAGGTAAGGAAGATCCTGTGGAGAAGAGAATGGCTACCCAGTTTATTACTCTTGCATGGAGAATTAGCGTGGCAGGCTACAGTCCATTGGGCTGCCAAGAGTTGGACACAACTGAGTGATTGACACACATCATGAAATGATTATCCCAAGAAATTCATTGACCATTCATCTTCACATGAAGAAATGAAATTTTAAAAATGGGGAAAAATTGTGTTTATGATGAGAACACATAGGATTCATTCTTCTTTAACACCATTCGTATATAACACACGGCAGTCTGAATTATGTTCATCATCCTGTACATTACATCCTCAGTACTCCTTTACCTTATAACTGGAAGTCTGTAGCACCCTTTGACAGCCTTCATCTGATTCCTTCTTCCCCCACCAGAAATCTCATCTCTTTTTCTGTGAGTTTGTGTGAATGGTTGATTGTTTTTGAACTATAATTAACCTACAAGACTATGTTAGTTCCTGTTATATAATATAGTGATTTTTTTCTGTGCATTTCAGAATGATCACCAAGATAAGTCTAGTTATCTTGATATATCATCACAAATATTACGTAGTTATTGACTAATATTCCCCACAGTGTACATTTTATATCTGTGATTCTTTTATTTTATGGCTAGATTTGTATTTCTTAATCATCCTCACCACTTTCTACATTTATTGACTTATTATATTTTTATAAGTAAAATCCTAACGTCATTGAAGAAGTGTTACAGAGAATACAGGACAACCCAAAAGGAGAGGATCAAGTAAATAATTTGCTACTTAAATGTTTCTTCAACCTATGGCTCATTTTAAATATGTTAAAGCTTATGAAGTGTTACTTGTGATAAGATAAAATTTTACTAATAACAGTACTCCATAAGACAATGCCTCAATTCTTCATAAATCAATATCACTTATTTTTAGAAAGTTGCTGCTGCTGCTTAAGTCACTGCAGTCATGTCCGACTCTGTGTGACCCCATAGATGGCAGCCCACCAGGCTCCCCCGTCCCTGGGATTCTCCAGGCAAGAGCACTGGAGTGGGTTGCCATTTCCTTCTCCAATGCATGAAAGCGAAAAGTGAAAGTGAAGTCGCTCAGTCATGTACGACTCTTAGCGACCCCATGGACTGCAGCCTACCAGGCTCCTCCACCCATGGGATTTTCCAGGCAAGAGTACTGGAGTGGGGTGCTATTGCCTTCTCTGTTTAGAAAGTTACTTGTCATCAAGTTTTAAATAACTTTCAAGCAGAGTAATGTAAATCTAACAAAAGTTTAAAATGGACTTCCAAAGGAAAAGTACAAGTATGCATGGAAGGAAAGAAAGAGAATCAAATTCTATCTGTAATGAAAAATACATTACATGAAGGCAATTTTGAATTTGTTTTTAATGAGGTTTTGTGTGTGTGTGTGAGGATTGCATCATGGCAAGTAATCCTGAGTTATATATTCTTCCAATATACTAGGACTAAGATAGAATCTTGCATAGATGGAAAACTGCCCCTATTTCTCATAAATAATTCTGAGTCTAATCTTTTTGGTTCTAACTCCATATGATTTATAATAAGCAATGACAAATTTTCCAGTAATTAACGTGTTGCAGGACAATAACAAAGAGACTGTGGTTAGGTCTCAATAAATCTGGAGAAGGAACATAGTTTCAAATTCTTGCAATGTCCTGTCTCCCAAGAGCTAACATATTTTGTGTCATATTGGGACATCTTTTAGTGGCTGGTGGTTTCATTCTTCAAAACATGGTGTTATCACCATGTTAGAAATCAGCCTCTGATAACAGCCTTTTAGTGTTAAAATCAGACTCTGATGACAGCTTTCCCCGACATTGACCCCTTAGGATGCTGTTGAAGATTTATTTGTTCAGTAGTTTTGTCTGTTATAAGTAAGGAGCTGTATTTTAGGAGAGACATGTGGTGGGAAGGGCACACACTTTGAAGTCGCTGAGATCTTGGCCAGCTTCCTTTGTGACTTTCTAGCTCTATTGTTCAGTCCCCAAGCCTGTAAAATGGAGGTAATGCCACTTACTTTTTCGGTGTCCCCTTGAAAAAATGCACAGTGTGAGAGCTGTAAGTTAAGCTCAGAAGACAGCATCTCAGATAGGTCTGAGAAACTGCTCCAAAGAGGCAGGAGGGAATAGGTTAGTACATATGTGATTTTGGTGGAGGGGAAATGCATATTTTTATATACTGAGGCTTTTTTTAAATGTCAGTGTCTGTACCTGGCTGGAGTCAGTATATTCAGAATAATTGTAATTTTTCCAGAATTTTAAATGTTCTGTTTTTAATGCACTTTTCTTTTATAATTTTGTGTTAAAATATTTGAGAAATGTTGATTAATTTTGGTGACCAAATATCTCCAAAGTTGAAATTACTAAAATTTTTAAAATTTTGTCTTTGCTAGGTTATTTTGGTTTTAGCATTAAATATTACCTCAGGTCAATCTCTATAAGGGGTTTGTTTAATTCCTAATTCTATAAAAGCATAGTTCAGGGAACTGTACTGGTACACAGCCTGTTTAACTAAGGCCTTACCAGATGAATCTAAAGCCTACCTTTATTTTGGTTAAAGAAAAAAAAAATCAAGCACGTATTTTTTGCAGAAGGTCTCTGCTAGTCATGAGGGGTGGTCATCATCGTGAAGAATTTGAGTGTTTTATAGATATGAGGAGCTACAACAACTGAACTCGTAAAATCAGTTCCTGAAAATACCTATCTGAAGAACTGTTCTGCCAGTTTTTCCCTGAGCAGAGTGCCTCACTTCTGCTCTCTATCCTGAACTCCTTTTAAGGAGTGTTGAGAATCAGCAACTACAGCAGCACTTGATCCAGTCCTTCTAAAGGCTGATGGCAAGTGCCCATGGCAAGTGCCAATTTGTAGATGACACTGGGTATTGGAGAGGGTCCCAGTTGTATATGTGAAGCATCTGAAACAGGCAGGGACTCACTGTTGGTAACTGTTGATGAGAACAATAGAAATTTTTCTCCAGGAATTTCTTTCTTCAACCTAAAGTTGATCAACGTAATATACTTACATTATGATGAATTTCAAACATACGTATTTCAAACAAATGTATGCACAGACCGCAAGGCACAAAATTCTTCAAGTTTTCATTCAAATGAAGTATTTAAGTTTCCTGTCTGAGCTTTTCTTCTTCCTGAAAACAGCCAATGTTGTATAAATTACTGGATATGGGTCAACATGCTCATTGGTGTAACTGAGAATCTATAGAATTAAGAGAACCTTGCATAACTTCAAGTCACTCAGCATCTAGTTGTATTTTGCCTTTAAAAAAAAAAATAATGGATCAGACATTGTCAGATAACATCACCAATTACTGTGCTCCAAAGCAAAGTCTTTTAAAGTTTCAGCAGAGTGTATAGTAGAAAGTGAATTTTCTGTGCGAAAGAGCAACTTTATAACAATTTCCCAGCTCTTCCCCATAATCAGTATTCCGAGTCATATACATATATAATAATTGTTAAAATTATATGACCTAAAATATTTGCGTTTTCTGAAAAACCTGGGACTATGTGGCCGAAAAACCTGAGATTTTGTGGCATTTTTAAAAGGTTTAATTTGTTTTATTTTGAAAAATCTTTTTAGAAAAAGCATAAAACTTTATCATTATGTGACGGTATATTTTTCCATGTGAAGTTGCTTTAGTTGTGTCCATATCTTTGGGAATCTATAGACTACAGCCGCTAGGCTCCTCCGTCCATGGAATTCTCCATGCAAGAATACTGGAGTGGAATGCCATGCCCACCTCTAGGGGAATCTTCCCGACCCAGGGATCGAACCTGGGTCTCCTACACCTCCTGCATTGGCAGCTAGGTTCTTTACCACTAGCACCACCTAGGAAGCCCATATTTTTCCATAGCAACTTGATTTCCCTTTGTGGAGCATGAAATGCATTTCTGTTTACCCATATATTCTCTTCATTAATTCAGAGACTTGTAATAAAACTATATCAGCCATAATAGTTGAAAGACTAGGATTAAAAAAAAGCGAATATTGAATTCCATTTCTCTTTTTATTAATGTTCTAAGGCCCGGTTTTCCATCCTGTCTGTGCTAGAGTTGGATACTTAGCCCGGAGGGATGTAATAGTTCTTATCCACACAAACATATAACATCATTAAATAAGCTAATCCATTATTTTTAAAGTTTCTTCCTGAAGCATGCTTAGCCTTCGAATTTACAATTACGCCTGGAATTATCCTTGTAATCACCATAGAAATTATCACTATCGGGGCAAACAACAGAGAAAAGCAATCTTTGGAATGCTGTGCTTGCCAGTTGTACTTATTTGGTTATACATAACTAAAGGATAATGCTAAGAAGAAGGATATGTCATTACATTTATTTTTTTAAATGTAAGAATGTATTATTCTGTTGCATTGTTTAATTTGAATAAGTCCTAGTCAGTTTTCTGTTACAAATTTAATATAAGCATATTATAGGATTTAGGCAGACAGATTTTTAATATGTGAATAATATAAGTAAAAATAAGTTTAAAATGTATTTCCTAATAAATAATGTGGCTTCCCCGATGGCTCAGTGGATAAAGAACTTGCCTGCATTGCAGGAGACACAGTAGATGCAGGTTCGATCCTTGGGTTGGGAAGATCCCCTGGAAGAGGGAATGGCAACCCATTCCAGTATTCTTGCCTGAGAAATCTCAACAACAGAGGAGGCTGGCAGTCATCTACGACTGAGTGTGCATACACAAGGTTTTCCACAAACAACAAGGCTTTTATGTGTCATTGGCATGCACAGTTGTGGGACAAGAATTTTGCTGTCCTTGATATATTTCTAAAGCCTCTGGTTCTAACTATGATTCTGCAACAAAAGTAGGGTGAGGTTAGGGAAACGTATGTCTCTATTATACGGAAAAGTGGGGCACAAGAGAATGGTCATGCCCCAGGGACAGGCCTCCAAGTGAGGGTTCTTGGCTTCGTGTAGGATTTAAAAGTGAGCTATAATAGCAGTTATTGTTATAGATTCACTGCATGGAAAATATTTTCCAGAATTATGAATTAATTAACTGCCTAGAATTGTTTTCTTTTCATACATATGAACTATATAATGAAGGACTGCAATGCATTTTGCATAGCTTTCATTTCTTTAAAATTGCTGCTTTCTAAAATTCTCTTGGTTTCACATTTTGTTGGGGAACCCAACTACTGATCAGTAGAGTTTCACCCAAGAAATAGCAATAGTCGGACATTTCTGAATTTTTCTATATATTGCTTTTTTTCTTGTTATATTTATACTTAATTTTGAAGGATTGCTTATGCTTGTGACTGCAAGCAATCAGTACCCAGCCATTGTGTAAAACAAAATGATACTTATTGTACAACAAAGCCTGAGATTTTACCAACTGTAAACCCCTAGAGTTAGGTGCCTCCCTCCTAATCCCTTCATCTATACCATGGCCTTTTCTCTTCACATTCAGCAGATTCTTAAGGTTATTTGCCTTTAGTGATTTAACTTTCTTACAGTATGAAATGATCAGATCAGATCAGATCAGATCAGTCGCTCAGTCGTGTCCGACTCTGCGACCCCAGGAATTGCAGCACGCCAGGCCTCCCTGTCCATCACCAACTCCCGGAGTTCACTCAGACTCACGTCCGTCGAGTCAGTGATGCCATCCAGCCATCTCATCCTCTGTCATCCCCTTCTCCTCCTGCCCCCAATCCCTCCCAGCATCAGAGTCTTTTCCAATGAGTCAACTCTTCACATGAGGTGGTCAAAGTACTGGAGTTTCAGCTTTAGCATCATTCCTTCCAAAGAAATCCCAGGGCTGATCTCCTTCAGAATGGACTGGTTGGATCTCCTTGCAGTCCAAGGGACTCTCAAGAGTCTTCTCCAACACCACAGTTCAAAAGCATCAATTCTTCAGCGCTCAGCCTTCTTCACAGTCCAACTCTCACATCCATACATGACCACAGGAAAAACCATAGCCTTGACTAGATGAACCTTTGTTGACAAAGTACTGTCTCTGCTTTTGAATATGCTATCTAGCTTGGTCATAACTTTCCTTCCAAGGAGTAAGCGTCTTTTAATTTCATGGCTGCAGTCACCATCTGTAGTGATTTTGGAGCCCAGAAAAATAAAGTCTGACGCTGTTTCCACTGTTTCCCCATCTATTTCCCATGAAGTGGTGGGACCGGATGCCATGATCTTCGTTTTCTGAATGTTGAGCTTTAAGCCAACTTTTTCACTCTCCACTTTCACTTTCATCAAGAGGCTTTTGAGTTCCTCTTCACTTTCTGCCATAAGGGTGGTATCATCTGCATATCTGAGGTTATTGATATTTCTCCCAGCAATCTTGATTCCAGCTTGTGCTTCTTCCAGCCCAGTGTTTCTCATGATGTACTCTGCATATAAGTTAAACAAACAGGGTGACAATATACAGCCTTGACGTACTCCTTTTCCTATTTGGAACCAGTCTGTTGTTCCATGTCCAGTTCTAACTGTTGCTTCCTGACCTGCATACAGATTTCTCAAGATGCAGATCAGGTGGTCTGGTATTCCCATCTCTTTCAGAATTTTCCAGTTTATTGTGATCCACACAGTCAAAGGCTTTGGCATAGTCAATAAAGCAGAAATAGATGTTTTTCTGGAACTCTCTTGCTTTTTCTATGATCCAGCAGATGTTGGCAATTTGATCTCTGGTTCCTCTGCCTTTTCTAAAACCAGTTTGAACATCAGGAAGTTCACAGTTCACATATTGCTGAAGCCTGGCTTGGAGAATTTTGAGCATTACTTTACTAGCGTGTGAGATGAGTGCAATTGTGCAGTAGTTTGAGCATTCTTTAGCATTGCCTTTCTTTGGGATTGGAATGAAAACTGATGAAGGTTGATAAAAGGAGAGATTACATTAAAAAATAATAATAAATGGTAAGGAACAGGAAAGCAAAGCTAAACGAAACAGCAGCTCTAATTTATTTCTCTGTGAGAGTCTCAGCTCCCCTTAAGTGTTTTCCTGTTTTGGCTCTTCAAATCCAGCCTAAGCTAAAATGAAGAGGTATGGGAGATACAGTTACGCATACGCACTGTTCCCAAAGACCCCAGTAGGGTAAAGACCAAAAGGAAGCAAAACTAAAAGAAAATAGAACAGGAGAGCTGGGTTCAGTCCCTGGTTTGGGAAGATCCCCTGGAGAAGGGAATGGCAGCCCACTCCAGTACCCTTGCGTGGAGAATCCCATGGACAAAGGAACCTGATGGGCTACAGTCCATGGGGTCGCAAAGAGTAGGACACGACTGAGCCACTTTCACTCACTCATAAAAGCAGGTTTATTTGGAGAGATGCACCCTCCACACACAGACTTTGAGCTGTCTCAGAAGGCTGGTGTGCCCAGGATGTAGGGGTGGCTAGTTTTTATGGGACTTGGGCCACTGCCCACATTTTTGCTTTTTGTGGGCAGCTTCAGAACTGTCATGGGCCTAGTGGGTGTGTCATTTAGATGCTAATGGGTTACAATGAACAAATAATGTGGGTCAAACTCTCCTAGAAGTCTAGTCTTCTGCCATCTTGGGCCTAGTTGCCTCTAACCAGTTAATGTCATATCCTGTTCTTAATGGCAGTGCCTTCCACCTTCCTTCTTGTCTCACCTCCAGCCTTGAGCTCTTATACTAAATGTGACTTTTCTATTAGTTTAGCTACAAAGCCTTTTTATTTTTGTCTGAATTAAAGTTTTTATAGATAGATATGAAAAGTATAAGCCTAATCCACATTAAAAGAGGCTCTAGTCCTAAATGCTGTTATTTTAGTCCTTCTTTTTAAGTTTCTGTAAACTGCAGAAATTTTGCAACAAGTACTTTTTATTAAAGACTGTTCCTATATGTCCTTCTTATGTCTGCCCTATATGATACCTTCATGTGAAGAGTTGACTCATTGGAAAAGACTCTGATGCTGGGAGGGATTGGGGGCAAGAGGAGAAGGGGACGACAGAGGATGAGATGGCTGGATGGCATCACTGACTTGATGGACGTGAGTCTCAGTGAACTCCAGGAGTTGGTGATGGACAGGGAGGCCTGGCGTGCTGGGATTCATGGGGTCACTAAGAGTCGGACGTGACTGAGCGACTGATCTGATCTGATCTGATCTGAGCAATGAGAATAACACATTAAAAGAGACACTAGACATTCAAAATGAGAATAAATGGAATATATTATTAATAAATAAAGAGTACTTGCAAATAACAACAGAAAATACAAACATTTGAATGGAAAAATGTGCAAAGGACATGACATAAAACGACCAAGAAAGGGGATTACTGGATCATGAAAGTGGAGCCTTCATGAATGAGATTACTGCCCTAATAAAAGGGACCCCAGAGATCTCTCTAGCCCTTTCTCCCTCTCTCTGCCATGTAAGGATAAAAGAAAACACTCTATAACCAAAGAGCATCCTTACCAGAAGCAGATTATGCTGGCACCTTGATCTCTGGCTTCCAGCCTCTAGAATTGCAAAACATGTTTTTGTTGTTTATAATGCACCTTGTCTCATTCTGTTTTAACAGTCCAAACACACTAAGACCAGAAGATACACCAATTTTACCTACAAAATTGAGAAATACGCACTTTGTAATACCCAGTGCTAGCTTGGATGCAGGGACCTCCAATACTCTCATGAGCTACAGGTAGGGCAAGAATATAGTCTCAGTTTTTCAACTGGCAATATGTTTGCTCTCCTTACAAATGATTACAAGCACTGACTGATTAATTCAGTTTGCAGAAATCAATCCTAAGGGAATAGAAAAAAAGAATATGCATAAAAGCTTAGATATAATTTAATAAGAAAAATGCAAAACTAATCCTCAGTCAAAGATAAATGGTGGTGGTGGTTTAATCGCTAAGTCATGTCCGACTCTTACAACCCCATGGACTGTAGTCTGCCAGGTTCCTCTGTCCATGGGATTTCCCAGGCAAGAGTCCTCGAATGGGTAGCTATTTCCTCTTCCAGGGGATCTTCCTGACCCAAGAATCGAACCTGCATTTCCCATATGTTGAAAATGGATAACCAACAAGGACCTACTATAGCACAGGGAACTCTGCTCAGTGTTATGTGGCAGCCTGTATAGGAGGGGCGTTTGAGGTAGAATGGATGTATGTATATGTATGGCTGAGTCTCTTTGCTGTCCACCTGAAACTATCACAACATTGTTACATAAAATGTTTAAAAAAAAATAAGAGTTTCAAGTGTTATACACTGACACCATCACAGGAGGCATTGCAGAGTCCTAGAAATTGTTAGGATAACATGTGGAGTAATGTCTTCCATAAATTATGATACAATTTGCCAGTGCACCTTTGACTGATCCAAATTTGACAAATATGGCAGCCCAAGGGTAGAATATTGTGAGTTAAATTTACAGTATACATCATAGACATGTAAGAAGTAACCTATTTTATAAAAATGATATGTAAGTTGAAGCCAGATCTACAGAAGACAAGGAGTGTGGACATGAGATGTGCAGGTCAGTGGAGACAAACCAGCTCTTTCCAAAGAGCTCAGAATGAGAAGGGCTTTTCCATCACTCACTCTTTCCAAATCTCTCAGAACAAAACCATAGCAGATCATTCTTTCAGGCAACCATAAAGGTGGTGAGTTCCCTGTGCTGACAGTTTATTTATTGGATCAAACAGAAGCTATTGAATTTTCAGTCTATGTGGTAGATATTGCGGATAGAGCAGTGGACGAGATAGAAACTGTCTTCACTCTCAGATGTGGTACATATATGCAACAGAATACTACTCAGCCATAAAAAAGAACAAAATAATGCCATTCGCAGCCATATGGATGCAACTAGAGACTATTGTACTAAGTAAGGTAAGTCAGAAACAGAAAGATAAATGCCATATGATATAACTTACATGTGGAATCTAAAATACAACACAGATGAACTTATCCACAAAACAGAAGCAGACAGAGAACAGATTTCTGGTTGCCAAGGGGCAGGAGTTGTAGGGGAGGAGTGGATTGAGAGTTTGAGATTAGCAGATGCAAACTGATATACAAGATGGATAAACAACGATGTCCTTCTGTATAGCACAAGGAACTATAGCAATATTATGTGATAAACCAGAATGTTAAAAATTTTTCTATATAAATGTGTATACATGCACATAAAATACTATCTTAATCTCAAGAAAAGTACATTCTAATGAAGGAGACAGCAGGTGACAGGGCAATAAATAATGTAACTTCATATTGCACTAAGGGACATCTAAAAAATAACAGTATATCAGTTAGGGTGTGTTTAGCTGCAAGTAAGAGAACTAACCAACACAACAAATTAATTCAGTATCTTACTTCTCTTGAAGTGACAGTCAGGGTTGGTTGTGACTCCATGTATCATTAGGGACCAGAGATTTCAGAGTCTGCTTTTTTGTGCTCCTTGTGGTCTCCATCCTGTGAACGCACGACCTCTGCCCCCACTTCATAGTTCTCTGTTGGCTGCCAGCCTCTATAAGGCCACTTGGGTTTGTCCACTTCTAGATGGGAGAGATCAGTTACTTGATGAGTAGCTGATCCTAATCTCATGGGTGCCACAGTGGCCAAGAACAAAGGGAGTTTTGGCTGGGATAGTGTAGCTTCATGTGCTCACTGACAAAGTCTAAGGATGCTGAGTTTCCCATTGATACCGTATGCATTTGAAACAGTTGATCAATTAATTTGCCTTCAAATACAGGGACAATGAAATGCTCGTGAGACGAAAGCTTAGCTCTCTCTTATGAAGAATATGATATGTCATTAACCTTAACAAAAACAAATAGTATTTTTATAAAGCATTGAAAATATTCATTTGACCTCCTAGTAAGCAAGAAAAATGAATTGTGATTTTTAAAAATTTGGTTTTTTGATGTATAGTTTATTTACAGTGTTAGTTTCTGGTGTACAGCAAAATGATTCAGCTTTATATATAGATAGATAGATAGATATAGATATAGTTTTTCATATTCTTTTTTACTATTGCTTATTATAGGATATTGAATACAGTTCTCCGTGCTTCACAGTAGGATCTTGTCATTTATTCATCTGCATATAATATTTGTGTCTGTTAGTGACAAACTTCTAATCTATCCCCTCCCCCTTGACAATCACAACTCTGTTCTCTGTTTCTGTGAGTCTGCTTCTGTTTCCTAGATAACTTTATTTTTGTCATATTTTACATTCCACATATAAGTGATATCATACCATATTTATCTTTATCTCTCTGAACAGTGTTTTGATTAGAATTACTTTTAATGAAAAGTTTAGATACCTAGACAATTGTATTTATTTTTTTCATTCTTTGGGCTTTGTTAGCTTTAGAGCTCAAATTATAGGAATAAAAATTATAGGTCAGTCAAGAATAAGAATGGATGGGTAAGCATTTTTTACCTTCAAAGGCACTTGAGTATGTGAAACAAAAACTTAAAAAAAGTTTAAATTAGATACCTTTACTTTCATTCTTATAGTCGCACTTGTAGAACCAAAAGCTAATTCTTTTTTTGTTTGTTAAAATACAAAAACAAAACAAAATTAAACACACTAATAAAATATTAATAAAGCAAGAAAATCTAATCTCTCTGAAGGTTTGGAAATATCATGATACTATTATGTTTTGTTATCTTAACTCATGGACAAGGACAGATATAACCCACCTGTCACCTACTGATTATTTAAAAAATAATATTAACTAAATTTTAAAATAATATTAATAAGCCTAACCTAAAAATCCACAAGCTCAGTGTTCAAAGTACTGATATTCTAGATCACATATCAATTGTTGTTAGAGTTGTATATTATTGTTAGGTGGTCTTCCCTGTTAGCTCAGATGGTAAAGAATTTGCCTGCAGTGTGGGAGACCCAGGTTTGATCCCTGATTCAGAAAAATCTCCTGGAGAAAGAAATGGCAACCCACTCCAGTATTCCTGGCTGGAGAATTCCATGGACAGAAGAGCCTGGTGGGCTACAGTCCCCGGAGTCGTGAAGAGCTGGACATGACTGAGCGACTAACACTTTCACTTTATGGCTAGGCATTATAAATCATTTGGTTTGAACAGTGTCAACAGCCGTAACAAACGGATAGCAAGGCTAACCCTTTTTTTAATTTTTATTTACTGTTTGTTTTTGACTGTGCTGGGTCCCTCTTGCTGTGTGCGGGTTTTCTGTAGTTGTTGGGAGCAGAGGTGCACTCTTCAGCTGCAGGGTGTGGACTTATTGCCGCGACTTCTCTTGCTTCAGAGCACAGGCTGTAGGTGCCCAGGCTTCAGCAGTGGTGGCTCGCAAGCTCTAGAGTTGTGGTGCACAGGCTGAGTTGCCCCTCAACATGTGGAATCTTCCCGGGCCAGGGCTCAGACCCTTGTTCCCTGCACTGGCGGGTGGATTCTTAACCCCCGGACAACCAGGGAAGTCCAGCGTGGCTGGACTTGAAAGTGCACAGTTGGGATAAAATTGTCATTTTGTGATTCCACACAGGGACTCACCCATCACCTTTTTTACCACCTTCAGAAGATTTTGCCTCTCTCTTCCTTCCCAGAAAATTTGCTCATGGCTTGATATGGGGGCCAGTTTCACCACCCAGTTTCAACAAGCTTATCCTTAGAAAAATTGAATGTGGTATAGTTGTAGGTATCAGACCATCTCTCATCAACTCATTAGTTAATATAAATAACTAGCATGTCAAATGATCAAGATTCTTGGGATGCAATCACAGGCATTTTTTACGTAGCTCACATTGTCCCTGTGAAGAGGGGAAACTCTTTCCTTGGCCCATGCTCTTCTGGCAGTCCTTGTCAGCCAAGTGGGTTGTCAAAATATCACCACACTTCTGCATGGATTGATAGCAGCCATCTGCCTTGACTGTGCTCTGCCATCCACTGCCAGCTAGTGACAGGACCCCCTGACTTTTCCGCAGTAACCTCCCTCCATTTCTCCATGTCTCAGCCGCTAAAAAGGACAAATGGCCCCCTAGACTGTGTTCCAGCATTTATGGTGACCAGTCTCAGTGACTGGTGCCCATGTCATACTGGTCATTAACTATTTTGAATATTAATTTTATTTTTCTGTTGGTTTACTGAACTTCAGTCATATTGTTTGGATATCATCAGTGTGGGATTCCTAGGAATAGGTGAAGAAAAGCAAACAGAGCCTGTGTGGTGAAGCCAGCCTGCCAGTCCCCACTAAGGCACTAACGAGAAGCCTCTTTTGCCCAGAACCCCAGATCTCAAAGATGTAAGAGAAATGGAGGCACAGCCTGCCATTTAGTTCTTGTTGTGACAGATCAGAGTCCTCACCCCAAAAACCGTGTGTGGCCTTATTTGGAAATAGGGTCTTTGCGGATGTAACCAAGTTAGGATGAATTCATACTGGATTAAGGCGGGCCATACACCACATGACTGGTGTGTTTATAAAAGGAGGACATTGTGAAGCCTGAGGCACACACAGGAGATGCCATGTGAGGATGGGAGGCAGGAATTGGAGTAATGCCTCTAGAGACTAAGGAATGCCAAGAATGGCCAGCAACCACCAGACACTAGGAAAGGAAAGAAAGGATCCCCTCTGGAATATCCTGAGAGACATGGTCCTTTGGAAACCTTGACTTAACTCTTGTAGCCTCTAGAGCTCAGAAAGTAAGTTTCTATGGTTTGATAAGCTTCCCTGATAGCTCAGTTGGTAAAGAATCCTCCAGCAATGCAGGAGACCCTGGTTCGACTCCTGGGTCGAGAAGAACTGCTGGAGAAGGGATAGGCTACCCACTGTAGTCTTCTTGGGCTTGCTGGTGGCTCAGCTGGTGAAGAATCTGCTTACTTGCGGTTGAATGGGACTTCTCTACCCTAAGCACACCCTAATTTAAGCACAACTGAATTTAATACTTTTGGGGCATTTCAGTGACCACTGCTTTATAAAATTGCTTTGTTTATATGAGTATCCACAATTGTCCTCCTGTTTTTTACCAGAGTCATTTAAGTCACATTAAGTCAATATCAGAAAAGTCCTATTTTGGTGAACACTTTTCAGTGTATATGGTTCTAAAGAAGAGAAAATACTTTGTCCAATATTTTCCACGTAATTGCTTAAGTTATTAGGTGATAGTAGTTCGCCAGTAGCCCATCTCACTTCCACAGTGTATTATATCAGTTGTTGAGTTGTTCTGTGTCTTAATTCTCATGAATTCTGGCATTAAGTCAATGTTAGGATAGATCCATTAGCTTTTTCTAGTTACTGTTAATGAGCTGAGTTAAACAAAGCCAATATTCTGCACTATTGATGGAGAGTAATTAATCACTTTATTCATCCATATGTGTAAATGAAGTCATGCCATTACTAAGCACCCAATAAACATCTGGTGTCAGTGTGGAATAAATGGATTAAATGGAAGGAAACCTATGTTTGTCCAATGCATGCTTTTTGTTAAGCCCACTCATTAAATTTTTTATTATAATACTTAAAAATCATACTCAAATTTATGCTGTTGAGAACTAACAGATCGAATTTGAACCTGGTTTATTTTGTGATTTCCAAATGAAAAATAATTCCTTTGTTGTACAGTTGTCTCATTCTCATTGTTTAGAGTGCTGGTAAATTGTCACATTTGGTTAGGTTTTCTTAGGGTTTGACAGTATATAACTTAAGGGAAGTCATGCCAAATCCTTTGACTGTGTGGATCACAATAAACTGTGGAAAATTCTGAAAGAGATGGGAATACCAGACCACCTGACCTGCCTCTTGAGAAACCTATATGCAGGTCAGGAAGCAACAGCTAGAACTGGACACGGAACAACAGACTGGTTCCAAATAGGAAAAGGAGTACGTCAAGGCTGTACATTGTCACCCTGCTTATTTAACTTAAATACAGAATACATCATGAGAAACGTTGGGCTGAAAGAAGCACAAGCTGGAATCAAGACTGCCGGGAGAAATATCAATACCCTCAGATATGCAGATGACACCACCCTTATGGCAGAAAGTGAAAAGGAACTAAAAAGCCTCTTGACGAAAGTGAAAGAGGAGAGTGAAAAAGTTGGCTTAAAGCTCAACATTCAGAAAACGAAGATCATGGCATCTGGTCCCATCACTTCATGGCAAATAGATGGGGGAACAGTGGAAACAGTGGCTGACTCTATTTTTTTGGGCTCCAAAATCACTGCAGATGGTGATTGCAGCCATAAAATTAAAAGACACTTGCTCCTTGGAAGGAAAGTTATGACCAACCTAGATAGCATATTGAAAAACAGAGACATTACTTTGCCAACAAAGGTCTGTCTAGTCAAGGCTATGGTTTTTCCAGTTGTCATTTATGGATGTGAGAGTTGGACTGTGAAGACAGCTGAGCACCAAAGAATTGATGCTTTTGAACTGTGGTGTTGGAGAAGACTCTTGAGAGTCCCTTGGCCTGCAAGGAGATCCAACCAGTCCATTCTAAAGGAGATCAGTCCTGGGTGTTCATTGGAAGGACTGATGTTGAAGCTGAAACTCCAATACTTTGCCCACCTCATGGGAAGAGTTGACTCATTGGAAAAGACTCTGATGCTGGGAGGGATTGGGGGCAGGAGGAGAAGGGGACGACAGAGGATGAGATGGCTGGATGGCATCACTGACTCGATGGACATAAGTTTGGGTCAACTCCAGGAGTTGGTGATGGACAAGGAGGCCTGGCGTGCTGGAATTCATGGGGTCGCAAAGAGTCAGACATGAATGAGCAACTGAACTGAACTTAAGGGAATATAAGGACAAGTAAGAAAATAGATCATCAAATATAGGAAAATAAATATAAAAATTTGGAAGCTAATTTCTAATTATGGAATTTAAATTCTATAATTAGAAATTTAAACATATATGTATATATATACAGATGCAGATACAGATAAACACAAGTATATATGATATATATATCATATATTGAATAATATAAAATAATAATAATATGTTACATATGTGAAGACTGAAGTCAGAGTCTGAATTTGTTGTCATGAGAAAAGAAAAGGTGGCTTGTGTTGTATCCCAGTGTATTTTCATTGGGTCACATCAATGGCTTTTCTTCATGTGTGGATATAAATCAATATATACTTTGTTTATATCCATCATGGTATATATCATGATTGCAGTTCCATAAGCTATTTCTCCCTCCCTCTTATGCTAACTCAAGTCCTTTTCTTTCAGAAATAGTTTAGGTTCAAAGCCAGAACACAATACTTCTGAATTTACTGTACATTCACCCCCCTGAGCAGTAAGTCTTCAGCAGAGAGAAACACATTTTCTGAAACTATTTGGTATGTACAATAGGGAAATCTTAAAGTTTTGTCAAACTAACTCTTCTTTCTTCTACCAATGGTGATTGAGGAATCTTTTAGTTATTACGTCCTGTATTTAATCATCTAATGCAGTTAATTCTCTGTGCATATTTGTTCAGTGTCAGTGTTAATTTTTTTTTCCTAATAAGGAGTCACTAAGCCAAATCTTTAACAAACTAATTAAATAACTCAAAGGTACATGAATAAGAAATTCTAATTTGCCAACCTATATAATACATATCTGTATCTTAACCTATATAGTTTTATACAACAAATGAGTTAGAGAAAAAATATCAATACACAACCTACTTTAATGACATACATGTTTTGTTTCCATGTTCTATATGTTGGACCACATAGACTGTATCTGGTGTGTAGATGTACTTACACCTTTTTCATGGTTATTTCTTGGAAGCTATAGAAGAGAATTCCATCGATATCTCTTCATTAGAATATGTAAATAGTCAGCTATTGTTAAACAAAAGAACAGATTGATGGTATTTTTACACTTATAAAATCTAGATTCAAATTTGAGATACTGTAATGGTAAAGACATGAAAGAATGAACAATTATCAGCATTATGTCAAACTTTTACCTGTAAGGTGCATTATAAAGAAGGAAACAATAAACCAGTGAAAAGTCCAACTGTTTTCTCTTGCTAAATTGAATTTGATCAGAAAAAAAAGCAAATTCAGCCAATTATATGTACATATGTGGAGTTTGGGGCTTCCTTGGTAGTTCAGCTGGTTAAAAGTCTGTTTGCAATTCAGGGGACCCTGGTTCAAATCCTGGCTTGGGAAGATCCCCTGGAGAAGGGATTAGGCTACCCACTGCAGTATTCATGGGCTTCCCTGGTGGCTCAGGCGGTAAAGAAACTGCCTGCACTGTGAGAGACCTGGGTTTGGTCCCCAGGTTGGGAAGGTCTCCTGGAGGAGGGCATGGCAACCCACTCCAGTATTCTTGCCTGGAGAATCCGAGAGGAGCCTGGAGGGATTGCAAAGAGTCAGACACAACCGAGTAACTAAGTACAGCACATGTGGAGTTTTAATATTATGGAGAATTAATTTTATAATTCTTTTGAGGCAAATAGGGATAACAGAAATGTAGACTTACTGTGTGCTTTGTAAGGGAGGCAGAGTATATTTTTAACATTCTAATATATTTGGACTTAATTTGTATTTAATTTATTGATCTTATATATTCCCATATTTTATGAAATTAGGAAGTTGACCTATTGAGAGTTTTCAGTTTGTATTTGATTGTGTAATTTAATCTTAATACAAAACTCAGTTGTTTTGGAAAGCTTCATATGACCTATAGTTGAACTTTTGTCAAACTATTTTGGGAACGGAATTTGTAAAATTAATTTAGAACACCAAAACACTTTTATTGTTTGTCTTCACAATGCTACCTTTAGAAATCTGATTAAGGAAAAGTGTCAAAATTTTACAGTGATTAATTACAGCAATAATATACATTTATACTTATATACTGATATATCTATGCTGCTGCTGCTGCTGCTGCTAAGTCGCTTCAGTTGTGTCCGACTCTGTGCAACTCCATAGACGGCAGCCCACCAGGTTCCCCCGTCCCTGGGCTTTTCCAGGCAAGAACACTGGAGTGGGTTGCCATTTCCTTCTCCAATGCATGAAAGTGAAAAGTGAAAAGTGAAAGTGAAGTCTCTCAGTCATGTCCAACTCTTAGCAACCCCATGGACTGCAGCCTACCAGGCTCCTCTGTAGATTTTATTAAAGTAAATATACAATCAATGATCAAATATGAATAATGAATGATCAAAAATGAGTAACTTTAAAATGTTTTAGTACATCTATAATGGACTGGTTCAGTTCAGTTCAGTCTCTCAGTCATGTCTGAATCTTTGAGACCCCATAAACTGCAGCACACCAGGCTTCCATGTCCATCACCAACTCCCACAGCCTACTCAAACTCATGTCCATGGCATCAGTGATGCCATCAACCATCTCATCCTCTATCATCCCCTTCTCCTCCCACCTTCAGTCTTTCCCAGCATCAGGGTCTTTTCCGATGATTCAGTTCTTCACATCAGGTGGCTAGAGTATTGGAGTTTCAGCTTCAGCATCAGTCCTTCTGATGAATATTCAGTACTGATTTCCTTTAGGTAACTATTACAAGTTATTTCTTTACAGGCTAAAGTGAAAGCGTTAGTTGCTCAGTCGTGTCCAACTCTTGGCAACCCCATGAACTGCAGCCTGCCAGAATTCTCCAAGCAAGAATACTGGAGTGAGTAGCCATTCCCTTCTCCAGGGGAATCTTCCTGACCCAGGGATCAAACACAGACTTCTGCATTGCAGGCAGATTCTTTAGTGTCTGAGCCAAAGACCAGGAGAAATGCTAACAAAATAGCAACAAGTAATAAAGGAGTCTGGTTTTAATTCTGTAAAGTATAAATAAAAAATAATAAACATCAATGGATCATAGAGGAAGAAAATGCAATGAAACATTCCCAATGATTGCCTCTGACTTACATGATTAATGTGATTTTATCTTTTTTAACTTTACTGAATTTCTTACTTTTTACATTAATGTGTATTACTTTTATTTTTTAAAAGTCTTAAGAAGTAATCAAAAGAAACTGCATTAAAAGGCACACAAAAGAATGTCATCCCTGACAAGTTTGGAAAAAGACTAGATTAGAAAGCCACATGGGTCTATTTGCTACTGCAATTTTTATGTCAGATATTTAAAGATGAAAAAAAGCATATGGTAATTAGGGCCCAGAATTATGCTAATGGAAGCACATATTGGAAAAAATATCTTGTTAATAGTCACATTAACTGATGATTAAAGAAGAAGACAGTTTGACTGATAGACTTCCCCAGACACGGTAACAGAGCTGAGCTGTTGCCCCAGCTCCCACTACTTGTCGGAGATTCGCACTGTTTTTCTCATTTTTAATTGTCAATATAATGAGCTCAGTAATAAACGGCTTGATGAGCAGTTTTTACACCTATAGCATGTCTGCTCTATGCAACTGAAATTAAATGTTACAAGATCATATACATAGTTGTAAGAAAAATTCTAAAATGTCACTAGTTTATTCATTATTAAGGCTATGACACATTTCAGTGACAAACACAATTAATTCCTAAGCTGATATTGATGTCTCATTTTTTTAAACTTTGTCTTAAAACACAACTATCATCCTTTAAAAATAATCAATATAACTTAATACATTATGTTTTCAGCTCTCTAAATGAACAAAAACATAGTCTTCTAAATCTAAAACACTATCTTTCTGGGCAGCATTATGGGTATTTTCTTTATAGTTTATATCATTTCTTGAAGGATAATTAGGCTTTGACAAATATATATTCTTACTCTGCATGCTTATATTCACATTAGATTTGTTTGCATACTAATGTGCTCAGCATGTGAAAGCTAAAAGATAGTTGACAAATGTATAGATAAGAGGGCTTTAGGAATAACTTTATCCATGCTCTCTTGAAGTTAAGTTTCAATTTGAGAGAGAATATATCTGCTTTTGCATAATATTTTCCCAATGTATACTTCCTTTAGCATAAATATATAAAAATATACATATTAGCCTCCTAACATCCTTCTCTCATTGAATATTGGTACCTATATTTTATAATGTTGCAATTATGAGCATTTCCAAATAGTTGTTGCAATTTAAAATATATTTGAGCCTTCTCAATTTCTGAATATAAGGCTAGATTATTTTCCAATATTTCTCATTAGGGGATTGTCTAGAGTCAACATGGTCTCATCCAATAATAGTACCTAAGAATTTGGAAATACGTTTTATTTGTTCGGACCTTTTCATAGGAATTCCAATATTCTCAAGGTAAATTGCCTGTCTTATTAAACAGTTTAAGAATCCCACACACTAGGATCAAAACCTATCACAGCCCACTACTGTTAGTTGTCTAGGAAAGTAAAATTGAGGGTGAGGAGAATAAAAACCTACATCATTTCTTTTTAAGTTTGAGATAAAATGAAGCATCACTTGCAGGAAATTTTGGTGCAGGGGATAAGCCAATTTTTCCATTTCATGGCAGAGAGATGGAGAAAAAATGGACACAGTGACAGACTTTATTTTCTTTGACTCCAAAATCACTGCGGACAGTGACTGCAACCAGGAAATTAAAAGACATTTTCTCCTTGGAAAGAAAGCTATGACAAGCATCGGTTCAGTCTCTGAGCTGTATCTGACTCTTTGCAACCCCATGGACTACAGCACACCAGGCTTGCCTGTTCATCATCAACTCCCAGAGCTGGCTCAAACTCATGTCCATCAAGTTGGTGATGTCATCCAACCATCTCATACTCTGTTATCCCCTTCTCGTGCCTTCGATCTTTCCCAGCATCAGGGTCTTTTCCAAGGAGTTACTTCTTCTCATCGGGTGGCCCAAGTATTGGAGTTTCAGTTTCAACATCAGTCCTTCCAATGAATATCCAGGACTGATTTCCTTCAGGAGACTGGTTGGATATCCTGCAATCCAAAGGACTCTCAAAAGTCTTTCCAACACCAGAGTTCAAAAGCATCAATTCTTCAGCGCTCAGCTTTCTTTATAGTCCAACTCTCACATCTATACATGATTACTAGTAAAACCATAGCTTTGACTAGACGGACCTCTGTTGGTAAAGTAATGTCTCTGCTCTTTAATATGTTGTTTATGTTGGTCATAGCTTTTCTTCCAAGGAGCAAGTGTCTTTTAATTTCATGGCTGCAGTCACCATCTGCAGTGATTTTGGAGCCCAAGAAAATAAAATCTGTCGCTGTTTCCATTGTTTCCCCATCTATTTGCCATTAAGTGATGGGACCAGATGCCATGATCTTCATTATTTCAATGTTGAGATTTAAGCCAGCTTTTTCACTCTCCTCTTTCACTTTCATCAAAAGGCTCTTTAGTTCTTCGCTTTCTGCCATTAGGGTAGTGTCATCTGCATATCTGAGGTTATTGATATTTCTCCCGTTCAACTTGATTCCAGCTTGTACTTCATCCAGCCCAGCATTTTGCATGATGTACTCTGCGTATAAGTTACATAAGTAGGGTGACAATAGACAGTGTATTGAAAAGCAGAGACATCACTTTGCTGATAAAGGTCTGTCTAGTCAAAGCTATGGCTTTTCCAGTAGTCATGTATGGATGTGAGAGTTGGACCATAAAGAAGACTAAGGACTAAAGAATTGATGCTTTCAAACTGTGACTGGTAAAGACAGCAAGAAGATCAAGCTAGTCAATCCTAAAGGAAATCAACCCTGAATATTCGTTGGAAGGACAGATGTTGAAGCTGAATCTCCAATACTTCAGCCATCTCATGTGAGGAGCCGACTCATTGAAAAAGACTCTGATGATGGGACAGATTGAATGCAGGAGGAGAAGAGGATGATAGAGGATGAGATGTTTGGATGGCATCACCAACTCAATAGACATGAGTTTGAGCAAACTCCGGGATATGGTGAAAGACAGGGAATCCTGGCATGCTGCAGTCCATGAGGTCACAAAGAGCCAGATGAGACTTAGTGACTGAAAAACAACAGAATACCTGCAAAGTTGCTCTTTAATATGCATTAAAATTAAGGAAAGAATATGTGGAGATAAAAGGAAACATGTTAGAATGAGTCATCATCTAAATAATATTTTACTTGAATATTAACAATGAAATCTTTAAGTTTTGGTTAATTTTGAGGAGAAGACCTTGTTCGTGGTTTATCTAGAACAGGTTGGTTTATGTTGTCCTGACATAATTATTAAAAACCAGCCTTCTAGTCTATCAAATAATGTCCCAGTTTGATTCTACTATTACTAATCGTTGCTTCTATTCACTTTATTTATCACATTCTTTTCCATGGTTTTGGGCTTCCCTGGTGGCTCAGACAGTAAAGAATCTGCTTGCCACGCAGGAGACCTAGGTTCGATCCCTGAGTTGGGAAGATCCCCTGGAGAAGAGAATGGCAATCCATTACAGTATTCTTGCCTGGAAAATCCCATGGACAGTGGAGCCTGGTGGGCTACAGTCTATGTGGTCACAAAGAGTCAGACACAATTGAGTGACTAACATATATTAAAAAGAAATAAAAGCAATGAAAGGGAAATAGTGTTTGTCTTCCCCCTTTTGACCAATGAGGATACCAAGAGCTTCTGGCTAACTTATGGGCAGAAGACCCTCTCTGTGTGACTGTTAAAGCCTGTGGGGAGCCTCTCTGCTGCATCACCTGCAAAGGAATCCTCTGTGCCATCTAGGCTTAATTTGCCTAGGAAATGATTTCATGCCAAGTTACCCAAACTGAATGGTGACTAGAAAAGGCATTGCATGGCTTGACGTTCAAGCTCAACAGCATGGAAATGCATGGCTGCTCACAGAGACCTGAGAAGCCCATACTTTAGGTCCCAAGCTTGGCTAGCACAGAAAGTGAGACCTCATTATTGAGCTATCTGTCCTCTCTGTCAGGTGACTTCCCTCTGGGGGAGCGGGTGTGACTGCTGCCTGCTGTAGGTCCTACCAACCAAGGTGGAGTGATTTACATCTCAAAGCCAACATTCCCTGTTTCATTAAGAGCTATCGCGAGTTATTGAACTTGTGTGACTTCTAGGTGTAATCACTTTTTCACAGCTATATTCACTTGCTCTGGGAATGCGAATAAAGGTTAAAGAGAAGAATTATATGTAGATTAGATTTTCCATAAAGGAAGCAAGTCCCTTAAGCAAAATTATGTACTGTGCTTCTTGTATAGTTAAAATTGAAGCATGTCTTTGGGAAAGAGCTAAATCGTGTTTTTCTACATGCTGATTAAATCGTCTGATCACAGCTGGGCAGGAGACAGGAGAGACATGGTTTCCATCCCTGGGTTGGGAATATCTCCTGGAGAGGGAAACGGCAACCCACTCCAGTGTTCTTGCCTGGAGAATCCCATGAATACAGGAGCCAGACAGGCTACAGTCCATCGGGTCACCAAGAGTCAGACATGACTGAGCACACACACAGCAACTGGCCCAAGTAATGACAACATGGGTGATAATGCAAAGAAATCATTTACCATGTATGTGAGACCATCCAAATATTCTTCCTTTGTAAAGCACAGATCACTAAGATTAACTAGGATTATGTTCATTCTTAGTTATTTGCTTCTTTGTACATTCTTTAAATCTCAGAACTTTTTAGCAAGTGTGATTGTGAAACTGAAGACACATTTTTAATATAAAAAGTGAAACTGAAAGTAGTCATGTCCAACTATTTGCGACCCTATGGACTGTAGCCTGTCAGTCTCCTCTGTCAATGGAACTCTCCAGGCCAGAATACTGGAGTGTGTAGCCTTTCTCCTCTCCAGGGCACCTTCCCAACCCAGGGATTGAACCCAGGTCTCCCACATTGCAGGTGGATTGTTGACCAGTTCAGCTATGGGACCATGTGTTTTTCTCTACACCATGTTTCTAATACGTGAATAGGTAGTTCATGTACTAGAACCTGGAAACCCCCTACCTATTTTGCAGAAGCTTCCACAGACCCTGTCCATTCCATGTGGACTTGCTATTAACAGAGGCATCTCCTTATCAGCTTACCATTGAATCCTTGGTTTCCAAAAGTACCTGGTACAGTTTTGACACTCATACGTATATGTGTTGATTAATTGAATGAATGAAATGAAAAAAATAGCTGAAGTACATGTATTTTGGTAGTTGAATATTCTCAATATACTATAAAGAATGTTTATTCTTTGCCAAACTGGTACTGAAAGCCCTTTGAAGTTAAAGATCTCACTTTCCCAGTTTTGTGCTTTTGTCCCAACATTATGCATCTGGCTATTTCCTGTACCTTTGAGATCCTCTTAACCTTCCTCCCCAACCAAACCTCATCAACGTCAGTTATGAATGGACCACAGTGTCTTCCCTCATGTTGCCAGATACACTGCACACATACCCTGAGGTTGCTAATTTGAGATAGAGCAGAACAGCCTGTATTGAATCTACAATGAGCCACACAGTCACCAATTTTGAGGTCTAGTGCCTCAGACATGGCCTAGACACCTGTAAGCTGGTGATGCTCATGTGAAGTTGATTGTGGGAAATTCTTCCCACAGTCGTCTTTAATCTAGCCATTATACTGCTCAGAAACCTTCCAGAATAAATGCCAAATATCCCATTTGGGGTTTGTCACAAACTGTTTCCAGTGTATCATCTGGGAGCACTGTCCGCTACCCCTTTTGCCCCTTCTTAAAGGCACCTTCTTTGCTTCGGGCACACCAGGATATTGTCCAGCCCTTTAGGGCTTTATTTATCCCAACATTCTCTTTCCTTCATGCTCTCAGTCCCAGCTGTAATCACACTCCCACTATTTGTTCATCCAAAATTCCCCAATCAGCTATAAAATCCATCTCCCATTCCATCTCTTCGTGGACATTTTTGCATTTTCCTCCTTCACACCAAATCCTTTCCAACACTGTGCTTCTAATGCCACCATAGCCGAGGCTTGGTCCCTACACAAGCCTGTTCTCTCTGCTGATTCCTGAGCATCTTGAGAGAAGGAGTGCTGTTTATTATATTTGTGCCCTCCAGAGATGGGCACACTGATGGGCACAGATGAGGAACGTTAAGAGGATGCTAGATCTGAACCCATGTCACCTCTTTGGAAAATACTGTCTCAGAAGAAAGCCATGAATCTCTAAATCTAACCTGATTTCTTGTATGAGGAATCAAGAACTGCTATCATGACTGGAAGAGGCCTCCCTGATGGCTCAGTGGTGAAGAATCTGCCTGCAGTGCAAGAGACGTGGGTTTGATCCCTGGTCTGGGAAGATCCCCTGAAGAAGAAAATGGCAACCCACTCCAATATTCTTGCCTGGGAAATCCCATGGGCTGAGGAGCCTAGTGGGCTATAGTCCATGGGGTTGCAAGAAGAGTGGGGCAGGACTTAATGATTAAAACAAACAAACAATCATGAATGTACAGGGCTACTCAAACTCAGCGTTCAGTAAAACAAACAGGGAAAAAAGTGAAAGTTTTAGTCGCTCAGTCGTGTCCAACTCTTTGCGACTCCATGGACTGTAGCTCATCAGGCTCCTCTATCCATGGGATCCTCCAGGCAAGAATACTGCAGTGGGTTGCCATGTCTTTCTCCAGGGGATCTTCCTGACCTGGAGACTGGACTTGGGTCTCCCACATTGCAGGCAGATTCTTTACCATCTGAGCCATCAGGGAAGCCATAAGGAAGCAGTTTAACTGGCTCAGTCTTAAAAAGGCTAAAATACATAGTGCCGCTGCTGCTGCTAAGTCGCTTCAGTCGTGTCCGACTCTGTGCGACCCCATAGACGGCAGCCCACCAGGCTCCCCCGTCCCTGGGATTCTCCAGGCAAGAACCCTGGAGTGGGTTGCCATTTCCTTCTCCAAAATACATAGTAAAAATTTAGTAAATTTTGCACTTGTGTACATTGACAAGTACATTATTGTGTTTTTAGAGTGCTTCAGAGTTTCCCGTTGATACTCCTATACATTTTTTACGAAAGGTGAGTTTATTTCAAAATGTTAGGAAAACGTATGACCTCAAACATCGTAGGTTTAGTATAATAAGCTAGCCCATATTTTTAGATATCCATCATTTTCACTTGTATGCTAAAATTTTAAGGCATGACTAATGAACTAACAAATAAAATACAGTATCGATTAATTGAGATGTTATTTAATTTCCATTACTTTCATCTTTCAATTTATAAGGGAGTCAAAAGCAGGGAACTAAGAGAGCTTGAAAGTAGTCTTATTTGTGTCATTTTGAAAACGTCATCAAAAAAATGGGTAAAATTTTATTAAGTTCCCTTTTCCAAGTAACAGAGCTAATTTTAACCCCTAATTTGAGATAAAGGGGCAGGTGGTTTACAAATATTTCATTCTCTTTTAATAAATCAGTCAAACATAAAGAATTTAATGAACACCTTTGTAAAGGAACTGATCATTGCAGTTGGCTGAATTCTAGATAAGAAAAATTTGGTAAAGGTAAAAATATCTTCAAATATTGTGCACAATAAATAGCAAATTCCTGTTACTGATATAATCTGTTAAATCTGGTATTTTCTTTTCCAGTAACAAATTAAATTTGTAAATTATGACTCTGCATCCGATTCTGGATTTAATCCTCCTAATTGAGATATTGCTCTAATAAGCATGGGGGTCTAACTGACGGTAATTTGCTTCTTCATTACTTCCATGGATGGTGAGCTTACTCCATCTCCAGTGTAAAACTCCGATCAGAAGGCTGTAGTTGGAGGAAGGTTTCTTTAATGGATGATGTTTTTCTTCTAGTCACCTCCTATCCATTGCCGTATTCCCAGAAGGGCAGGAGCTAGGTCTTGTTAGAGTTTGGTTCTCCCCACTCCCAGCACAACTAGAGTTCAGTGAAGGGAATGAGTCTCCTCTTCCTGCACAGACAAGTCATTTGAAGGTCCTTACTCTGTCCAGCCAGGTCTTCTTTTTCCTACTCAGTTCTCTCAACATGCCTCCTACTTAAATCCAATACTATTATTTTAGCTTCATCCTTTAATGAATAATAAAACTCATATTAGTTAACACTCAAGCACCAGGTGGAGAAGGCAATGGCAACCCACTCCAGTACTCTTGCCTGGAAAATTCCATGGGAGGAGCCTGGTAGGCTGAAGTCCATGGGGTTGCTAAGATTTGGACACAACTGAGCGGCTTCACTTTCACTTTTCACTTTCATGCATTGGAGAAGGAAATGGCAACCCACTCAAGTGTTCTTGCCTAGAGAATCACAGAGATTGGGAGAGCCAGGTGGGCTTCCACCTATGGGGTTGCACAGAGTTGGACACGACTGAAGTGACTTAGCAGCAGCAGCAGCAGCAGCAAGCACCAGGACATGTGAACATTTGACACCCAGTGAATTAGAACGTAAGACCTGGGCCCCCAAGCAGACCCAACCAGAAGAAAAAAAAGTAATCAGACAATAGAACTATGTTCCTCAAGTTGTTTGAATTATTCATTGTGCTCAGTTGCTCAGTTGTGTCTGACTCTTTATGGCCCCATGGATTGTGGCCTGCCTGGCTCCTTTGTCCATGGAAGTTTCCAGGTAAGAATACTAGAGTGATTTGCCATTTCCTGACCCAGGGATTGAATCTGTGTCTCTTGCATCTTCTGCATTGGCAGGCAGATTCTTTACCACTGAGCCACTTAGAAAACCTTTTGAATTAGAAGAGTTGAAAAATTAAGGTTGACTAGTTGAATGTACTCTCTGAAACCAGTATTTACATTATAAACAGTATAAAATCTAAGATGCAAGGTTGCAGAATAATTCAGTCATAAATATTCTTCAAATATTGGGCTGGCCAGTAAGTTTGTTTGGGTTTTTCTACAAGATGTAACAGAAAAAACTGAAATAACTTTGTGTCCAACCCAGTACAATAGGAATTGGCAAGTGACAGCCCAAGGACCAAATATGGCCTGTTGCCTGTTTCTGTAAATAATTTATGGGAGATCAGCCTCGCCCATGTACTGAGGTGTTGTCTGTGATGGCCTCTACAACACAACAGTCCAGTAACCATGATACAGACCTTATGGCCCTTGGAGCCTAAAACATCTGCGCCTTACCCCTAAATAGAACATCACCCAAAATAGACATTCCTCTCATAACACTAAATAGCTCAGTTATTTCTGCAGTAAACTAGAATATTTTATTTAGATTCATATTAGAGAAAAACCATCTCAAGCAACTTGTCAATAATTGATTTATGTTACACCTGTGCATATTATATTTATTATACAGTTGTCCATGAGATTAGATTAGATGTGCCCTTTACTTGGGGAATTTGCTTTTTCTGTTCAGGTGTACTACACAACATGTTGGAGCCAAGAATATGGGATTCCTTCTTTTCTCAATTATTTTCTAATGTTTAATTATGGAAAATATTAAATGTACAAATAAGATTTTTTAAATGACTTTACAAAGAACATTCATAAACCCACCACCTACATCCTACCTGTAACAGTTTAGTATATTTGATCTATCACATATGTATTCATCTATCCACTTCTCTATTCAAATGCTATTTTCTGTATAACAAATGTTATTTGCTTATTATGCATTTCAGAAGAATCACTGTCATAAGTACACTTCCCCCAAAATACCTCAAGCATGTCAATAACTAGAGTTTAATATTCTTTTCCAGTTCCTATTTTTCCTTTGAAGTGCAATTTATATGCAAGGAAATGCACAAATTTTAAGTGTACTATTCATCAAGTTTCAGTAAACAACACAGGTATGCAACCAAATCTCTGTTAAAATATAGACATTGCTCTCACCCCAGGAAGTCGGTTCATCCACTTCCCAGTAAACCTGTATATCTCCACCCTACTCTCTCAAAGACAACCTTAGGGGTGTGTGTGTTTTCCTGCCATCAGTTAGTCTTGCCTGTTCAAGAGTTTCATATTCAGTGAAGCAAAAAGCATATGTTACTTTCCCTGAATCCTCTTTTATTAAGCATGAAACTTCGGGATTCATCCTTACTGTTGTAGGTACCACTAGTTCTTTCCTTTTCATTACTTAGCAGCATCCTATTAGATGAATGAGCCACAGATATTTTTATCTGTTCTCCTATTGTTGAGCCTCTGGACTCTTTCCATTTGGGGGCTACTGTAAACAAAGCTGCCAAGAACATTCGCGTACAAGTCTTCTTGGGTGTGTGTGTGTGTGTGTGTGTGTGTGTGTGTTTTCTTTTATTTTCCTTAGGAAAATACCTAAGTTTTGAACTTCTGGACCATTGAATAGGTGTGTGTGTAGTTTTATAAGAAACTACACCTGCTCACCTTTCCCCACAGTGATTGCAGAGTTTTACACTTCCACAAAAATATATCAGTATTTCAGTTGCTTCACAACCTTGCCAACATTTGGTAGTGTCAGTATTTTAAACATAGCCATTTGAGTTGATAGGAAGCAGTATTTCATTCTGGTTTTAATTTGCATTTCCCTTGTGACCAAGAGTATTCAGTTCAGTTCAGTCACTCAGTCGTATCCGACTCTTTGCGGGCCCGTGGACTGCAGCACGCCAGGCTTCCCTGTCCAACACCAACTCCCAGAGTTTGCTCAAACTCATGTCCATTGAGTCGGTGATGCCATCCAACCATCTCATCCTCTGTCATCCCTTTCTCCTCCTGCCTTCAATCTTTCCCAGCATTAGAGTCTTTTCCAAGGTCTAACTCAATGAAACTATGAGCCATGCAGTGTAGGGCTACCCAAGACGGACGGGTTATGGTGAAGAGTTCTGACAAAACGTGATCCAATGGAGAAGGGAATGGCAAACCACTTCAGTGTTCTTGCCTTGAGAACCCCATGAACAGTATGAAAAGACCAAGAATATTAAGTATTTCTAAATTTTCCTATGGATAATTTTAGCAGAGGTATTTTCCAGTAGTCATGTATTAATGTGAGAGTTGAACCATAAAGAAGGCTGAGTGCTGAAGAATTGATGCTTTTAAACTGTGGTGTTGGAGAAGGCTCTTGAGAGTCTCTTGATCTGCATGAGATTTAACCAGTGAATACTAAAGGAAATCAATCCTGAATATTCATGGAAGCACTGATGCTGTAATTGAGGCTCCAATACTTTGGCCACCTGATGTAAAGAGCCGACTCATTAAAAAAGACCCTGATGCTGGGAAAGACTGAAGGTAGGAGGAGAAGGGGACGACAGAGGGCATGATGGTTGAATGGCATCACTGACTCAATGGACATGAGTTTGAGTAAGCTCTGGCAGATAGAGAGACAGCCCGGTATGCTGCAGTCCATGGGGTTGCAAAGAGTCAGACACGAATGAACGACTGAACAATTTACCAATAATAAACTTACTGCTAGGTATGTACTGCTTTCCCAGAGAAGGCAATGGCACCCCACTCCAGTACTCTTGCCTGGAAAATCCCATGGATGGAGGAGCCTGGTAGGCTGCAGTCCATGGGGTCGCAAAGAGTTGGACACGACTGAATGACTTCCCTTTCACATTTCACTTTCATGCATTGGAGAAGGAAATGGCAACCCACTCCAGTGTTCTTGCCTGGAGAATCCCAGGGATGGGGGAGCCTGGTGGGCTGCCGTCTATGGGGTCGCACAGAGAGTCAGACACGACTGAAGTGACTTAGCAGCAGCAGCAGCATGTACTGCTTTCCAGGCAGCTCAGTGGTAAAGAATCTATCTGCCAATGCAGGAGATACAGGAGATGTGGTTTCGATCCCTGGGTCTGGAAGCACCCTTGGAGTAGAGAGTGACATCCCACTGAATAATTCTTGCTGGGAAATCCCATGGACAGAGGAGCCTGGTGACCTACAGTCTCTGAGGCCGCAAAGAGTCAGACAGGACTCAGTGACACACAGGCACACACGGTCATCTTAAAACCATGAAAAACTTCATGTGGAGAAAATTCACATCCATTTTCTTTTGCATTTTAAGAGCAGTTTTCACTTTTAAATTTCATTACAGAGCTAATTTTAATCCCCTTCTTTCCAGGACACCTGATTATTAAAATGCTTATTGTTGCAAAATATATACACACACAGAGACAATCATAGTAATTAGCTCAAAGCAAGGTGCCCCTGTAGTAGTTCCTTCTTTGTATGTTTTTTATTTGTTGGTTGGTTGGGGTTTTGGTTTGGGAGAGGTTTCTTTTTGCTTTTCGTTTCATTTGGCTTATTCTCTCATACTCTTTCTCCTTCCAGCAGAGCCTAAATATCAGTGTTCCTTTGAAATGACCACTCTTCCCCTTTCACACATCTCTTTCGCCACTGCAATACATTAGCAGAAATATTTCCCAGGCTGAATTACATTCTGCACAGCTGAGCCAAAGTGGTGTCTAGAAATGTTAAACTGACTTAAATAAGTTATTGATTTTTATTTTTCTTTCATCTTTAGTTCATATTAGAAATCTGCCATGTCGATACTCTCTTGGCGTTCCCTTCGATTCTACTGTCCAATTTTATCCTCGTTGTTTTTTTAAAGATCAGGCTCAAAACACAGTTCTACCCATATAGTTTCTCTGGTGAATTTCAGTTCTTTTTTGTTTTCTGTAGTCTATGTGGTTCTATGCCAGTGTATGCTAAGTTATAATACTTTCAGTATTATCCACTATCCAATTATAATTTTATAAATCATTTCCATTTCAAACAGTATTTTTACTTAGTGTAACAGGCCTTAAGTATTTTACATTTTTTTTTTAAATCTCAACCCCAGAAGCATATTGTATTGACCAAATCTCGTGTGTATTCACTTGAATTCATTGTAAATTTAAATAAAGTAGATGTTTCATTTACTCAGGATACAGTGAAGCAGATAGTTAATGTTTAACCCCTATTTCTGCAAGTATTTTTCTCTTCAAAACAAGATGCAGGGGGTGGCATGGGGGCGGAGCTCAAGAGGGAGGGTATACATGTATACATGTAGCTGATTCACTTTGTTGAATAGCAGGAACTAACATGACAGAGTCAAGCAATTGTGTGCTCAGTCGCTCAGTCGCTCAGTCACATCTGACTCTTTTGTGACCCATAAACTGTAGCCCTCCAGGCTCCTCTGTGGCATTTTTCATGAAAGAATACTAGAGCAGATTGCCATTTCCTTCTCCAGGAGGTCTTCCCAATCCAGGGATTGAACCCATGTCTCCTGAATTGGCAGGAAGATTCTTTACCAATGAGCCACCAGGGAAGCTCTCACACTATTTTTTGATCTCAGCCTGAAGGCTGAAAAACAATGGTCATTGTAAAGCAATTATACTCCAATAAAAAAATACAGTGTTTAACAGGTTTAAAAAAAAGGCAACACAGAAATACATTTTCCCTTGAAAATTTCAAAGTCAGTCATTAGTTCCATTTCCTTTACTACTGTCAGCTTCCAAGGAGTGCTATGTTCTGTGCTATACACACGTTTTCATGATCAGTTACTTTTAATAAACCAGCCCAAACCCTGGTGGCTTTAACATCAAACCTGTTTTACCTGCTCAAGATCCTGTGGATGAAGAATCCAGGCAAGGTGCATCTGGGTAGTTCTTCTTGTGCATGTTACCATTAAGTGAGGCTGGGCACAAAAGGAAGGTCAGGAAGACCTTCACGTGCCCACCTCCACATGCCCCTTCTCTTGCCATGTGGCTAGCCTGGGCTTCCTTCACAACTTGGCTGTCGTGAGGTAGTCAGACCTCTCATACAGCGTTTTGCTTCCAAAAGCAGCATTCTGTCATGAAAGGATCTACAGTTGTATATCTCTGAAGGCCCAGCCCTAAGAACTTATGAGGGTACAGTTATGACTTCTGCTGCATTTCAGTGGTCTAAGAAATCCACTCCAGTGTTCTTGCCTGGAGAATCCCAGGGACGGCGGAGCCTGGTGGGCTGCCGTCTATGGGGTCATGACTGAAGTGACTTAGCAGCAGCAGCAGCAGCAGCAAGCAAGTCATGACCAGTTCAGATTCAAGGGGATGGGGAGAGTAAAAGTCATGCAGTGGCAAGAATTCACAGCTAACTTTATTCCTCACATTCCTGACATAAGTGTGTCTAGTTTAACTGGCTGGGCTTCCCTGATGGCTTCAGAGCTTAAGAACCCGCCTGCAGTTCAGGAGAGGCAGGAGACACGGATTCAATCCCTAGGGTGGGAAAATCCCCTGGAAGACAAAATGCCAACCCACTCCAGTGTTCTTGCTTAGGAAATCCCATGGACAGAAGAGCTTGGTGGACTACAGTTTTGGGGTCACAAAAGAGTTGGATATGACTTAGTGACTAAACAACAATATATATAATGAATATCTATCATCTCATCTAGATGCAAAATTAAGAAAATAGTAAAAAAAACAAACAAACTTTTTTTTCCTTGTGATAAGAACTCAGGTTTTACTGCCTTGACAACAGCTATATCATTTAGCTCTTTGATTTTTTTTTCTAGTTTGTACTTATTGGAAAATTGCTTTAAATGTTGTGCTGATTTCTAATTATATTTATCATATTGTACCTTACATCCTTCATGATTATCTTTTAACTGTAGGTTTGTACGTTTTCACCACCTTCATACCAGCTCCCTTCCCCACACTGTTGTTCAATCGCTTAGTCACATCTTGACTCTTTGTGACCCCATGGACTGCAGCACGCCAGGCTTCCCTGCCATTCACTATCTCCCAGAGTTTGCTCATACTCATATCCATGGGATCAGTGAAGCTATCCAACCATCTCATTCTCTGTCATCCCCTTTTCCTCCTGCCTTCAATCTTTCCCAGCATCAGGGTCTTTTCTAATGAGTCAGCTCTTCACATCAGATGGCCAAAGTATTGGAGTTTCAGCTTCAGCATCAGTCCTTCCTATGAATATTCGGGACTGATTTCCTTTAGGATGGACTGGTTGGATCTCCTTGCAGTCCAAGGGACTCTTAAGAGTCTTCTCCAACAACCACAGTTCAAAAGCATCAATTCTTCAGTTCAATGCTCAGTCTTCTTTATGGTCCAGCTCTCACATTCTTCATACATTCCCATGCTACCATCTCTGATAACTACAAATCCTGTCTCTTTTTCTACGAATTTGCTTATTTGTTTCTGAAGTATGTTTGAGTAACAGCACATTGCTTGTTCCTGGTATGCAACATAAGGATTCGATATATACATTTCAAAACGGTCACCACAGTAAGTCTCGTTACTATCAGCTGCTACATAAAAATATTTCATGATAACTGACTATATTCCTGGCATGGTGTGACTCAGTTGTCTTATAATTGGAGGTTTGTACCTCTCATTCTCCCTTATTGTTTCTCTCCTTCCGCACTGCCCTCCCCTCGGGCAACCACCTGTGCGTTCTCTGTATCTATATCTTCATTTCTGTTCAGTTATGTGTTTTCATTTGTTTTGTAGATTTCACATATAAGTGAAATCATACAGTATTTGTCTTTATCTGACTTACTTAATTTAGCATAACACCTCTAAGTATTATTTTTAAACCATTAACCACTTATACAATAAAGCAAGAGAAGTATATCTTCCCTGACTCTGGGGGAATCAATTTATTCTATTTTATGCTCCATTCCAACATTTTATTCCTTTTCATGTATGTGTATATATATATATATATATATTTTTTTTTTTTAATATTAACTCATGACAGTAAAGTAAATGTGACTTTACTTTCCAGTAGTAGAAATGCAGTTCAACCCCACCAATAACAAGTAAAATGAAAGAAAAATTATGTTCCTCCTCCTGGACATCTCATTCAACAAGAAAAGAAAGTGAGGACACTTTTTCCTCCAGTGGGGGTAGCGTTTTCTCCTAGTTTGGAAGGAAGGAACTGACAGTCACTCAGTCGTGTCTGACTCTTTGTGACCCCATGGACCTCAGTCCATGAGATTCTCCAGGCCAGAATACTGGAGTGGGTAGCCGTTTCCTTCCCCAAGGGACCTTCCCACCCCAGGGATGGAACCCAGGTCTCCCGCATTGCAGGCAGTTATTTACCATCTGAGCCGCCAGGGAAGCCCCCTGGGTTGATAATGACGTACACTTTGAGAGGTGTGATGACTGACTTTCTGCAGACTCTGTCTCACTTTTTCGGTGCTTTAAATCCATACAAATGCTGAGGTCTAATGCTGCGTGTTCTGTGAGAAGGACTCATTAGGGTAATTTATTGGGAGTTTGTATGAGTTGGAAATGGGTCCAATAAGAACTAAACCAACACCACCAACTCATTTCATTTAGACCATTAAGCACATTAGGTGATGAAGATTTTGTCAGTTCCCCTCCAGCCAGAATAAACCAACAAATTAAAAATGAAGGATGCCCTCATTGCCTGTGAATTGCCTGAGCTGCTGCATCAAGGCTCCCTCTGGGGTCCTGATTTGCCCTACTGCCTTCAACGTGGAGGCATCGGAAGCAGAACAGGGATGTGCTAATGACAGTGGCCACTGACGAGTTCTGATTGATCTTCATATAATTGTCCCCAATTAGCAACCACTAGGAACACATCATGGAACATTTAAAAGTGAAAATAATGTTTCATTTAATAGGAAGCTTGAGTGAATGAAATATGGCAATGGGCTTAATTAGGGAGAGGGAAATTAGTTTGTTCAAGTCTGTAGGATAAGTGGAATCTAACCATTTTTAAAAAGAAAGATTGTTACAGAGTGGCCTAAAACAGTAGTACATCTGGGAAAGGATGCGTTTTCCTCATCTGTGGACATCACCTTGACCCCTACCCCATTATTGTTCTTCAGCCAGCCAGTTATGTCCGACTCTCTGCGACCCCATGGACTGCAGCACACCAGGCTTCTCTGTCTTCACTATCTCCTGGAGTTTGCTCAAACTCATGTCCATTGAGCCAGTGATGCCATCCAACCATCTCACCCTCTGTTGACCCCTTTTCCTCCTGCCTTTAATCTTTCCCAGCATCAGGGTCTTTTCCAATGATCCCCTACCTCAAAGAGGAAACATTTTGCCCACTGTGACTTTCCCTTGAATCAAGATATATACTGAGTTTAAGGAAAAAAAAAAAAAGGTTATATGTAAATTTAGGTATATAAAATGTAATAAATGTTTTATTGTTTTTATAAGAGGATTTGTCATGGTGCAGCATTTGATAATATGTGTTTTTATTTACTATATGGGGCCACTGATAGCTTAGCAGCTGATTAGTGAATGTTTTTATTCCAGTTGAGGTTGTACAAGTCACAACGTCCACTCAGTAAGTTACGTACTTATTCCAGCAATTCTTTATGACAGAAGTGTAACAAAAGTGGTAGAGTTCCTGTGTTTTCACAGTGCAATTTGAAGGAAGACAAAATTCAGGGAAATAAAGGGTACACTTAGAATATGAAGTGAACATCCTGCTTTTACTAATTGTGCTGATCTCCAATTGTGAACAAATTTTAACGAGTGCTGGTCCCAGAACTTCCTATTTAGAAATACAGAGATGAGAATGTTATACAGATGAGATGAGGATGAAATAGAGAGATGAGGAGCTGACAGTCTGGCAAAGACAAATGTAAAAACAGATCACCATAGCATGTTTTGATAAGTGATCAGTGTGCTCTTGGGTCTCTAAGGATGCAGAACCTAGATCAGCCTGGATGTCTAAAGCAGTCAGCTGAGGCTAGCTCCTCAAGGTAAGTCGGGGGTCCTTGCAGGCAGAGCGTGCTCTGCAAGGTACCTTGGGCTTTGATCTCAGATAGTGGGCAATCACAGAAGACTTTGGAATGAGGGATTGCCATAATCTAGTTTCTGCTTTGAACAAACATTTGAGAAGGAAATGGCAACCCACTCCAGTATTCTTGCCTGGAGAACCCCAGGGACAGGGGAGCCTGGTGGGCTACCGTCTATGGGGTCGCACAGAGTCGGATACGACTGAAGTGACTTAGCAGCAGCAGTTTCTGATTTAGGATGTTGATTTCAGTGACTGGAGCAAGAAAAGGCGACAGGGATGAAAAGTAGGAGAGAGGCAGTTGGGTGGAGCAGGAAATGAGTGTGAAAGCCACTCAGTGGTGTCCGACTCTTTGCGACCCCATGGACTATAGCCCACCAGGCTCCTCTGTCCATGGTATTCTCTAGGAAACAACGTGACAATATACCAAGAGCACACAGCAGTACAAAGCATAGGTACAGATATGCCTCTTAGTATCTGAAATCCAATGGCTCTCTTATTGAGGAAGAAATACTAATGGGAAAAAAAAAAAAAAGACGGTGCAATGCCAAAGGAGGAGAAAAGTCAACAAGGGAAAAACAAAGTATAAAATACTGTGAATGAAAACCCTGAAAGACAAATACTTAGTGTTTAGACAAACAGAACCCAAAATAAAATTAGTTATTTGTGAAGTATTACCATGAATCTACACACATTTTAAATGTATTCCTATCTTTTGTATTTTGCATTGAAGTCTTTTAAATTTTATTTAAATAAAAAGCATACTGGAATGCATTGTCATTCCCTTCTCCAGGAGATCTTCCCAACCCAGGGATTGAACCTGGGTCTCCGGCATTGCAGGTAGATTCTTTACCATCTGAGGTCTCCAGAGGTAACTGGTTGATTTTCTTTTTGTGCCTGGGATTTTCACATGCATTGTCATTTAATCCCACAACAGCAAGCTGAGATAGCTCATGTTTGGAGCTGGCTGTGTAATCTGCATTGCCCAGTGCCAAATGAATGTTTCAAGCTTTTTGTCTAAAAAGCAGGAATGGAAATACCATTTAAAGTACTAAAGAGATGCTCAAGCCTTTTTCTTTCTTCCATGGTCTCTCTTGACTTGTCTTCATGTTTTTTATTTATTATTTAATGTCATTCTAAATAAAGAAAAACTAAAATTTCAAATTATTTACATGGACTTTACCATTTATCTGTGTATTGTGCAACCACAGAATCATTGCAAATGTCAATATAAACACATTTAACTTGTATTCAGAATCACAGAAATTACACAGTTCATATTTTATGGTCTCTACATACATATGTATTTCATTCTTACCAAAACAGTGGAAACACTGCACAAATCTACCTCAGCTGTCATTGTTTCACTTCTCGATTTGTGTGTATTCTACTAATGTTCTTTTAACTAAAGACTGAGGAAGGACTGGAAGGAAATAGAACTGTGGGTTGGCATAACTTCCCTTTCTTTTTAGGTCATCATTTTCAGCATAAATAGTTGGTTTACCTTGGGTGAATAACACGAGTAAGAAAGGGTTCCTCTGTGATGAGTTTCCTTGATCATCTGTACTTCTTAAAACATCATGGCCTTCTTGAATCAAAGCAAGTTCTGGTGCAGAGGGAGCAGGGGGCTGTCACACTCTTGCTGACTCGGTTATAAATGTAAGGCATTTACTTTGTACTTGCTTTCGGTCTTCCACAGCCTACCATGAGCCCAGGAGGGCTGGACTGCAGTATTCACATACTACAAACGCAGTGTGTGAAGGAGGCAGCAGGAAATAGAGGACTCCACTCATGAATGTGTTTCATTGTTCTGTTGGATTTCACTTGCAAGATACACGTTCAAAGACAGATTATTGGCAGTTCCAAGGTGTCAGCGGTAGAGTTAAATCAAGCCTGGGGTCCTCTGAGCGTGAGGCCAGTTACAACTGCACAGGTCTCAGGCACATGAAGCTGGTCCTGATAATGTAATCTCAGCACGTGGGAGGAGACTTACATTATCGAGCGGATGTGACTTCTTCCACTTTCCTCTTGGGCAGAGGGAATATTTTTAAATTTATTTTTAATTGAAGAACAATTGCTTTACAATGTTGTGTTGATTTCTGCCATGCAACAACGCGAATCAGCCATGGCAATACATATGTCCCTTCCCTCTTGAACCTCCCTCCCACCTCCCACCCCACCCAACCCCTCTAGGTTGTCACAGAGCACCAGATTGAGCTTCCAGTATTACACAGCAACTTTGGGCAGAGGGAATTTGTGATGGTGTTATAGGAAAAAATTATTCAATGATTCTTGCTAAGGAACAATAAGACTTTATGCAAGGGAAGCTACCAGGATGGGGTTTGTCATAGAGAGGAGAGATTGGGCTCAGAGGAGCAGGGTGGGGGTCAGTGGATAGAAAGTCACTAAAAGGAAACATCAGGAGAAAGGGAGGAATTCTGGCTGAACAGAGCTAACAGCATTCTGTCTGACCGCTGGCCAGTGATCAGACATCACCTGGGGGTGGATGATGGTGGAGGATAAGAAGCCTGATCAGATATCAAGGGTGATTAGATATCGAGAGTGGGGAATTCTGGTTGCCCCAAGTTAGCCAGATTCTTTTTAGAACTGGACTCTACAGGGAAAGGCATGAGAACCCAAGACTGAGCCTAGTCAAACAGATCCCAGAAGAGCCAAACCAAAGTTTGGTTAAGGGGAGTATCTCTGTCCACAGGAGGACATCCTTCCATCTTCCAGGTTAGAGAGAGAACAAAAAACGAGTTTCAAGAGACATACGCAAATGGAGAATGGATAGGTAGAGGCTAAGGATTTTGAAAACAATTTGGGGAAAGAAATGCTTTAAATTGTTAAGAACGTTAATAGATATTTTTATTTGTTGCTTTAAAAAAAACTTTTTATTTTGTATTGAGGTATAACTGATGAACAACAGTGTTGTGATCATCTCAGGTGAATGGGGAAGGATTTCAGCCAAACCTATACAGGTATCCATTCTCCCCCAAAACTCCCCTCCCATCCCGGCTGCCATATAACATTTATTACTTTTGATACATTTAAACAGTTATACATTTGACAGGCAGTACAATTGTTAGTGACACCTTGCATTCCCTGATGGCTCAGCTGTAAAGAATTTGCCTGCAATGCAGGAGATACAGTGTGTCCGAAAGATCCCCTGGAGGAGGAAATAGCAACCTACTTCAGTATTCTTGCCTGAAAAATCTTATGAACACAGGAGACTACAGACTACAGTCCCTGGGTGGCAAAGTCGGACACGACTATGTATGAATATAGCACCTCGGATTCAAATCCTCATTCTTTCTTAAAAGGAAGGCGGGATGATTTGAGAAAATAGCATTGAAACATGTATATTACCATATGGTAATGGTAATGACAAGTCCAAGTTCAATGCATGGAACAGGGCACTCAAAGCCAGTGCATTGGGACGACCCTGAGTGATGGGATGGGGAAGAAGGTGGGAGCGGGATTCAGGATGAGGGACACATGGATACCCATGGCTGGTTCATGTCAATGTGTGGCAAAAACCACTACAGTATTGTAGAGTAATTGGTCTTCAATTAAAATAAATTAATTAATTTTTTTAAAAAGAAGAGATCAGGACAAATACAGCTGCAATGCAATGTAAAATGAAAGAAAGTAGAGAGGTTGATCTAGATTTTCAGTTTCAAATATCTGATATTAAATGTTTGAAAATGATTTTTTAATGTATGATTTTTCCCCACTGTAATAAATATAGAAAGAAACTGCCAGATGTAATCAAGAAGACCAGTTTCCATTGAGTCAGGATGAGAGGTGGGGGTTGTCGAAGTCTAACTGGCCCCGTGGTAGCTTCCCTGTGAATTAGCAGGAGGCGAGGAGCGTGTCTGCCACATGAAAGCCTAACTTTAATGAACCTGCTTCCAGAGAGCCAGCGAATTATATCATTTGAGAGCTCTTAGACTCAGGTAGAATGCATTAGGATGCATTCTTTGCTCTAGTACAGTAAGCCAAAATACTATTTTTACTTTTCCTCATATAGGAAGAGATAGAAATAATAGATGCAGAGCAAAACTAGATAATGAAGAACTTTGTATTCTAAACTAAACTATTTATTTGTATTCTAAACCAAACTAAGTATTCCAAACTAAAGAGTTTGCAATTTTTTTTTTAATCTAGGCAATGGATAAGTCATTGCACAATTTTTTAGCAGCAAAAATAATGCAAATTCACCAGAAACCTTCAAACAATACAGTAATACCTCCAGTTTCATAAGTATATTCATATGATTGATGACTATGCCTTTAATAAGGACCCTGGGGGGCTACAGTCCATGGGGTCAGAAAGAGTCAGACATAGCTGAGCAACTAACACACACAGACACACACAAATTAGTTTTATTTAAATTAAAATGGCGTCTTTATTTTATATTAAAATTTAAAGTATAGGGAAGAATTTAAATAAAAAGTAAAAATAGAAAGAAAAGAAAACATGGCATTGGAAGTGGGTATGGGGGCCTGAAGAGCAGAAAACAGATACGATGGATACATTTTCATTGAGAAGCAGCACAGTTCCTTGCATCATATTGGCAGTGGGCAGTCTGATTGGTATATTTTGCTCCAAGGATAATGACGTCATTTACAGAACAAAGCAGAAATGAGCCCAGGGTAGGGTCACCTGAGCTCTGCTTGCCAACAGTGAAGAACAAAAATGGATATTCACAAGTGGACAGTGGTGTCATTGTTTGTGCTTCCTCTTTACTCCACTATTCTCAATCTTGTTTTAAATCTTATGTATTACATGAGGATAATTGAGTAACTAATTGCATATAGAAAAATCAGTTCAGGGCAAAGAACTAAAGTGAAGCCAAACCTAACCCTGCTGAATTGTTTTCTACTTTTTTACTTTGAAATGATTATAGATTCATAGTTCATAGGGTCACAAAGAGTCAGACACGACTGAGTGACTGACCTGAATTGAACTGATAGATTTGTAGGAAGCCACAAAATAGGATCCACAGAGAAGTGTACTTGAGTACTCCCAGTTCCCGCCAGTGGCAGCATCGTGCATGGCTATGTAGTACAGTAGCATGACCAGGAAATTGACATTGGTACCTTGCACAGATTTCCCCAGTTTTTCATGCACTCATTTATGCCTGTGTATTCTGTTGTTGCTCAGTCGCTAAGTCATGTCCAACTCTTTGCAACCCCATGAACTGCAGCACGTCAGGCTTTCCTGTCCATCACCATCTCCCAGAGCTTGCTCAAACTCATGCCCATTGAGTTGATGATGCCATCCAACCATCTCATCCTCTGTTGCCCCCTCTTTCTGCTTTCACCCTTTCCCAGCATCAGGGTCTTTTCCAGTGAGTCAGCTCTTCACATCAGGTGGCCAAAGTATTGGAGCTTCAGATTCAGTATCAGTCCTTCCAATGAACATTCAGGGTTTATTTCATTTAGGATGAACTGGTTGGATCTCCTTGCAGTTCAAGGGACTCTCAAGAGTCTTCTCCAGCACCACAGTTCAAATGCATCAATACTTTTGATGCTCAGCCTTCTTTGTGATCCAGCTCTCACATCCGTACATGACCACTGGAAAAACCATAGCTTTCACCATATAGACCTTTGTTGGCAAAATGGTATTTCTGCTTTTTAATACACTGTCTAGGTTTGTCATAGTTTTTCTTCCAAGAAGCAAGCATCTTTTAATTTTGTGGCTGCAGTAACCATCCATGGTGATTTTGAAGCCCCAAAATTAAAAGTTGTCACTATTTCCTCTTTTTCCCCATCTGTGTGCTATTGAGTGATGGGACTGAATGTCATGATCTTTGTTTTTTTAATACTGAGTTTTAAGTGTGTTTCAGTTCAATTCGGTTCAGTTCAGTCGCTCAGTCATGTCCGACTCTTTGTGACCACGTGAATCACAGCACACCAGGCCTCTCTGTCCATCACCAACTCCCGGAGTTCACCCAAACTCATGTGCATCAAGTCAGTGATGCCATCCAGCCATCTCATCCTCCGTCGTTCCCTTCTCCTCCTGCTCCCAATCCCTCTCAGCATCAGGGTCTTTTCCAATGAGTCAACTCTTCGCATGAGGTGGCCAAAGTATTGAAGTTTCAGCCTCAGCATCAGTCCTTCCAATGAACACCCAGGACTGGTCTCCTTTAGGATGGACTGGTTGGATCTCCTTGCAGTCCAATCGACTCTCAAGTGTCTTCTCCAGCACCACAGTGCAAAAGCATCAGTTCTTCGGTGCTCAGCTTTCTCTAGTCCAACTCTCACATCCATACATGACCACTAGAAAAACCATAGCCTTGACTAGAGTTTAGTTCTATGTAATTGTATTACCTAAGTAGCTACTGTAACCACAGCCACAGACGATTCAGGACTGTTTCATTGCCACAAGGCCTCCTCCTGCCACCCCTGTTGTAGCCATTCCCACATTCATCCTCCCAAAGCCCTGACAGTCACTGCTCTGTTCTCACTTCTGTAATTTTGTTATTTCAAGAATGTTAATTTATCTTTTCCCCTCAGCATAATGCACTTGAGATCTAAGTTGTTGTTTGTTGCATAATCAATAGTAGGTTTCCTTGTTCTTGGTACATACATCTCCTTGGTATGGATGCATCACCTTGTTTAACACCTCACATATTGTGGGACATTTGGTTGTTTCTAGTTTTTTGAAATTATACATAAACTACTTTGAACATTTGTTCTGATTTAATGTTATAAACATTAAACATGTGAACGGAACCTTCAAGTTGTTTAAAGAAACTTGCCTCTGATCATAAGGAAGTAAAGATCTATAATACAATGAGAGCTGTTCATGAATATTACTTGTCTTATGCTCTATGAAGACAATAACATTGAGCTTTATTTTCACAGATTATCTGTTGGTATTCAATGTCACAAAACCAAAATTTCAGTTTTGTCTTTTCTATAAAACAGGCAATGGTAATTTGCATAAATTTTCCTTAAATATCTAAGGGATGTTAACTTCACTTTTACTAATAAACTTATATCAATTCTAGTCAAACCCATTAACCAGGGTTTGACGTGTCTATAATAGACCACACACTTAATGACAGAAAAGCAGGTGGAAGAAAAGCTGTGAGCAGATCGGAGTGCTTTAGAGGAAAGATGAGATGCACCCGCACACATATGCATGTTCACACACACACACAAGATCACCCAATCACAAGACACACAAGCCTGACCTTTCCTTTTGCCTGGCAGTATCCCCAAGATTTGGAGAAGGAAATGGCAACCCACTCCAGTGTTCTTGCCTGGAGAATCCCAGGGATGGGGAAGCCTGGTGGGCTGCCGTCTATGGGGTCACACAGAGTCAGACACGACTGAAGTGACTTAGCATAGCATAGCATAGCATCCCCAAGATTAAGCCAGTCTGTCCACTGAGAGGACCCTAACAGTAGGCATATTTCTAAGATATTGAATGCTGAAGCCCGAAACTTGAAAATCTGAGAACCTTGACATTGGTACCACTTCTGCCACTAAACACACCAAAAAAACCCCAAAAACCTCTCTTGCCTTAGAAATCAGTTATGAATGATCAAACTGCAAAATACAGCAACTTTCTGCTCACCCTCAAGATTATTGAATAAAACATTCGGGTTAATCAAAGATCTCACTGTGAGTTACAATGAGTACCAAAGGACATTATTAATATAACCATATATAAAATGACAAAACACTTAACAAATAAACCATGCAAACTTCTCAATTTTTGATGGTTTGGAAAGCATTTCAAAATATGATAAGAGATCCTATTAGTATCTGATTAATAGCATCCCCAGTCATCTTCAGTTCTGGTTTATGTGTTCCAATCTATGGAATGCCCACAGACAAAGATATTATAGTGCTTTGTTGCCTATTGTGGCTGGCATTCAGAAATTTTGCTTCAACTACTATAAAATTCTTGTGTACTAGAGTAGCATCTCGAAAAATACCTAGTACATGCATGAGAAGTCTCCCAGAAGACTACAGAGACAAATATAATGTGTGAATTTTCTAGATTATAATTCCCCATTTGTTCCTCCTTCTCATATTGAATTTTACACATAATATGTCTATTGTAATTGAACTATGGTCAACTCCAAAACTATGAAAGCATTTCCAAAAGAGAAATTGGCCAGTGTGTCTTTCCCAAGGATAGAACTTGGCTTTGTGTAGCTAGTGCATTTAGAGTGAGAAGGCCTAAGGCGAATACTCTACCATTACTAGAAACTGGAGTATGTATTTTGGAGGAATGAAGACAAAACAGAACTCCTATTTATTCCCCTTGCTTCCCTCGAGCTGACCAGCTCACAAACCCGTCAGTGTTGTGGTCCTCTGTGATAAACTTTGGGACCATATGTATCCAGACTACAAAGAGTGAGTCTTACCATTTTGAGGTTATCAGTTACCTGGATATTTCGACAGTCATCACACACAACAGATTTATGAATAGCTTAGGAATGTGAATTTCCCCTGCCTCAAACTAAATGGAAATTAATAATAGCAATTTGGATGTGGTTCGTTTTCTTCCAAGGTTTTGAAAATAGCAAACGGTCTTTAAGGTTTTTACTATGGCGAGAACAGTAGCAGTCGTCAGGGGAAGCCTCCTGTGTGGGAGTGAATGGAAAACGTAAGGCTTAAAAAGCAAATCATTGTCTTTGGAAATCACAGACTGCCTTTTTTCCTTCCTCAGTTCAGTGTGGAAAAAATGAGACAGTTTAAATTCTGCAAAGCCTGTAACATATTTGTGTGATGGTATTAATTGGCATCCAACATGGACAGGACTGAGCGACTGAACTGAACCAAACGGAATGTGGACAAGTGAGATTCTGTACATTGGCTTATTGGACTTTCAGTTCTATGAGTTGTTCTCTCTCAAGCCTCTGTCCTGTTTGTGATAATGTTAGCTTATTTTGTTTTTAATGGCTCCTATGATCCCAGCTGAAGGCAAAAGGAGAACAGGGCGGCAGAGGATGGGATGGTTGGATGGCATCACCAACTCAGTGGACATGAATTTGAGCAAACTCTAGAAGATAGTGGAGGACAGAGGAGCCTGGTGTGTTGTAGTTCATGGGGTCGCAGAGAGTCAGACATGACTTAACAACTGAGCAACAACAACAAAATGTTCTCAGCACTATTTTATGGGTCTTACATACATCACACACTTAACTGTCACAAGATCCCTATGGGGAAATTTCTAGTAATAGCCCCATTTTACAAAGAGAGAAACCAAGCTCAGAGTAAGTGATGGACATGCTCAAGGTCCCGTGGACCTGTGTGCAACAGCGCCCCGAACACACCTCTTCGTGAATGTTCCTTCCTGCCCTGTGTCCTTACTGTCACATCCCCAGGCATATGGGGATGCTGCCAGGATATGGGGAGCTGGCCCTGTGTCTCTCTGTTCTGCAAGCCGAGAGCCATGGTGAGCACTTACCAAGGGCTGGTGGTGATGCTATTTTACCATTTTCTCCAGGACTGGTTGTGACTGAAAGCCTAGGTATGGTCCCACTACTCCTGGGTATTATCTAAGTCTCCTGTTCCCATTTCCCCCAATCTGTCCCCATGTTGACTGCCCCCACCCCCACACACAGTGGGCAGCAATGTATTCTAATAGATAATATAAATTATAATAAGCCATTATCAAATCAGTCAATCCTAAAAGAAATCAACCCTGAGTATTCATCAGAAGGACTGATGCTGAAGCTGAAGCTCCAGTATTTTGGCCACCTGATGCAAAGAGCTGATTCCTTGGAAAAGACTCTGATGCTGGGAAAGATTGAAGGCAAGAGGAGAAAGGGATGACAGAGGATGAGATGGTTGGATGGCATCACTGACTCAATGGACATGAGCTTGAACAAACTCCAAGAGAGAGTAAAAGACAAGGAAGCTGGGGGTGCTGCAGTCCACGAGGTCGCAAAGAGTCAGACATGATTTAGCGACTGAACTACAACAAAATAACCTATAAACTATAGTGACCATTTTAGCAATATAGTAAAATAGGAAACAGTTGCATACTTACTCAAGACATGTCAGGCCCTGATCACTTGATATAGAAATCACCTGATATGAGCTGATTTCTTTAAGCCTCAAGATGTCTCCATGTAGGCCCTGAGAGTTTAAGTCACTTGCCCGAAGTGTCCTGTATTGATAGGAGCGGAGCTGAAGGGAGTCTAGCCTTCGAACCTGACTTGAAGAACTGGACACCATGCACACAGTCTCCTCATTTGGGCTTTGTGGTCCTATAACTGCCCACCGTATACCATTAAGCATTATTATAATATAGTAGCTGCAAAATTACATTTTGATGAAAACAGTTAAAGCAGATAGAAGATGTGTGGCCTAAGAAACAAATAAACATTCTTATTGCATGGTAGAGATACTGTGATATTCATTTGGGAATAGACCACAAACACTTATAGAGTCCACAAGGCAAAAAGTTGGAAGGAAATCAGTTCTGCAGAAAGTTCTGGGAGAAGCAGGGTCACTTGCCAACCAAATTAATAAGGACTGGTTACTGTCCATAGCATTCAAGGGCAACAGCATCCTAAACAGAGCTCCACGGGTACTGTGTCTCACCATTTTTTCTAAATATGTTTTATTTTTATGGTATTCGAGACTTTTGACCAAGGTCATTTTATTTTACCACCAATGGCTATTTTTGTGATGTGGCTGCATGCAAAAGCCATATACTGAAGAAGATTTTATGTGAAGATACAGTTTCAGGTCATAGGGGCGTTGTAAATAAAAGGTTCTTTGTTCCTGTAGGCGAGCATCAAATGTCAGTTTGGAAGCAATTGATTAATACTTCACAATAGTTTCTCTGGCTTATGTTTTAGGTACATTGCTTAACTTGAAAGCCAACTAACCCAAAACTCATGGTTCCTTTCCTTTATTTCATTTTGAACAATATCGTGAGCAATAAAATGCCACACAATACAGTGCAAGGAATTGGTGCTTCAGGCATCAAAAAGTTGAAAAAGAAACTATGAAAATGTATTTGAGCAGGTTCACAACAGACCGAGTAGCTGTAGTAATGGTTCACTTTGTGTCTTTTCCTAACATTAAGAAAACTCTTTGAACTTTCCTGTATATATATATATTGGAAACGACCCAGAGGTGGATAAGGAGACTATCATGCTAGAAATGATAAGACTGAAAATCATTTCTGGAGGAACTCAAAGGTTATTCTTTGGTTTAAACTAGTTTTTCTCCTACCTCATGACCTCAGAACTTGAAAGTTATTGTTTGCCCGCTTGAAATGTTCAAACTGTGTCAAACTTGAGCAAAAGTAATAGTAAGTAAAAGTAATAATGTCATATTTCTCATATGCAAAATAGAGAAAAGACTCATTATATTCAAAACCATTACTTCCCTCAATTATTTACACTTACAGATTTCAGAATTGTCTCACATCATCTGAGTTTCAATTCTGAGTGATTCTGACAATGATGAGAATATGATGTAGAACTGAGTCACAAGGATTTATGAAAATATTTAACTGAACATGTTTCTAATGTAAGAATTGTGATTTCCCGGTTTCAAGTGTCAAAGATATTCTTAAATTCATGTTAAGAATTTAAGAAACCTTTTTTCCCCCCATTTTTCATAACATCAAACATTTGAGATAAAAGTGAGAGTCCCTTTTTGTCCCTGCTCAGACTTATTTTCCTCTGCTCTCACCATCGTGAGTTTGGGTGCATCTCTTTAATCTGTCTTTGTGTGGTCTCTCTCCCTCTTACACGTACATGTGTGTGTTTGTATTTATATGCAATATTATTTAGTCTGTGTCTTAAAATTTTTTTCATAATCGAAGTCCTGAAGTATATGTCTTCTGTGCAGTATATGTTTTCCACTCTATATTTTGCTTTTGAGCCTGACCCATGTATACATTGGGTTTCCCTCAGATGGTAAAGACTCTGTCTGCAATGCAAGAGACCCAGATTCGATCCCTGCATTGGGAGGATCCGCTGGAAAAAGGAATGGCAACCCACTCCAGTATTCTTGCCTGGGAAATCCCATAAACAGAGGAGCCTAGTGGACTATGGGCTTCCCTCATAGCTCAATTGGTAAAGAATCCACCTGCAATGCAGGAGACCCCAGTTTCATTCCTGGGTGGGGAAGGTTCATTGGAGAAGGGATAGGCTACTGCTCCAGTACTCTCGGGCTTCACTTGTGGCTCGGCTGGTAAAGAATCCACCTGCAATGTGGGAGACCTGGGTTTGATCCCTGGGTTGAGAATATCCCCTGGAGAAAGGGGAGACTACAGTCCATGGAAGCTACAGTCCATGGAGTCGCAAGGAGTCAGACATGACTAAGCAACTGACCCTTTCACTTTATGTACATTACATATCGGGCTAATTTGCTTTAGCTGCCAAGTGGTGTTTTTCCATGTTATGTGATATATGATGTGGAATCCTACTATTATGGAGCAGAATTTATCTGTTTCCCTATTGTTGTTCCCTTAGGTTGTTTCCTTTGTTTTGCTACTGCCAGCATATAGGCAGGAACAGTCTGTATAAGTCTGTATAAGTATTTTTTCAATTGTAATAAAAAATGTTTCTTCATGTTTCTGTTGCACATAAAATTGAAACTTTTTTTAAAGAAATGAACAAAAAGTAAATATTATGTAACAGTGTGATGTGTAGTTGTGTGTAAAATCACCCATTACTGTGGATGAGTGGATAAATCTCAAAGGATGTGAAATGCAGGAGCACTGCCTTATTTGTGCTAGGGTGACCCGAGACGTGTTCTTCCAGCTCTAAACTGTGGAAATGAAAGATGGAGAAGTTGGAAATGCCTAATGAACTCAAATAATGGCATATTTCTGTATTTCTCAGTGTGACATTTATTCTGCCCAAGAAAACAACCCTCCAGCTTCAGAGTTTTAACAAAACTATGGTTTATTTCTCATTCATGTTGTGTCTTCTCTGGGTTGGCAGAAATTTCCCCAGCATGTGGTTACTCAGGGACCCTTCTCAACATAGGGCTTCACAAGGGAATGTGTGGAAATCACATGTCCACCCATCTGTGCTTCTGGCAGGAGGTGGTACATGGCCCCATCCACATGCAGGGTGGTAGAGAAGTGTGATCTTCAGTGTGCCCAGGAGTGGAGAGCAGGGCTTTGATGAGCATGGAAGAAACTTCCAGTGACTTATGCAATCTTATTGTTTCAAGTGGGAAGTAGCAACTGGATTTTCCTCCATGACTTTTTGTTGATGTTGTTTTGATTGGATGGGGGATTTTTTAAATTCTACAGTGATTTACAGTTTTCAAGAAAAGCTTCACACATACAATTTTGTGTAATCCCATGATAACCCTTCCCCCCTCCTTGCCCCTCCTTCCTACACTCTCTCCACTGGTAACAACTGTTTTCTTCTCTATTCCTGTGAGTCTGCATAATTGTTTGTTTTATTCACTAGTTTGTTGTTGGTGGTTCTTTTTTTTTTTTTTTGATTCCACATATAAGTTATACAGTCCATGGAATTCTCTAGGCCAGAATACTGTACAGTACTATACATTCCATGGAATTCTCCAGGACAGAACACTGGAGTGGGTAGCCTATCCCTCCTCCAGCAGATCTTCCTGATCCAGGAATCGAACCTGGGTCTCCTGCAATGCAGGTGGATTCTTTACTGACTGAGCTATCAGGAAAGCCCCATATAAGTGATACCATATAGCATTACAGAGAAGGCAATGGCACCCAACTCCAGTACTCTTGCCTGGAAAATCACATGGACGGAGGAGCCTGGTAGGCTGCAGTGCATGGGGTCGAGAAGAGTCGGACACGACTGAGCGACTTCACTTTTCACTTGCATGCATTGGAGAAGGAAATGGCGACCCACTCCAGTGTGCTTGCCTGGAGAATCCCAGAGACAGCAGAGCCTGGTGGGCTGCCGTCTATGGGGTCGCACAGAGTCGGACATGGCTGAAGTGACGCAGCAGCAGCAGCAGCAGCAGATAGCATTTGTCTTTCTCTGTCTGACTTATTTCATTTAGCATATTGCTAAGTCCATCCCTGTTGCTGCAAATGGAAAATTTTCATTCTTTTTTATGGCATATATCTGTTGATGGACACCCAGAATGCCTTCTATAAACAATGCTCTTATGAAGATTGGATGCACATGTATTTTTTAATTACTGGAATACCTAGAAGTGGAATTGCTGGGTCATATGTAGTTCTTTGAGAACTACATATTTTAGTTTTTTGAGAAACCTCCATATTGTTTTCCACATGAGATTGCATCAATTTACATTCCCACCAACAGTGTACAAGGGTTCTCGTTTGTCTACATCCTTGTCAACATTTGTTGTTTGTGTTCTTTTTGATGACAGCCATTCTGACAGGTGTGAAGTGCTACCTCGTTGTGGTTTTAATTTGTGTTTCCCTGATGATTAGCGATGTTGAGCATCTTCTCACGTGCCAGGAGTCCATCTGCATTTCCTCTTTGGAAAAAATGTCCACTCAGTTCTGCCCATTTTTTAAATCATGTCGTTTAATTTTTTTATATATATTGAGCTATATGTGGCCAAGTTATTTAACATCAATAAGATAGCTACTCCCCAGGTACCAAAAGATATAAGTGATTGTCATGCATTCGCACAGCCCTAGTATACAATAAGTACTTGGCAAAGAACTGAATTGGTAAAAGGAATGTAGTAGCATACAGATAGTCGTAAATCTTGAAGGCTGTACTATGTAAACATTTGGTCATGCCAGAAAAGTACTGTACTGGTTTCCTTGGGCTGCCATGACAAATTACTACAATGAGTGTCTTAAAATAAATTCATTACCTCACAGTTTGGGGACCAGAAGTGATAACTTAGGGTGAACGATATTGGATTCGCAATCTCTAAAGAAGATTTAGCTTCGAGGCCAGGGACTAGGCTTATCACTCAAGAGCTTTTGTGTAGCAGAGTTTTATTAAAGTAAGAAAAGGGACAGACAAAGCTTCTGACAAAGACAACAGAAGGCAGATGGAGAGTGCCCCCATCACTAGTCTTATCAAGGCCTTATATACTTTACCAGACCCACTCCCACAACATGCATCTTAAATGAACAAGATTAGATTTAACAATAGAAAGGTATTACCAGACCTACTCCCATAACATACTTCTTAAGATAACAAGATTGGTCAGAAAACCTTCTTGTTAAGGAGAAACATGTCCTCGAGCAAGATACATTGTTATATTGATTAAATCAAAGCCATGTAGAAAATGTCTTTTTCTCCTTGAGAGCCCCAGATCCCTTTCTCTTTCTAGAGGACTCCAGACCCCTTTCTCCTCCTCAGGAACCCTGGACTTCTTATCAACCTACCTATGAACTGACTCTCTCAGGAGTTCAAAATCACCTATGCTGACAGGGCTATGTTCCCTCAGTTTAATTCAGTCATTTCAGTCACTGAGTTGTGTCTGACTCTGTGACCCCATGGACTGCAGCACACCAGGCTTCCCTATCCTTCATCATCTCCTGGAGTTTGCTCAGTCTCATGTCTATTGAGTTGGTGATGCCATCCAACCACTTCATCCTCTGTCACCCTCTTCTCCTGCCCTCAATCTTTCCCAGCATCAGGATCTTTTCCAATAAGTCAGCTCCTCTCATCAGGTGGCCAAAGGATTGAAGCTTCAGCTTTAGCATCAGTCCTTCCAATGAATATTCAGGGTTGATTTCCATTAGGATTGACTGGTTTGATCTCCTTACTGTCCAAGGGACTTGCAAGAGTCTTCTCCAGTGCCACAATTCGAAAGCATCAATTCTTCAGCACTCAGTCTTCTTTATGGAGGAATACTAAGGAAAAAGTTTCCTTTCTTAACTCTCCCAGGTTCTGCTGGCTCCAGCCATTACTTGGCTTATAGTTCCATAACTCCAGTCTCTTGCTTCCATCTTCACAAGACCTTCACAAGACCTTCTCCTCTGTGTCTTTCTCCTCTAGTGTCTTTTATAAGGACATTGATCATTGAGTTTCAGAAGCTCTCATCTTAAGATCTTTACCTTAATTACATCTTTAAAAACCCTTTCCCATTAAGTAACCTTTCACAATTTCTAGGGATTTGGTGTGGACACATCTTTGGGGGGAAAAGGATACCATTCAACTCAGTACAATTTTGAAAACACTTTCCAGCCCTATATTATCGGCCACTTACTAACTGAACATACTTTGTAATTTTTTTTAAATATTAACTATAGTATTGCATTTATGTTTAAGGTGTTAAACCGTGCACTTAGTTGTTACTGCTTTATAATGATACACTTTTTGATGAAAGGAGGAGCTGCATCAGAGTGAATTTGTAATGTTATCATTTTAGGTATCAACTGTCTATAGCGCTCATCATTGCAAAACCATGTTTCACTTTGCTAAAATGGATTGGCTGAGGAGAAAGATGCCCTAAAACAGTCTCCTGAGGGGCTGCTCTTATCAATCATGGCTATTCTGAACACTCATTTATACCAGAATTGCCTTTTTCCTCAGCAAATGTATTCAGAAACCATTTCTAAGGTACAAATTAAAGTTCTAAAACCTACTTCTTGTTGTGAAACTGATGAGCTATTCATAGAAGTGCCTTGATCAGAGTAAAAGATCTAGTAAATAAGTGTAGAAAATCATTCTCAAAATGATACCTGTCAGTAATTGTCATATAGATTTCCCACAAACTATTGACATATAAAAAAGGGTATGTTAGAACTATTTGCATATATAATGAAAGCGCTGTTCATACTTAGAAATTTTAAATTTATTTATGTATTTTAAGGAGAAGGCAATGGCAACCCACTCCAGTACTCTTGCCTGGAAAATCCCATGGATGGAGGAGCCTGGTAGGCTACAGTCCATGGGGTTGCGAAGAGTCGGACACGACTGAGTGACTTCACTTTCACTTTTCACTTTCATGCATTGGAGAAGGAAAGGGCAACCCACTCCAGTGTTCTTGCCTGGAGAATCCTAGGGATGGGGGAACCTGGTGGGCTGCCGTCTCTGGGGTTGCACAGAGTTGGACACGACTGAAGTGACTTAGCAGTAGCAGCAGCAGCATGTATTTTTAAAAAAAATCATTTAAAATAAATTTATGTGCCCACCTAGGTACAATCTGCACAATATCTTTGGCATGTCATTTGCATGAGCCACCCTTTCTACCTGGGTGATTTTTATTATATGATATATTTCTAAAGTGGAAACTTGGGAACTGTATAGTTGGTGGGTGGTAAAGTGTTGTGATTTTCATATTACTTAATTTGAAATATAATAAACAGCTAAAAGGAACTGCTTATAAGGTATGTCTAGGAAAAGGTGTAGATTTATTTTATCTCTTTATAATGAAAATGGAGAAAGTTATATCTCTATTAGAACACCTTACAGAGTTTACATGAAACTATTCAGACTTGTGTTTTAAAATAGCTACAGTTGCGTAGAACTTCATGTGTGTAGAAACTGTCGTAAGTGATAAGTACAATAGATTGTGGTTTGTAAAAAAATCAGCTGTTCTCTTGAAAATTACTGAATGATTCCATTTATGACATGTTAATACCGGTGAATCCAAAGAGGTATATACCAAATAGATTAAAATTATGATTGTATCAAAGCGGGACCCCTTTTCCCAGTAAGAAATTAAAGGGAGCTCCATGGAGGCCCCACTACTAACTTAATGTACCTTTGCATCTTACAGCCTAGAGTCCTTTAATTTGTAACAAATTCATTATATCTATGTATTCTCTCTTTTACAGTTCAGCAGAAGAGCAGTTTCACTGGCAATCACAAGGTAAGGTACAGCTTGTTTTCTTTATTGAAGTATACTTGAATTACAGTGTTGTATGATTTATAAATATTAATATACATATTCTTTTTTGTATTCCTTTCCATTATGATTATTAGATAGTCAATCTAGTTCCTTGTGCTATATCATCGTTTCTTTTTGTTTGTCTGTTTTACGTATAGTAGGTTGTATCTGCTAATCCCAAACTCCTAATTTGTTCCTCTCCTACCCCTTTTCTCAATTGGTAATCATGTTTGTTTTCTTATGTCCATGGATCGTTTTGTTTTGCAAACAAGTTCGTTTGTATCATATTTTAGATTCCACACACAAATGATATTATAAGTATTTGTCTTTCTCTGACTTCACTCAATACGGTAATCTCTAGGTCCATCCATGTCGCTGCAAATGGCATTATTTCATTCTTTTTTACATTGAGTAATATTCCATTGTGTGCATATATATATATACACACACACACACCATCTTCTTTATCCATTCATCAGCTGATGGACATATAAATCAATACAGCTTCTTGATGAGCATATATACTTACTTCTACATATACCTCTATTGGTTAATTTTCTTAAGAACTTTAGAAAGAAACTTATAAAAACAAATTTGATAAAACATGACACTAAAATTAAGTGAAGTTGTTCTGAAAGCTCAACAGTTCATGGGAGTTAAGTTTTCCCAATTCCCTAGTAACTCTATGTTTTTCATGGACACATATAATTGGCTAGCTTTGGTTTTTAATAGTGGTTGACCAGGGGTTACAATGTGATACCTAATGAGAATTTCATAAAGGTAATAGCATCACTGACTCAATGGACATGAGTTTGAGTAAACTCTGGGAGTTGGTGATGGACAGGGAGGCTTGGTGTGCTGCAGTCCATGGGATTGCAACGAGTTGGACATGACTGAGTGACTGAACTGAACTGAATAGTTATAGTTACTATATTTTCGATTATTAAATGATAGTCTTAAGCTTTAATGTTGACAAAACCATGTGCTTGTTCACCTCTTTGAAATATTGTATTTCAGATGGTCAAAAAGATATCGAAGATGAGCTCACAACAGGTCTCGAACTGGTGGACTCCTGTATTAGATCACTACAGGAATCGGGAATACTTGACCCACAAGACTATTCAACAAGTGAAAGTAAGTCAAATGGTAATTAAGCGTGAAGACAATTAAAATATAAGAGCATATGTCATTACTGTTAATGAAAGTGAAGTGAAAGTGGCTCAGTCATGTCCCATGGAATGGGAGTCGACCCCCATGGACCACACAGTCCATGGAATTCTCCAGGTCAGAATACTGGAATGAGTAGCTGTTCCCTTCTCCTGGGGATCTTCCCAACTCAGGGATCGAACCCAGGTCTCCTGCATTGGAGGTGGATTCTTTACCAGCTGAGCCACCAGGGAATCCCATTAATATTAATATAGTTAAATCATGAGCCATATCCTTAGGACTTCAAGATGTGTTTATACTTATTTCATCAATTTTATTCCACTCTCATCTACTTCCTTCCTGCATTACCCCACACTAATTCACATTTGATTATAAACTCTCTTAAGTCAGTAACGGGGGCTTCCTTGATGGCTCAGATGGTAAAGAATCTGCCCACAATGCAGGAGATCGAGGTTCGATCCCTGGGTTGGGAAGATCCCCTGGAGAAGGGAATGACTACCCATTCCAGTATTCTTACCTGGAAAATCCCATGGACAGAGGAGCCTGGCGGGCTACAGTCAATGGGGTCACAAAAAGTCAGACATGACTGAGCAGCTAACATAACAAGTCAGTAATTAGCATCGAGATTTCTCACCAACTATTGACATATTGGTGATTTTCAACCAATTCTCTGACATCCTTTTTGGCATCTAGATTAGCAAATTGTATAAATTCATCATATAGTTGTTTTATCAACACACTGTCTGCTTTAAACTTAACTGTCAAGAGATTCTCAGGTGGTGCAGTGGTAAGGTATCTGCCTGCCAATGCAGGAGACTCAAGAGACACGGGTTTGATTCCTGGCTTAGGAAGTTCCCCTGGAGTAGGAAATGGCAACCTACTCTGATATTGTTACCTGGAAAATTCTATGGACAGAGGAGCCTTGTGGCCTACAGCTTAGGGATAGAGGAGCCTGGTGGGCTACAGTTCATGGGGTCGCAAAGAGTTGGACATGACTGAGCACACACAGTCAAGGCTTTACTCATATAGATGATTGTTGGTAGGGATCTTAAATGTTGGAGCAATTCTATACCAAAATAGAATTGTATAATGTATGCAATACTATTTAGTACAATGCTAGAGTACTATGCAAGAACTCTTTACATTTCTATGTTTAGCTATCTTCCATAGCTATATTAATCTCAAAAATATTTAAAGATTTTTTTTTCTACTTAATTATATGTTTTTCAACCAGAGTGGCTGAAACTTAGAAATAGAAGTTCTTTGAGCTGAAACAAGCCTCATTTTAATAAATCATAAAATTCTCTTGACCTATTTTAATAAAATCCCACAAAAAGCTAAAAATTAAATCATTAAAGCAGACATTACCCTAATAATTTCTACATCAGAAATCAGTGGAGCATTTTATTTCTTAATTTTGAAAAAGTATAATTTCCTTGAAAACCCATCAGTGTTTGCTATATAAAGGAAAGATAGAAGAGTGAGATAGCACGGTGATCCTGAAACCATTTAGCATACATATTAGTTCATTTCCTCTAGGATCTTTATAACATCATGACTCTTAAAATAACACCATCATGAATATGCTGGTTTAACCATATACATCCTCTCGTTAAAGCTTCTAAAGTCAGATGCATGAGTGTATTACACTTGTTCTCTGTATTTTATATTTTACAGTGTAAGATTGTTTCCTTTTGTTTATCAAAGCCTATAAAATATTTACTCTGGAGGGGCAGTTATAGTTAGAACTATTAATATATTAATTCATATTTGAGGCAATGTACTCTTTTTTCATTAGAGAGTAAGGAAAGCAGAAATAAAACTTCTTGGAAGGATGATATAGGCTATGTTATTTTTATATAATACTTTTATTACATATTATATCATAATTTTATTATGATTTTAGGAGAGGGTATACCTTTTATTCATGGAAAGTACAGAAAAAAGGAAGGAAGAAAAGAGTAATAAGCAAACAAGTTAAAATAGAAGTGATAAATCAATCTAGTACTACATGTAAGCATGCTGAATTCTCAGAAAAAAAAAAATTCAAATTTGTAGAAAATGAAGATAAAATCATGGAGTATGTTTAATATACATACTTATATTAATGAAGTAAATGTTGAAATAAATAGACATTTACTATTTAGACAAATACTAACAGACAAACAGAATAGACAAAGAAATGACAGCAAATACAACGACCACAAAGGGTAGGATTGGGAAGAATAATGTGAAATACAGTGGAATTTGCCACAGAATCACTAAGCAGGGTCAAAAGGAATTACATAGTGAAAATATATTAACTTATAATCATATGGTAAAATCTGGTGAACATACATGCACCAAACAACGTAACATCTGAATATTAAAAATGAAAGAGACTGATGAAAAATAATGTGAACATTTCTCAGAATCAGACTGAATAACAGAAGAAGCAGCCACAGAAAGTTGGATAAATAATTAACAAATCAACGCATTAGATGAATTTTTTAAAGGTATACTTTTTGAATAATAATAACCGTTTGCTTTATATGTCCAAGGAAAATTTATAAAAATTGATCAGCTAATGGGCTGTAAAGATAATTCTAAAAGTTATAAAGTATAGAAAGGCCCACATTCTTTTATAATAATTCAGTAAAATTAAAAGTAAACAATAAATGATAAGCAAAAATATATTGACATTAAAATTAAGAAACATACTTTTGGGTTTACCGAATCAAATGTGAAAGCAGGAAGAAAATTACATACTCTTTTACATTTACAAAGCAAATGAAATAGCAACATTTTATAATGAAAGCATAAGGGTATGGCAAAAAAATGCATTCAGAGGAAATCAAAATTTTATTATTAAAAATAAAAGATTATAGCTCTGCTACTGCTAAGTCACTTCAGTTGTGTCCGACTCTGTGCGACCCCATAGACATCAGCCCACCAGGCTCCCCCATCCCTGAGATTGTCCAGGCAAGAACACTGGAGTGGGTTGCGATTTCCTTCTCCAGTGCATGAAAGTGAAAAGTGAAAGGGAAATCGCTCAGTCATGTCTGACTCTTCGTGACCCCATGGACTGTAGCCTACCAGGCTCCTCCATCCATGGGATTTTCCAGGCAAGAGTACTGGAGTGGAGTGCCATCGCCTTCTCCAAATAATGAGCTCAGCATCCCTTTATTTTGGGACACCTTAAAAGAGCTAAATAAATCAGAATAAGCTAGGAAGATGGAAATAAATTATAAAAACAGTGCAGAGATAACGTAATATAAAATTAAAGAGTAGAAGAAAAAAATATTAGAGGAGATAAATAACCATATGAACTTTTTAAAAAATAACTTTGTCAACTAATAATCCCAATCATCCTAAATTTAATTTATTTGTTTGTTTGGCAGTGCTGGGTCTTCATTGCTAAGCTGGCTTTTCTCTAGTTGGAGCAAGCAGGAGCTTCTCTGTAGTTTGGTGCTTGGGCTTCTCGTTGCCGTGGCTTCTCTTGTTGTGGAGCTGGGCTCTAGGGCATCAGTCGTTGCAGCTGGGAGCTCAGTAGCTGCAGTTCCCTGGCTCTAAAGTGCAGGCTCAATAACTGTGACCCACGGGCTTAGTTGCTTCAAGGCATGTGGGATCTTCTTCGACCAGGGATCGAACCCATGTCTCCTGTATTGGCCAGTGGATTCTTTATGACTGAGCCACAGAGGAAGTCTGTGAATTTCTAAATTGAGACACTCTACACAGAGGAGAAATAGAATGTTTAGTGTTCACTTTTGCATTTCTGTAAAACATGTCCAAACATTACCTGCAAAAGATTTATCTTTATTACAGGAAATTTAAATATACTAGTAAGGGTTTTTGAAATAGATTTGCTAACTGCTGAGTTTTTGATTATCAGAAAGATTAGTTAGTTTATGGTATTATATACTGATTTATCTTTTTGAAGACTCCTAGGAGTTTAGTTAACTGTTCGTTTTTGAAGGCTCTGTTTCTTGTTTGAAGATTGTTGTTGTTGTTCAGCTACGAAGTCATGTCCCCATGGACTTTGCGACCCCATGGACTGCAGCACACCAAGTTTTTCTGTCCTTCACTGTCTCCCAGAGTTTTCGGTGATGTCATCCAACCATCTCATCCTCTGTTGCCCCCCTTCTCCTCCTGTAATCAATCTTTCCCAGAATCAAGGTCTTTTCCAATAAGTTGGCTCTTTGCATCAGGTGGCCAAAGGATTGGAGCTTAAACAAAGTAAAATTTAAACAAACAACAAGCCCAGGTGATTCAAATGCAGCTTGAAAGTTTTATGCCAAAGGGTCTGAATCACAGTAAACTGTGGAATATTGTTATTCTTAAGAAACATTGGTTCTTAACATTTTCAGAGTCAGTTTAAGACTGAATGAAGTAAAATTTAGGAAATTAATTTTAAAATATTGAGTAGATAATTATCATTTGAGGGATCAATTATAGCTTATTTTAAGTACTCAGAATATCAGAAAATAAAAATCCTAATTGCTATTTGTGTTTGTATCAGGGCCCAGATGGGAAATAGAGTCTTCTCAAAAAGAGTTTAAATGAAGAGAATTTAATTAAGGGTCCATTTACAAACGAGTGAGCAAGATTAAGGGAACAATCGATGCCTGAAGAAGTATCCGGGGAGTAGCAACAGATGGAAGCCCTTGCCACCCTTAGTCCCAAAGGAAAAATCGACGAACCAGTGCCAGCAGAGTCAGGAGGCATGGTTGGTGGGAGCAGAAGAATAAACATTCTAGCCTCTCTCTCCTCCTGCCTTTCACTGGCCAAGTCTAGTCTTAAATCAAGTGCCAAGGGACCCTTGTGATACAGTCTCTGTGGGGAGAAGGGCAGAGAATGAATACGGGGGAGCAAAGAGAATAATTGGCACAACATTCTACTCAGTTCTAGAACAACATGCCATTTTATATTTACATAGATGTAACGCATTCCTATGCACCAGTGCTTTGACATGTTTCATATAATTAGCACAAGCCCATCAGATTCTGCCCGTCCCTTGTTTTTGTGATGATTCAATCAATGGTCTCATTAGCTAGGACAGACATGAAATAGCTGATGCTAAATTGGACCTGGCACACTGCCCTTGAGAGCTGGAATCTTAGTCCTAACCTGAAAGAGACCAAAACACCACTGCTGCTGCTGCTGCTAAGTCGCTTCAGTCGTGTCCGACTCTGTGCGACCCCAGAGACGGCAGCCCACCAGGCTCTGTCGTCCCTGGGATTCTCCAGGCAAGAACTCTAAATACAGCCTAAAACCAGCTTCAAAAATGTACAGTGGCAACCAGTCTCAGCCCCTAAGCACTTAACATGTAATTCGTTGTGTTTAAAAGGTTTTGTTATTTTTCTTTCCAGGGTGGTCTGATTAAAATAAAATTTGAATTTTAGTAAACCCACCTTCTTGACCCCAAGGCAAGCAATAACTGCTGCAGTAATATGAACTACAGTGTCCCATACTTATCAGTGTGTTCCAACACTTTGCATTTTTTTAAAAAGTGCTATCATAAACAGTATGTAAATCATTTATAAAACCTTTGCTAGCCCACCACTATTCTATGGCTGCCAGCTGTGTAATTTCAGTTCTAATAAATACATGACATGGAGTCACTGGAAGAATTGCTGTTGTTTTACTGAAAAAAAAAAAGGGTTATTGACAGAGGCTCAGGGCCATTGCGGAGAAGGCAATGGCACCCCACTCCAGTAATCCTGCCTGGAAAATCCTATGGATGGAGGAGCCTGGTAGGCTGCAGTCCATGGGGTCACTAAGAGTCGGACGTCACTGAGCAACTTCACTTTCACTTTTCACTTTCATGCATTGGAGAAGGAAATGGCAACCCACTCCAGTGTTATTGCCTGGAGAATCCCAGGGACAGAGGAGCCTAGTGGGCTGCCGGCTATGGAGTTGCACAGAGTCGGACACGACTGAAGCAACTTAGTAGCAGCAGCAGCAGGGCCATTGATGTTGGGAAAGATTGAAGGCAAGAGGAGAAGAGGGCAGTGAGGATGAGATGGTTAGATATCATCACCAACTCAATAGACATGAGTTTGAACAAATTCTGGGAAGTAGTAAAGGGCAGGGAAGCCTGGAGTGCTTCAGTCCATGGGGGCACAAAGAGTCAGATACAACTGAGTGACTGTACAACAGCAGCAACAGGGCCATTAGCTTCTCATATAATACACAGCTTGACTCAAACTATATGTCATGGACCAAGCATGTTATTTGATCCACGTGTCCTTGGAGATAAAAACTCAGAGATAAAGGTAATGATGTCTTAGCTAAAAATTATTAAACACATTAGTAATTCAAAATCAGAGAGGCAATATACTTCTTGTGGGGGGTGGGGGATGGCTTATATGTTTATTTGTTGTTGTTTATTCACTATGAAGAGTTGACTCATTGGAAAAGACTCTGATGCTGGGAGGGATTGGGGGCAGGAGGAAAAGGGGACAACAGAGGATGAGATGGCTGGATGGCATCACTGACTCTATGGACATGAGTCTGAGTGAACTCCGGGAGTTGGTGATGGACAGGAAAGCCTGGCATGCTGTGATTCATGGGGTCGCAAAGAGTCAGGCACAACTGAGTGACTGAACTAAACTGAACTGAACTGATTCACTAAGTCATGTCCAACTCTTTTGCGACTCCATGAACTGTAGCCTGCTAGTCTCTGCTGTCCATGGGATTTCCCAGGCAAGAATACTGAAGTTGGCTGCCATTTCCTCCCCCAGGGGATCTTCCCAACCCAGGGATCGAATCTGGATTTCCTGCGTCTCCTGAACTGCACGCGGATTCTTTACCACTGAGCCACTGGGAAGCCCCCTTCTGTGTTTATAGATAGTGTTGTTGAACATCATGAAATAATAATTATTTGTTTCTGTAGCACTTGGACAAATTGAAATTCTACCACATCCTTTAAAATCCCAGCATTCAGTAGGAAGGAAATCTTAGGAGCTTAATATATTCTGAATATTATGGCAAAAAAGGGAATGTTATTTAATTGAGTTCTCAATTCAGAATATATTCAAAAAATTAAGAATCAATCGTATAGGTTACTATTCTGAGCAGGTGAAATCTAAATAGAATGATCATATATAGTTTGATAGAAAGGAATATATTACTTCCTCTTGATTTACAGCCCGTCATCTTCATTTAATTACTGCGAATATGCTTAATTCCATGAGGTGGAAAAACCGTGAGAGATTGGGTTATTAAAAATGCTATAAAATATAACCCCTTACATTCTTATGGAATAATAATAAAGATAAGAGACAACCTTGGGAGGTGAATATTTTTGCAATTCCTGGCAAGCATGGCAACAAAGGATTCAGAAGTGGTTTGGAAGGATGACACTTTCATAGAGATTAGAGTAATCAAGATGATAACTATATAAATAATGTGACTCACTGTTGATAATCTGATAGGGTGGAAACAAGATCCTCAGTTAGACCTGATGGGGTGCAGAGCCTCTGGGTAGGTAGGGGTCCAAGGCATCCTGCCCTTGGAGCCACAAGATCTAGATTCCAGCCCTACTGTCCCCTCACTCCACAAGTGGCTAAAGACTGTCACCTGGGCCCAGAGACCCCAAGTCCCTTCCTGGGCATGTATTTATTCAAGTTAATTGAGTACATCCTTGGTTGTTCATTCCTTGTATTACTTCATCATATACCCTTTGGTCCAAAGTTTTTGAAATACAAACAAGCCAATCTCTGCTCCAGAAGTTGGTCAGAATTGAAGCCTGAAATTGTCTGATGCTTCACGCATCCTTTCCTTTCCTTTCCAGGTTCACACCCACCTACCCCACTACCTTTGGTGTTACAGAGCCCATGGAAAGTTGGCAGGGGACGGTATGAACAAAAGTGAGGGAAAACACCCAAGTAGCATACAGGGTACAGAGTAATATCCTCCAGAAAGCTGTCATTATCTTTCCTTCCAGACTGGACCTTTACCTCTTCTTCAGTTAAGTTCTTTCTCTTATATTTCTTTCTGGGCTTCTCTAGTGGCTCAATCAGTAAAGAATCCATCTGCAAAGCGGGAGACCTGGGTTCAGTCCCTGGGTTGGGAAGATTCCCCTGGAGGAGGGCATGGCAACCCACTTCAGTATTATATTTCTTTCTATCACAGATAGATAGAAAGATATATGTCTTTCTATCACATAGACATTTGAGAAGCATGTTATAGCTTCTGCAAAGAGATCACCAGCTCAGAGGCAGACCTGGGAAATGAAGGGATGGGCAAACACCTAAAATATCAACTGCTCCTTATCTATTCCCTAAGCAGGAGGAAAAAAATGCAAATTTCTCATTAAATACATCATTCTCAGCTGTATTCTCAGGGTCTCCTGGAATCAAGCACAGAGTTTAGAGCCTGGCAGAGATTTTTAATGAAAACATAATTGGGTTCTGAAATTGCCAAGGCACCCTAGGCGCCCCACATGCAAATATGAGGGTCAGATGAAAGCTGGTAGATGTGAAGAAACAGAGAGAGGCAGAAAGCTCCCGTGAGAAAGTCAAAATAAGCAGACTTTTCCCTGGGACACAGTGGAGCGTGGGGTCCCCTGGTAATACCTTATGAAGACATCTTATAGGATTTCCCTAGAAGTAATTGGCACTGACCAAATAATAAGTCACTTCAACAGCAACTGATGACATCAAATCTTAGTATACTAGGTTTTGATTGTAAAGCTATAGGCACAGATAGGTGTTATATTCTTTTTTAAAACGTCTGTTTCAAGCCCAGGTGGCACCAGTGGTAAGGATCCTGCTGGCCAATGTAGGAGACATAAGAGGTGTGGGTTTGATCCCTGGGTCCAGAAGATCCCCTGGAGAAGGAAATGGTAACCCACTCCAGTGTTCTTGCCTGGAGAATCCCACAGACAGAGGAGCCTGGAGGGGTACAGTCAATAGGGTTGCACAGCATCGGACAGGACTAAAATGATTTAGCATGCAGCATTTAAGCACTTATTAACAACGGCACAAAAGTCTCTGCCCTTGGCATTTATGTAATGGGCAGAAAAGGCTGAAATTGAGCACTGTAAATACTACAAGGTCAGATAGGTAATTACTCCCAGCAGTGACAAAGCCCGTGGGGGTAAAGCAGGGCAGAGCTTCCCAGAGTGTACTGGGGATTCCAGGGGATCCTCAAGAACCTTTCAGGGATTGCAGAAGTACCCGTTTTTACAATAATCCCACGATACCATCCACCTTTCCTTACTCGTTCTTACACAATCAGAGAATAAGAGTCACACAGAGAACAGGTTTGTGATTACCAAGGAGAAGGGGGTGGGAGAGGGATGGACTGGGAGTTTGGGATTAGCAGGTGCAAACTATTGTATATAGGATGGATGAACAACATGGTCCCACTGTATGGTCCCATGGAGAACCATAGCTCAGTTCAGTCGCTCAGTCCTGTCTGACTCTTCGTGACCTCATGGACTGCAGCACGCCAGGCTTCCCTGCCCATTACCAACTCCCAGAGCTTGCTCAAACTCATGTCATTCGAGTTGGTGATGCCATCCAGCCATTTCATCCTCTGTCATCCCCTTCTCCTCCTGCCTTCAATCTTTCCCAGTGTCAGGGTCATTTCTAGTGAGCCAGTTCTTCCCATCAGGTGGCCAAAGTATTGGAGCTTCACCTTCAGCATCAGTCCTTCCAATGAATATTCAGGACTGATTTCCTTTAGGATGGACTGGTTGGATCTCCTTGCAATCCAAGGGACTCTTAAGAGTCTTCTCTAAAACCACAATTCCAAAACAACAGTTCTTCAGCACTCAGCCAGCCTTCTTTATGGTCCAATTGAAAAAACTACTGGACTACTGACTACTGGAAAAACCATAGCTTTGACTAGATGGACCTTTGTTGGCAAAGCAATGTCTCTGCTTTTTCATATGCTGTCTAGGTTGGTCAATATCCTGTGATAAACCATAATGGAAAAGAACATGGAAAGGAATGTACATATATATGTATGTGTGTAACTGAGTCATCTGGCTGTGCAGCAGAAATTGATGCAACGTTGTAAATAAATTATACTTGAATAAAGTAAGTTAAACAAACAAACTAAAACAGACTGAGAATCACGCACAAAGAGCGTTCAGTGAAGCTTCCTGGAGGCTGCGTGGCACGTGGTAGCATCTTTGCTCTGATGGCTCCTGGAAAGTGTGTGATACAACCTTTTCTTTTAAATACTTTCCAGTTTTGGTGTCCTAAATAGTATTCTACATCACTCATATGGTGAATAAAAGCTCTTTGAGGCATGTGGGATCTTAGTTCCCTGACTAGGGATCGAACCTGAGTCCCCTGCAGAGGAGGCACAGTCTTAATAGGACCTCCAGGGAAGTCTCCAAACCACTCTAGTTTTGAGGGAATGATGCAAGGGCCAGGAAGTCATTCTTTACTTGATTGGGAATCTGAATAAATGTGTGAGCAAACCATGCAAATATTTAGGAAAAAGTCTGTGGTTTGCATAAAATCAAAAATTAGTTCTTTAAGCTAATGTAATTTCATTAATACATTGAAATTTTTTCAAAATTTAGCTTTTAAATTTTGTTTTCTTCTAAAGCGATTTGTATTAGTTTTCTATTTCTTTTCACAATGAGTGATAGTGAGAAGTATGAATCTATTATCTTTGTTAATTTATAAAGAGATACATATAATGATTTTCCTCATTTTTGTGTTACATTAGTTTTTTTAATGGTAAATAAGACAAAAGTTTATAAGGAAGTAGTTGGGGACTAGAGCAAGCTATAAAAATACCGTTCTATGACTAAAACAACATGTAAAATCCCATGCACAATCAAAGTCTTGAGCTGTACATTTTAAAGGGAAGTTATATATTTGAAGTTTTTATTTTGTAATAAATGCTATTTTGTTCATTTCCCTCCATTGTATACAGATGTAAAGACACTGACTTACTATATTTAGGGTAAGAGCTTTATCCATTTTTCATTTATTCATATACCAAGTCAAACTTGAGAAAGCAGACTAGTTAGATCAGTAGTATTGGTTGAATCTAAATCAGTTTAAAAACTAAATGACTGCTTCTCTATTCTTGGGACCTTCCAAGTTTTCATTTTCATGTAAAGCATTATACACTGAAAGCAGCTGACCAGAGAAAACAGATATTCTGAAGGAAGAGACTCAGAAATCAAATTTAAGAACACATTTGCTGGGAGTCCCCCAGGGGTCCCGTGGTTTAGACTTCACCTTCCAAAGCAGGAAGTGTAGATTCACTCTCTGGTCAGGGAACTAAGATCCCATTTGTCTTGCAGCCAAAAAAACAAACAAACAAAAAATAAAACAGAAGTGATATTGTAACAAATTCAAGAAAGACTTTAAAAGTGGTCCACTGTGGGGAAAAAAAAAACCACATCCGCTAGTAGAACAGGCCCTAAGCTTTGCTGTGTAAGAAGCTGCTTGAGTTTCTGCCCTCAGTTATGTTAGGGATGGTAGATGGACTGAAATACTGGTTTTAGATTAATGCCCCAGTGAAACGCCTTTTCAAGTTACTAGTGAAGGGCAGGAGAAGACAACCAGTTCATCACTACTCATCGTCACGCAGTGCTCAGTTGTATGCAACTCTTTGTGACCCCATGGACACCCGCCATGCTCCTCTGTTCATGGGATTCTCCAGGCAAGAATACTTCACTACTGTACTCTGCACAGTTCTGTAAAGCACAGCCACTCAGAGGATGCCTGCATGTGACAATGTGCGCCAGACGCAGGAACTAACTTAGTTAGGTAACTGGACGTGCGAACACATGTTTTGTGTCTTTGAAAGTTTGCACGTTAAAGGTTCCTATATATGGGACTTACTGTATATAATAATTTCCACTATTTCCTTTCTTCTTACTCACTCACCATTTTCCTTTTAAAAGATTCCCCCCTTCTTTTTATTTGTTGTTGCTCTAAAAATTTACTCTCATTTAAAATAATACTTAACCTTCACATTATTCTCAGCCTTCCACAAAGATTGCATAACAAGAGGGTAGACATGAGTCAAATTCTCTGACAGTTGTAGTTACATGTGTGAGTCTTGTTGGCTTTATATTTCATGGTCTATGTAAAGATAAGATTTTTATATCGTTTTGAAAGAGCCAGTTAAGCCAAAAATAAAGAATGTTTCTAAACTTCCTGATAAATGGAAATCTTAACAGAACTGCCTTTGTTGTGTATCCAGTCCTAAACTTGTCAGTCTCAATTTGTGTGTTTATTATTCCTGATTAGCCTGAATTAACAACCTAACAAAGCATTCATTGAGCGTCTGTGTGAGACATCGCCTAGATCTCTTAGCTGTTTATTTTAGTACATTTCTTGTTAATAATTCTTTTCTTCTGATGGTAAAATAATCCCTAGGAATTAAATTGATATTGTCACCACTTAGAGACCTTGTCTCATTCTTGTGGCTTCAACTTCTACCCCTGATGACTCAGATAGCTGCATCTCTGTTCTAAAATTTCATTTATATATAACCAAACTTTGATCTGAGCTTCCCTGGTGCCTCAATGGTAAAGAATCTGCCAGTAATGCAGGAGATGTGGGTCCTATCCCTCGGTCAGGAAGATACTCAGGAGAAGGGAATGGCAACCTACTCCAGGATTCTTGCCTGGAGAATCCCAGGGACAGAGGAGCTTGGTGGCCTACAGTCCACGGGATCTCAAGAGTCGGACACAAGTGAGCAACTAAACCACCCACCACCACCAAACTCTGATCTTGGAAATTAAGATCTCAAAAGATAATTTAGTCTGTTAGAGACAGTTTGAGAATCAAGCCCAGAGTGCCTTTCTAACTATGTCAACTCCCACCATCTCCAACAACTCTGTAATTTAAAAAATGAAGCCTGTCTTTCCCCAAAGTATCAACTCCCCAACACAGGTCTCCTCCTCCTTCATATGGCATGTGAGGGGAGCTTTTGCTTTTTCACCTCGCTTAGTGAATATTTATTGCTTTCTGGGACAGATGTTCCACTGAAACAGACCATAATTAGCATCAGCTAATAAATCACCTTAAACCTTGTAGAAACAGAAGGTGTGTGCCTGATCTTAAGAGTGCTGTCCTGTCTGCTCGGTTTTCTAGAAAAGACTTACTTTGCACCATGGGCATCTTCCCTCCACACACTGCAGTGTTAGCGAGATCGTTCGAGCGGCCAGCTAAAGAGCGTCCAGGCATTTGGGCTGGCCTTCCCTTCCTGTCTACTAGTCCCAAAGTACCAATGAGCTTTAAAAAATGTCTCTTAAATGCACGATTTTCCCTTCCTTCCTACCATGGCCATTACCCCAATTGAAATTTCCTCCATTTCTTCTGGTTTCCTTTTTCTCCACTCCACAAAATCCATGGTCTCTAGTGTCTCCAAGTATCTGAATGCAGCAGCTTTCACATAAATGTTCAGACTCCTTGTTTTTACTTTGTCACTCTCCTTCCAGAAAACCTATTGCTGTGTGTGTGCACTTGCTAAGTCTCCTCAGTTGTGTCTCTTTGCTATCCCATGAACTGTAGCCTGCCAGGCTCCTCTGTCCATGGGATTCTCCAGGCAAGAATACTGGAGTGGGTTGCCATGCCCTCCTCCAGGGCATCTTCCCAACCCAGGGATCGAAACTGCATCTCTTATGTCTCCTGAATTATCAGACAGGTTCTTTACCACTTGCTGTGTAAGACTACAGATTTCTCTGCTGAAATTCCTCAGAGTCTATGCAGAGTATTAAGGCAGCAGAGATTGGGGTATGGTTAATTTCCCCAGGGCAATCAGACATCCGGGCAGGCTGCATGGAGGAGGTGACATTTAAACCACAAGTTTGAGAGTGGGTTTCAAGGTTGACAAAGAATGGAATTTCAGGTTAAGAGAGAACTTTCTCTTCCTTATCTCTTGTCTCTGACCCTAGGTTTTGTTTGGTTCAGTTTTTATTTCCAAGCCATTTTAAGGATCTTTGCCTGTGTGTCCTGTTTTAAGAGGGAAGCTTAGAGGGTGTTACGGGCTTCCCTGGTGGCTCAGACGGTAAAGCGTCTGTCCGCAATACTAGAGACCCAGGTTCGGTCCCTATGTAGGGAAGATCCCCTGGAGGAGGAAATGGCAACCCACCCCAGTATTCTTGTCTGGAAAACCCCATGGACGGAGGAGCCTGGCAGGCTACAGTCCATGGGGTCTCAAAGTGTTGGACACGACTGATCAACTTTACTTTTACTAGAGGGGGTTGAAAGAAAACACTGATATATGGATGGGACAGAACTAGAATCTGGTTTTCAGGACAGATTCCAGTCAGGGTTTTATTCTCAGGCCACGTGGCTCATTAATTAGATAATTAGATAATAATACTAATAACTGACATTTGTGTAGCAGTTTACATTTTTTCAAGCACTTTCACATCCATTATCTCATTAGGTGCTCAAATTTGCAGAGATTAAAATTTTAGAGCACAAATAATGAAGTGTGATAAGAACAGGCACTCTGAAGCCACACTGCCTTGCTTGCACCAGGCATGCCATGACTACTGTGTGTTCTCAGGCAGTGGGACCCTCAGCAATGTCAGTATACATGGGGATTTCTGCACTTTTATTGAGATCTTGTTAGGATTCTAGGGATTAATAGGCATAAGCTGCTCAGGACAGTCCCTGGAATTTAGTAAACACTCAGGGAAGGGGAGCTGGCTTGCTATCCTTGGCTTCATCATCTATGATGTCATACAGGAAGAAATGGACTAGAGCCCACCAGATCTTCCGTGTTCTGGCCCTGGTTTTTTTTGTTTGTTTGTTTGTTTTTTTCAATATACTCCCACTCCAGCTGGCATGATTGCAATCCAAATAATTACTTGGGAATACTACTTTGTAAACCTCTGGCCTTTTCTCTGTTATCACAAAGTACATAGATTAATTAAGGTTTACTGTTTTCTGAAACTGATGTTTAGCTAAAGCAAAAAAGAATTAACAATTCTAAATGAAGTCTTTTTAAATTCACTTAAAGGGGACTTCCCTGGTGGTCCAGGGGTTAGGAATCCAGCTTGCAATGCAGAGACCACAAGTTCGATCCCTGATCAGGGAACTAAGAGCCCATTTTCCTCGGAGCAGCGTAAGCCCACACACCACAACTACTGAGCCCTTGAGCCGCAACTGGAGAGTCCATGTGCCACAACAATAGGTCTCGTGTGATGTGATTAAGACCTGACACAGCCAAATAAATAACTTTTTTCTTAAATCCATATAAAGAAAATGAGTGCACATGAGCAGGAAAACTAAAATATCTGTGGTGTTGGAGAAGACTCTTGAGAGTCCCTTGCACTGCAAGGAGATCCAACCAGTCCATTCTGAAGGAGATCAGCCCTGGGATTTCTTTGGAAGGAATGATGCTAAAGCTGAAATTCCAGTACTTTGGCCACCTCATGCGAAGAGTTGACTCATTGGAAAAGACTCTGATGCTGGGAGGGATTGGGGGCAGGAGGAGAAGGGGATGACGGAGGATGAGATGGCTGGATGGCATCACTGACTCGATGGACGTGAGTCTGAGTGAACTCCAGGAGTTGGTGATGGACAGGGAGGCCTGGCGTGCTGCGATTCATGGGGTCGCAAAGAGTCGGACACGACTGAGCGATTGAACTGAACTGAACTGAATTTAAGGAGAAACTGACTATATATTTTAGTGTGTGTTAGTATGACTGGTAAATGATTCTGAATTTTTAATGCAAGAAACGAATACTTCTGCCTTTCTATCTGCTGGTGGAATTTTAATACCCAGTCTCTTCCTCCCTCCTGAACATCCCAAGAAATCCTCTTACGTTGTCCCCATCTCCCAGTGGATTCACATCATATCCTCAAGGATGCACCCTCATTTTACCTCTAACCCAAGGAAGACTTCCCTGGTGGCTCAGACAGTAAAGCGTCTGCCCACAATGTGGGAGACCCAGGTTTGATTCCTGGGTCAGGAAGATCCCCTGGAGGAGGAAATGGCAATCCACTCCCGCACTGCTGCCTGGAAAATCCCATGGACGGAGGAGCCTGATAGGCCATGGGGTTGCAAAGAGTCAGACAGGACTGAGCGACTTCACTTTTACTTTCACTTTCAAGCAAGACTTCATGGGAAGTCATAAGGTTGTGAGGGGAAAAAATCATCATTTAAAGCCCCAAACTATAAATGTTTCTGAAATCTGTGAAAAATTTGAATTTTCTACCCCAGTGCACAATAATGTTAATAAAGCTAATTGAGTCAGTTATACATAAATTTTATTATAAAGAAATTAAGAATTGTCTTCTAATTTTCACCTGTTTCATATTCTTGTATATCTGTGCTCTCTAAAATTGGAGTGAATAAACGCCATTCACTTGAAACCTAGTAATCAATGAGAAAACGATTCTAAATGCATGCAATGTTTTGGCTATTGCCCTGTTTTGCCCTTGCCAGGTGCTATGTCAGGGTTGTAATATTATGATATATTGCTCATTCTTGCAATTACATTTGTCAGACTACATCTAGGCTCCATGCTTGAGATATGTGAACAAAGTAATGAGACAGAGAATCTTTGTTTGTTTTCATGGAGTATTGATCAGATGCACCACTGATTCTATAAAAGAGCAGATTTGATTATTTCATAATGTATATTTCAGGAGCACATAAATCATATTTTTAATTGAAATTGCTTCGAAAAGGGGCTTTCAGTGGCCGCCTTTCTATCCTGCCTGGAGAACATTTGTAGGTTTCTAGAGATAATCTTATGAATCTCTTCAGAATTGACAAGTTTGTTTGACTTGCTAATTACATATGCAAGTAAGTTCATCAGAGCAAAGTCATGCCATCTCTTTAAAAGACAAATAACCAGGACATACAGTGTTTTGGCCTTATAGACTGTTAAATTAGTTATTTGAAATTAAAGAATTTTTAAAATTGTATTGACATTTCCAAAAGTATGTGCACTCTTGTATATCTGATTTGGCTTTCATTGCCATGGAGATGTATTGTTGGGCGGGGGGCGGGAGCAGGGGTGGTGCGTGGCCAGTTCAAAGCATTGTGTCAGGGTGGACGGTCCTGAAGGAAATAGCCAAAGAAGTCTCAGTGGGAAGCCGCCCATTGTTAGGTACAGTGCTGACCACTCACCATAAAGGGCCTCTGTTTTTCTGCCATAGCTCACTCCCCTCCATTGAGCAGTGACCTTCAGAAGGGTAGGGACCAAGGGGAAAGCCCTTGGCTACAATTCATTGCTGTCTTCCTAGCACCCACCCCATCCTTCTAATTTTGCAGCCAGTTCCTACCTCTGCCCCATCACCAATCCCTCTTCCCTTCCAAAGGCTCTACCATGTCTCTGCCTGCCCATTACCTGGACATCAGAGACCAGCCCTTGACTCCGTCTTCATGCCTGACAGTTTCCACAGCAGCAGTGGGGAAAATATGTTCTTGGCATCCAGAATGAAACTCTGAATGTGTTCCCCATAGGTGCATCGTAGCCCTGGTGATTAGCCCTATAATACCATCAGTATGGACTAAATGACTTTTTGCAAGCTATTGCAAACTTCGCCATCTGGTATAGACAAATTTCTTGGGACTCTATTTTTGAAATTACAAGGAAAGGGATTGCAATTGTACTTTTGCTATGCCCTTCATGATGAAATTGGGACTGGATGAAAATGGTTTTATTTCCTTGCTTGACTTTTTTTCCAGAAACTGTATAGATTCCAAAATACCAAGTCTTACCTGTACTAACTAATCATCTTAGTATTCAATTTCTGATGATGAAAAAGTATTTTGCATTGTTTAGAAGTTCCATCAGGGAATTAGAGGGAAGGGGGAGGTCTTAAATGCAGAGGTTATATGAACCGATCCTTATTAAGAGAATAAATTGTTTTCCTGGAAAAAAAAAAAATTGGCCTATATCATGTCAAATCTGCAGTCTCATTTGAAATAAAAAGCCATGTTCTATTTTAAAAAGAAAGAAGGAACTTGAAATTTGCTGATGCTCCTTAGAAATGATAGTATAGTCTAAAACAGCCAAAGAGGAAGATTAAGGATGGGATTATGAATCGAACCCAGGTCTCCAGCATTGCAAGCAGATTCTTTACCATCTGAGCCACCAGGGAAACCCCTGTATATAATCACCCTCCTTCAAAAAAGGAGTGACTTTGTCCTATGGTTGAGATAACATGAGAGAACTTGAGCTGCCAAGTCCCTCACCCTCACCCAACTCATTCTACTTACCCCAGTCCCCTCTCAAACACACGTACTAGAAAATAGTAATACACTTACACTCTTCTGTACTTCTTTTCATCCCCAAAGTGAGTATGAAATTTGATTAAAGAAAATTTGCTTACAAAGGAAATGGGCAAACTGTTGCAAAGATCTCATCTAAAAAGAAAGAAAATAAACCACATTTTCTTGTACGAAGTATAATTAAATAATGAGGCCAGGAATTCCTTTCTCCATCTCTTGCAGGGTCAGCCAGCTTAGCAGCACCCGTTTAAACACTGTATCTTCCTTTGTTCTTCTGTTGTGCATTGCTGTGATGGCAAAGATAACTAGCCCTCAGAGATCATGTGAGATCAGGTTAAATTCTACATTGTATGAGAGCTATTAATATTTTACACACTGTCTACCCTTCAAGCTTTGAGTATTACATCACTATTTATACAACAGAACTTGTTACTGATTGGAAGGTTTTGAGTGTTCAAGCATCCTATTAATACAGTAGGAGATATATTAATGCAATTAACATGTACCAAAAGGAAGACTTTTAAATTATTTCAAATGTTTCCAACATTGTCTGATCCAAAAATAAGTACTTGATTAACTAATTTGTCTTGTAAGAAATGTCTCTATGTAGGTCAGAATGAGATCATTTGGAAAAAAAAAAATCTACTCTTTGGAGAACTTTTACACCACAAAAAAAAAAAAAAAAAAATCTCATTTAAGAGCTGGAGTAGAATTATATAGTCATTTTAGTTCTCAGAACTCAAAGCATAGATGGCTGGACTCATGCCTGTGTGATAATTCTAGGCTACTCTCAATAAATAATACATGTCATTTCTGCTTCACTGAGGCTGTCACTTACTGCTCTAAATGACTTTCAATGCAGGGCCCAGCCTGCTGTCCCAGAGTGCACTTCAGCTCAATTCCAAACCTGAAGGGTCCTTCCAGTATCCAGCCAGCTACCATAGCAACCAGACCCTGGCTCTGGGTGAGACAGCCCCGTCGCAGCTCCCTGCCCGCAGCACACAAGCCCGAGGTGCGGGCCAGAGTTTCAGCCAGGTACGTGCTGGGGATGGGATGCTCTGCCGTGCTGGTCCTTGGGCTCCAAGGGGTCAAGTGGGAAGCAGGGCTGTCAAATGGCTGTGGTGTCCCCTCCTGCCTTTTTTACAAGTTCCCTGCAACTTTGGAGAGACGCTTTCGGTGCTATGAGTGAAGGAAATGAATAACACAATACAATTATAGAATAATTCGAATTACAAGCATCTGTTTTGCAGGATATGTCTGTCAATTGTTCATGCTCTTTCTGCTTTATATATACTTACCTAGGTGAATATGCAAATGTGTGTCTAGTTCTATTTCTGTGTTGATTATAAATATGACATGCGTGATGAGTTTGTGAGGATACCTGAAACACATTCTCTTTCCTTAAAAAAAAAAAAGCGTGAAATTATTCTTTGGGGTTAATCATATAAAGGAACATAGTATAAATGCATCATCTCATATGCATATACAGAACTGTTCTGAAAATAATTGTGGTTGAGTTGGAATAGTTACACTTTGTCAAGTTTGATTTTGAAATGTGCCCTCAGTTGTTTCCTTAAGATGTGTACTTGCTCTTGTGGTTTTAATGCACACACTTAGCTGCAGTTAAAATCAACTCTTGGTAAAAAGAAGTGGCTACCAACCCCAATTAAAAAATATTGTTGTAAATGTTGTGATATATACATGTGTGTGTATTTATGTATGTGTGTGTGCTACCTAATACTTTAGTTTTGATAATTTGGGGGGTGCAGGCTATATTCAGTCAACCCACCAGAATTAATATACTGGAGAGCTATCTTGTTATAAGCTACTTTATACTTATTTTTTAGTATAAAGGGATATGAGACCCTCTTAATCTCTTTGCATCATTCCTGGAATGAAGAAACCACAACTCCAAAAGCACCCCTTAAACTGACAAGTTTAATTTCATCCTTTCTGCATTTATTGGGCAGTTCCTCTTCCAGAAACCCTAGCCCAGGTACACTACCTACCCCAAGCTCCTGCAACAACCAACCCATCTCTGTCACCAATTCATTGTTATTATGCATCCGTGTGTTTTCCCAAAAACACTGAAAACCACTTGAGGGCAGGGCTATTTTCCTTTTTTAACACCATCCACATGGCCCCCAGGAAATGTCTGCTGGAAGAGAGGAGGCAAGGCGAGTTAGAATGGCATCGTGCAGTCATCCTGAGATGCTTTTTTGAGGTGATATGAACATAAATGAAGCATAAGCTGAAAAGTCCCAGTGCATTTCAGTTATTAAAGTTGAATGATTATCCCAGCTATCTATTATCCATGATTGTCTTTTTCAGGCGAAACCTTCGCCCATCAGTGGCAGTGTAACTTTTACCTTCTTGTGATGTCAAGGTTATGCGGATCAAGTGGAATGGTAAATAAAGCATTCCACTGAGGGGGGCCCGTTGCCCCATGGGGGTCCAGGGTGTGACCCCAGTTCAAAGGGTGCCCCCTTTGGATGGAGATCTGGTGGTGTGTGATGCTCAAGAAGGAAACGGCCTTGAATTCATTGCATCCAGGTCCACACACACAGACTAACCCTGGACCTGTGCTACTTCCCAGCTCCTGGATCACTGCTCTTGAAAACACTGGTCTCTTCTATTTCCCTTACAGAAATCTGATAAGACACAAGAGGGAATGTCTAAAAAATATTTTTTAATTAATTAGAAAAAAGTATTTTATATACTTTCATTTATCATATATGCAAAATAGTTCTTATTTGCGTATGTAAAAACATTATATAATGTTTGAAGTATTGAGTGATGTTATTAGCATAGAAAATGTTATTAGATCTTTTTAGTCCCATTTTATTTTATTAAAATAAGAATTGGAAGCTATAGGATTTTTTTCTCTAGGTACAGATTTTTTTTTTTCTAGAAAGCATCCCATTCTTGAAAGGAACTCTCTTTTAATCTTCCCGTCTATACTGAACTCTCTCTGACCATGATACACTGATAGTGGTGGGATATATGTAATTTTGAATTCTTTGGGAGTAGATAAATGATTACAGACCTTTTTTAACCCTTCTGTCTATCCACACTTCTAGGTCTAATGGGCCAGAAATATTCATAAATAAGGGATAATTTATATTCAGATTAACTTAAGAAAGTTCTGAATTTAGCTTTTGCCAGTTTCCTATAACTTATAAGACATGTAGCTAGTACAGCAATAAAGTTCTACCCTTCTTTTATTTTTATCTTAAACTCATTTAATACTCATGCTTGGCTTCCTCTCATAAATATTTAAGACCCCTGTAATTTGAGTTAAAAACATTAAGTCAAATGAAAAAAGATCACATTTCCCATAGCTGAGCATCATGGAAAATGGAACAATCAGTATCAAGAGAAAAATCAGTTCATTATCAGCTTAACTTGTGAGCATCTTATGCACTCAGTTCATATATAGCTCTGTGAGGACTGTTAAATCAAAGCTTTCTTACTTATAAAATCAATAGTTACCATTTACTGAGACCCGGAAGTAATCTGTTTTACATACATCCTCTTATTTAATCCCCACCACATTTACATTTTAAATTTAAATTATCATTTACATCTTAAATATGCAGAAACTCAAACTCAATGCATTTAGAGGAGTTGTCAGGCACCATTTTAAGGTAGCAGCAGTAAGAATGGGAACAGAATCTTGACTAAATTGAAGCCTAATCATTTTGAGGGAGTGTTTCATAGGTTTCCTTTTATATATTGACTGTTTCAATTAAATGTATCTACAGCTTGATCCTAGTAAGAGCTCTACACATGTAGACCAGCAATATGCTGATTTATCTTCTTCCACGTTGGAGTTCTACTTGTTGGAGTTCAATACATGGGAGTAAAACAGTAGCAGCTCAAAGGACAGATTGGGCCTCACATTAAAAGTCTGCTTTAAAGTTTAATCAGAAACTGTAACTTGGTTGTGAAGATATCAAAGCTGTGCATTTGAAGGCATCTATCAATGTGCGTATTCAAGGTGATAACTTCAGTTAGAGTCATAGGTTACTGGTTTGCACTCATTTATCTGACAGGTGGGTGGTTGCAGTCTGAATATTCAAACAAGGGGATTGTGCTAATCCACTTGGTTAACAGGATGGAGGCTACTGGTGGATTGCTGAATCCTATTTATTTTAGCAGAGCATCAGATCTGGGTACCATGATTCACTCTCAGCTTCAGCATGCTGCGGTATGAAAGGCATGTTTTAGCGTGATTTCAAAATCACGTCAGAGAAATGCTGAACAAGTACACCAGCACTTTTACCCAGCATTTAGTGTGCTACCCTTGAAATAAGGAGGTCATGTGTCATCCCCGTAACATCTCCTTTGCTCAGCTTGTCCTGAGAATCCCTGTCTTCCAGTGGTTTCCCAGAGCCCTGTGACACATTCTTTTCAATATTCTAAATAGTGTTCAAGCTCACTTCTGCCAAGCTATATTGAGTTTTAGAATATCCTGTCATCATCAAGTGCCAAAAGGGCTACAAAAGTTCAAATAATGGCTCACAGATGCCAGACCAGGTTAATAAGGTCAATAACCAAGTAACACAAAAACATTTCATTTTAGGGAACCTAAAAAAAAAAAAAAAGTGTAATTCTAAAGTAAAGCAAATGGTTTTCTATCTGGCTCATAAATCATGTCAGACTATAATTTCAAAAAGTATCACAAATATTCAAAAATTCTGCTGTCAACTTTTAACCAATACTAATTTATTCAGCATGATAGATGGTTGTAGGGTTATCATCACCAGGCTTCACATCAGGCCCTGGTGCATGGTCTGCCTTGCCCTACGGTGTCAAGCTGAGTCACAAAATTACCATAGAATTCTAGTTCTCTGGCGTGACCCTAACTGAAGTCTTTGAAGGTCATTCTCCTCAAACTCTGAGATGAATTCATAGGACTCAGCTGGAGGAGAGAGTATAAGACCCTTCCCATCAGATCCCAAGGCCTTTCTGGAAAGTCACTTGAGATGATTCAGTTATGCTTTGCCCACTGCTACATTCTGCTTAGCTATCCTGCCAGCTCCCCTCCCCATCCAGGTGTGTAGACTTTCCCTCCATCACTCCCTTCTTCCTCCAAGTCAACCTTAGCCTTCGTAGCTCCTGGTTGCTGCTAAGTTGCTTCAGCTGTGTCCGACTCTTCACGACCCCATGGACTGCAGCCTACCAGGCTCCTCCATCCATGGGATTTTCCAGGCAAGAGTACTGGAGTGGGGTGCCATTGCCTTCTCCAGCTTCTGGTAGGTGCCCCCAGTCAAAATAGAGCTGTTTTTTCAGTTGCATTTATATATATACAATTTATTCCCTAACACACAGGTCCCTCCCTCCCCCAAGTTCCTCACTGGCTGAGTACTATGGGATGTACAGTCTTCCCCAAGGTCACCTAAGTTTCATTATTTCCTCATAGGGTATCCTTCTTTCTCCCTTTCCAACCTACATCCGCATTTTTCAACAGAGACTTTCTTGCTGGTTTATCACTTCCTCCAACATCCTGTTTGCCTAGGGACACTCCCTGTGCATGAACTGTGTCTCTCCTGCAAGTCGTTAGGCAAGTTTAGAGCCAGGGCACAGGCACTGGGAGGAGTCCTGTCTCTTTAGGACACAGTGTGGTCTCCCCTCTCAACCCTAACTTTATCTAAAGAGTCCAGGCCTCAACTTTGTCACGTCCGCAAGTTTAGCTGTTAGTACTTTTCCACTCGGCCTTAGCTACTGTGTCTCGAAAATGGGCCACTTCAAGTTTTCTATTTCTTACAGTAGTCTCATCAAGTATTTCATTCCTCAGAGTGACAAAAGAAGCAAGAAACAGAGCGTATACACCTGTACACAGAACACTGGTAAAGAAGTACAGGAACCGGAAGATTTTAAAACTACTTTCATCTTGTCCAGCAGAACTGAAGTGAGCCTGTGCATCTTATAATCGTAGAAAATGCCTGCTTCCTGCAGGAGATTAAGAACTGCATGATTGTTATGTAAAAATCATACTCGAACAATGGTAGATACACTAGAAAAAGAAGTAAGCTTTTTGAGAAGCAAATGACCATTTCTTTTTGATCTGGCCTGTCTATTTAATGTGGCACTGACTTTTAAGTCTTAAAAGTTCTCATGTGCACTATATCATAATAATAAATACACTATCTGCTCACTTCTGCCAGAAGTCAATGAGTTTTGAACATTGCTTATTGGTGCACCTTCATGCTAGGTGGATGTGAAGGTCAAGGGGATGGAGAACTCTGGATGGCGGTGGGATGGACACAGGGACATGTGTGGTCCCAAGGAGGACCCAACCCTCCAATGAACACTTGCATCTTGATTGCTGAATGCAAAAAGTCACACAGATGCCTAGTTTGACATCATTCCAGTTTGCTGAAATAGGAAAGAAGTTGTTGCTGGGTGGCACCTGTAAAGAGAAAAGTCACTAAAAAACTTGGAAAACGCAAAATTGCTGAGATGTCTTTAGTGTAGAATGTATATATTTATACTGCATTTACGGGAGAAATCATGTCATTTTGTACGCTTTGTCTGGCGTATCTGTGGGAAACTCACACTTTGTTTGTAAAAGCATTTTCAGATAATTAGGTATTGGAAATCCTTTCTTAGTGCTCTGCTTTAAATTAAATTTTTACCCATTTTCTTTTTCTAGTAGAAATATATTTAATCTGGTTTCAATAGCTGAGGCATTTCTCATTGTGGGCAGTGTGTGTATGTGATTTACTATAACATTTCTTCTTCTGTGCAAATGTTTGTGTTATTAAAGTTATACTAAATGAGCCTCTTGCTGAAATAAAAGTTTTACGTATGTATTTTTGCCAAGGATCATGTTTCATAGAAAGAGTTGCCATCAAAGAGTCCCTCTTAAAGATAAATTTGTATGAGACTCATGTCATTGCTTTAATTTTTTCTTCTCTATTTTCTTTCTTCTTGGTTGTTGTTGTTCATTCACTAAATTGTGTCTGACTCTTTGCGGCCCCATGGACTGCAGCACACCAGGCTTCCCTGTCCTTCACTGTCTCCCGGAGCTTGCTCAAACTCATGTCCATTGAGTTGGTGATGCCATCCAACTATATCATCCTTTGTCACCCCATTCTACTTAGTAGGCCATGGTACTGGCCACATGAAATACTTTTGAGAATATTTATTGCTAGTGACCCTAATCATACTTTTATTAAAGTGAGGTTGGAGAGAAGGAAAAACCAGTACCTAGGGTACAAAAGTCTGTACTTCGCTGTTTGTACGAGTGGCTTAGGGGCCCTGGGGCAGTGGGTCCACTTTGCTGCTGTTATTCAGTCACTAAATCGTGTCCAACTCTCTGTGACTCCTGGGACTGCAGCATGCCGGGCTTCCCTGTCCTTCACTATTTCCTGGAGTTGGTGTAGACTCATGTCCATTGAGCTGGTGATGTTGTCTAACCATCTCATCCTCTGCTGCCCCCTTCTCCTTTTGCCGTCGATCTTTGCCAGCATCCTGTCTTTTCCAGTGAGTCAGCTCTTCGCATCAGGTGGCCAAAGTAGTGGAGTTTCAGCTTCGGCATCAGTCCTAGCAATGAATATTCAGGGTTGATTTCCTTTAGCATTGACTGGTTTGATCTCCTTGCAGTCCAAGGGATTCTCAAGAGTCTTCTCCAACACCAGAGTTTGAAAGCATCAGTTCTTCGACACTCAGCCTTTTTCATGGTCCAACTCTCACATCTGTACATGACTACTGGAAAAAACCATAGATTTGACTAGATGGATCTTTGTTGGCAAAGTAATGTCTCTGCTTTTTAATATGCTGTCTAGGTCTGTCCTAGCTTTCCTTCCAAGGAGCAATTGTCTTAATTTCATGGCTGCAATTACTGTCAGCAGTGATTTTGGAGCCCAGGAAAGTAAAATCTGTCACTGTTTCCACTTTTTCCCCTTCTGTTTGCCATGAGGTGATGGGACTGGATGCCGTGATATTTGTTTTTTTAATGTTGAGTTTTAAGCCAGCTTTTCCTCACTTCATCCCAGTGGTAATGACTTCAGGGATGGTGTGTGGACTCCCCACAGAAGCTGTCTCTTCATTTTATGTTTCATATGAGTTTTCACCTAAAGCAGTGCTCCTCAAAGGAATTGCTAGACAAGGCACTTGATGATTTTATTTGGCCATTTCTGAAATCAGATCTTTTTCACAGAACCAGGATTTTCTATCTCGGGAATTATTTAAAGAGAGGGCTTTCTTCTGAAGACAGTTTCAAAAGAGAAGTTATTGAGATTTGGGGAGCCGTGATGGTAGTGTTCAAGCAAATTGATTTTCTCCCAGAGACTCAAAGGCACAAAACTTACTTTGTGGGTGTAGATTCCTTTTAGTGGCATATTACAGGCATATTTCATCTAAGACATTGGCATTTTGGAGTTGGTGCTTTCTTCTTGTTTCCAAGTTGTGAGAGTAAGTGACTTTGTCCATAGTCCTATGTAAGCCTGGAGCTCTGCACCAACTTACCCTAATGAGTTCAGTACCTTCTCAGACATGTTAATCAGGAGCATGTAGCTGATATTACAAAATCATGTTACCAGATCCTCTGGTTTGGCAATGGATTTCTTCAAAGATGTACATAAAGATGTACACCATAAAGTCACGTATGCTGTTTTTTACTTTCACAAGTTATTCAGGCTTCTTTGCTCATCGAAAGAATGTTCCCCTGTCATTGATGTTATTTTTCTCATCATTTATTCCTCTCTGCATTGCACTCCTTCAAACACTAGCCAGACCTCTTCCCACCAAACTCACTGCTACATTCCCACATTTGGGCTCTTCTGTGACTCTGGCCTGATGCCTCATCCTTATTTCCCTCTCCCTCTCTGCCTCTTGTGACACTGATTTTGTCCTAGAGCACCACTCTGGGCAATGACCTCCATCCCCACAACCGGGGTCACCTCCAGAGGAGAGAAACCCTGAGATGACTTATTAGGTTCACGAGTGTGAGGGGGATGCCAGGAAGATGAACAGTGATGAATACAGAGTGCTGATCGCTAGTCATTAGGCTCCCGTCTGTGAAGCCACAGAACACAGGTTCCAGCTTCCCATTGCTGACATCTCTGACCCTGCTGCCTAGCATTCTGGGCAGACATTCCTCTTGACCCAGAGTTAGGGGCCTCGCTGACGTTTCCAGGAAACTTGGCAGGTCTAAATGCATCTTCACAAGGACTGCTTGTAAATCACGGGTCTGCTTTATAAAATGTGGTTTTGCTTGGTGACACTGCTTACTCATGATCTGAAGTCAAGATTCCTTGCAGAGTTCAGGCTGTCAAGTCCCTCATGAACTGGCTGTAAGCACTGGGTCTTTGTTTTGTTTTTTTGCACATGGCCAAATCCCCAGAGAATGGGGCTTAAATAAGTTTCCAAGTTTGGAGAACTTTTCCCCCTCATCGCCCTTACATGATCTCTGCTCCTTTTATAGAAAATACAACCTGGAAAGGTCAATAGACATCTATGTGGGTGTTAAGGTCTATGCCATATTCTGGCCCAAGAACACCATGTTTAGGGGATTGGAACTTCCCAATAAAAAATAGTGTAATTGTGAGCCAGATAGTATTCTGAAACAAAAATTTTAGTTTTTTTTTTTTTTTTTTTAATCTCCAAAAGAACGTCAAGATAAAATTATTCCATGTAGGAGGACTGCAGAGAGAATTTCAAGAGAAAACTTCATATTTTTACATGGAATATAATAGGCTTTTGTTAATGGATTATTGAATTAATGAGTAAATTACTGCATGGAACTTGACTACTTTTAGTTAATGGGAATAAAGTATATATTGCCTAAATTCCTACTTCAATATTCTTCCTACTACACTTTGAAAATACATTCTCTCCTTAAACACTTTTGTAAAATAGGCATAAATCCACTACATAATTACACAGTAGGATCCAGCATACCACATGTAGACATACACATTATGTAAAAATCACAACTGTAGTATATCCTAAATCTGACCCACCTGACACTCATATGTAAACTATAAAGTAGATGAAATACTTCATCTTATAAAAGAACTTTGATGAGATACATGTATCATTCATGTCTCATTAAAAAAGAAATAAGACACAATCTTTTTTTTTCCCTTGCAGTACAATCTACATAAAATGTCCATAGAAATTAGAAGTAACGTCTTATTTTTCTCTTGATCATTTTTCCATAATGGGAAGCAAGAAAGGAGCAACAAGCAATTTAACGTACACAGGACTCTGCCTATGGGAAATATTTAATCGGAGCATCTACTTAAAAATGTTCCGCTTCCTTGTCAATTTCACATAGATGGGTTCCCCACTTTGGAGGGATGGAAAAGGCAATTAAAATAGCCCTTTGGTTTGAGATTAATTCAGACTGATGGGAGTGGACAATCCCAATTGGAACTGCCCTGGTCAGTTATACATACTGTGTGATCCAGGACAATATTTGGGCTCCATCTTCTTAAAATATTTCCAAAAATTCTTATGTCATCATTTATTAAGGATCTCATCATCAATATAAAAAGTTTTCAGTGCACATCATCAATATAAAAAGTTTTGTACACACACATTTCCAAATATTATAGTAGGATGTAGTGGTCATTAGTGTTTTGTTTATTTATTTTTGATTTACAGTTTTATTTATAGTGCTAACACATGTTTCATGGGGAATTGAGCTTCCATGACAGCAAAGTAGATGAAATTCTCTGTGTGTTGAAATGTGCTTATTTTTAATCCAGTGACCTAGCCCATAATAAACCATCCTATGAATTGTATAGCTGTCTTAAAATGTATCCCTAAGAGTTGCTAAAAAGAAATTACATAATGGAACAAAACATAAACACAAGAGTGGAGACAAACTCCTAAAAGATTACTGTTCTGTCCAACCGATGCTAAAAAACAGATTTTTCTCTTTAACCAAAGAACCATTCTTAGGCACTTATTCTTGTGTAGGCTAATGTAATGGAGTATAATACCCCCAGATTATTTATTAAAAACTGCAGAGGGCCTTATATAACTGTGCAATCCAGGAAAGTAGCCACTAGACACATCTGACTATTTAAATTTAAATTAATTCAAAGTAAATATATGTTAAAATCCAGTGCATGTGTCTAGGGCCCATGCATCTATTGGCTACCATATTGGACAGTACAGATATAGACCATTTTCAACATAGACGATAACTATCTTAAAATGTATATGCAATTTTATTGTTTTATTGTGCTTAGTTGCTCAGTCATGTCTAACTCTTTGTGACCCCATGAACCATAGCCTGCCAGGCTCCTCTGTCCATGGGGATTCTCCAGGCAGGAATATTGGAGTGGGTTGCCATGCCCTCCTCCAGGGGACCTTCCCAACCCAGGGATCGAATCCAGGTTTCCTACATTGCAGGCAGATTCTTTACCATCTGAGACATGAAGGAAGCCCCAAATTTAAATTAATTCAAATTAAATGTAAGTTAAAATCCAGTGCGTGTCTAGGGCGCAGGTGTGTACTGGCTACCATATTGGACAGTACAGATATAGAACATTTCCAGCAGAGACAATAACCAACTTAAAATGCATATGCAATTTTATTGTTTATGATGTTTTGCTTATTAAAAAGCTTACTGGCAAAATTTCACCAAGAGAGATCCTACAATATTTTAAAAGGTTTTTGAATTGCTGCTGTAGCTTGTCAACATACCTGGAAATAGTGTGGCTGTTCTCAAAACTTTTACAGATTTGAGAGCCATTTAAGAAACCTTATGAATAAGATTCAGCAGAGTTAGCACTTTTCCAACTGGAAGTTCCAACATATTAAAAGGAAAAATAAAGTATTTTCACAATTTATTCAAGGTTTCCTTAGGATCCATGTTATTCTAATGCTTAAATACTAGAATGTTACACGATGTTGTTTTAATTTATATTAGTATACTTTAGTATTTATTTTATTGAAAGCTATGCTACTGTGGAAGGCTTCCCTGGTAGCTCAAACAATAAAGAATCCTCCTCTCAATGCAGGAGATGCAGGTTGGATTCCTTGGTCAGGAACATCCCCTGGAGAAGGAAATGGCAACCCACTAAAGCTTTCTTGCCTGGGAATGCCATGGACAGAGGAGCCTGGCAGGCTACAGTCCATGGGGTCACAATGAGTCGGACACGACTTAGCGACTAAATCATAATGATGCTACTGAGGGAGAAGGTATTTTTTGTCACATAGGGTTATTAATGTTATAAATCCAAGACATAACAAAAAGTATTTGTTCTCTTGTAAGCAGGGGACTCTCTGGGACCCTCGAGGCTCTTTCTTGTGAGCAAGGACCCTCGGGGTTCTTTCTCCTCCTCATGCCCCTGTGAGAAAAGTTCCCAGAAATTCCCCTCAGAGGCTTTTCTGTCCCTTGCCAGCTGGGTTCTGCACAGCAGAATGTTGCTTGGGCCCCAGGAGAGCTTCCAAAGAAAAGTAAAGGAAGATGGTCACTCTCCGCAGCTTAGCAGTAATTCTCAGACTGACAGCATCTTCCAGGAGATTGTTAGAAACACAGACCCTGAGGCCCACTTCAGAGCCCTGAATCAGAATCTGTTCTAGATCAGAGGCTTGCACACTTTAAACAAGCATTGTGATCACCCTGAGAACGTGATAAAAGGCAGACCCCGGGGCCCCTCCCCCAGAGTTTCCCACTCCGTAAAGATGGGGTGAGGCAGGTGCTGCTTCTGATTGATCCGGTTGATGGATCGGGGACCACACTTGGAAAACCACTGCTCTGGGGCTGGCTCGTTCTCATACTCGTTTCTACACTGGAATCTCCTGGTGAGCTTCCCCAAAGCCTGATGCTTGAGTCCCACCTCCAGAGTCTCTGAATTAAATGGCTAGTGGATACAGCCTGAGTACTGAGTTGATTTCGCTTTTGTTTTCAAAAGCTTTCCCAACAATTATAATATGCAGCTAGGTCTGAGAAACATAGGCTATGTATTTCATGCTCAGAACTTCTCCTGGGAGGGAAACACAACTGGATGTGAGCAATCCCCTCCACCCCCACCCAATGATTCTGGATGATTCTAGACTGTATCTCTGGGATCCAGGTGAGCACACCAGCTGTGCAGAGCTTCTCCACCATGGAATCCCTCAGGTCAAAGCCTCGGGACCAGCTTTGTTAACCATTCCTTCATTTATCCCACAAACATTTATGGTATCCCTGCTATGAATCTTTCTTGTTCTAGTTACTTCTTTGTTCATCACTGAAAAAATCATGGAGCTTACATTTTACTTTCATTCTTGCTGCTGCTGCTGCTAAGTTGCCTCAGTCATGTCCGACTCTGTGCGACCCATAGACGGCAGCCCGCCAGGCTCCCCCGTCCCTGGGATTCTCCAGGCAAGAACACTGGAGTGGGCTGCCATTTCCTTCTCCAATGCATGAAAGTGAAAAAATAAAGTGAAGTTGCTCAGTCGTGTCCAACTCCTAGCGACCCCATGGACTGCAGCCCATCAGGCCCCTCTGTCCATGGGATTTGCCAGGCAAGAGTACTGGAGTGGGTTGCCATTGCCTTCTCCGTTCATTCTTAGTGAAAGTCAAAATAATTATGTTGTCATGCTGAAGAAAAACCAGAACTGGAAAGTAGTTACAGCAATAAATATACATTCTATTTGGAAAAAAAATTTTAAGTATTGCAATAGGGGGAAGAGACTTCATTTTTAGAAGTGGGCTCAATGTCGAAAACAAGGAAAAGGAGGAATTTCGACCTCTGGGTTGGGAAGATTCCGTGGAGGAGGGAATGGCAACCCACTCCAGTATCCTTGCCTGGGAAATCCCATGGACAGAGGAACCTGGTGTGCTACAGTCCGTGGGGTCACAAAAGAGTCGGACACAACGCAGTGACTAAACAACAACAGCACAGTCAGGGGGCAGGTTGCAGGTCAGCAGATGGATAATTACTACGAGGAAATGTCAGGGGAAGGGTATTCTGGCTAGACTTAGAAAGATTCTTGCTAGAACTGGACAATGCAGAGCCATGATGAGAAGAGAGTTCAGAGGTACCTGACCACAACTTGGTCAAGAAGAGAAACTTTGTCAGTGGATTGATACATGCACATACACACAAATATATAACACATATACATCATTTATAAATGCACACACATACCCACATATGTGATATATTCATGTGTAAATAAATGTGCCCCCCCCCCACACACACACACCCCTCACACAGACTGTTTTTTAACAGACTCTGCTGCTGCTGCTAAGTCACTTCAGTCATGTCCGACTCTGTGTGACCCCATAGACAGCAGCCCACCAGGCTCTGCCGTCCCTGGGATTCTCCAGGCAAGAACACTGGAGTGGGTTGCCATTTCCTTCTCCAATGCATGAAAGTGAAAAGTGAAAGTGAAGTTGCTCGGTCGTGTCCGACCCTCAGCAACCCTATGGACTGCAGCCTACCAGGCTCCTCTGTCCATGGGATTTTCCAGGTAGGAGTACTGGAGTGGGATGCCATTGCCTTCTCCTCTAGGACACTCTTAATAGAGGATTTTGATGTTGCTCAATTAAGAGCTTCACTTGAAACTGACACTCTAGATAAAATTCGGAACATGGCATTGTGTGAGGATGGAAGTGCCCAGTCTGCTACTTGCCAGTTGCCATTCCAAAGCTAAGTGGAGAGGCAAAACTGAAACTTTTAATAACGGAAAACATCTGTTCAGTGTCTCTCCCCCTCATCCCTCCATCTCACGCGGGTCCTCCTCCCCACCTGTTTCCCACCCCTAATTTCAAATACTGCGTTCCCGCTTTCTCTCTTTCTGTGGACAGTCCTACCTCCTTTTCACACAGGCCTGCTCTCAAAAACTTTTCTGCTCCTCCGGGAAAGCCTGGAAGATCCCAGAGGTCCGGCCCAGAAGTGGTTGACAATGTAGTGTTTTCATTCGAATGCAAATTTGTCTCTGGACCGGATTCAAGGAAAGTGCTTTCCCCTCCAACTGTCTCTCCAGCTCCACCCCGACCCTTGTTGTCTTTTGTGTTCTTGTAAATAAATGAGAGGCGATTGGCTTTCAGTGTGAAGACACAGCTGCAGGGGGCTCTTAAAAGCGAGCTGGAGAGAGAGAGATGCTAAAAGATTTGGAGCCTGGCGTTAAAATCTAGAAAAGGGAGGCTTTTTTTTTTTTTTTTAAGTCTGTCCATTTACAATCGTTCTGCTTCCTCTGGACATGCTTTTTGTAAAGCCTGAAAGCCCAAGCATATTTATTCCGACTTCATTATCTCCCCCTCCTTTTAACTTATCCACAAAGAAGAGTCAACGGGAAAATGACAACAGAATAAACTCCACGAAGTTATGTTTATTTCTTACGGTTCTCCAGATAAGTATGCGACTAGGTCATTCTCAGTAGAGACTGTACCCGGTGAAATACCCTGTGCGGGTCGGGGGGCGCTGGCTGGGTAGGGGTGGAGAGAAGGCTGAACGCCTGAATTTCTCAAAGGAACAGACCCTGGTTGTCTTCAGGTAACCTGCTGAGTGGCCTTTTCAAAGCTTCCGGGGACTAAAATGCGATGCCTCTGCCCTTCCAGAAACCTCTGAGATGTATAAGCAGCATCCTTGTCCCACTTGTCGGAGGGGGTCCCCCATCCCATCCCCTGGTCAGCCGCCCTTTGCTCCCCGGTTTTTTCCTCTTTTTTGTGGGTGGGGGGAGATGAGCTCCCCTCCCGAGCGGCTGCAGGGGCGCCCGCGTCTCCTCCCGGCCCCCCGCACCCCCCACGCCGTGCGGCTCGACTTCCAGGGTCCCGCGCGCCCCGAGCCGCCCCGGGGGTCGCCGGGGCCGGGCGGTTCGGGGCGCGCAGGGAGGCTCCCTCCGCCTCTCGCTGGCTAAGAGCGCGTGTTCTCTGCTCTCCCGCGCACAGGGCACCACCAGCCGCGCGGGGCACCTGGCGGGGCCGGAGCCCGCGCCGCCGCCGCCGCCGCCGCCGCCGCGGGAGCCGTTCGCACCCAGCCTGGGCAGCGCCTTCCACCTGCCCGACGCGCAGCCCGCCGCCGCCGCCGCGCTCTACTACTCGAGCTCCACGCTGCCCGCGCCCCCGCGCGGGGGCTCCCCGCTGGCCGCGCCCCAGGGCGGCTCGCCCACCAAGCTGCAGCGCGGAGGCTCGGCCCCCGAGGGCGCCGCCTACGCCGCGCCGCCGCGCGGCTCCTCGCCCAAGCAGTCGCCCAGCCGCCTGGCCAAGTCCTACAGCACCAGCTCGCCCATCAACATCGTCGTGTCCTCGGCCGGCCTGTCCCCGATCCGCGTGACCTCGCCCCCCACCGTGCAGTCCACCATCTCCTCCTCGCCCATCCACCAGCTGAGCTCCACCATCGGCACGTACGCCACCCTGTCGCCCACCAAGCGCCTGGTCCACGCGTCCGAGCCGTACGGCAAGCACTCGCAGGAGCTGTATGCCACGGCCACCCTCCAGAGGCCGGGCAGCCTGGCAGGTAAAGGGCTCGCCGCTTGGCACCCCCACACCCTGGGGGGTGCGGGGGGCCAACTGGGCGCGCGGTGGGGGACCCTGCGGGAGGCAGGCAGACAGACGTGGGGCTGGAGCAGACTCGGGCTGGGCTTGTTGGTGGGCAGGTGTTTAGCATCCTCTGAAAGCAAGGGAAGCGGAGGGCGTCCCTAGACAGGCTGTTAACTAGCATCTGAACTCAAATCTACCGGTTGCTTCTGTTTGGAAGTCATGCATTCTCGCAAACTCGAGTGTTTTCTTTCTGTCTCTCCGTCTCCCCTCTCTCGCTCTCTCTGTCCCTTCCACCCCGCCTCCAATCTGCAGATATCCATCCTTTAAGTCACATTTAATAAGCAGTCACAAAGACCTGTTGAATGTATCCAGAAAAAAAGAGCACAGAGAATAAAAACGACAGTGTTTCCATGATCACCTGTAGTTCTCTGCATTGAGCTGCAGGAAAAAAGTAAGGAGTTTTCCTACCTAGAGAGCAGACATTCAACTTCCAAAGATTTCAATAGTCATGAAAAAGTTACCTGTGATGAATTGCCCTGGAATTTTTACTACTTTGTAGTGGCTTGAAATGATTATGTTTTGTCTAAGTGTAGTTACTGAGAAAATGAAAGAACTTCCAGACCTGCCATTGAGATTGCGTAGATCCCAACAATGGGGAAAAAGTAACCAGTGATGGAAGTCTCTTGAGTGTGTTGCCTGTTTATTAGGAGGGATGGAGTGGGGAGATTGGGCTCAACGGGTTTTGGGGATGAAACCTGCTTTTCCTTGCCAGTTTGGAGGAGGTGACATTTCTGTGGTCCTTACGCCCATCAAAGACCAGGCTGAACTGGGGATTCGCTGCTGGTTAACACCATATGTTCAGCTTAAACAAGACACTGTGATTGAAAGACTAATATTTTGTCTCCTAAAACACCTGACAACAACCCCAGATTTATTGTTGATTTTTTTTAACCTCATATGAAAGTATTTGGTAATTGTGTCACTCTAGTAACAGATGCTGCTCTCATATGTTCCCCTTCTTGACATAAATGGATGCCTGTGAAGATAAATAGGATAAAGAAAAGGAACTTGTTGCATACAGGAGGCAGGTGTCCAAGGGCTTTTTAAATTCACACAGTAATCCCCGGTGTGGACTGGTCTGGCATAACAGGACGCAGGCAGGAATTCTGCTGCCCCCAAATTCTGCTAGGTATGCTTCTTCTCTCACGCGCTTCTTCTCTCACGCGCTTCTTCTCTCACTCATTCCTTCTCTCACTCATTCCTTCTCTCACTCACTCCTTCTCTCACTCATTCCTTCTCTCACTCACTCCTTCTCTCACTTTAATAGAATTTTGGAAGTAGCACTCATGATGTCAACCTAGTGCCAGTGTTCAAATGCCTGTTATGTAGGTAGGGACTCAAGAGTGGCAGTCTGGTTGGAAGAGGGGCCTAGGAGAGACCTGTAGGGAAACGTAGTTTAGGTAAGTTTGGAAACTTTGTTTTAGAAGTTTGCAAAATAAGCTTCTAGATCGTGGCAAGGAGTGGGACCCGGGGAGCTTGTGGGAGACTCAGGCCCTTGGACCCTCTTCCCAAGCCACCAGAGAGAAGAGGCAGCTGAGTCCTAGAGGGTCCCAGTGACTTGTCAAAATCCCATTTGTTCCCTGAAGAGAGCCGGGAAAAGAAACCAGGAGCCTTAACTTCCGTCTCTTTCTCCCAGTGATCAGACGTGCTAAACTTGGGTGGGTTCACTCAATCACATTACGAAAAATAGGGAGTGTGTGGCTGGTGGAGAGGTGGTGGGGTCAGGGGGGTGGGAGTTCGGGAGGGTGCGATGGGGCGGGATGAGAGCCTGACTGCTCCCAATGTCACTGAATGTAGTGCTGGGTTGTGCTTAGTCCCTCAGTCGTGTCCAACTCTTTGCAACCCCACAGACCCCCATCCAGGGTCCTCTGTCCATGGGATTCTCCAGGCAGGAGTACTGGAGTGGGTTGCATGCCCTCCTCCAGGGGATCTTCCCAACTCAGGGATCCAACCCAGGTCTCCCGCATTGCAGGTGGATTTTTACCAACTGAGCCACTAGGGAAAGCAAGGGAGAGGCTTTAAAAGTGTATGGGCTTCTTTCCAGGTGGAACTAATGGTTAAGAACCCACCTGCCAATGCAGGAGACATGAGACATGGGTTCAGTCCCCGGGTAGGGAACATCCCCTGTAGCAGGGCATGGTAACCCACTACAGTATTTTTGCCTGGAGAATCCCATGGACAGAGGAACCTGGTAGGCCACAGTCCATAGGGTCGCAAAGAATCACACATGACTGTTGTGACTTTGTTTGTATGCAAGTGTTAAGGAGATCGTTTATACTCTGATATCTGGAGTGAATGTTTCTGAGGATATGATGTGTGTGTGTGTGTGTGTGTGTGTGTGTGTGAGAGAGTGTGTGTAAGGAGTCTTTGTCCAGAAATAAGGACCTTCAGGTGCTCATCACAAGCCCATGTGCCTTCACTTCCCTCTTCATTTCCATCCCTTCCTCTCATTGTCTGACCAGATTTCACTTTTTGCTCGCTGGTGGGAAAAGAATCAACATGCCACTGACGGTTCTTGATTTTTGAGCTACAAGAAGCACTTTTAATGTTTGAGTTTCTTTGTTTCAAATGCATACTTTTAAATATTCATTTGAAGACTTTTTTCAAGCAAATTGCTGCTGGTGGTTTTTGAGTTTCAAATTATTCTATAACTCTGCATAAATCCTTGGGTTGCATGAGATCATTGGCCTTATTTAGAATTTAGCAAGTATGGCCCATGAAAGGTGTGGGGACCGATTCTGACAACGCTGAGAACTCGGGAGCATTGGCGCTTTTGAGCTCTGTGCCCGAATGTGTGTGCTTGACCCTGTTCCAGGCATCGTAAAGTTTGGAGCCACCTGGTTTGCTCATTGAAAGTGCAGTTAGAAGTCAAGCTTGAAAAAGAGCTTTTGCATTTTCAGGGTTGTGACTTTGGAGATTTGTCACTGATGACCAGGAAGTGTGAACACTGGGATAGATAGTGGTTTTCACTGTTGAATACATTAATCCCTTTAATTATTTGTTAAGCACCTCTTATATACTGGCACTGATTTGGACCCTAGGGAAACAGAATTGATCGATATGAACCAAAATCCCTGGCCTCGTTTCAGCTGCAGAAGATAGAAAATCACAGGCATTTTTAGCAGAGTGACCAGGGAAAGCTCTAATGAGAAGGTGACTTTTGAGTCAATTATGAAGGCGGTGAGGATACTGGCAATATTAATACCAAGCAGAAGGGCATTCTGAGCAGAAGGCACAGCGAGTTCAAAAGCTGGAAAATGGACGTGTGTCTGATAGATTTGCAGAACGGCAAGGACACCAGTGAGGGTGTGTCAGAGAGAAAGAGGGCAAAGAAATGACACAGACGCTTATGAAGTGACCAGCAAGGTAGGGGTGGATGCTCAGATCAGGGGGGGGCCTCAAGATTTGGGGATGCTGACTACACCCCTATCCTTGGGAACTGTTGAGGATTTGAGCAGAGGACTGACACGGTATGACTTAGTCTATAACAGAATACACTGTAGAGGATCAAGGGCAAAACCAGGAGGACAAGTTGGGAGGTCCCTGCAGTAAGGTAAGCAAGAGATGATGATGGCTTGGGGGTAGCATGGAAGCATTGGAGGCTGTGAGGAGTCATGTAGTCCTGGGTGTGTAGATAGAGCCCAGCTGTCCAGATTGTCTCCTGGACTAGGTGATGATGGTAAGAGAGAGGACTCAAGGATTCCTCCAACTCAACAACCAGAAGAATGGAATCAACCACTGACTGAGATGGGACAGGATGCAGAAGCATCTGGTTGGGTTTGGAGGCAGTGGATTGGAGATGGGACATCTGTCTATCAGAAGGCACGTGTGAAGTAGACAGGTGAATACACAAGTTGGATTTCAGGAGAAAGCCCAGGCTGGAGATAAAAAATTAGGGAGAAACAGTTCAGTTCAGTTCAGTTGCTCAGTCGCGTCCGACTCTTTGCGACCCCATGAATTGCAGCACGCCAGGCCTCCCTGTCCATCACCAACTCCCGGAGTTCACTCAGACTCGTCCATCGAGTCAGTGATGCCATCCAGCCATCTCATCTTCTCTCGTCCCCTTCTCCTCCTGCCCCCAATCCCTCCCAGCATCAGAGTCTTTTCCAATGAGTCAACTCTTCACATGAGGTGGCCAAAGTATTGGAGTTTCAGCTTCAGCATCATTCCCTCCAAAGAAATCCCAGGGCTGATCTCCTTCAGAATGGACTTGTTGGATCTCCTTGCAGTCCAAGGGACTCTCAAGAGTCTTCTCCAACACCACAGTTCAAAAGCATCAATTCTTCGGCGCTCAGCCTTCTTCACAGTCCAATTCTCACATCCATACATGGCCACTGGAAAAATCATACCCTTGACTAGATGGACCTCAGTCGGCAAAGTAATCTCTCTGCTTTTGAATATGCTATCTAGGTTGGTCATAACTTTCCTTCCAAGGAGTAAGCGTCTTTTAATTTCATGGCTGCAGTCACCATCTGCAATGATTTTAGAGCCCATAAAAATAAAGTCTGACACTGTTTCCACTGTTTCCCCATCTATTTCCCATGAAGTGATGGGACCGGATGCCATGATCTTCATTTTAAGGAGTACGTCAAGGCTGTATGTTGTCACCCTGCTTATTTAACTTATATGCAGAGTACATCATGAGAAACGCTGGGCTGGAAGAAGCACAAGCTGGAATCAAGATTGCCGGGAGAAATATCAATAACCTCAGATATGCAGATGACACCACCCTTTTGGCAGAAAGTGAAGAGGAACTAAAAAGCCTCTTGATGAAAGGGAGACACAAGTAGATGGTATTTGAGACTGAGAATCTTAAAGGAGTTTCTACATAGGAAGTAAGTTTAGAGAGAACAGGTCCATGGGCTGAGCCCAGATGCCTCCCACAAGTGCAGAAGTCTAGGAGTACAGCAGGAACCCAAGCAAAAGAAGGAGATAAGCCAGAAGTGTAGGTCAGTGTCATTTCTTAGGTGCCAAGAGAAGCCCGTGTCTCTTGTCGTTTCCCACAACTTTATGAGGTCAGTGTGATTTTCACCTCCATTGCACAGGTTTGAAAACTGAGGCGCATCGTCAATGATAAATCCCTTACCCAGAGTCACCTTGGCTGGAAGTGACAGGGATGCAATTTGAACCTCCATCACTATCACTTTGAATCCAGCAGCTCTATAGTCTTCAATACACATGATATATGGTGGTGGCTGTTCATTTGCTAAGTCTTGTCTGACTCTTTGCAACCCTATGGACTGCAGCACATCAGGCTTCCCTGTCCTTCACTGTCTCCCAGAGTTTGCACAAACTCAGGGCCATTGAGTCGGTGATGCCATCCAACCATCTCATCCTCTATCCTGCCTCCCTTCTCCTCCTTCCCTCAATCTTTCCCAGGATTAGGGTCTTTTACAATGAGTTAGCTCTTCACATCGGGTGGCCCAAGTATTGGAGGTTAGAGGTATTGCATGTTATTGAAGAAAGACACCAAGGACATAGAAATACCATACAAGTTTTCAACTTATTTAAATGACTAGTGATTTTGAAGAAGCAGAAATATCTCAAAAATGTGTCAACATCCTGTTGACTATGACTACAGTACCAATTTTTGTTCAATTCTGTACAGCAGATAACATAATCCTTTCATTTTCTGGTTTAGAGCAAAATTAATCCTGTTAAAAATAGAAATCTGAGTTGTAAATACATATTAAAGTTAAGTCAAACATCAGAAACTTATTTTTAGGTAAAAATGAAATGGATTAAATGAAGATTCTTAGCCAATGATTGTCATCAAAACTGACCTAATAGGGAGAGGAATTTGTCCACGCTTGTCCCTCCTGTACCCCCGCCAAAGAGACATCAAACTCACTATTTAGAGGGGATCACACACTGTAAGCCTCACATTCCACATTCTTGGAGATCTGATTCATTCCCTGATTTGTTAATACTTTCAGGTGCACCTGTTATAAGAAAGAAAAAAATGCCTAATCCTATTTAAAAGCTTTGCAGTCTCTGCTGTCAGTTTTCTCAGAGGAAACCTGAGGTCTCCTCAGGTAATAAGCAAGTTTGTTTATCACATGGTGCTTGGGACGTGGTCAGAATGCAGTGTGATATCTGGCTGCTTCTGCCCTTTTAAATTGCATTTCCTATACTTGAACAATTTTTGCGAACCTTCCAAATCCCCCTTAAGTTAAAAAAAAAAAAAATCCTAGTTTAGATTTACTAGTTAGAATGTGATATGTCTGTGATATCAGTCAATAGTTCAATCTTCTTTCCAAAGTGGTTTACGGCTGGCTGTTAGCCGAAACTTCCTGGGGTTCTTTGGCCCTCAGCCTCACTGGGGACCTCTCCTCAACTGCAGAAGCTCCAGTGCTTTCCTTGCTAGCCACACCCCAGTCCCAGCCCCTCATCAGAACCTCCTGCTCTCAGAGTCCAGGCCCCGCCCAAGCATCTTTTCCTGGCTCAGAATGTAAAATAGATCTGTCTCCTACACTGTGCACTCCTCCATCCTGTACCCCAGAAGACTTGGTGGGGGAGAATGGACTGATTCCTACTCATGGATTCTCTCCAGCTTCCACCAACAAAGTGATTATTCAGCCAGCCAGCCAGCCATTTACTCTCTACAATTCTGGTATCCCAGTTTATAGCAGGGAACCCTTATCTGTGTGATCCCCTGGGCTCGCTCTCTTCAAGAAGGGCGGGTACTAAAATCTCTTCAGCAAACCTCCATTCTACTTACTGTTCCCTAACTGCCTCCCTCTTCCTGGAGACCCAGACTCCAAGACATTCCTTTGAAAACCACTCTGTGCAGCATTTGATTGCAACATAGTGTCTGATTTCTGTCCAGTTGATGTCCATCCAGGTCAGATAAGCAACAGGGAGTGTATCTTTTCATCACCCATTTTCTGTACAGTGAGTAGCTGTATCAGTAAGTAAATGTTTGGGATGCTAGGGGCCACAAAGGCCTTCCTGATGGGTTCCTTTTTGTTGATTCACGGAAACAAGTATCTTCCCTTCTCTCTCTACCACCTGGTGACCTTGCTGGTTAAAATGGGGTAAACGGGTCTTTTTGTTCTTTTGAGAGCAGCATCTTTATGTAGCCTTCTAGGCTGGCCTGTTCAGTGTTTGATACTTACATGATATTGATCACACTGTAATTTAACTGGGAACATGAATGTTTTAAAAATGACAGTGAACCTTGGACAACAGTTAAGGTGACATGACTCTCTCCACTCATTAGCCTCTCCGAGCCTCAGACCCTCTGAAATATAGAGTATGGAATTAAATACAATGGGGAATGAAGTCACAGAAGAGACAGAACAGAGAGACTGGAAGGTGGGTGTCACCAACAAGCAAGTCATTGAAAATGTTCTAGAAAGCAAGATAGATAGGAGTGATAAGCAATGAAAATGTGGAGGTTTCTCCCGAGAATCTGCATGTCTAGGAGGTGGACCAGCTGTCTTGTATGAATACTTGGACAAGCTCAACCTTAAGAGCTGGGGTGCTGGAGAGAAGTGAGACTTGAGATGGAGGGATTTAAAGTCAGCACTTGAGACCATGATTCCCTCCTCCCATCTCACCCCCTCCCTCCCACCAAGATGATGACCCTGTGGCCAATGCTTCCTCCAGGCAGAGGACTAGGCGTGGTCTCTTGAAGAAACTGAACAAAGTGCCTGAGAAAGGTAGACTTGAGTTACAGCAGCTGGTGGCCTAGAGAAAGTTCACTTCATACAGGCTTGGGGGGTGGTGAGCTGACACCTGGAGCTGCCCTCCACTGTCTCATTCTGCAGAAGGATGCCCAGCCCGTAGGCTCCACTCTTCTCATCAGTTCTAATACAAAGACACACAGTGAAAAGCATTTCTTTTCATGCCATAGCAGAAGAAGCCAGCCCTGGGTTTCTCTTTCTCAAATATGAGGAATTACCAAGGATTACTAAGGAATTTGGGTGAATTAGTGGCATGAAAAAGAAAACCAGAAAAGTGAACTGTCTGTTGGAAGAAACAGAGATGATTTATAGAAAAGGGAGCACAGGATGAAAAGAGACAAGCTAAAACTTAGGTTTAGGACTGAGCAGGATTTAAGAAGATCTTATATTTATTAAGAAAGAATTGAGTTGATATGTGAAAGGATCAAAGAACAAGAAAATCTTTTGGGGGCTGTAAAAATATAACTACCCACATTAAAAAATTTGATAGAACGAGTGGGACACAGTCAAGGAAATCACTGGGAAGGCAGCACATAAAGAGAAATCGATAGAGAAAACTGCAGCAAGAGCCATAAAGGAACAAACCCAGGAGATCTGACATATTACTGCAGCCTCAGAGACAAAAATGCAGAAAAGCAAATTATCAGTGGAGTAACGCAGAGCAATTCCTAAGGGCCGGGGGACCTGTGTCCTCGTAGGAAATACCCTTTGCTTGGAATACAAAATATTTCATCTTCTGCATCATGAAACTTCATAGCACCAACATAAAAAGACTCTGAAACCTCTGGAGAGTAATAAAACAGATGGCACCTGACTTGCAGTAGTGACGCTGGAGGAAAAAGAACATTCAGGTGATGTCCTAAAAAAATTTCAACCTGAAGAGCCTCTTGATGAAAGTGAAAGAGGAGAGTGAAAAAGTTGGCTTAAAACTCAGCATTCAAAAAACTAAGATCCTGGCATCTGCTCCCACCGCTTCATGGCAAATAGATGGGGAAGCAGTGCAAACAGAAACTTTATTTTTGGGGGCTCCAAAATCACTGCAGATGGTGACTGCAGCCATAAAATTAAAAGACACTTTGCTCCTTGGAATAAAAACTATGATCAATTTAGACAACATGTTAAAAGCAGAGAAATTACTTTGTCGACAAGGGTCTGTCTAATCAAAGCTGTGGTTTTTCCAGTAGTCATGTATAAAGAAAGCTGAGCACCGAAGAATTGATGCTTTTGGACTGTGGTGTCAGAGAAGATTCTTGAGAGTCCCTTGGACTGTAAAGAGGTCCAACCAGTCCATCCTAAAGGAAATCAGTTCTGAACATTCATTGGAAGGACTGATGCTGAAGCGGAAACTCCAATACTTTGGCCACCTGATGCAAAGAATGGACTCATTGGAAAAGACCCTGATGCTGGGAAAGATTGAAGGCAGGAGGAGAAGGGGATGACAGAGGATAAGATGGTTAGATGTCATCACCAACTTGATGGACATGAGTTTGAGCAAGCTCTGGGAGTTGATGATGGACAGGGAAGCCTGGTGTGCTGCAGTCCATGGGGTCTCAAAGAGTCGGACATGACTGAGCAGCTGAACTGAAAACCCATGCATAGCTCAATTATCCATCATCTCTAAAAAACAGTATGAGATATTTTCAGACTTGCAAGTGCTCATGAAATCTGTCTCCTAGGCACCCCTTCCTAAATGTGACCGCAATTGGATGATGTATTCTTAGCTAAATAAGGGCATAAAACAAGAGGAAAGCATGGTACCCAAAGAAGCAATGTGTACTGACCAGAAGGGCTATGAAGAGTTGCCCCTGAAAGAGTCAGGGTGAGGAGACATCTGGGTAGCAGGAAAGGTGGGACTCAACACATTAATGTGCACAATCATGAATGGAATATTGGGGAAATTCCAGAGGAGTCTGTGTAATTTCAGTATTTAAGAATAAGTAGAAACATGAGTTGGAGAAGGCAATGGCACCCCACTCCAGAACTCTTGCCTGGAAAATCCCATGGATGGAGGAGCCTGGTAGGCTGCAGTCCATGGGGTCGTGAAGAGTCGGACACGACTGAGCGACTTCCCTTTCACTTTTCACATTCATGCATTGGAGAAGGAAATGGCAACCCACTCCAGTGTTCTTGCCTGGAGAATCCCAGGGATGGGGGAGCCTGGTAGGCTGCCGTCTATGGGGTCACACAGAGTCGGACACGACTGAAGTGACTTAGTAGTAGTAGTAGAAAGATGAGTAAGGCTAATGAATTTACTTGCGGTCCTATTGAGTTTCACAAATACAGGAGGCAGTGGTCACCAGCATGGACTGAGGAGCTAGACAGATGTGTGCACATATCTTGATTCCATTACTTACCAGCTCCATGACCCTGGATAGCTGGGTTGAGCCCAGTAAGTCTTTCCTGACCACTTATCTTGTGCTGGGTGCTCTCTCAGGTGTTACCACGCACCTGTGAACAACAGAGGCCAAAACACCTGTTGTGTTACAGGTGATGGTCTGATGCTGATAGGATATCAGATGGTGAGAAGTGCCAGGGAAAGGAGGACTGAGAGAAGCAGAGATGTCCTAGGGCAGGGTGGCCAAGCTCTCCACTGCAAGATGTCCAGTAAGCAAACACCTGGATGTACCAGACAGAGGGAACAGCCAGTGCAAAGGTCCTGAGGTGAAATCATGCCAGGCTTGTTTGGGGAACAGAATGGGGCTTCTCTGAGATTGCTTGCATTTCCTATAGTGAGGATAACAGTGCTGCAGCCATTATACTGTCATAACAAAGGTCATATGAGATTGAGAATCATGCCTGTCAATTGCTTATTTACATGTCTGCATATTAAAAGTGTCCAGTACTGATGAGAACTCTGCTCCCTCTATGGGTTCACTGATGAAATCTTTTCGGGATCAAGAAACTTATACTTCCATGGTTTCCACTCAAGCTGCCTTTGCTGTGTATCCTAACCACATTGACTTTCTTTGTTAGTAATACCATATGAATGAGTAAGAAATAAGGGGGCTTTCCTGGTGGCTCAGTCAGTAAAAAAATCTGCCTGCAATGTGGGAGACCTGTGTTCGATCCCTGCGTTGGGAAGATCCCCTGGAGGAGGGCATGGCAGCCTACTCTAGGATTCTTGCCTGGAGAATTCCATGAACAGAGGAGACTGGCAGGCTGCAGTCCATGGGGTCTAAAAGAGTCAGACATGACTAAGCATGCACAGACATACATAGATGAATAAACCTTGTGTGGTGAAAAAAAGGAAGGTTCAGTAAATGATAACTACTGTTACTTTGCAGAATCATGACATCAGCCCAGTCTGTTGGGCATTCATATTTAAATAAGGTGGAGCTCATGACTCCATGGTTCTCCCTTGATCAGTTCAGAAGTAACTTGTGGTATGAAGAGCTATGAGAGAGGACCAGGGTCTCAGAACATCCCTGGAGGGAGAGGCATGTCCAGGTAGGAGGGATGGGGAAAGGGTCCCTGAAGAGGCAGCATTTGAGGCTAGGTTTAATAAAGTGCAGCTGAACAGGTTCAAACGGTAGAAGAGGGTATAGCTAGGGATGGATGGGTTAGATATTGGTTAAAAGTGTATGAAACATCTTGTAAGCTTCTTTTCACTTGGAATGAGGACCCCAGAGGCAAGGGAGTGACTGTTTGAGATGATGGAGATTGGAGACAAGGTGAGGGTGTGAGAAGATTGAAGAGGAATGGATTAAAGCAAGGACCTGATATTATGTAGTGTGACCAAAAATAAATGGGATTTAGTCCCTAAGTCGTGTCTAAGTCTTGAGACCATGTGGACTATAGCCCACCAGGCTCCTCTGTCCATGGGGTTTCCCAGGCAAGAATACTGGAGTGGATAGCTGTTCCCTCTCCAGGCGATCTTCCTGACCCAACTATTGAACCAGACTCTCCTGCATTGCAGGTGGATTCTTTACCGAGACATCAGGGAAGTCCCACCAAAAATAAATAAGTAAAAGAAGGACCTTACTGTAGAGCACAGGGAGCTCTTCTTAATACTCTGTAATGACCTATGTGGGGAAAGAATCTAAAAAAAGAGTGGATATACATGTGTGTATAACTGATTCACTTTGCTGTACACTCGGGACTGACACAGCACTGTAAACCAACTATACTCCAATAAAAATAATTTTTAAAAAGCAGGGGACAAGTTCTCCGACCCCAGAAATGAGCCAGCTCTCAGGATATTTCCCTCTGCCCTCACTGAAAAAAGGGCCAGGTGATGCGCAGCCACATGTTCCCCTGGTCCTGGACTCAAAAGTTACTTATTTCTTCAGTCCTGCTGATCACATGGACAGCTAGTAGAAACAGTCTGCTGGCAAATGCTCATATATAATGTTGAATCAGAGAAAGATGTAACAGAATGGATTCCTAGTGAGTCCCCAGAACCCAGCAATGAGAAAACCTGGCTTGCGTCTGACCCCTGGTGTGAGTTTCTCCTAATTTTCAGGCCCCATGCCTCTGAACTGAAAGTGGAGGGAACACTGATGGTAAAGTACTTCTGGTTCTCTGTGGTACTTATGCATTTTAGGTCATGCTGCTGCTGCTGCTGAGTCGCTTCAGTCGTGTCCAACTCTGTGCGACCCCACAGACGGCAGCCCATCAGGCTCCCCCATCCCTGGGATTCTCCAGGCAAGAACACTGGAGTGGGTTGCCATTTCCTTCTCCAATGCATGAAAGTGAAAAGTGAAAGTGAAGTCACTCAGTCATGTCCCGTGTCCGACTCTTCGAGACCCCATGGACTGCAGCCTACCAGGCTCCTCTGTCCATGGGAGTTTCCAGGCAAGAGTACTGGAGTGGGGTGCCATTGCCTTCTCCATAGGTATGGATTAATTTGGGCAAACAGATGTCTGTGGTAGCCACTCACTTTAAGTGTCAGCATCAGTTCAGTGATCTTAGTGAACCAGTATCTCTGCCTTAGCAAATAGAAAGCTTCTTTTAAACATTTTTTCTTTCTTTTTATCTAGGCAAGAGGAATTATGGAGAGACCCAACTCTTTTAGTAGCTGTGAAAATAGCCCCCAATAATTAATAACTCAAAAGCTTTCAGAATGGAGTTTATTTGCTACCCAACCTGCGTCAAATCCTTTCTGCTGTGACATTTAACCAATGGGCATTTTTATAATTTTTTAAAAATTTATTTTAGTAAAGTATAGCTATTTACAAGGTCATGTTAGTTTCATTTCACAATTTTAAAAACTTGGTTGTATATTTTAGTCCATGTTACACAGAATATATATGTTATGTATAATACATATAATTTCTGCCTATTATCTATATTTTAAATATATGACAAGAACTTCCCTGGTGGTCCAGTGGTTAAAACTTCACGTTCCAATGCAGGGGTGTGGGTTTGATCCCTCACTGGGGAGCTAAGATCTCACATGCCTAGCAGCCAAAATGACAAAACATAAAACAGAAGCCATATGTAACAAATTCAGTAAAGACTTTAAAAATGGTCCACGTAAAAAAAAAATCTTTAAAAAAGTATTTGGCGAAAAACACTATGCACACATCTATGTATATATGAAAAGTGGAAGTGTTAGTTGCTCCATTGTGTCTGACTCTTTACAATCCATGGACTGTAGTCTGCCAGGCTCCTCTGTCCATGGAATTCTCCAGGCAAGCGTTTTGGACTGGGGTTGCCATTCCCTTCTCCAGGTGATTTTCTCAACCCAGGAATGAAACCCAGGTCTCCTGCATAGCAGGCAAATTCTTTATAGTCTAAGCCACCAGGAATACCCTTAAGTATATGTAAATACATTTATATGTGTCTATATATATGTACTTTATATGTGGATAAACTTTGATTTGATGTGGGATAACTAAAGTGAAGAAAGTGGGGGAAGCCACTAAACCATTCAGGTATGACCTAAATCAAATCCCTTATGATTATACAGTGGAAGTGACAAATAGATTTAAGGGACTAGATCTGATAGACAGAGTGCCTGATGAACTATGGACAAGGTTCGTGACACTGTACAGGAGACAGGGATCAAGACCATCCCCAGGAAAAAGAAAAGCAAAAAAGCAAAATTAGCTCTCTGAGGAGGCCTTACAAATAGCTGTGAAAAGAAGAGAAAAGCAAAGGAGAAAAGGACAGCTATACCTATTTGAATGCAGCGTTCCAAAGAATAGAAAGGATAGATAAGAAAGCCTTCCTCAGCCATCAGTGCAAAGAAATAGAGGAAAACAATAGAATGGAAAAGATTAGAGATCTCTTTAAGAAAATTAGAGATACCAAGGGAACATTTCATGCAAACATGGGCTCAATGAAGGACAGAAATGGTATGGACCAAAGCAGAAGATATTAAGAAGAGGTGGCAAGAATACACGGAAGAACTGTACAAAAAAGATCTTCACCACCCAGTTAATCACAATGGTGTGATCACTCACCTAGAACCAGACATCCTGGAATGTGAAGTCAAGTGGGCCTTAGGAAGCGTCACTATGAACAAAGCTAGTGGAGGTGATGGAATTCCAGCTGAGCTGTTTCAAATCCTGAAAAATGATGCTGTGAAAGTGCTGCACTCAATATGTCAGAAAATTTGGAAAACTCAGCAGTGGCCACAGGACTGGAAAAGGTCAGTTTTCATTCCAATCCCAAAGAAAGGAAATGCCAAATAATGCTCAAACCACTGCACAATTGTACTCATCTCACATGCATTGGAGAAGGAAATGGCAACCCACTCCAGTGTTCTTGCCTGGAGAATCCCAGGGATGGGGGAGCCTGGTGGGCTGCCATCTATGGGGTCGCACAGAGTCAGACACGACTGAAGCGACTTAGCAGCAGTAGCAGCAGCACACGCTAGTAAAGTAATGCTTAAAATTCTCCAAGCCAGGCTTCAGCAATACGTGAACTGTGAACTTCCAGATATTCAAGCTGGTTTTAGAAAAGGCAGAGGAACCAGAGATCAAATTGCCAACATCTGCTGGATCATTGAAAAAGCAAGAGAGTTCCAGAAAAACATCTATTTCTGCTTTATTGACTATGCCAAAGCCTTTGTGTGGATCACAATAAACTGTGGGAAATTCTGAAAGAGATGGGAATACCAGACCACCTGACCTGTTTCTTGAGAAACCTGTATGCAGGTCAGGAAGCAACAGTTAGAACTGGACACGGAACAACAGACTGGTTCCAAATAGGAAAAAGAGTACGTTAAGGCTGTATATTGTCACCCTGCTTATTTAACTTCTATGCAGAGTACATCATGAGAAACGCTGGGCTGGAAGAAGCACAAGCTGGAATCAAGATTGCCGGGAGAAATATCAATAACCTCAGATATGCAAATGACACCACCCTTATGGCAGAAAGTGAAGAGGAACTAAAAAGCCTCTTGATGAAAGTGAAAGAGGAGAGTGAAAAAGCTTAAAGCTCAACATTCAGAAAACTAAGATCATGGCATCTGGTCCCATCACTTCATGGCAAATAGATGGGGAAACAGTGAGAGACTTTACTTTTGGGGGGCTCCAAAATCACTGCAGATGGTGATTGCAGCCATGAAATTAAAAGATGCTTACTCCTTGGAGGGAAAGTTATGACCAACCTAGACAGCATATTCAAAAGCAGAGACATTACTTTGCTGACCAAGGTCCACCTAGTCAAGGTTATGGTTTTTCCAGTAGTCATGTATGGATGCGAGAGTTGGACTATAAAGAAAGCTGAGCACCAAAGAATTTAAGCTTTTGAACTGTGGTATTGGAAAAGACTTGAGAGTCCCTTGGACTGCAAGGAGATCCGATCAGTCCATCCTAAAGGAGATCAGTCCTGGGTGTTCATTGGAAGGTCTGATGCTGAAGCTGAAACTCCAGTACTTTGGCCACCTGATGCGAAGAGTTGACTCATTGGAAAAGACCCTGATGCTGGGAAAGATTGAGGGCAGGAGGAGAAGGGGGTGACACAGGATGAGATGGTTGGATGGCATCACTTACTCAATGGACATGGTTTTGGGTGGACTCTGGGAGTTAGTGATGGACCGGGAGGCCTGGCATGCTGCAATTCATGGGGTCACAAAGAGTTGGACACGACTGAGCAACTGAACTGAACTGAACTAAAGTGAAATACCTAAAATCTCTAAAGGCTGATATCAAGCAGATCTATATGTCTATTATGAAAGCACTAACTTTGATACAAAAAAAGAATGTATAGTGAATTTTCCTTTAACCAGAAGAGGAAGAGCATTTATTTAAATGGGTTAACAGTTTCCCTGAGGGCAACTGAGCCCTCTGCATATTTCAGAACTCCTCACTACACTTCATCTAGTCAACATTCAACAAGTATCTTCGACTATTATACTACTACTAAGTCATGTCAGTCATGTTCCACTCTTTGCGACCCCATAGACAGCAGCCCACCAGGCTCTACCATCCCTGGGATTCTCCAGGCAAGAACACTGGAGTGGGTTGCCATTTCCTTCTCCAATGCATGAAAGTGAAAAGTGAAAGTGAAGTCGCTCAGTTGTGCCCGACTCTTAGCGACCCCATGGACTGCAGCCTACCAGGCTCCTCTGTCCATGGGATTTTCCAGGCAAGAGTACTGGACCTCACTAATTGGTGAAAGTCTTATACCCCATCAATAATTGAAAATCATCCATATAATGAAGTGAAGTATGAACACAAAGAGATGCCAGGTTCTCTTCAAGGTGAGTGAAGCATGAAAAAGTTACCAACAGCTAACAGAAAAACTTGGCTCTATCAGTATTAAAAATGTATAAAGCGAAAGTGTTAGTCACTCTGTTGTGTCTGACTCTTTGCTGCCTATTGGACTGTAGCCTGCCAGGCTCTTCTGTCCGTGGAATTCTCCAGGCAAGAATACTGGAGTGGGTTGCCATTTCCTTCTCCAGGAGATCTTCCCGACCTAGGGATTGAACCCGGGTCTCCTGAATTGCAGGCAGGCTCTTTACCATCTGAGCTAAAAGTGTGTAAGGTACACATTTTTCTCTCACTTGTTCTCTCACCACTGAGTTTCTCAAAGCTTTGGAAAGTGGCTTCCTATGCTTTTAGGCATCAGTTAAAATATTATCAGAGACCCAGACAGCCGTCTCTGAAATGTCACAGACTCCCCTGGTGTCTGACTCCAAAGATGCAAGTGACCATAACAACAGACAGTGCCTGTTCTGTGGTCTCTGTGTACACCAAGGACCTGCCTAGGAAGCCCCAGACTTGGTAGGAAAAGGAACCCAAAAAATACCATTAATGGTCTTCACTCAGTGGACTTGAGCAACTCTTCAAATTTCTGTTTGCTTATAATTATTTTCACTTATAATTATCTTTGCTTATAATTATTTGCTTATAATTATCTCAGATGGACATGAGCTTGGGCAAACTCCAGGAGATGGTGAGGGATAAGGAGGCCTGTTGTGCTGCAATCCATGGGGTCACAAACAGTCGGACACGACTGAGTGACTGAACAACAACAACAGTCTTCACACAGACTTGTCAGCCTTGATTTTTCCTGTTTGGCTTCCTGGATGGTGCCTGGACCCACAGGTGCTATGCTGGGGAAGAGGGGGAGTCTGTCCTAACCTGGAATGATGTCTGTATTTCCTGGTGTTTCTGGCTTCAGCCTTCACTCTCCTTGAATGGACTGGCAGCATCTTAAAGAAGTCAACCCCTCCCTAGGAGTTAAGTGTGCACACACACATATACACACACTCACATTCACTCAGGGCGTAAGCTGAGCTGGTTAGAAGCAGATCATGCCACAGTCCCCTCCGTGGCTGAGTCAGCAGCTGGTTGTGATTGATGTCGCCCCAGACAGGCCCTTCACCTTGACAGTCTTCTTGCATACATAGCATTTATTTTGCACTGGAGGAGTGAGTACCAATTTCTGTACTAGGAAGGTACCCGTGACATCACTATTGTACCATAGCAATTGGTGATTTAATAACCATTTCTAAAGTAACAGACGCAAGGTGGGTGGGAGAATTATAACTATACATAGGTCTCATCAATCATGCATGTATTAGGGAATTAATGTTTTAATATAACCAGTATTCAAATAGTAATTACTCATATATAGTTCAGTGGCTAATTGGATTCTGAAACACAGTCATACACATACACATATTAAAAGCTTTTAACCAGAAAAGAATCAAGGAAGAACTTCATTCCTTGGAAGTGTTTATTACACAGAACAGTTCCTCTCCTCTCAAACTCTTTTTTCATATGCCAAGTATTATGTTGATTAAAGTAATAAAACTTTAACATGGAAATATACAGAAATTATACAATGTAAATATAGAAAATGACTCATCTATGAAACAGTTTATTTGCCTGTTCCCCCCACCCCAAATTATATTGAGAGTCAACGGTGCCTACTTCTTCTGGAATTACCATTAAGGCCATTTGGTGGGAGGAGCATGGAAAGCAGTATAAAAATGATACAGGAGAATATTTGAAGTTTGTGTTTTCACAAATATCTAATTTTTAAAAGAATTAGGAAATGGCAAACTGGTCCAGTATTCTTGCCTGAAAAATTCCATGGACTGAGGATCCTGGTGGACTGCGATCCATGCGGTCACAAAGAGCCGGGCATGACTGAGCATGCACACTTGTAATTTTGAAAAGGAATTTGTGCCTCTGTCTATGATATACCTAATACAATCTGAGGAAGGGTCTTCTGTTTAAGATGCTGAGATGCAAAACCTCTTAGTACAGATATTTTTCAAAATGTTTAAAGCGATTTATGAAGAAAATTGCATACCTACTTTCACTGATGCAACCCTTCTCCTTGTCCATCCATTGAGAATGTCGTCTGTGCTCTTTGGGCAAAAACCACATGCACAAAAGTGAAAACTGAGTTTTCCTCCCCCCACAACAGTCAGTCTTTGTAAAGCAGAATGAAGACTTCCCCTCCCTTGCAGCCAGAGTCTGTTTTTATATCTTGATATAACAAAAACGATGGGTCAGGAGCACCTTGTCCTGGATTCTTTTTCTTGGAAAGATTCATAATTATCCCTGGCAACTGGGTCTGAACCAGACTCCAGACATACAGTGGAAATACTGCACTGGTAGGGTTTTGAGAAGTAGCTGTAGAGAAATAAAATGACACTCATTGAGTTTTATCCATCTCGTTGATAAAGAAGAGTGTGTGGGTATCAAAGTGTGTCCAGGGGTCTAGAAGTATGCCAGGGTTGAAAACGTCTAGCAACCGAGATACACAATCATAGCTAAATCAGTACATCCTGGCTTCTCACAGGGAGGTCTGTGGACCAGCAACACCAAAATTGCCCAAGAACTTGTTAAAAATGAAGGACCTCAGGCTCTTCCCCAAACCTGTTGAGTCAGAACCTAAATATTAATCAGGGGACTTTTTGAGAAATACTGAAACACTACTGCTGGTGCACTCAGAGCTACTGCCTACCTTCCCTGAGATAAAAAAGTGAAGAGATGGATGCCAGATCGACGCTGTGTATCTTGTGTGTTTCACTAGTACCACAGTGCCATCTTAGGTATGTTTCCTCGGGCTCTTTACTTGGAGTTGTGTGTGACACAGAATACCATCCTTCAGTGTGGACGTGGAGCCACACGACCCTGGACTGAAAATAAAAATGGCAATGGTCCATCCTCAGGGTGCAGAGATATCAGATTCCACACTACTCACATTTCATTACCACTGTCTCATGACTGTGCACCTGCCTGCCTGTGCAAAAGGAATTGCACAAAAGAAGCCCGTTTTTTTAACAGCTTTGGAAAGAAATGCTTATGGTTAGGGAGGAAAGACAAGGGAACAAAATCACAGGGATACACTGGCCAGGGATTTTGGCCTTAATTATTCTTACTGGAAAGTGTTTGAGTCCCAGTAGATGACTCTATCCATTTAGTAAAAGGTGAGGTGAAGTGTTGTAATTACAATAAGTTGTATTGGAAACTTTGTCAAGAAAATCACAGGAGCAAATGCTTCTATGTTAGATTTGTTTTCAGAGACCATGTGAGCAGTCTTCACGATAGCAGCAAGGCTGTATTATATCAGCAAAATATAGGAAAATTTAGGGTTTTATGAAAGAGATGAAATGGGGGGGCATTCTTTGCTTTCCAGAACAGACTTATCATAGAATCATTTTATATCATCAGGTGGCCCATTACACTAAAATTATTAATCTTCAATGCAGTTTCATCATTGAATACAAATGAATTAATAATTTCCCTTCCAATAAATATGGTTCATGGCCTATATGTAGGAAATATGTCCATGTATTTTAACATTTATACCAATATAAGGTATCAAACTAATTCAATAAATGATGGTCATTTTCAAATGAAATTTAGCATATGGACTTGACTCAGGTTGTACAGGAATTATTTGGAGATCTTTTAAATACTGGAATTAAATTGCAAATTATGCAAATATTATACCTTAAATGTGAGAAATATTCTATATAATACTTGTTTTATTCTTGATTTTTGCTTTTGACACAAATCAAAATTCAAGCTCTACTTCCTACTCCTGTGCCAATTTACAACTTTATTGTTGGTCAGACACTGATATCTGACTCTTTTCCATCCCATGGACTACAGCACACCAGGCTTCCCTGTCCTTTACCAACTCCCAGAGTTTGCTCAAACTCATGTCCATTGAGTCAGTGATGCCACCCAACCATCTTATCCTGTCTCACCCCATTCTCTACCTGCCCTCAGTCTTTCCCAGCATTAGGGTCTTTTATTGAAAAATGAGTCGGCTCTTCTCATCACGTGCCCGAAGTATAACATTCACCAAAATTATGTAAATTTATGTATTTCTGATAGTGCTCGTTTGCTGAGGGCATTTTTTTCTCCCGGGAGTTTAATGATAACAAATAACAAGCCAGACCTTTTGAGACATTCAAAGTCCACTAGAACTAGTCCACTTTGAACTAGTCAGAAACCCTCGCAGAGAGAATGCGTCCTGCCCGCACAGGCTGTGCTGCTTGGCCACGTCGCTTAGCGATGCCGGCGTATCTGTAGGAACATACCTGGAAGTCAGAGCCCCCAGCAAGGAAAGAGGTATAGTGGGGATTTGCGACAGGAAACCTCCTTTTCTTCCGGGCTCTACATGTCTCTATAAAAGTCCTACTTTGCCCTTTGAAGATGTGGTTTTACTCATAAATAGCGTGTATGAACTGATTGCATGGTTTACAAAAAAAAAACTGAATTCTTAGACTTTACTTTCGAGTCTTCTATGTAGCATGATAAGCTGTCTTCTTCTGCAGACAACTCTTTCTCTCTCTCAGAAATGAAAGTGTTCAACTCCGCCATCTGGCCACATACTCCTCGAGTCAGCTTGCTGTACTGATCGATATGTCATTTAGGTCCTTCTTTTTCTCCTTCCATTTCTTTGCAAATGAGCATGTGAAACTGGCTTCCAAATTTGAAGGAAACAAGTCAATGGCAGTGTGTCCTTCAGAACCTAGTATTGATACTTCCACATGAAAACATGCAACCATTTGTTTCTGTGAGAAAGCAAGTGAATTCTTGTTGAATTAGAGAACCAGAAATTGTATAGTCTAGAAACTAAGAGAATATGAATGGACCCCCATGAAAAGAGAATGAATCTGTTTCATTCTAGTCAATAAAGTAATTGGCATTAGTGGTAGTGAATGATACTATTTGAAGAAAGCAAGAAGTGTAAATGGAGGGTAATAACATATTAAATGCAGATTTCTGTCTTTGGGGTATGCCTTCCCTCTCCGCTTTGTCTGGGACAGGGAGGCCGTCAGGGTGATTTCTGCAGGAGAAAGGTGAGGCATGGTGAAAAGCGAAAAGTGAAAGTCACTCAGTCGTATCTAACTCTTTGTAATCCCATGGATTGTACAGTCCATGGAATTCTCCAGGCCAGAATACTGGAGTGGGTAGTCTTTCCCTTCTCCAGGGGATCTTCCCAACCCAGGGATCGAACCCAGGTCTCCCGCACTGTGGGTGGATTCTTTACCAGCTAAGCCATCCGAGAAGCATGGTGGTGCCCATTAAATACACATTGCTACTCCCTGCTTGGACTTACCAGATGGCTTAGTTGTATAGAGTCTACCTGCCAGTGTGGGAGACACGAATTGATTCCTCAATTGGGAAGATCCCCTAGAAAAGGAAACGTCCACCTAGTAGTCTCGCCCGGGAAATCTCATGAGCAGAGGAACATGGTGGGCTACAGTCCATGGGGTCACAAAAGAATTGGACACGGCTTAGCAACTAAACAGCACCAACTCTCTGCTCAGATGGACCGAGTTAGACTTCAGAGGATCTTGTGCTCAGGAATCAGCACTTTTAAGAGTCTTGCAGATAAATCTGCAAGGAATAAATAAAGGTTTGAGAATTAATCATATTCTAAGGAATGACAAATCAAATGCATATCTATATGTATGTATTTGAGCTGAATCTTTGTTGTGCAGTTCTCATGAGCTTCTTATGTGTGATCTCCTGCTGAATATTTCAAATTCTTTGGCTTAAAATATGGCTACTGTGACTGTGAAATTTTGAGTCAAAAAATATCTGTTCAGTTTTTATGATCATTTGTGGTATGAACTTGTAAAGAGTTCACATACTAACTGGCATTTCTTTTTAAAGACAATGTGGATTAAATGAATGATAAAATCACTGCTGTAAATACTCTGAAGTGACTCCTGCAGAGAGCCTTTGCTTTCCCTGCTGGTCCCTCTGTGTGAGAAACACACTTGCTTCCTCCAGCATGGCTCTCTTATGAAGTTTTCTGCTGAAATGTGAGACCTTCAAAAAGAAGGTTCATGACTACCTTATCAAAACAGTATACCCTCTGACACTGACCACTCTCCTCACCCTACTTTATTTTCCTTCAGTACCTTCATCTCTAAACGTGATGACTGACTTATTTTCAAGGCAAGGAACTTTCTCCTCTTAAGCATGATGGTGTCCAAAACTTCTAGAAGTCGCTTACTCGGTAAATAGGTGTTGAATCAGTGAATATATCCATCAACATGGATTAGCTGGCACGTGTACACACTCTATATAAAATCTAGCAGATAGAAATTCATTTGCAAATCTGTCGCTGGTCAAATGGAACAGAGCCTGTTGAATTCTCTGGCCCAGGGAAAATGTGGGGTTGGAGGCATGAGGCAGACAATGCACTGACGACACTTTACCCTTGCAGCTTCGTAATTATTTTCCATGGCAAGAGCTCCCTGCGAGTCGGTCGCTGGCTTCCTCATGGATCAGCAGATGTTTGTTATCTTCCCTCTGCAGGTTTCGTTTATATCATATTCCTTTTCTAAAAAGGATTCCACCTTCCCTTGGTCATGTCAGTGTTTCTTTCCATTTTGAACTTCCTTTGCTCCTTTATTCTTTGCTATTATCCATTCAAAAGCAACACTAATTTTTTAAGAAAAATAAAGCCGTAAGATTTACATTTTGCAGTAATACTTCACAAAATTATCAAAGTTTCTTTTGCTTATAATATTTCAAAAATCTTAAACCTCAAGTTGTTTTTGGATATTTTGATAGTTTAAGTTATAGAGTTTGGTTGTTTTTTTTCAATCAAAAGATGTATATTAACAAGATAACATAATAATTCCTTGACTCTAAGATCAAATGATGTGAGAGTACCTGTTTTTACGCAGCTTTATCAATTGCAGAGCCCTTCACACTGATTTCTCTCTCCTTGATCCTCCCACAATGCCACGTCGTACAAATGCAGGCATTCTTATATGTATTTTTATGCTGGAGGAAACCAGAGCTCAGAGAGGTTCAGTGGCTTTCCTTGATTTGCTCAGATGGTTAAACACAGTTCTGGAGTCCAGACCGTGTCTTCTTATTTCAGTTTGTTTGGGAAAAACTGACACAGTAAAGAGTGATAAAATTACTACCTTAGATGCTATTAGAGCTTAGTTCAAATTACTAGACATTATTATACACCTGTGCTCCTAAGGCCTCCTTTTGTGTATAGAATTGGAAGGGGAGCCATACTTTCAAGTTTCTGTTCCCCCAAAACTGGGTTCCCCTCTTGGGCCAATAGACACAACCAAGCCAGAAGCTGGGAGAAGGAAGGATTTATTTTTTGCAGCAAGTACGAACACAGGGATCTTTCCTGAAGCTCTGTCTATCTGAACAGGAAAGTTTTAAGCTAAAGGTATATGCATATTCATGAGAGGGCTCGAGCAGAGGAAAAGCAGCCCAGAATTATGTCATCAGGTCAACAGAGTCCAAGCTTTAGTCGACTGAAGTGAGGAGGGTCAGCAGCGCCATTCCACCTCTCCCTGGGTGGGGCCAGGTTTCTGCGGAACTCACAGGTATACTGTTGTGTGTATCTGTTGAGGAGCCAGAACCCCGCCCCAAGGCTGCACTGTTGGCTTCTTGAATGCCCCTCCATTGTTTCTCCTTTCCCTCCTTTAAGGTAATTAATTACTGAGACCTGGTCAAAGGCAAGCATTGCAGCCAAGCTTAGATCACAAAATGGCTTAGGCCAAAATGGGTTTTTTATGTCAAGAAAGTTATTCCTGACTGTCTTTCTCCAGGGACCCTCTAACCTATCTGCTTACATTTCTGTGTAGGAACTGCTCATGTCAATGGTTGTGCTGGAGTGAAGATGCCTACAGAGCAGCAGGGGATATACTGAGTCTAGTTTCCCTCCACTTTCCAGGGGTCCGTTCTACTCATCCCTTTGAGCCCCTGGAGCCCAGTTGCTAAATTGAATCAGACTCTTTGCAACCCCATGGATTGCAGCACACCCTGTCCTTCTCTGTCTCCTGGAGTTTGCTCAAACTTATGTCCGTTGAGTCAGTGATGTCACTGAACCATCTCACCTTCTGTTACCTCCTTCTCCTTCTGCCCTCAATCTTTCCCAGTGTCAGAGTCTTTTCTAATGAGTTGGCTCTTTGGGTCAGGTGGCCAAAGTATTGGAGCTTCAGCTTCAGCATCAGTCCTCCCAATGAATATTCAGGGTTGATTTCCTTTAGGATTGACTGGTTTCATCTCCTTACTGTCCAAGAGACTCTCAAGAGTCTTCTCCAGCACCACGATTTGAGAGCATCAACTCTTCAGCGTACATCCATCCATTATCCAACTCAAGTTCCTATGCCTGACGCACAGTTAGGCCAAGCAAACCCAAAGTTGAGCATTTGGAGTAGAGAAAGGCTTATTGCAGGGCCAGCAAGAATTAGTGCCTTGTATTCAAAATAACCCAAGCTCCCTAAAGGGTTTCTTAGCAAAGCATTTTTAAAAGCCAGCTGAGAAAGACGGGATCACAGGATATGTGATCAGCTCAAGAACAATTCTCTGATAGATAACAGTGCCCATAGATCTAGGGGCTCATGGTCATCAAGTAGTTAATTTTCTCCACTTAGCATCTGTAAAACAACTCAGGAAGTGTGCATCCGATACTGTTATCTTGGCATTTAAGAGAGGAACTACAGCAGAGGACATGTGGGGTGGGGCCTGTCCCAGGAAGACCCCATAGGGTCCTGCTTGGTTACATGTCTCTGCCTAGAACTAAACCTTTCCGCTCACCTCCCATCACCAGCCCCACTGCCAGGTGGCCAGGAGTGACCTGATTTAAGCCATCTGAGCATCCTTCAAGTCAGCACTAGCAGCAGTGAGCTGATGACTGAGGTCCTAGGACAGATGATGGCTCTTGTACAGCAACTGTCTCAAGCCTCGTCCTGCATCAGTGTGAGGTTCTTCCCAGTCTTCCACGGCTCCTGGACCTGCAGGAGGGCCTGGCCTGCACAGAGCTGTTTCAATACCCTTCAGCCCTCCTGGATCACAACCTCTGTTAGCCTGCATATGGATCATTGATGCTTCAGGTGGGAGTCTTCAAACCCACTAATTTCAGAAACACATATATGAAAATTGCCAGGGCCGGGGCTCTCTAGGCCCAAGTTTTGTCTTGTGAAGTGGAGAAGTAGGATGAGTAAAAGCATATGAGAGCACTGACAGATGACTGACGTTGGATGCCGTACTTTTTGTGATAGAAATTAGTCATTAAGTGCCTTCTGGACACTTGTATGACCTGCGTCTGCAATGGCCGGGGACCAGTTGATGCAGCTGGTCTGGGCTGTGGGATCTGCTTTCTCTTTTCTCTTTGGCCCATCTGTGTTTCCACTGCCCTTTGCCACACTGCAGTTCGGAGCCCTCAGCTTGTTCAAGGCAAGGCTCTCAGACCTGTTCTCCACCACCACAATTGGCCTTGACCTCTGTGACATTTTAACAAAGTCAGAGTTTCTCTAACATATTTCTCGTGATGGCAACATTGCTCCAGTTTCTGGCAAAGATGCAGATGTTTACTAGTAGTGTTTTGAGTCCAGTGTTATGATGAGGACTCGCTGTCAAGTAGGTCATAATGATAAAAGAAAATTACCACTAAAGAAAAGTGTGTTGTCTTTGAATCAGCAAGTCTATATACCATCTCATGTAATTCTGTGGGCTTCCCCGGTGGCTCAGTGGCAAATAAGCCACCTGCCAGTGCAGGAGATGCAAGAGACACGGGCTCAGTCCCTGCGTCGGGAAGATCCCCTGGAGAAGGAAGTAGCAACCCACTCCAGAATTCTTGCCTGGGGAGTCCCATGGACAAAGGAACCTGATGGGCTACAGCCAGTGCCTGGGGTCCCAAAGAACTGAACATGACTCGGAGACTGAAACAACAGCAACAGCCTGAGATTTTGGAGCACACTCCCAGAACAGGTGGTGTGACAATTTTTTTTTCCTTGAAATTGCCTCCAAATAAAATAGGCTTGATTTTTGTTTGTTTTACTCTTTTAAATATATTCATTTACTTATTTGGCTGCTCTGGGTCTTAGTTATAGCGTGGAAGATCAATAGTTGGGGCATGTGGAATCTGGCTCCCTGACCAGGGATCTAACCCAGGCCTCTTGCATTGGGAGCTCCGAGTCTTAGCCACTGGATCACCAGAAAAATCCCAAATAGGCCTTGGTAGTAAGGATCTGATATGTGCTTTTTTGAGCAAGAGTGGTAAAAGGCATGAATTGTGGAAGTTGTAGCCTTTAATTCCTTGTCCTTCTTTTCTCCTGCTTCTACCTCTCGTGCCAATAGCTGTGCCCGCCCACCCATGAGCCACTAAAACTTGATTACAGTGGATAAAAGGAGTGTAACAATGCTCAGTTTAAAATGCTTCATTTCAGCGTTGTGCACAGTGCTTAAATATGCAAAGGTATTTTGCAGAAATGTCTCCACAGGGAAACACCGTGAACTTTCAGTTCTATCAAGAACATAATAATAAAAAAATAAAGTATAGTATACTATTCAAATATTTAATAATTTTACTATTGCATTTTTCATTGTACCAGCACATAGAAATTCTGATATCCACCAAAATAGCCCTTATCTTAATAAGAGAGTAAACATTTCTTAATGCCCATTTATAAGAAGAGGATTTTTGTATGTACCCTCAGCTCATGTCACAACTTAAAAGAAAAGCAGGTCCTTTTACTGTTTATCATTGAATATTTTTAACTGCTTAGAATCAAGGAACAGCAATAAAGTTAAAACTCTAAATCTACAATGGATAGCTTTTATTTAACTATACGACATTTGGATATAATGACTGCTTCCTAGTTTTTTTACACTTGTAAGTCCTTGGAATATTATCAAAACTTTCAGAAGTAGGAAGAACTGACAGCAGGAACTCAAGGCGTATCATACTTAAATATATTCCTGGAAAATACCAGCATGAGATAATATTCACTGTGATGTTGGCATTTGATAAATCAGATGCAATGAACCTAATTATGCAAAACAGTTATTTTGAATCTATCACTCATTGGAACACTGTCTAAACCAGAATTTATTTAATTACTAGCAAAAGGAAAGGTAAGAACTTGCCAACTTTATTCCCTTCCCTTGCCTCAAAACATTCAGTCTTTGTTACCAAGATTGAATTCATAGAAGCCCCAACCTTGCCCCAGTCCTTTGGAATCGCTCTGTTTTCTGTTGATTTAAATGTAAAGCAGCCTATGTGAAGCAACATTTGTTGGCAGTTTCAAAACTTTTGAATGGCTTTATCCTCAAATAAACTAGATGAGAATATTAAAAATCTTTGAGGTTAGACAGTCCTGAAGAAGCAGCCAATCATTGCACATTGAAGATGTTGGCTTTAAAGTGGCCATCAGTGAAGGTGGTAGACCAGCAGGACAGAGAGAGAGCTGCCCACAAACACCACTAAAATCAAGGAAGTGCAACTCCCTCTTACTTTAAGCTGAAAGGGAGGGTTCCCATTTGGGTTTGTTCAAAGGCAGCTGCCAGTTAAATCCTAGTGTACCAGGCAGGGTATTAGCTTTGGAGATTTATCTGAAGGGTCTTGCTAAAATCATCTGTAGCCTCACTTGGCTCTGTGTGCTCCTGTCCTCACCATCGCTGGGTAACCATCTCTCCGTGGTGCCCCTTCAGCGTCCCTAGATGCCCTCCATTCCATTTGTGCCCACGGAGATGATTCCCCTGGCATGTTCACTCCTGGGATTCTGGCCATCCCTATGATGAAATATTCACTCTCCATCAACATCTTCTTGTGTGTCAGCTCAAGCTCTTAGCCCTCCTAAGACTCTGCTCCTCTTGTGTGGATTCCCTGGTCCACAGCTTCAAAGCCACACCTCTTCCCACACAATACAAAAAACACTAAACCAAAAAAAAAAAGAAGAAGTCCAAAGACACAAATAAGGATTTACAATAATGTGTAGCCTTAATTTAGAAATGAAGCCAGTTTGTGGCAACCATTTGAACCATTTCAGAGGAAGGTAGAGTAGATACCAATCTTTCCATTTGGAGCATAAGAATAAAGGGAATATCACTTTAAAACCTTTTTTTTTTCTTTAAAATCTGCTTCTTTCGGGGATTTAGGCTGTTGTAAGGCTGAACATCTTGGTTCACTCATTGTCCAGGGAAAAACTGCTGATGAAGATGAATTCTGGTCCACTTTTTCAGAATAGCATCAAGATGGCTTGCCTCCGTGGCTTATTTACCTGCTCATACTTTAAATAAGAACTGCCACCGTAAAATTTCAGGCGCAAGAATTGTGGACTAATAAGAGCTTTCTGGGGTGACTTCAGTCTGCCTGGCTTCTTCAGTGAGGAAACCTGCTCCAGTCGTTAGGCTGAGAAAAATGTGTTCCGCTGGCCCTGTGCAGCGTGGATTTATCTCAGCATCATCATCACCCATATTCAGAGATCAGACTCGGGAGCAAAGCGAGGCGGCTGGGTGATGCTGATAAGCTGACAAGCTTGTCCTCTTGCTACCATTGCGCACCGTTCATTGGATTTTCTGCAGATTTCAACGTTTCTGTCCCCCTCCCCAAATTCGAACATGTCTTGGATAAAACAAGTTCTGTCTGAACGTTGGGCGGGTCTGACTGTCTCCTTATTCCTTCCTTCCAGCTGGGTCCCGGGCCTCGTACAGCAGCCAGCACGGCCACCTGGGCCCCGAGCTGCGGGCCCTGCAGTCCCCGGAGCACCACATCGACCCCATCTATGAAGACCGTGTCTATCAGAAGCCCCCCATGAGGAGTCTCAGCCAGAGCCAGGGGGACCCTCTGCCGCCAGCACACACGGGCACGTACCGCACGAGCACAGGTGTGCACTCAGGGCCCCCGGGGCTGTCCACAAGGGGACGGGGAGGCAGCCGTCCAAAGAGGGTGGCCTGTCCCAGAGGGGGACCTTCCCACACCAGGGGGGCCTCTCCACAGAGGGGTGGTCTGTCCACAGTGGGGTGGCCTGCCTGCAGGGGCATGGCCTGTCCCAGAGCGGGGCCTTTCCATACCAGGGGGACCTCTCCACCGAGGGGTGGTCTGTCCACAGGAGGGTGGCCTGCCTGCGGGGGCATGGCCTGTCCCAGAGGGGGCCCTTTCCACACCAGGGGGGCCTCTCCACGGAGGAGTGGTCTGTCTACAGTGGTGTGGCCCTCCCACAGAGGGGTGGGTCTGCTTGGAAGCTTAAATAACACTCCCTTGTGAAAGGGTATGTGTGTGTGTGTTGATGTCCTCTCTCCTCAGAAGCATTGTGAAATGACCTGCTTTTCTCATTAATGTTTCTGATGATGATAAAAACCAAATATGACTCCAGTTGAGCTCCCTGAGTATATTGTAAATGAAAGAAGTCTGGAGGTGGGGAGTGGGGGTTAGCATATTTTGTCACACAGGCAAATCGAAGGTAGTAGTACTAATTTTTTTGTAAATCATTATTAATGTATTTAATGAGTATAATTGCTTTAAGAAAGCAGAGGACGTATAAAGGCATATGTGCTTACCTAAGGCTGGTAAGTGCCTTTTTAATGGTACAGTATGCCTGTTTGGGGGATTCCCTGCTGGCTCAGATGGTAAAGAATCTGCCTGCAATTCAGGAGACCTGGATTTGATCCCCAGGTTGGGAAGATCCCTTGGAGAAGGGAATGTCTACCCACTCCAGTATTCTTGCCTGGGAAACTCATGGACAGAGAAGCCTGGAGGGCTACAGTCCATGGAATTGCAGTTGGAGACCACTGAGTGACTAACACTTTTCTACCTCTTTGGCAACCTTGGGAGGGAAAAAGAAAACATATTTACTAAAAATGTAGCATATTTAGTAAGGCCAACTGAGAATTTACTTCATACACACTATTAGGCTGAATCATAGGAAATTATAATTTAGTGGTTGGTCACTGGTACTTGTGGAGAAGGCAATGGCACCCCACTCCAGTACTCTTGCCTGGAAAATCTCATGGACAGAGGAGCCTGGTAGGCTGCAGTCCATGGGGTCGCTAAGAGTCGGACACGACTGAGTGACTTCACTTTCACTTTTCACTTCCATGCATTGGAGAAGGAAATGGCAACCCACTCCAGTGTTCTTGCCTGGAGAATCCCAGGGACGGGGGAGCCTGGTGGGCTGCCGTCTCTGGGGTCGCACAGAGTCGGACACAACTGAAGCGCCGCAGCAGCAGCCCTGGCACTTGTATATATGGTTCAACTCTCTAGCTCTCCTGGATTAAATATATATTTTGAATTGAACACAACCACAGACCACATGAAGAAGGACAAGTGTTTTCCAGAACATGAAACTGTTTGCAAAATAACTAGTTAAAGGTCACGATTAAATTTGTTGGAGAACACTTAGCTTAACTATAAAATCAATATAATTAAGAAAATACAGAGAATTGCGCTTGGTCTAAAGCCTCCCATGGCTGAGTAAACTTAGAGAATATTATGGTGGTGGTTTGCAGACACTAGAGCTGCCTGCATTTCTAATCATATACGTTATCCTGGTCAGGGGCCAGGATATGGGGATGCTGAAGCTGTGGTCCAGGACTTGGCATCAGGCTCTGCATCTTCAGACTGTTGTAACTTCCAGTTCCCAAGTAGATCATAGCAATTCTGTTAAACTGCAGTATGACACTAAATTATATGTTTTGAAATCCAGGCAAGCTAAGTTGCTTTTATAGCTGATTATTGATATTTGCATTTCAGTATTTCACTCTATCATAGGAAGAAAGGCACAAAATACTCCTTTATTTTACTCTTGATGTTGTAAGTACCATCCCATGTTAATAATACATATCTTGGTTTAGATAGAATACCCATTTATTCTTCTGTCAGAGTTTCTCTTACCTTCAGCCTACTTAATTTGCTTCAGTCTGGGACTGGACTATTTTTGCATTTAGTTGTTGCATATTATTAGCTAAGGTAATTTTATTTCCACACAATCCCTTATAAAAGACGAAGATAACCATCTTAGTGACATTCAGTATCTAATTTGAAGAAAAACTGACAACAAAAGGGATTATATTGGTTCCCTGTTCCATATTCATATGCTCTTAGAATTAGCTCTTGTTGATAAACTTCTGGGGCCTTAATGAAAAATCAACTGCAAGAGGAAAAAAGTATTTTATTCATCAATGCCAAGTTAGAGACAAGGGAAAGATGTTCACACTTTTAAAGAAACAATGACAACAACAAAACTCGTGTTTTCTCTAAGCCGGGGGTTGGCAAACTGTTGGCTTATGGTCTAAATCCATCTGGTCACCTGTTTTAGTAGTGCTTGTGGGTTAAAAGTGATCATCGCCTTATAAAATGATTTGTAATCAAACGATGGATACTATTTTGTGATATGTAAGAACACATGAAATCCAAGTTTCTGAGTCCATACAGAGCCACACCCAGTTGCTTTCATATCATCTGTACTTGCTGTCACTCTGCAGTGGCTCAGGGGAACAGGTGTGACAGAGACCATATGGTCAGCCAAGCTGCAGATACTCACCTTCTGGCCCTTTACAGGAAGAGTTTGCTGCCTCCTGGCCTCAGTAGTCAGAGGAGAACCAGGCTGAATGAGTGAAATAGTGCTTTTTCTCCTGTCTCTCCTCTCAAAGAAGGCAGAAGTGTTCTGAGTGCTTCAGAGGGGACAGTCTGTTTGCCCGGCCCTTCCCCTCTAACAGTAATCTCTTGCCCCGGCCGAGATCTGCGAGGTGTGACATCCACATGCCCAAGATGCCATTCCTGCCCACATCTTTGAAATTGAGGCACTTTTGAGGGACTCTGCTGTTTTCACAAGGCTACAGAAATTGCCAGAAGTGCCGGGGTGGTCTCTTGAGGATAGGTGGGGGGAACGTCACTGCTCCAGCTCCTGCACACAAAGCCACAAGCCCTCTCTCCTTCCCACCAGCTTAGATTACTCCTTCTTCCTACACTGAATTCATCACAAGCCCTTCCCCTTCCCTGGCTTACTGTGCAACTCCAGGGACTGTCTCTATCAGAAGCTGCATGATTGAGAAAATGCTTTTAGTCCAGGTATATGTCTCTCCTTTGGCTTCCCCGGTGGCCATAGTGGTAAAGAATCTGCCTCCCAGTGCAGGAGATGTAAGAGACATGGGTTCCATCCCTGTGTTGGGACGATCCCCTGGAGAAGGGAATGGCTACCCACTCCAGTATTCTTGCCTGGAGAATTCCATGGACAGAGGAGCCTGGTGGGCTATAGTCCATGGGGTCCCAAAGAGTCAGACACGACTGAAGCACGCAGCATGCACAAATCTCTCGCTTATAAATTACCTACGTATTATACAATATTATTAAATTCTGGCTAGTAAATTCAGGATTAAACTTTAATAAAGAAACACTTTAAGATTGCTTTCCCATATCCAGAGGGTCATTTTCACATCCTTTATGTTTTATGCACCCATCGTTAGTGCCGCCACTGATGCAGACCTATAGGAAGCTTCCAGAGCCAGAGCAAATACCCTAATTCCTTATGAGATGAGGACATGTTCTTAGGAGCCCTGTTAGACGTGACGTGTTCAGGGGCTGCAAACTTTAGGCTCAGGTTGGTTGCCAAGGTGCCTCTCCAGTCTTACCTCTCTGCCATTAAGTAAGGCCACTGGCTGGGGGTCCTTCAGTTCCATCTGTAGATCATTTCCAGAGATACTTTGAGGAGAGTGGGGCAGGGGAATTGAAGGCCACTTGCCGGCCTTCAAGGAGTCACCACTCACGAATGAAGTCAAGGGTACTATCCTAAACAATTCTATAATTACTAGCTGGTGCCATAGCATCAAGCAGCTGAGACAGGATGACAAAGCACAGAGCCTATTGCCGCACTCAGGAATAGTTCTAAATGCTTTGAATATATTTACTAATCTTTAGAACTGCCCTGTGGAGGAGGTGGTATTATGATGATCACTTTGTAGATCAGAATACTGAAGCATAAAGACATTGAGGACCGATCTCCTTTAGAATGGACTGGTTGGATCTCCTTGCAGTCCAAGGGATTCTCAAGAGTCTTTTCCAACACCACAGTTCAAAAGCATCAATTCTTTGGTGCTAAGCTTTCTTCACATTCCAACTCTCACATCCATATATGACCACTGGAAAAACCATAGCCTTGACTAGACGGACCTTTGTTGGCAAAGTAATGTCTCTGCTTTTTAATATGCTATCTAGGTATTAATAGCAGCACAAAACAACACGTGCTCTCGTTTTTTTCCTGGATAACCTATAGCTCAGGATTGTACTATGACTCCTGACCCCTCCCCAGATGTCTTTCCACTGGTTTCTGGGCAAGGAGTGGGGCTGTGGGACAGTGTTCACCCTTCGCCCCTCAGTGCTGCAGCTCTGCCTCTATCTGGCTGTATCTTCTGTGGTTTCTCTTCTTTCCCTGTCCTGCTCACTCCTGTGCTGACTGAACCTGGGCCTCCCTCACTCCAGACACCACTAGGGCCATCCTGAGTTATAGACTGTGCTAGAACTGAGAGATACCCTGAGATGACTATACAGAGAAGAGCAGGAAACAGCTATAGTCCTTGAAGATAAGACAGGTTAAAGCTTCCTAAATCTCCCCACTAAAGGCAATTTCTCACTTAGCTTTTTCTCCTATGCCCAACCTACAGCATCTTTTTCCATCCCTCCTTCTTGGCTTCCGTAGTTAGCCTCTCACCCCTGTTACTTTATTGCGAAGACTAATTTCAATCCCAGAAACCAACTCAGACAAGGAGCACAGTCTACCTTTGGGGGATCAGAAAGGTCCCCAAGGCTTTCCTTAACCAAAGAATTGTTGTGGTTCCACCAGCTCCGTGGTATTTGACTTCTTTGTGATCCCATGGACTGCAGCATGCCAGGCTTCTCTGTCCTTCACTGTCTCCCCAAACTTGTTAAAACTCATGTCCATTGAGTTGGTGATGATATCCAACCATGTTGTTCTCTGTTATCCCCTTCTCCTCCTGCCCTCAATTTTTCCCACTATTAGGTCTTTTTCCAATAGTTGGCTCTTTGCATCAGGTGGCCAAAGTATTGGAGCTTCAGCTTCAGCACCAGTCCTTCCAATGGATATTCAGGGTTGATTTCCTTTATCATTGACTGGTTTGATCTCCTTGCAGTCCAAGGGACTCTCAAGAGTCTTATCCAGCATAATAGTATGAAAGAAACAGCTCTTCAGCCTTTAGCCTTTTCTTTGTCCAGCTCTCATAGTCATACATGACTACTGGAAAAACCATAGTTTGGACTGTACGGACTTTTTTAGGCAAAGTAGTGTCTCTACTTTTTAATACATTGTCTAGGTTTGTCATTGCTTTTCTTCCCAGGAGCAAGGGTCTTTTAATTTCTTGGCTGCAGTCACCATCCACAGTGATTTTGGAGCCCAAGAAAATAAAGTCTGTCACAGTTTCCATTGTTTCCCATCTATTTGCCATGAAGTGATGGGACCGGATGCCATGATCTTTGTTTTCTGAATGTTGAGTTTTAAGCCAGCTTTTTCACTCTCCTCTTTCACTTCCATCAAGAGGCTCTTTAATTCCTCTTCTCTTTCTATGTAAGGGTGGTGTAGTCTTTATGTCTGAGATTATTGATATTTCTCCCAGCAATCTTGATTCAAGCTTGTGCTTCATCCAGCCTGGCATTTCTCATGATGTACTCTGCATATAAGTTAAATAAGCAAGGTGACAATATACAGCCTTGACGTACTCCTTTCCCAATTTGGAACCAGTCTGTTGTTCCATGTCTAGTTCTAACCGTTGCTTCTTGACCTGCATACAGGTTGCTCAGGAGGCAGAGAAAAGTGGTCTGGTATTCCCATCTCTTTAAGAATTTTTCACAGTTTATTGTGATCTACACAGTCAAAGGCTTTAGCATAGTCAGTGAAACAGAAGTAGATGTTTTTCTGAAATTCTCTTGCTTTTTCTATGATCCAGTGGATGTTGGCAATTTTATCTCCAAAAAGTTACCTAACCTTGATGTTAGAGACTTACATACATGCATTTGTATACATTTGTGTACATGTTGGAGGATCAGGATCGGCAGATCTCACTTTTTGCCTGTTTTCTGCTGCAGGCTGGTGGACGGTGATGCCTACAGTAGGGTTCACAACTCACACACAAAGTCAACTGGATTTTATTCAGCTAAGCTGGCACTCTGTGGGCCATGCCTAGGCCAGGGAGTAGCACCTGAAGAGTAACTCCTGCCCCTGTCCCAGACCTCACTCTGACCCTTTGTGCTCAGGCACTCCAGCCAGTGCTGGACAATGTCAACAACGGCAATAAAAAGCACAACATGAGAGTTGTGAGCTAAGTTTTATTTGGGGCAAAATGTGGACTATAACCTGGGAGACAGCATCTCAGAGAGCTCTGAGAAACTTCTCCAAAGAGGTATGGGGGAAAGTCAGGATATGTGTGATTTTAGTGAAAGGGGAATACATGCAATGAAGCACACATTTTGCGGAAGGTTGCTGCTTTCGTGAAGAACAGATGTCAGCATTTATGATTTTAGTGCTTTTCTTGATGCGAAGAGATTGGGCTCATAAAACCATTTCCTGAAAATAACTAGCTGAAGATTTGTTCTGCCAGTTTTGCCCCAAGCAGAGTACCTCATTCCAGATCTCCACCCTGAACTCCTTTCAGGGGTGTTGAAGGTCAGCAGTCACAGCATCTTGTGATTTAATCCTTGTAGTGGCAGATGGCAAGTGCCAGTTTTTAGTTGGCAACAAGACCTACAGCCCTTTCCACACTACCCAGTCCCAGCAGAAGGGAGCAGGCTCTGTGATGACCTGCCAGCCTCCCTGGGCTTGGATGTGGTCTTTGTAGTGAGGCAGAGATAGTAGAGCAGTGGCCCACATGCATCAGGATGGGATTGGGACAGGAAGCAGCATGGTGGCCCCAAAGCAGCAAAGTGACCCAAAAAAGGGTCAGTTCCTGAATCAGCAGTGGTCCCCACTCATCAGGGTCCCCAGAGGGGACCCTCTCCCCAGATGCATCACTCCTCTCTCCCTGCACAGGGAGGCCAGATCCTGTGCCTGTAGCAGAGACCAGGCCAGTGAGTGAAGAGTGGGATGGTGGAGCAAATACCCTCTGGGACCATCCACCCAGTGTCTGAGGCCTTCTTGCACAGTGAAAATTTGAAGAGGCACTCTTTTAACTAGGGTGTCTGTTTAAATAAAACATACCTTTTGTCTGGGATAAGGACTTGTCCAAATCAGAGCTTATATAATAAGGAGAGCAGCCAGACAAAGACTGTGTGATACTCAAGGATTTGTGTGTGGTGAAGTCTATTAAACTGAAACTAAATAACACAGATTTTTATTTCAAACTCAAGCATTCAGTGACTGTCAACTTAGGAGTCGTTTGATTAACACATACTTGACTCTGACAACCCCCCATAACATCTTTCTAAACTAGCAAAAATGGCCAACATCTGCTGAGATGATAGTCTTGTGAATTTCTTTTCAGATAAATGTGATCCTGAGTGGAGAAAACAAGCTTTCTATGGTGAATGTGTCAGCTTGTAATAAAGAATGAATTATCATAGGTACATAGCAAAGGGAAAATCTGCTAACTGTCCTGATGAGATTGACAAATATTGCAATATAAAAAGGAAGAAGAATATGATGAAAATATTTGTCTGGATGGCAAAAGCATTATTTTAAAATTTTAATTTTCTGCAGTAATAGCTATTACTTCATAAAGTTATAGAGGGATTACATATCCCCTTTACTTTCATAAAATTTTACTACTATTGTTCAATAAAATATAAATAACATTTTCAATTAAAATCATCATTTGAGTCCTCGAAAGGTAGAATATTAACAGTTTATTACTTATTAAATACTGTTACTTCAAATTATAAAAATAACTACTTCTCATTAGAACAAGTCAGATGTGATCCTCTATAATCTCTTAGTTTAAAATTTTACCTCTTTTAAGTCTAAAAAGTCAGGGGTACATTATTACCCAGTTGGCGATTTTTAATGAATCTAATGATAAATATTATCTTAAAATCAATGAAAGCTTCCAGATTCTTAGCTATATCCATTCACCAAAATGGTAGAAATACAAATTCTAATTACAGCTGAAGGAGAACAGAGTGTTTGCTGGTAGATCAGTTGATAAAATTTAAAAACAGCAGCAACAACATTAGGAAGCCTGGTGGACTGCCGTCCGTGGGGTCGCAAAAAGTCAGACCCAACTGAGCGACTGAACAACAGCAACAAGCGACGTCAGTAATCAGCATCAACACTAATAATGAGTCCGTTACTACAAAAATCCTGCATTAGATGCCTCTCCTCCACAAACACAGTGACATATGAGGTTAAAAAGAATTGTGTTACATTTACCCTTGAATATTTTTCCATTGACCTTGATGCTGGGAAAGATTCAAGGCAAAATGAGAAGGGGGCGACAGAGGATGAAATGGTTAGATAGCATCACTGACTCAGTGGACATGAGTTTGAGCAAACTCTGGGAGATAGGGAAGGACAGGGGAACCTGGCGTGCTGCAGTGCATGGGGTTGCAGAGAGTCGGACATGATTTAGTGACTGAACACATCTTTCTGTTGAGCTTACTTTGGATCAACCTCTGCAGACTGCGGAAAATTGGAAAGATATTTATGGTTCAGTTCTGGATGATAATACTATTGGGAATATAGTAGATTAGGTAAAGTTTCCTCATTTCTGAAATGATAATCATTATTATTTAAGTAATAACTTTACAAGTATATAGGCTGGCACTTCCCTGGCGGTCAGTGGTTAAAACTGCACCTCCCAATGGAGGAGGTGTGAGTTCGATCCCTGGTCAGGAAGCTAAGATCACACATGCCTCATGGCCGAAGAACCAAAACATAAAACAGAAGCAATATGGTAAAAATTCAACAAAGACTTTAGAAACATACCTCATCAAAAAAAAGAAATCTAAAAGGTAAAAAGTTATAGGCCATGTTCTTGGACACATTGTCACCTCAGCCATCTTTATTTTCTAAATTTGCAGAAGGAATATTATTTAATTAGCTTGTTGTTTGCTTCCTTTGTATTTTATAGCACATGTAAAAGTATTTTATGTTTTCTTATTTCTAGCTATATAAATATACATAAAAGCAAAGATAAATAATACAAAACCACAAATAAATGTTTTTCTTTCTTCTGTTGAACCCTACTTTATATTCCATCGCCCAAGTTTCTTCAGGTGCCAGAATCTTGTATTTTACTCTGTTTTCTTTTTTTCCTCTTTCAGTAAATAATGCATGCAACCATCTCCTCATCAAAATAGGGTGTTTGATTTTTATTGAAAAGGATCTCTCTTCCCTTCTTTCAAACAAACACAACACATAAAACATCTGTTTGTTTGTTTGTTTGTTTGTTTTCTCTCTACACACTAAACCTTTATTTGTGTAGCTCTATGGAAAACCGATAATTTCATGAACAGCATGAAAAGGTGAAGTATCAAGTCAACTGCTGAAGAGGCTACTTTAAAAATCTCCCCAAAGAGACCGGCAGTGTGGTTCACTGAGTTGTAAGGGCTTATTGAGGGGAGAAGGGGCTGTTTGCAGAGCAGGTGAGATGAGAGAGGAGTGTTTACAGAGCTGATAAAGCACCCTTTCCCTCAAATGTTTGCCATAAGAAGGTTCAATTGAGTAGAGTAATCCTCTAAGGTGGGCGATTTGGCCAACGGAGCTCTAACTCAAATGAGAGAAAACGTATACCGGGACAGAAATTAAGCGAAATTTTGCATTAAAGAAAAAAGTCTGTTAATTGTCTGATCAATATCAGCTTATCTGTATTAATAGAGAGTCACAGTCTTCATCAGCCACACCACAGTCTCAACAGGCATGGCACAAAGGGAGAATTCAGTCTTTCTTGAAATCATTCCTTTACATCATGCTTAAAAAAATCAGGCATTACATCACTGTATTATTGACAGTTTGAGATCTTTTAGTTTCTCGTGCATTTTCTTCTATATATGAGCATATACGCTCAGTCGTTCAGTTGTGTCTGACCCTTTGAAACCCCATGGACTTTAGCTCACACACCAGGCTCTTCTGTCTATGGGATTCTCCAGACAAGAATACTGGAGTGGGTTGCCAGTTCCTCTTCCAGGGGATCTCCCCAACCCAGGGAACAAACCAGTGTCTCCTGCATCTCCTGCACTGACAGATGGATTCTTTACCCCTGAATCACCTGGGAAGACCCACATGATCATATAATCTACCCTTTAAAATAGTCTTTCTCCCTGTTTGTATTGCTATTTTGCATTGTTTTTCCTTGCATTGATCAGTCTCTAATTTATTTGAATTTTGCAATATCCATTTGAATTCTGATTTTATATTTTGAAATTCTCATCAGGTACCCTTATGTATTGTGACCTAAGAGAAGTCGAAACTATGGCTTCAGGAATTATACTTCTGAAAGGCCATTTGTTAAATGATACAAATGTGATTGTCATTTTTAAATAAGATCTTTCTGAAAGTCATTTATCTGCCTTAGATTTCATAGTCTACCCACTTTTTTCTTAATATATCACTGATTAAACTAAGACTCAAAACACTTTAAAATTAAGATAAGTATATGTATCCTATTCTTGATTTTCCCAGAAATAAAGATATTTCGGAATATCAATAAATTCAATTAAATAAGAAATTGTATAAATTTGTACACCAAGGTGTAATAATTTTTCCCTATATTATTCAAGTTGTTGGTCCTTATTATAGACCCATCTCTTTTCTGTACTTTTGGGAGACATTTCCCTTAATTTTAGGCCTCTCATGAATTTTTCTAAGTTTTCTCACTATGTTAGGTACTTCAATAATACACATATTTGAGATTATAAACCTGGTCCAGTTTATAAAGCTGGTAGTTGTAATTATAACCTCTGGAAGTGGGGTTCAAGGGTTTGAATTACTTCTCTACTAAATATAAGGCAAATTTGGGCAAGTTATAGCATCCCTCTGTGCCTCAGTTTCCCACTTGTAAAGTGACAGCAAGTTTATTATCATATTGGGTTGTTGGAGGAAATAAGAGTCAGTCAGTTAGTTCAGTCACTCAGTCATGTCCAACTCTTTGCGACCTCATGGACTGAAGCTTGCTAGGCCTCTCTGTCCATCGCCAACTCCCAGAGTTTACTTAAACTCATGTCCATTGAGTCAGTGATGCCATCCAGCCATCTCATCTTCTGGCATCCCCTTCAATCTTTCCGAGCATCAGGGTCTTTTCTAATGAGTCAGTTCATCATATCAGGTAGCCAAAGTATTGGCGTTTTAGCTTCAGCATCAGTCCTTCCAATTAATATTCAGGACTGATTTCCTTTAGGATGGACTGGTTGGATCTCTTTGCAGTCCAAGAGACTCTCAAGAGTCCTCTCTAACACCACGGTTCAAAAGCATCAATTCTTCAGTATTCAGCTTTCTTTATAGTACAACTTTCACATCCATACATGGCTACTGGAAAAGCCATAGCCTTGACTAGATGGACCTTCGTTGGCAAAGTAACATCTCTGCTTTTTAATATGCTGTCTAGGTTGGTCATAACTTTTCTTCCAAGAAGCAAGCATCTTTTAATTTCATGGCTGCAATCACCATCTGCAGTGATTTTGGAGCCCAGAAAAATAAAGTCAGCCACTGTTTCCACTGTTTCCCCATCTATTTGCCATGAAGTGATGGGACCAAATGACATGATCTTAGTTTTCTGAATGTTGAGTTTTAAGCCAGCTTTTTCACTCTCACTTTCATCAAGAGGCTCTTTAGTTCTTCACTTTCTGCCATAAGGGTGGTGTCATCTTCATATCTGAGGTTATTGATATTTCTCCTGGAAATCTTGATTCAAGCTTGTGCTTCATCCAGCCTGCCATTTCTCATGATATACTGTACATGTAAGTTAAATAAGCAGGGTGACAATATACAGCCTTGTATTTCCCTTTCTCTGTTTGGAACCAGTCTGTTGTTCCATGACCTGCATGGAACTGTTCTAACTGTTGCTTCCTGACCTGCATGCAGATTTCTCAAGAGGCAGATCAGGTGGTCTGGTATTCCCATCTCTTTAAGAATTTTCCAGAGTTTGTTGTGGTCCACACAGTCAAAGGTTTTGGCATAGTCAATAAAGCAGACGTAGATGTTTTTCTGGAACTCTCTTGGTTTTTCGATGATCCAATGGATGTTGGCAATTTACTCTAGTATTGGGTTGTTGGAGGAAATAAGAGTACGCACTAGTTAAACACTTCCAGGAGTTATAAAGTCTGATATCCACCCTTTATATCAGGCAAGGACTTGTTACTCCATGTGTTATATCCAATCTCTTTCTTAACATGAACTGATTTCAACATTATTAAGTAGTAATAATAGTTGTTGTTGTTCATTCCCTGAGTCATGTCTGAGTCTTTGCCTCCCCATAGACTATAGCATGCCAGGCTCCCCTGTCCTTCACTATCTACCCCCTGGAGCTTGCTCAGATTCATGTCCGTCACATTGGTGATGCCATCCAACCATCTCATCCTCTGCCGTCCCCTTCTTCTTCCGCCCTCAATCTTTCCCAGCATCGGGGTCTTTTGCAATGAGCCAGCTCTTCGCATCAGGTTGTTTTGCACTTACTAGGCATTAATAGCTTTTCTTGCCTTTAAAGCAAACAGTCATCCCAATGGGCCCTTGTCTTCTTTTCACTTTACAGTTAGAAAACCGGAGATTTGAGAACTCAGTTACTTGCCAGATACAAATGATTGACTAGAAAGCCCAGATGTGGCCCTGACTGTTAGCTTCAGAAGCCAAGCTCTGAATGTGGAGTTCCCTGACATTTCATCCCCAAAAGGCCAATGCCAGTGTAGAATATATATCTGAGCCTACCAACATTCATAAACTGCCCTTCACCTTTTCTCCTCCTCTTACTGTGAGACGTGGTCTTCTTGCTCCTGCTCTGTTAATTGCATTTCACACTCTGCTTTCACCTTTTGGTCCAGTCTCCCTTGCAGCTTACGTGGTCTCAGTTCCCCAACCCGGGACTGAACTGTTCCCCCTGAATTGAGAACGTGGAGTCTTAACCACTGGATTGCTAGAGAATTCCCTATTCTCTTAAAATTGATTCACAACTCTGAGAGTTTTTTTTTAACTTATATTATCATTTTTTAACAATAGTGTTTTGTCACGTTTCAGTCTCCTTTTTTTTTTTTTAACATTTTGTGTTTCAGCCTTAAGTCGTCATCCTTGCCATTTTGCCTTCCCTTCCTATTAACCTCTGTATTTTAAAGTATTACTAACAAATAATTTTGTATAGAAAATGATTTTTCTGATATTAGCAACCCTTTTCAGGAAGCTTTAATATAGATATTTAGTTCCTGAATGAAAGAATTGTATTTATCTGAAAAAATGTCAGGTTCCCGTTAGTTTTCCCTTTTGCCTTTAATTTGCTGACTGGCTTTTCACAACTTGTCTAGAAAATGAAACTTTGTTTACCTTTGGGCATTTGTTCTTCCAAGAGCATGGTTATGCCTGGCCTGAATTTTAAATCCCTGTTCCCATGACATATAGCACATTGTTCATAAATATTAAAATGTGAATTTTAATTAGACATGCTTGCAAAATTTTGGAGAAAATATAAATGCTTCAGAAACTGCATAAAGACATAAGACAGATTTTCTGGTTGTGAACTTAATTTTTTATTAGTCTAATCCAGTGACTTTGAAACTTAATCCATCAGGGCAACCCTTGTCATTTCAAAACCTGAGTCTTTTGGGAGTATACACACTTTTTGTTTAGAAAGTTTTCTGAAATATTTTTCTTGTCTTCACTGTGTCATGGTGCCTGGTCTCCTGACTTTGGTTATTATAAGATTAAGTTTTAAAAGGTCATTGGAAATGAGAAGCCCTGACCTCTTGATTAAAATCAGTTCTCATATTAGAATAGATTTCTCCAGTTCACTTTGCAACTTTTTTTTTATCATTTTGACATCAAATCCTTAACTTCCTTTAATATTAAACTATTATTTTTTTCTTTCTTTTATATTTGATTTTGAATATGTCTTCTATTGTGAGAGAGAATAAGTTTTATCACCATTTACTGAGTAGTGCTCAAAAGTCTGAGTTGTAGGATGTGATTGATAATTGGAATCTAATTCTGTGTAGAACTTGCATGTCATATGGTCATATCTAGACACAGGATATATTTTTTATGAAGTATAGCTAATTTACAATGTTGTGTTAGTTTCAGGCGTACACCAAAGTGGTTCAGTCTTATATATATATATTTGTCCTTTTCCGGTTTCTTTTCCCATATAGTTTATTGCAAAATATTGAGTAGAGTTTCCTGTGCTGTAGAGTAGGTCCTTTTTAGTTATCTATTTTATATATAGTAGTGTGTATATGTTCGTTCTGAGCTAGAAAGTAAAGGTGCCAACTAATATTAATCATGGATAATGATCAAACAGTTATTAACAAATCACATTCTATTAATATGGAAGATGCTATTTTCATTGTATAGGTCACCTAAATCTTAGATGTCAAGTATTTTTGAGAACCAGATAAAAGTAATGATAGGAAACAGACTCCAGAGAACCCAGGAAGGAAACAAAAAGCTGAAATTCAGCTTGGAAATAGTCAAACCGATTTTAGTAACTGGCGTCAGATCTTCTTCCGACAATTTAGGCGTTATTGAAAAGATGCAAATACTTCTGGAAAAGCCAAGTCAGCACCTTATTTTGTCTGCGTTGCAGTCGGGTGGGTCTTCATCGCCTCTAGCATGCCTACCCTTCACCAAGGGTATTTGTTAGTATGACAGCTCAAGTTGAAAAAGAGACATATAAAAATCTGGTGGGTGTTGAACTTTACAAGAACTGTCCCGTCCTGCATTTAATGCTCTAGCGCTAATTACAGACCCATGTCCGCCTCCACCCCCACGGATACACGCCCCCTCACTTTCCTTGTTTTCTATTTGGGAAAAATGAACCACATTACTAAATATGTTTCACACCCTTCATAAAATTAATCTATCACCCCCTGAACGAACACTGCCTCAATTTTCTCAGCTGAAACAATGAAGAACTCACTGCCCACGAGTCCTTGGAAAATATCCCTTCCATTTCTTCTGGGTTTTAGCTCCATACAGAGTTTACGAGTCAGATGAGCGGACCTCTTCCTGGAAGTCAGTAAGCAGGAAACACATCACAGAGGCATTTTCATCCTAGAGATGAAAGGGTTGTTCCTGAAATACTGGGTTGGCCTGAAAATTGGTTCAGGTTCTTCCCTAAGATGGAATGGAAAAACCCCAACGAAGTTTTGGGCCAACGGAATAGCATGCTAATTGTCATTGTAGTGGATAACATTGGATGCGTTAGTTCAAATGTAACAATTTTGTTAATTCTTTCAAACCCTTGTGTTTTGTTTTGTTTTTATGTGTGTAATTTCCCCCCTGCCTAGACCTGGTGAACCGTTTCTGTGAGCAGGTCCTCAATTTTTTACTCTGTCCCTACTTTCCTGCCCTAGCCCCGTCCTCCCCCGGTGTCGACTCCGTCCCCTTGCAGCGCACAGGCAGCCAGCACGGCCCGCAGAGCGCCGCCGCAGCCACCTTCCAGAGGGCCAGCTATGCCGCCGGCCCTGCCTCCAGCTACGCGGACCCCTACCGACAGCTGCAGTACTGTCCTTCCGTTGAGTCTCCGTACAGCAAATCCGGCCCTGCCCTTCCCCCTGAAGGCACCTTGGCCAGGTCCCCATCCATCGACAGCATTCAGAAAGATCCCAGGTAGGTACCAACCTTTTCCTCTCCCCCCATCGCTGCTAAAGAGGTATTCTAACCAGACCTGTGACTGCATGATTGTTTTTTGTTTTTGCATCACTTGATTGCATCCGTGTCTCTGGCTGAGGATGAAAGGGTTGACTTTGGTTGACTTTCACCATCTTCTGTTTGATTTGGAAAATGGGTGTTGGTCGTGGATCTCTAGTACCTTCTGCAGTTCAGTAGCAAAGACTATCTTTTGATCCGAACATTTGTAGGTGCTTGAGGGTTTCAGCTGGTTGTGAGATCTGGAACAGCTTTCTGTGGTGCAGTAGAAACACAGGATGGAGGCTGTACCGTTTGACTTCGGACACTGTGGTCTAGGTATTTCTTGTCTCAGGAGACGCGCGCTTTGTCACCTTGCATGTTTCCATGCATGAGTGGAAAGTGGATACAGGTTACACTAAAAATTGGAAATTCAGAAAATCTTTGTTACCTTCATTTTTGTGTGTGAAAATAAACATCAGGCTGAAGTTGTTTTCAACATTGATTAAAAATTTGAATATAAAGTATTAAAGAAGTTGTTATTAGTGAGAAAAAAAAATTTTTTTTTTGCTTTCTTGTTTCAACAGTGGCCAAGGCTTTAGTGATGCTCTACTTCTGAAATTGGAATTGAATTCCTGTAGAGTTAAATGATGTTTTATTCATAGGCATTTGATTTATGCAGAGTCCCATAAATATATATCTGCATCTGTGAATACTATAGATATGTCAGGTTCCTTGTATGTCTTTATAGCTGGCATCTGACTTGATTCTGGTGGTATACTTAAAATTCATCTCAAGGAATTTTTGGGTATTTTCTCTGATAGAGCACACAATGCAAGTGTACTGTATTGAGGGGTTTGCATAGATGCTTTTGTAAAAAGAAATCACCTCTACATACATAAAAGGCAGAATGGGACCATTTTATGGTATTCTTTAAGATAGCTTCTTTAGCACAATTCAAGCCTACTTGGAGGGCCTAAGGTAAATATTGTATGTGGTAAAACCTCCATTGTAAAGGAGAATTATAGTAAATGTTCACTGCTAACTACTAGAAATAAGAAAAATTCTTATATTTGCATTATTCAGCATCCTGTTCCTCTAGGCTTTCAGTCGAAACAAGGATCTCTATCATCTTTGTCCAGAAATTTGCTCTAAATCCTTTGGTGTTCTTGGCAAGTGTGGGTAGAATGCTCTTCAGATAACACAACACTCTCTATTCATTTATTTTTAAATTTTGCTGTACTGGGATATAGTTTGTTTACAATAGGTTAGTGTCTGCTGTATAGCAAAGTGATTCAATTATACATATGTATATAATCCTTTTTTATATTCTTTTCCATTGTGGTTTATCACAGCATATTGAATATAGTTCTCTATGCCATATAGTAGGAACTTGTTGTTTATCCATCCTGTATATAATAGTTTGCATCTGCTGATGCAAAACCCCCAATCTATCCCTTCTCCAAAGCTCTCTGTTTTTAAATATTCTTTCTAAATATGTTATTGAAAACATGTAGAAATAGAACAGTAGCACACTCTTTAGGAAATGCTAAATAGGAAAATACATAATTGAATTGGCAGTGCTTTATTTAACATTTAAAATATAAATTGAGGATAAGCATATAATCTTCAGTGAAGAGGTTTTTAAATTTTCATATTAGGGGAATTTGGCCTAATAGGAATCCAAATTTATGTTTCTCTCACTACAACTTAGCTTCTTTATTTCATATTGTGTATTAAATGTGTTACACTTTTAAATGGCATATCCTTTTCATTTTATATTGCTCTCCCTTTTATAGCCTTTTTTCTTCTTTCAGCATATCAACATCAGACTGTCATCTTTTCAAGTTATGGATTATGTGACATATATTTAATGAGTGCCCATTATAAACCAAGAAAGAGAAATAGCTGTAAGAAATGAGAGCGAATAAGAGTATATTGGCCACTCATCCTTTGTAGGAGTAAACTTATAGGCAAATCAGTGTTATATGAATTGCAAGTTACTATGTTATTTTTAAGAATACTAATGTCAGAAAGAAAAACAAATATTGTATATTCACTCATATGTGTGGAATCTGGGCTTCCCTGGTGGCTCACACGGTAAAGATTCTGCCTTCAGTGCAGGAGACCTGGCTTCAATCCCTGGGTTGAGAAGATCCCCTGGAGAGGGGAATGGCAACCCACTCTGGTACTCTTGCCTGGAGAATTCCATGGACAGAGGAGCCTGGTGGGCTGTATGCTTCATGGGGTCTCAAAGAGTCGGACATGATAGAGCAACCAACACGCACACATACATAGGGAATCTAGGGGCCTTCCCAGGTGGCACTAGTGGTAAAGAACCTGCCTGTGATGCAGGAAACCTAAGAGAGGTGGTTTTGATTGCCGGGTTGGGAAGATCCCTTAGAGAAGGGAATGGCAACCCACTCCAGTATTCTTGCATGGAGACTCCCCATGGACAGAGGAGCGTGGTGGGCAGCAGTCCATAGGGTCACAAAGAGTCAAATATGACTGAGTGGACTTAGCACACACACATGGAATCTAGGAAATGGTACTGATGAACCTGTTTGCAGGGCAGGAATGGAGATGCAGACGCAGAAAACCTACTTGGTGGACACAGCGAGGGAAGGAGGTGGTGGGATGATTTGAGAGAATAGCACTGACATATATGTACACTACCATGTGTAAGGGAGCTGGTGGGACGCTTCTGTATAGCATGGGGAGCCTAGCCTGGTGTTCTCTGATGACCTGGAGGGGTGGGTTATGGGGGTTGGCATGGAGGCTCAGGAGAGAGGAAATACACACACACACACACATATATATATGTATTTATGGCTGATTAGTGTTGTTGTATGGCAGAAACCAACACAACACTGTAAAGCAATTATCTTCCATTTAAAAATTTAAAAAAGAATGCTAAAAGCATTGGCTTTAAATAGATGTTATTTCTGAAAAAAAAATATTGTACCACCAACCTAAGGTCAGATACAGGCAAAAGAGACAGAACCAGATCTAGAACCAGAATTGAATAATTATGGCTTCATGTAAAGAGAACTAATAACCTGGCATCATGCGAAATGAGTACATAAAATACAATAATGCCTTTCTTGTAGAGTTTTTTTTTTTTTAAATAAAGGAATGTGTCAGAATGTTCACAGAGAAGGTAATGGCATTCACAGTAAGGTAACTCTTGCCTGGAAAATCCCACGGACGGAGGAGCCTGGTGGGCTGCAGTTCATGGGGTCGCTAAGAGTTGGACATGACTGAACGACTTCACTTTCACTTTTCACTTTCATGCATTAAAGAAGGAAATGGCAACCCACTCCAGTGTTCTTGCCTGGAGAGTCCCAGGGACAGGGGAGTCTGGTGGGCTGCCGTCTATGGGGTCGCACAGAGTCGGACACGACTGAAGTAACTTAGCAGCAGCAGCAGCAGAATGTTCATATTTAATTGAGACATCCCAAATCTAAAATTGTAGTCCACAATCTAATGCTTATTTTATGATAGCATTTTTGCATCTTCTTTTGAAGAAATAACTTTGGTCCTTCCTAAGTGAATGTTACTAGAACCAACATCTCTTATGTCTGGGGTTCAGAGTAGTTTATCTCAGCATTATAATTTATGATTTAAACTTTTCCAGCTTTTAGGCTTCTTTCTAACTTTTATACATTTTTGGAGACAGTGTGTTAAAGTTTTTTATGTATTATTAAATAGCCAACCATGTAAGCCTCTTTACCATTGCAAACATATTTTTAGAGCACATTACAATTCTCAAAGCACTTTTCCTTACGTCTTTGATGTAATTCTCCTTTGTGGGAGGAAACTGATATCTGCACATTTTGTGCCTTAAATAAGTGGAGAATTGGAAAAATTGACCCATGTATATGCAGGCTAGACTCCACACTCTTAGGCACATATTTGCATGGACATTTCTGTTTATAAAAAGGAAATGGAAATTGCATACCATCTTTTATGGTTTTCTTGGAGGATGAGGGAAAGCACCAGTTTGCTGTGTGTAGGAGTGAATGAAGGAATGAAGGTATTGATACAAATTGTCTAAATAGGTCTGGTCTGTCTGATAATTGCTGATGGCATGTGTGGTCTTTGCTTTGTTTTCTTTTTCTTTCTTTTCTAATATGTGACTTATTCATCTTATTGCAGACCAGTGTCTTTTTTCTATTAACGAGTTTCAATGAGGAATTTTGAAGCAAACCTTCGATTTCAAAGTAAGAATTTGAAATCAAGATAGCCCCAATTCAGTCATTAGACTGGAAACCAGAAGCTTCCTGTTAGCTTTTTTTTTCCCTTTTGGTGTTTTGATGACTTATGTGTATGTATATATTTAGGCTATTTTTTTTTAATTCAAATATAGTTAATTTACAGTGTTATGTTAGTTTCAGTTGTTCAGCAAAGTGATTGTTTATATATATATTTATATATATATGAAATTATATATGTATATCTTTTTTAATTTAGAAGAATTTTTCTAAGTCATAGAATATGAAAGGATTCATTCTAAGTAGTTGGCTTTTTTAAGCTTGCTTAGCTGAATCATATAGATCAGAGCAAAACTTTGGACTTTCCAGTTTTAACTGCTCTTGTGTATTCCAACAAAAAATGCACAAAAAACTTTTATAAAAAGAGGTGATAGAATTTGATTTCCTTAAATCAGCAATAACTTTGAAAAAAGTTTTTATATAGTATTTACTTCATAACAGCCTATGCTTAGAACTATATGTTAACTGTATATTGTCTTCCATAAAGTGTGAATTTCTTAAGTATCATCACAGCTACTATGTTGTTGGTGCTATGCCAAATATTGAGTTTAATATATGTTGTTTTTAAACATGTAGGTCATATAAATCTTAAAATGAACTTATATGAAAGGACTCAGTAACATTGGAAGTGATCATTCATAGCATCTTTATTTTAAAAATGTGATTGATGAAATAACCAGAAAAAAAGCAAACCTCATGTACCTGGCATACTGATGGTGTTACAAATATTCTTCTCCGTAAAAGAAGAAAAAGTTACGGCTAATACATTTACTGACATAGCTTAATGTGTAGGCTGCATCATGAATAGCATCTTTTAATCAAGTTTGATTAATCCTGTTTCAGGATATTGTAATCCTTGATGTACACCATCTCAAAAGCAGGTTTTCAAACATGATAAAGGAATCTAACATTTTGCAAACATGTTTCACAGTGAAACTCTATATTCTTTTTGTTATTCATTGTAATGGATAAATAAATACAGTGACACATCCTCGATGCTGAATTTGAGCCCAAATTAGCAACTGGACTTTCAGTTGGCTCTGTCAGACTTGTTCTCCATGTTTTGCTTCAAGCCACAGTATTTGACCAATAATCTTAAACTATGAACTTTTAAGTTGACTCATTGGAAAAGACTCTGATGCTGGGAGGGATTGGGGGCAAGAGGAGAAGGGGACAACAGAGGATGAGATGGCTGGATGGCATCACTGACTCGATGGATGTGAGTCTCAGTGAACTCCGGGAGTTGGTGATGGACAGGGAGGCCTGGCATGCTGCGATTAATGGGGTTGCAAAGAGTCGGACACGACTGAGCGACTGATCTGATCTGATGAACTTTTAAAAAATTACCTAGTGTCTTGCTAAAATTATTATTGGATGTTATATTAGTAGATATTATTAAGAAATACTGCTTATAAATATCATTGTTGTTGTTTAGTCACTAAGTCATGTCCAACTCTTTTCTGGTCCCATGGACTGCAACCCACCAGACTCCTCTGTCCATGGGATTTCCCAGGCAAGAGTATTCGAGTAGGTTGCTATTGCCTTCTGTGATCAAACCCGTGTCTTCTACTTTGGCAGGTGGATTCTTTACAGCTAAGCCACCTGGGAAGCCCCATTAATATCATTAGGAAAATCTAGGTTGCCGTTTCCCTGGTGGCTCATAGCTTCACTGAGTTATGCAAGCCCCTTCACAACAACAAGGCTGTGATTCATGAAAGGGATGGTTCATGACCAGTATGAAAAGACAAAAAGATATGACACTGGAAGATAAGCCTCCCCCAGGTTGGAAGATGTCCATTATGCAACTGGGGAAGAGTAGAGGGCAATTACTCTATGACCTAAATAAAATCCCTTATGATTATTCAGTGGAAGTAACAATTGAGTCAAGGAATTAGATCTGGTGGATAGAGTGCCTGAAGAACTATGGATGGAAGTTGTTAATATCATACAGGAGGCAGTAACCAAAACCATCCCAAAGAAAAAGAAATGCAAGAAGGCAAAATGGTTGTCCGAGGCGGCTTTACAGATAGCTGAGGAAAGAAGTGAAAGGCAAGGAGAAAGGGAAAGATATGCCCAACTGAATGCAGAGTTCCAGAGAATATCAAGGAGAGATAAGAACACCTTCTTAAATGAATGATTCAAAGAATTAGAGGAAAGCAATAGAATGGGAAAGACCAGAGATCTCCTCAAAAAACTGGAGATGTCAAGGGAACATTTCATGCAAGGATGGGCATGATAAAGGACAGAAATGGTAAGGGCCAAACAGAAGCAGAAGAGATTAAGAAGAGGTGGCAAAAATACACAGAAGAACCATACAGAAAAGGTCTTAATGACTGGAATAACCACAATGGTATGATCACTCACCTAGAGCCAGACATCCTGGAGTGTGAAGTCAAGTGGTCCTTAGGAAGGATTACTACAAAAACTATATATAAATGGTTAGATAGCATCACGGACTCAATGGGCAGGAATCTGAGCAAACTCCAGCATCAGTGTTCTTTGCCGGTGAGTTGGCTATTCACACCAAGTGGCCAAGGTATCGGAGCTTCAGCTTCAGCATCAGTCCTGCTAATGAATATTCAGGGTTGATTTCCTTTAGGACTGCCTGGTTTGGTCTCTTTGCTATCCAAGGAATTGTCAAGAGTCTTCTCCAGCACCACAGTTCAAACACATCAATTCTTCAGCATTCAGCCTTCTTTATGGTCCACTTCTTACATCCATACATGTACTACTGGAAGAATCGTAGCTTTGACTATGCAGACCTTTGTTGGCAAACCATAGCTTTGACTATGCAGACCTTTGTGGCTTTTTAATATGCTGTCTAGATTTGTCATAGCTTTTCTTCCAAGCAGCAAGCATCTTTTAATTCCATGGCTGCAGTCACTGTCTGCAGTGCTGACTGTCATTCTTGGCATGTTGTGACTTCCAGTAAAAAATATACCGTCATCTGAAACGTGGGCCCAGTGAGAAGCCAGCACCAGTGTGTAGAGGAAATATGATAGTTCTGAACTGCTGTGTTTTGTTTGGTTATATCGGTTAAGTAGAGATGCACACGTTCTCCCCTCTGACCCCAGGCGATGATCTTGGGCAGCCTGCCTGCTCTCCCCTCCCACGGGAGGAGGAGAGGAGGTCTGGGTTATAAAGGGCATCCAATACATGGGGGAAAGGACCCTTAGCCAGTCATGATTCCGGGTGTGATGTTCACCTGCCCTGCCCTTAGTATCCATGTATTTAAAACAGAAATCGTAAAAGCACCTTCCTGATAAAGTTGTAAGGTGAAATATGTTAAGACCTTGAGGTCTTTGGGACATTTCCTGGCTTAGGGAAGGGCCCATTGTTACCACCACTGGCTCTCTGCTGGCACTTCGGCTCCTGCCATCAGGGGCACCAAGATTAGAACTGAGAATGACCCTTGGGTCAGAGACATGGACAAAGTGATGAAGGCAGAGAGGCCATGAGCTGTGTGGTGGGAAAGACCAAGGCACAGATCCTGGGGCATGCCCTGCTAAGGGACCAGAGAAGGGAAGGGACCTAGTGAGGTGGGAGCAGAGGCCAGTGAGGGGGCAAGGAGGGAGGGCACGTTGAGACCTGGGCCTTCCTGGCCAGGACACACAATCAGAAGATGGAAGAGAAGATGTCCCTGCAGAAAGGATTTTGTTTGTTTTGCGAAAGCCTGCTTTTCAGGATTCCTTTTATCAGTTAAAAGGAAAAGTACAGTTTACACACAATACTTGTCTGTGCACGTATTGATTTTCCAGGAGCCCAGATTACTCATTTTGCCCTCTGTCTTCAGCATCACTAGTAGGAGTGAACGATTGCATTTCTGGAATAGTGACTCATTTCTTTCTTTTTTTTTTTATTTTTTAATATAAATTTATTTATTTTAATTGGAGGTTAATTACTTTACAATATTGTATTGGTTTTGCCATACATCAACATGAATCTCATTTGTACCAGAGTGGGTTCCAGCACAGAGACCTCGACCACATCCCAGAAGTAAGAGTGATGGATCAGAGATAGTCAAAGGTGATGAGTCACTCTACCTGGGGTCCTAACTAGTTGGTTAATGAATCGTTAGCTGATCCTCAGCAGTTATGAAAGTAGAAATCTCTGTTTTGTGTTTTTCTGATTTGCAGACTTTCCTCTTGACAGCCAGCCAGTTCTTCCCCTCAGTCCATGTGCTTTTGGTAAAACAGGCTCTACCCTCTGTTTAGTAGGTGAGCCTGTAGCTCACACCTGGTCCAAGAGCCTCCTTGGGGTCCCCATCTACTAGCAAAGCCCCCAGCAGTGCAGAAGAGCCCGAGAAACTCAAGTCCCTGTAAAGTGGGCCGTGTGCATTCTGGACTTCCCTGCTTCATTTGGGGCAAAAAGCCAAGTCCGGGCTCTCTAGACCCCATCACAGGGGCAAAAGCTACTGTGCACCCTCCCTCTCCTTCCAGTAGAATTCCTTCTGCCCTGCCTATTCTCTCTGGAGGTGGCCATGGTGGTTCTAGGTTTGGTCTCCATAATGAAGCCAGGCCTGTTTGCCTTTGCTCACTTAACCTGTGTCTCTAATGTTTTACCTGTGTGTCCATCATATGTCCTAATGCAGACTTTCCAGAACTTGCCTTTAACCCCTCTGCTTAAAACCAACTACTCTCACTCCCTGTCCCAGGAACTGAGATAGTATTTTTCCCTCTGATTCAATGGGCTTCCCTGCTGGCTCAGATGGTAAACAGTCTGCCCACAGTGCGGGAGACCCAGGTTCGATCCCTGAGTTTAGAAGATCCCTGAGTTTGGAGGAGGGCATGGCAACCCACTCCAGTATTCTTGCCTGGAAAATTCCCTGGGACAGAGTGCACTGGCAGGCAATAGTCTATGGGGTCACATGTGTCGGACATGCCTGAGCGACTAACACTTTCACTTTCCTGATTCAAAACAACTAGAAACTTGCATTCAGTAGTTAAATTACCATGAAATCTTTACCAAATAGGTTTATAGGTGAGATGAACTTTGCTGACACCATCCAGCAACAGAGGATCTCAGCTCCCTAGAAGTCAGACCTCTATGAAATGTCAAGCATCTTTAGTCTTAATTTTAAGGTCCCCTATAATGATAAGTACAATGATAACATCAAAATAAGGATAGTTCAGTGCAGTTCAGTCACTCAGCCATATCTGGCTCTTTGTAACCCCATGAACAGCAGCACGCCAGGCTTTCCTGTCCATCACCAACTCCCGGAGTCCACCCAATCCCACGTCCATCGAGTCAGTGAGCCATCCAACCATCTCATCCTCTGTTGTGCCCTTCTCCTCCTGCCCTCAATCTTTCCCAGCATCAGGGTCTTTTCCAAAGAGTCAGCTCTTTGCATCAGGTGGCCAAAGTATTCTAGTTTCAGCTTCAGCATCAGTCCTTCCAATGAACACCCAGGACTGATTTACTTCAGGATGGACTGGTTGGATCTCCTTGCAGTCCAAGGGACTCTCAAGAGTCTTCTCCAACACCACAGTTCAAAAGCATCAATTCTTTGGCACTCAGCTTTCTTCACAGTCCAACTCTCACATCCATACATGACCACTGGAAAAACCATAGCCTTGACTAGACGGACCTTTTTTGGCAAAGTAATGTCTCTGCCTTTAATATGCTGCCTAGGTTGGTCATAACTTTCCTTCCAAGGAGCAAGCGTGTTTTAATTCGGAGAAGGCAATGGCACCCCACTCCAATACTCTTGCCTGGAAAATCCCATGGATGGAGGAGCCTGGTAGGCTGCAGTCCATGGGGTCGCTAAGAGTCGGACATGACTGAGCGACTTCACTTTCACTTTTCACTGTCCTGCATTGGAGAAGGAAATGGCAACCCACTGCAGTGTTCTTCCCTGGAGAATCCCAGGGATGGGGGAGCCTGGTGGCTGCCGTCTATGGGGTCACATAGAGTCGGACACGACTGAAGTGACTTAGCAGCAGCAGCAGCAGCAATCACCATCTGCAGTGATTTTGGAGCCCAGAAAAATAAAGTCAGCCACTGTTTCCCCATCTATTTGCCATGAAGTGATGGGATCGGATGCCATGATCTTAGTTTTCTGAATGTTGAGCTTTAAGCCAACTTTTTCACTCTGCTTTTCCACTTTCATCAAGAGGCTCTTTAGTTCTTCTTCACTTTCTGCCATAAGGGTGGTATCATCTTCATGTCTAAGGTTATTGATATTTCTCCCGGCAATCTTGATTCCAGCTTTTGCTTCTTCCAACCCAGCGTTTCTCATGATGTACTCTGCCTATAAATTAAATAAGCAGGATGACAATATACAGCCCTGACGTTCTCCTTTACCTATTTGAAACCAGTCTGTTGTTCCATGTCCAATTCTAACTGTTGCTTCCTGACCTGCATACAGGTTTCTCAAGAGGCAGGTCAAGTGGTCTGGTATTCCCATCTCTTTCAGAATTTTCCACAGTTTATTGTGATCCACACAGTCAAAGGCTTTGGCATAGTCAATAAAGCAGAAATAGATGTTTTTCTGGGACTCTCTTGCTTTTTCGATGACCAGCAGATGTTGGCAATTTGATCTCTGGTTCCTCTGCATTTTCTAAAACCAGCTTGAACATCTGGAAGTTCACAGTTCACATATTGCTGAAGCCTGGCTTGGAGAATTTTAAGCATTACTTTACTAGCATGTGAGATGAGTGCAATTGTGTGGTAGTATGAGCATTCTTTGGCAATACCTTTCTTTGGGATTGGAATGAAAACTGACCTTTTCCAGTCCTGTGGCCACTGCTGAGTTTTCCAAATTTGCCAGCATATTGAGTGTGGCACTTTAACAGCATCATCTTTCAGGATTTGAAATAGCTCAACTGGAATTCCATCACCTCCACTAGCTTTGTTCGTAGTGATGCTTCCTAAGGCCCACTTGACTTTACATTCCAGGATATCTGGCTCTAGGTGAGTGATCACACCACCGTGATTATTTGGGTCGTGAAGATCTTTTTTGTACAGTTCTGTGTATTCTTGCCACCTCTTCTTAATATTTTCTGCTTCTGTTAGGTCCCTACCATTTCTGTCCCTTATTGAGCCCATCTTTGCATGAAGTGTTCCCTTGGTATCTCTAATTTTCTTGAAGAGATCGCTAGTCTTTCCCATTCTGTTGTTTTCCTCTATTTCTTTGCATTGATTGCTGAGAAAGTCTTTCTTATCTCTCCTTGCTATTCTTTGGGACTCTGCATTCAAATTGGTATATCTTTCCTTTATTCTTTTACTTTTCGCTTCCTTTCTTTTCACAGCTATTTGTAAGGGCTCCTCTTACAAATAGCTCCTTTTACAAAGCAAAAGACAGCCATTTTGCTTTTTTGCATTCCTTTTTCTTGGAGATGGTCTTGATTCCTGTCTCCTGTACAATGTCATGAACCTCCATCCATAGGCACTGTCTATCAGATCTAGTCCCTTAAATCTGTTTTTCATTTCCACTGTATAGTCATAAGGGGTTTATTTTGGGTCATACCTGAATGGTGTAGTGGTTTTCTCCACTGTCTTCAATTTCAGTCTGAATTTGACAATAAGGAGTTCATAATCCGAGCCACAATCAGCTCCCAGTCTTGTTTTTGCTGACTGTATAGAGCTTCTCCATCTTTGGCTGCAAAGAATATGATCAGTCTGATTTCGGTGTTGACCTTCTGGTGATGTCTGTGTGTAGAGTCTTCTCTTGTGTTGTTGGGAGAGGGTGTTTGCTATGACCAGTGCGTTCTCTTGGCAAAACTCTATTAGCCTTTGCCCTGCTTCATTGTGTACTCCAAGGCCAAATTTGCCTGTTATTCCAGGTGTTTCTTGACTTCCTACTTTTGCATTCCAGTCCCCTATAATGAAAAGGACATCTTTTTTGGGTATTAGTTCTAGAAGGTCTTGTAGGTCTTCATAGGACTGTTCAACTTCAGCTTCTTCAGCGTTACTGGTCGGGGCATAGACTTGAATTACCGTGATATTGAATGGTTTGCCTTGGAAATGAACAGAGATCATTCTGTCCTTTCTGAAATTGCATCCAAGTACTGCATTTTGGACTCTTTTGTTGACTATGATGGCTACTCCATTTCTTCTAAGGGATTCCTGCCCACAGTAGTAGATATAATGGTCATCTGAGTTAAATTCACCCATTCCAGTCCATCTTAGTAAGGATAATTGATGGTTTAAAGGGATGTCCTATTGAATTCCTAAGTAAAGGAAATAATTAGTTTGCAATGATTTTACTATACTCTCAGTGTATGACTTGAGTTTGTAATTCATGTTACTTCCTGCTTCGAGGTTAATCTGTTTTTTCACTGATAACCAAGTTCCTGTGTTACCTACTGAATTTAGATATTCTCATGCTAAAAGTGGAACTTCCCGGGATGCTGGGAAAGATAGAAGGCATGAGAAGGGGACAACAGAGGATGAGATGATTGGATGGCATCACCAACTCAATGGACATGAGTTTGAACAAGCTCCAGGAGTTGGTGATGAACAGGGAAGCATGGTGTGCTGCAGTTCATGGGGTGACAACGAGTAGGACATGGCTGAGCTGAGCTGAACAGGTGTCTCTAGTGGTAAAGAACCCACCTCCCACTGCAGGAGACATAAGAGATCTGGCTTAGGAAGATCCCCTGGAGGAGGAAACCTCAACCCACTCCAGTATTCTTGCCTGGAAAATCCCATGGACAGAGAATCCTGGCAGGCTATGGTCCAGAACTGAAGCAACTTCTCACATGCTGAAGAAAGGGTAGGGTCTTGCAGACGAAGTCATTCCTTTGCCAATCACTTAGGATGAAGCAGAAAGCTAAGCTGCAGGTGAAAAAGAAGAAGTCTCCATCTCTCTCCATCATCACTGTGAAAGAAATCAGTTTATTTGAGCCCAAAAGGAGTGTGAATATTAAAAATGGTGCCCCTTAGAAACAAGCTGAGAACCTGAAAATGAGAAAGCCTTTTTCCCCAGAATCTCATGGAGAGTTAGAGAGTCTTACCCAGAATGGATGCTCCTAAATCCCAGTGCTCTGTTTGGGGGTCACTGCCTTTATTTCCTGTCTGAGTGCACCCCTTTCACTTTCCATTCGGTACTTTTTAGCTCTAGGAGGAGGTTTGAAGGAATCAAAAGAAGGATTTATGCTTCAGAAGGAATCAAAGGAAAGTTCTTTGAGTCTAGTAATGAATAACATTGTAAAAATGGACCACAGCATCCCCCTTTCCCTAAGGTTAGTTCCCACAAGTGGGAAAGAGGAAAAAGAGAAACCAAGGAAATTTGGAGTGACTTCTGGCTCACTTGGTTAATTCATGAAGGACTATCTTCCTATAGGAAGAACCTTGACAGTCCTAGATTTGGCTTTATTAAGGAAAATGGCATCTACATGAAAGGTTGTTGTTGAATCATGCAAATACACCAGGATTCTTGGCCCCCAGAGGAGAAGAATTCAATCCGGGGCCAGAGACGAGGCTTGATCGCTCAGAGCTTTTGTGTAATAAAGTTTTATTAAAGTATAAAGGAGATAGAGAAAGCTTCTGACATAGGCATCAGAAGGGGGTAGAAAGAATACCTGCTTGCTAGTGTTAACAATGAAGTTATATACTCTCCAGTGAATCCAAAGAATGTCTGGAGGTTGTAAAGACCTCATCAGACCTACTCCCATAATTTACATTTTAAGATAACAGAATTAGCCAGAAGGTTTAATCCAAAGACTGTCCTTAATCCAGAGACTGTCCTCAGGCAGGATACATTATTGTTATATAATCCTAAGGAATGTGGAGAAAGAAAAAAAGTTTATCCTTTCCTCCTCCTTGAGATTTCCAGACCCCTCTCTCCTTGGGGACCCCTAGACTCCCTATCAACCTGCCTAGGAAATGACTCTCTTATGCATATATTCCACATAGATTATGTGTATAAAAATGCATAGATTGTGTGTATATATGCACACATACATGTACTTGTGTGTATACCTAGGGCTTCACTGATGGCTTATCGGTAAAGAATCTGCCTGCCAATGCAGGAGACACAGGTTTGATGCCTGGGTTGGGAAGATCCCCTGGAGGAGGGCATGGCAACCCACTCCAGTATTCTTGCCTGGAGAATTCCATGGACAAATGAACCTGGCAGGATACATCCACGGGGTCAACTAAACAACAAAATATGTATGTAATCTATTTGCTAATTAGCTCTGCACACATTTACCCAGAGATAAGTTTTGCAAAACTTATACAAACACATGATTATTAATGGAACAAAAGACACACAGTAATGATGCATTGATTTTGCTTCTTGTCTATTTATCCATCAGTCTGCTTTCCCAGCCCTTGTGTTTTGCTTTTGTTTTCCCACTTTAGAAAAAGTCATTCTTAATGTGTTCCATTCTTTTAAGTCCATGTGAAATATAAATTGACAAAACTAGAGAAACTCAAGATTTGTTTTCCTTACAGAAATTTCAGTTCATCCCAGTAGCTATGAGAGTATTGGGACGCACCACCTGGCTGTTTGTCTAGGTGTTATGTTTAATCAGCATTCACATCTTTATGCTCAACCTTTTGAAATCTTAGAGAAATTCTTCTTAGAGACCTTAACCATCTTAAAGAAACGAATTCCCTTTATTATTCAACTTATACTGCTCTAACTGTGGAAAGTGCAAGTGAATGTTCGTTGCTAAGTGTGTTTGACTCTTTCTGACTCCATGGATTGTAGCCCTCCAGGATTCTCTGTCCGTGGAATTCTGCATGCAAGAATACTGGAATGGGTTGCTATTTCCTTATCCAGGGGACCTTTCTGACCCAGAAATTGAGTCCAGATCTCCCACACTGCAGGCAGATTCACCTGGTGACTATGGAAAACCCACCTCAGTCACACCATCCTCATAACCTCCCTGTTTATCCCATTGCAACGGAAAATCTGAAATCCCCTTTGGTCATTTCACATGCAAACCAGTTTTAATATTTTTCTGGATATCTTAAGTCACTTTTTTTCACCATCTGACTTTGAACATGTAATTGAGGACAAAAATGGAGCATTCAAAACTTATTGTCTTCTAAGGCAGGTGGTAGTTGACTGTCCGTTTGTGACTAATGGAAATTAATTTCCGTTGCTTCTTGAGATGTTTTGCAGCTAATAGTGCTCATTAATTTGGAGGCACTGACATCTATAGAGGGAAAATTAGCATTTTATAGTAAGAAAAGTGTACTTTGAAGTGATATTTTCATTGTTCATGATACATTACAAATCTGGTAGCATAACATTTTTCATCTACTGAAGAATCATGTTCGGCTACCTTAACTGGTTTCCTGAACCCAGTGTGTTCTAGCATCCACTTAATTCTGTTAAGAGTAGAAAGACGAGTAGAAGGAAGATAGAAAAAGAAGACATTTGTTGGCAAATCCAGTGTGCAGCATTCTAGCAACACAGAATGTTTTATATACTGGAAGGATCTCTTAGACTGAGATGAGACAGTATCCTCACTTTTTATGTTGTTTTACCTTTTTGGTTTTCTAAGGGCATTTCATTATGTGCTTTGCTTTTTTAATGCCTGTTTTTTTTAAATTTTTTGAATTTTTAAAAAAATTTGTACCATGGGCCACCAGTTTTAGAAGGCTCTTTAAAACTGAAGCCAACACACCAAGAAAACTCTGGTTGTGTTTGCTGCTGCTGCTGCTAAGTCGCTTCAGTCGTGTCCGACTCTGTGCGACCCCAGAGACGGCCTCCTACCAGGCTCCTCTGTCCCTGGGATTCTCCAGGCAAGAACACTGCTAACTGGGCAAAAATCTACATTATGTTTGCATAGAGACCCCTGAAGTGAGGACTTCTCTCCGCCCTCAGGTGCTCTATACTGACAGATGCTATAGTGAACACCGCCCTGCAGGGCGGGAGTAGGGGGTCGGGGACCGGAAGACTGTGAAACACAGCACAGAGGTTCCAGTGTTTTTGGAATGCAAACACTAATTGCATTCCAAAAGCAGGTGGGTGCCAGCCCAGGGTGGTGGGGCTTTCCTTTGCAAATAGTCTCCTCTAGCCACTTCTTAACACACAGGAAAGGTAGATAGGAAATAACCTTGGAATATTGGACAGTCTTTTCAGTTGCATAAAGGTACCTTTACAAAAAAAATCAAAATTGGTTTCAGACAAATGTTTGGAAACCACTGTCTTAAAAGTCACAATGTAGCAGAAATAATTCCTCTGAATGTAAAATTAACCTAAGACCCTCCGTAATATCCTAATGAATGTGAAAAAGAAACCCTGGACTTTTACCTTATTTTCTTTGACTGTGCAACCCACTTCAGCATTCTTGCCTGGAGAATCCCCATGGACAGAGGAGCCTGGTGGGCTACAGTCCGTGGGGTTGCAAAGAGTCGGATATGACTGAGTGACTAAGCACAAACACTGGTTTATTTTTGTTTTTAACTGTAATTTTTTTTATTGAAGCGTAGTTGATTTATAATGCTTTATGTGTACAGCAAAGTGATTTAGTTATGCATTTTATATATCTATAGAGCTATATATGTATGCACGTGTGCTCAGTTACTTCTTGCCACTTTTTGTGACCCTGTGTAGCCTGTAGCCTGCCCGGCTCCTCTGTCCATGGGATTCTCCAGGCAAGAACACTGGAGTGAGTTGCCAAGCCCTCCTCCTGGGGATCTTCCCGACCCAGGGATCGATCCTGGGTCTCTTGCATCTTCTACATTGGCAGTCCGATTCTTTACCATTAGCATCACCTGGGAAGCATGTGTGTATATATATATATATATACACACACACACACACACACATATATATGTGTGTATGTATATATATATACACATATATATATTCTTTTCCAGATTCAAGATATTGAAAATACGTTATTACAAGATATTGAATATATTGTAGTTCCCTGTGCTATACAGTAGGTTCCTGTTGTTTATCTGTTTTATAGATAGTAGTCTGTATTTGGTAATCCTAAATTCCAAGTTTATCCTTTGCCCCTTTTCCTATTGAGTAACCGTAAGTTTCGGAGAAGGTGATGGCACCCCACTCCAGTACTCTTGCCTGGAAAATCCCATGGACGCAGGAGCCTGGTAGGCTGCAGTCCATGGGGTCACTAAGGGTCGGACACGACTGAGCGACTTCACTTTCACTTTTCACTTTCATGCATTGGAGGAGGAAATGGCAACCCACTCCAGTGTCCTTGCCTGGAGAATCCCAGGGATGGGGGAGCCTGGTGGGCTGCCGTCTGTGGGGTCGCACAGAGTCAGACATGACTGAAGCGACTTAGCAGCAGCAGCAGCAGCAACCATAAGTTTGTTTGCTATGTCTGTGAGTCTATTTATGTTTTGTAAGTAATTTAACTTCATATCATTTTTTATATTCCATATATAAGTGATATCGTATGACATTTATCTTTGTCTGACTTAATATGATAATCTGCAGGTCTGTCTCTGCTGCTGCAAATGGCATCATTTCATTCTTTTTTAGGGTTGAATAATATCCCACTGTGTATATACCACATCTTCTCTATCCATTCATCTGCAAGTGGACACTTAGGTTGCTTCCATGTCTCGGCTTTTGTCAGTAGTGCCACTGTGAGCACTGGGGTGCATGTATTTACAGTTTTGAAGATATCTGCTGACTGACTAGAATTATACATTCCTTCTGAATATATTCAAGTTTTTCAAAGCAGCAATATTCTTTTTTTTTTTTTTAATTTTATTTTATTTTTAAACCTTACATAATTGTATTAGTTTTGCCAAATATCAAAATGAATCCACCACAGGTATACATGTGTTCCCCATCCTGAACCCTCATATTAATCATTCCTGAGAAATCTCCAAATGGTTGCTGCTGCTGCTGCTGCGCTAAGTCACTTCAGTTGTGTCTGACTCTGTGCGACCCCATAGATGGCGGCCCACCAGGCTCCCCCGTCCCTGGGATTCTCCAGGCAAGAACACTGGAGTGGGTTGCCACTTCCTTCTCCAATGCATGAAAGTGAAAAATGAAAGTGAAGCCGCTCAGTTGTGTCCGACCCTCAGCAACCCCATGGGCTACAGCCTACCAGGTGCCTCCGTCCATGGGATTTTCCATGCAAGAGTACTGGAGTGGGGTGCCATTGCCTTCTCTGCTCCAGATGGTTAGCATGCTTTATATAATGAACAGCAATAAGGTTTGCATGGGCTTCCCTTGTGGCTCAGTGATAAAGAATCTACCTGCCAGTGCAGGAAACTCAGGTTTGATCCCTGGTTGGGGAAGATTCCCTGGAGAAGGAAATGGCAACCCACTCCCATATTCTTGCCTGGGAAATCCCATGGGCAGAGGAGCCTGGTGAGCTACAGTCCATAGGGTCCCACAGGGTTGGACACAACTTAGCAACTAAACAACAGTAATAAAGTTTGCATAGCTGGTGTCCAAGATGACCCCACACCTTTGCATGGCGTCTCCCACACTGAATCAGAGCTGCCTTTGTGACCGGTTCAACATCCTAAGGCTCTTAAGCATAACAGTAGAGCTCAGCGTGGAGAGGAACCAACTTGCCCGCCGTGTGGGGGAGCCACTTTCAAAGCAGATCCCCTTGTGCCAGTCACGCCTTTGGGTCTTGCAGCTTAGATCCCAGACATTTTGAAGCAGAGACTAATTGCCCCTGCTGTTCCCTGTTTTGAGTGATCACACAAAGAAGCCGTGAGATAATTAATGATGATTGTTGTTTTTAGCCTTTGAGTCATAGGATGATTTGTTGTGAGTAATTGGAGTGGTCATCTCCCCAAGGTTGTCATTCTTTCCTTCCAGTGTCTTCCTTGAAACCCACTTTCCCCTTTTCTTGTTTAAACCCAAGCATCCATTGAGGATGAGTGGATAAACCTGTGGTCTGCACACATTCGGCCTTAAAAAGGAAGGAAACTCTGACACCCGTTACCACGTGGATAAACTTGAAAGACGTTAGGATAAGTGAAATAATCAGATATAAGAAGACAACTCCTACTGCATGATTCCACTTGTATGAGGTCCCTAGATAGTCAAAAGCATAGAGACAGAAATTAAAATAGTGGTTGCCGGGGGCGAGGAGAAGGAGGGAGTTGGGAACATCCCAAATGGATAGAGTTTCTGTTTGTGATAATGAAAAATTTCTGCACAAGGATGGTGGTGATGGTTGCACAGCAGTATACAATGAACTGTGGACTGAAAAATGGTTAAAATGGTGATTTTCTGTTACGTTGATTTTCCCACAATACAAAGAAAAGAAAACAGCCTGCTAAAGACTGCCCAGGCACTACCAATAGACAGAAACCAAGTCATGTGGAAGAGCAGCAGATGCAGACACAGGGAGGAAGAATGAATGGAAATGACTCCAAGTATCTCGACCAGGACCCCTTGCAAAACAGTGCCTTCTGCAACTTTGTAGAAAGCTCTGAAGCCCTGTTGTAAGGAGAACATACTCAGTGTCCAGTACCGTTTATTTGTTGTTGTTGTTTAGTAGCTAAGTCATGTCTGACTCTTTTGAGACTCCATGGACTGTAGCCCACCAGGCTCCTCTGCCATGGGATTTCCAAGGCAAGAATACTGGAATGGATTGCCATTTCTTTCTCCAGGGTATCTTCCTGACCCGGGGATCAAACTCTTGTCTCCTGCATTAACAGGTGGATTCGTTACCCCTGAGCCACCAGGGAAGTCATAGCATTTGCTACTTGCCAATTATGTTACCTAATCTGAGCTCTTTAATCTCTTGCTTACATTTAAAAAAAAGTTTTTATATTGGAACATAGTTGATTAACAGTGTTGTATTAGTTTTAGGTATATAGCAAAGTGAGTCACTTATACATATGCATTTAATATACATAATATATGGTTATGCATATATATTTAATCTTATGATTGAATAAAATAATAGTGTATTATAATCATATATTAGCTAGTGTATTAGCTATAAGACTCAGAGTTAAAATCACAGATGTGAAGGAGCTTCTTCAATTAGATGACACAAATCATTATTAATATTATTTGAGAAATACTGCCTACTGGTAATAAGTTTGATATATTTTTATTCATCCATTCAGTCATTTAGTAAATATTTATTGAGTACCAAACCTAGACAGTGTCTTAAAAAACAGAGACATCACTTTGCTGACAAAAGTCCATATAGTCAAAACTATGGTTTTTCCAGTAGTCAATGTACAGATGTGAGAGTTGGACCATAAAGAAGGTTGGGCATACTTTCTAATTATGGTTCTGGAGAAGACTCTAGAGAATCCTTTGGATGGCAAAGAGGTCAAACTAGTCAATCCTAAAGAAAATCAACCCTGAATATTCACTGGAAGGGCTAATGCTAAGGTAGAAGCTCCAACACTTTGGCCACCTGATGTGAAGAACCAACTCACTGGAAAAAACCATGATGCTGGGAAAGATTGAAGGCAAAAGGAGCAGGGGGTGGCATGAGATGGTTAGATAGCATCCCCGACTCAATGGACATGAGTTTGAACAAACTCTGGGAGATAGTGAAGGACAGGGGAGCCTGACGTGCTGCAGTCCACGGGATCAAAAGAGTCAGACACGACTTGGTGACTGAACAACAATAACAAACTGAGTACCAATAGCCAGCCAGCACCATTCTTGACACTAGAAACTTTTGGTCAGAAGCGATGAGGTAGGAATGTTAACTGGGAAATAAATAGGAAATAATCTCTTTTTAAAGCATTTGAACTTAAAAATAAATCAAATTTAAATAAAAATTGTCTGCTCCAGTTTTATTGAAAATTGCCCTTAGTGACTGGTTATTCCAGCTACCACTTAATTCTATTTTAATAACCCCAGGAGCTCCTACTGTGGTTTTTCCTTTCAGAGCCAGAGTTCTGTTTCATCACTTCTGCTGGGGTTAGTTTTCTCTCACACTGAAGATGAAGGCAGTAACTCAAGACCTCAAAGGTCCTAAATCAGAAAGCTTGCAACCAACAAAAAAGCAAACAGACAGAAAAGAAAAAGCATCTCATTTCTCACAGGAACCAACCGAATTCCTATTCCTCTCTTCTTGACAAAACAAAAAGACCAAAAAACCAAAAACCAGTCTGCTGTATTTCAAGCCAGGCTATTTCATATCAGAAAAGAACTCATTAAGATAAGTGCCAATTAACATTTCTACTGCAGTAAAAATGCTTCTGACTTTAAAGAAGAAAATGTAAAACATGGACTGTCTTAGATAAACTGAAATGTTTCTGCAGGGATTTCCTGAGATATTTGCCAGGGTTTGTTTTGAAGATGATTGAAGCATAAACAGATTTAAATTCACCATAAGTCAGCTTGAAAGTAACAGACAGTATTGCTATTATTGTCAAAGGGGTCATTAGGAACACAGAATCTGGGCATGTCTGTGAAGCAGTGTGTGCTCACACACACACAAGCTAGACCTGGTCTGTGTAAGTAACTGCGAACCCTTGGTAACTATAAATTTTCATGTGTATCCATTGGAAAGGAAAGGAGTTTCTCTTTGATTACCCTACACTGTTGCTTTAATAGGGCTTCCCAGGTGGCTCAGCAGTAAAGAATTACCTACCAATGCAAGAGACTCAGGTTTGATCCCTGGGTCAGGAAGATCCCCTGGAGGAGGAAATGGCAACCCCTCCAGTGTTCTTGCCTGGAGAATCCCATGGACAGAGGAACCTGGCATCCTACAGTCCAGGGTTTGCAAAGTGTCAGCCATGACTGAATGCCTGAGCATGTTGCTTTAATAAAAATGAAGGCATTACTCTTGGAGTAATGCCTTCAAGGTGGGTCAGAAAAGATCTTCTTGCTGTGATTGATGTCAAAGAGTGTTTTTCCTAACTGAAATAAGTCAGAAAGAGAAAAACAAATATTGTATATTAACACGTATATGTGGAATCTAAAGAAACGTTGCAGATAAACTATTTGCAGGGCAGGAATAGAGGCTTAGTCATAGAGAATGGATGTGTGGACCCAGAGAGGGGGATGAATTGATAGAGTAGCACTGACATATCCACAACCATGTGTAAAGCAGATAGCTTGTGGGAAGGTGTCGTATAGCACAAGGAGCTCAGCTCTGTACTCTGTGATGACCTAGACAGGTGGGATTGGTGCTGGGGAGGTCCAAGAGGGAGGGGATATGTGTATACATATAGCTGACTCACTGTGCTGTACAGTGGAAACTAACACCACAGTGTAAAGCAATTATACCCCAATTTAAAAAAAAAAAATGAAGGCAAACCTGCAATATATGAGACCCTATGTACAACTCTCATACAGGGTATGGGTCATTCAAGCCATGCAATGTACTAAAGCGCTTGTATGAACATGCAACATTCATTTCCTCACTGCAGCAAGGACTGACAAATTACAAGGAATAAAAATGCACTCTGGTTATCTCAGTCAATAGGAGCTTGTTGTCAGTTTCCAGAGGAGGGTGAAGAGACAGGAAGCTGTTTCAGCAGCCCCAGCCAGGCAGGTCTCATTGAAAACCAGATCACGGTGCTGGATACAAAAGCTGCTTTGGGGCCATGGCAGGAACTTGGGAGCACAGCCCAGAGAAGTAGGTGTTTGCTGGGGCCTCCACAGAACTCTGGGGGTGTGGGGCCCCAGCCACTCTGCCCTGCCCCATCCCCCTCTGACCTCCTTCCCCTCTCCTTCTTGACTGACCGCCAGGTCTCCCCTTCCTTCTGTCTGCATCTCTCGTCAATGGTGAATCGCTCTAGAGTGCACTGAATTCAGACTTGCTCAAGAGGACTGAAAAGTGAAGTGAAAGTGTTAGTCACTCAGTCATGTCTGACTCTTTGCGACTGCATATACTATAGTCTACAAGGGTCTTCTGTCCATGGAATTCTTCAGGCAAGAATACTGGAGTGGGTTGCCATGCCCTTCTCCAGGGAGTTTTCCTGACTCAGGGATTACACCCAGGTCTCCTGCATTGAAGGCAGATTCTTTACCATCTGAGTGACCAGCTGTAAGGAAGGCTGAGCACTGAAAAATTGATGCTTTTGAATTGTGGTTCTGGAGAAGACTCTTGAGAGTCCTCTGGACAGCAAGGATATCAAACCAGTCACTCCTAAAGGAAATCAACCCTGAATATTCATTGGATGGACTGATGCTGAAGCTGAAGCTCCAGTACTTTGGCCACCTGATGCAAAGAACTGACTCATTGGAAAAGACCCTGATGCTGGGAAAGACTGAAGACAAGAGAAAAGGCGGGCAGAGAGGAAAAGATGATTAGATAGCATCACTGACTCAATGAACATGAATTTGAGCAAATTCCAGGAGATAGTGAAAGACAGGGAAGCCTGGCATTCTGCAGTCCATAGGATAGCAAAGAGTCATACACACCTGAGCGACTGAACAACAGCAACAAGAGCACTATTACAGACTGAAATGTGTCTTCCCAAAGTCAGATGTTGCAGTCCCAACCCCTAGGACTGAGAATGGACCGTATCTGGAGAGAAGGTCTTTAAAAGGTGATTAAGCTGATGAAGGCATCAGGGTGGGGCCATAGTCCGACAACACAGATACTATAAGAGAAAGAGTCACATGAGGACACAGGGAGAGGGAGGCCATCAGCAAGCCAAGGAAAGAGGTCTTGGGGGAAACCAAACCTGCTTGGAGGAAAGATCTTTCCTGGCTTGGAAGGATTCCCTGGAGGAGGGCATCGCAACCCACTCCAGTATTCTTGCCTGGAGAATTCCATGGACAGAGGAGCCTGGTGGGCTACAGTCTCTAGGGTCGCAAAGAGTCGGACACGACTGAAGTAGCTTAGCATGCAAGCACATGTGAAAGTGAAAGTCGCTCAGTCATGTCTTACTCTGCGACCCCATGGACTATAGTCCATGGAATTCTCTAGGCCAGAATACTGGAATGGGTAGCCTTTTCCTTCTCCAAGGGATCTTCCCAACCCAGGGATCAAACCCAGGTCTCCCACATTTCAGGTGGGTTCTTTACCAGCTGAGCCACAAGGGAAGCCCAAGAATACCAGAGTGGGTAGATATCCCTTCTCCAGCGGATCTTCCCAACCCAGAAATCAAACCAGGGTCTCCTGCATTGCAGGCAGATTCTTTACCAATGGAGTTATCAGGGAAGCCCCCACATGCACATGTAGGATATGGAAAATGAGATTTCAAATGAAAAAGTAGTTTCACTCATAAGCCATTAAACATATCACCCAATCAACATCATGCAATGAATCGCTGGTGCTTTGATAAACTGGGCATGCCGACTTAGGGGATGGAGTCGTTTCCCCAAAATAAGACTCCCTGTCTGCCTCTTTCATCCCTTCAGTGTCAATATCACTGCCATAAAATATTCAGTCTCACCTTTTGAATTTTATATTGGAATATATCTTGGTACTTAAAAATTACAGATGCTAGAGTGACCAAAACTGACACTTTCTAGCTCCTTCTCTAGAGCCTTGTTATCCAAACTGTAGGCCAGGACCTAGGTGCTGGTTAGAAATGTATTTACTGGATAAGAATCTGTATTTGCAAGACACCAAGATGATTTAGAGAAGGAAATGACAACCCACTCTGGTATTCTTGCCTGGAGAATCCCCATGGACAGAGGAGCCTGGCGGGCTACAGTCCATAAGGCTGCAAAGAATCGGACACGACTAAAGCAACTTAGCAAAACGTAAGATGATTTCCATGCACATTAAAGTGAGTCACTGAGGTATAGTAAGAAACTTCTCTCAAATGTAAAATCCCACTTATTGCAGAAGTTAGAAATCAAGCTATGACATTAGGATTAATCATATTTCACCTTGCACTTGTGCTTTTTCTTGTATTGTTATTTTAGTGGCATAATAAGGCAGCTGAATCATTTGACTTTAGCTGTCTTCGAGTTTTGTCTTATTTGATCAAAGTCTGAATTTAGGAAGCCAAGTGTTCAATAGAGTTGATCATATAATTAACAAAATTTAAACTCACATTTCAAAATGTTGTAGTATGAATTTGTGAAAACATGTATACCGTGCATGCAAAGTCTCTTCAGTCATGTCTGAGTGTTTGCGACCCCATGGACTGTAGCCCACCAGGCTCCTCTGGACTTCCCAGGCCAGAATACTGGAGTGGGTTGCCATTTCCTCCTCCAAGGGATCTTCCATCCCAGGGATCGAACCATGTCTCTTGCAATTCCTGCACTGCAGGTGGATTCTTTACTGCTGAACCAAATCCCAGCCAAATCCGCATTCCTCAGCTAGCCGAGGTCATCTGAGTGTATTGGGCCAAAATCACTTAGATTTGTTCAAGGCCTTATTATTTCCTCTCTTGTCCCTCCATGCCTACCCTTGACCTCCAGCAGCTCTGACGTCACACTCAGCCACAGCCAGTTTCTCTGATTAGTTTCAGCCAAAGCATCCTCCTGTAGCCTGAGCCCTCTCATTGTGGAGGTGGGCATCTCATGATCTTTGGGGATTTAGTCATGCCTGCTCCTTACAATTCAGCTGGCCAGCATGGAGGTGGAGGTCACACCATTCTGTACAGTCAAAGTGTCTCCCAAGCAAAGCCCTGTAGACATGCAGAATCCCAGACCCCACCCCACACCTGCCCACCAGAATCTACATTTTAACAAGATTTCCGGTGATGCAGTTTGCATTTCGGTCTAGGAAGCCCTGATCTGAAGGTTGGTATGGCCCAAACATTTTCATCCTGTGTCATTAAAAGGTCTGGATATTTCTCACCCGTTGTTGTGGCGTTTGCACCCCTGATGAAGAGTCTGGGGCTAAGCTGTCTGGAAGAAGAAGGATCTGAGTTCTTGGATGGTGGGGGGGCAGAGAGAAAGTAAGACACACCCAGAAAGCAGCAGCAGGACTGTCTTTGTTGCCCTGAGGCTTTCTGGGGTTGAGGATAGGAGTCATACTCCTCAAGTCCTGACTGGTGACTTTGTGGCTGAGGCTGTGTGTCCCGATTAAAGTGAGGCACACTGAGCCTTCCAAGACATCTATTTCTAGGTGCTCATCTTCACCAGCATCTCTCTACCCTTCACCTATTCTCCTTTCCACTTCCCTTTCACAATGTATCTCCACCTTCTTTACAAAGAAAGGCCAATCTTGCATTCATCTGGAACCTTACCGTATATTTATGTGAACAGGGTTTCTCAAAATTGACATCTGTTAAAGCCAAAAGTAGAGAGATTGCTCCTGACCTATGTCATTCTAGCAAAATAAATGTTAATTCATGGAGTCATAAATTAACTTTTTAAACCCTACATCCATCTCATTAAAGGATCCTTTTTAAATAAAAATGTTTTATATTTAATAATGATGTATCAAGTATTGTATGTTCTAATCATCGAATGTTTTGATCGTTGGGTACTATCAATACCCATGATGGTAGCTCAGACTTAGTAAAAAATTTACAGTTAAATCTTTATGGTCATTGGAAATAAAAGGTGTATATGTACGTGTGGATGTGTTTATGGAATATTTTAATGAAATATCAAGGCACTGTTTTTTGATCTCCTACAGATGATTATTTTAAAGGGGAAAATGGAGGTTCCTCCAACATTTGTGATTGCTTAATAATCTAGATTTTATTGGGTCAAGCTCTGAGCCGTTCATTAAGCCTGCAAGGGAAAATAGAGCTTCTGAAGACTTCCATTAAGCTTGACCTTCGAACCAGTTTCTCAGAAGAAGGGAAATGCCTAGTGTCAGCTCCTGTTAAACACCAGTTCAGGCAAAGGGGGTCAGTTCTTGTGTTTCAGACTTTGATTTCTATTTAAGGCTTTCACTGTTTAGAAAAAGAGGATAATGTGTCCTTAGGTTGAAAGCTGGAAAAATTAAACTTGGCTTTGAAGGTTTTTTTTTTTTTTTTTTAAGAAATTCAACACCCATTCCTTAGCAAATTTAAGAAGCAAACTATTTGAACCACAACACAAACGGTTTCTTTCAATTAATATCCAGCCAATGAGGATGTCTGGAGTTCCTTGCAAACAATGGGCCAACTATACTTCTCCCCATCCTGTTACCCTCTCCACGGTCAATGGTGCACTGTGGTGGCAATGGCAGGCTGCCCTCAGGCTGAGAAGCCTGGGGCATTTCATCTTTTCAGGGAAGCCAGAATTCTCTCCTGCCAGTAACCTGGTGTGCCCCCAACCCTGTTGGGATGGACACCGTTTAGTTTTTCCATCATTATTAAGAAAAGAGAAGCAAAGGGAAATATATGCTCGAATATTTCCTAGGCGATTCAGGAAAGCAGAGGGCATATTTCCTTTTAATGATCTTTGCAGTCCATGGAGAAAGTCTCTTTAGTAAATTTAGACGACAAAAAGAACACGTGATTAACTCCTAATGCGTGCTCTTTAAGATTTTCCCAGGTGGGTTTCAAGTGGTTACAGGTGGTAAATAATTGTTGTTGTCGCTTCTGTTGTGTCTGACTCCTTGCAACCCCATGGACTGTAGTCTGCCTGGATCCTCTCCCCATGGAATTTTCCAGTCAAGGATACTGGAGTGGGGTTCTGTTTCCTACGCCAGGGGATCTTCCTTACCCAGAAATTGAACCCGCATCTCTTGTGTCTCCTGCATTGGCAGGTGGATTCGTTACCACTAGCGCCACCTGGGAATCCCTGGTGAATGATGGGTGGGCTGTAATCTGGAGAACACCTCGCGGGAGGGAGGGTTACCTAGGTGTCGTGTAGCAGGATTTCAGTCTGATGGGAAACCCACCTGTAAAGGGGTTTGGGCATTATTCTTTACTGTTGTTTTGGATCTTCTTGGTATTTGGCATACAAACATGTAAAGTTGCTCAGTCATGTCCAACTCTTTGTGACTCCATGGATTGTAGCCTGCCAGACTCCTCTGTCCATGGCATTTTCCAGGCAAGAATACTGGAGTGGGTTGCCATCCCTTTCTTCAGGGGATCTTCCCTTCCAAGGGATTGAACCTAGGTCTCCCACACTGTAGACAGACTCTTTGCCATCTGAGCCACCAGGGAAGCCGAATTGGCATAGAGGCCCTATTTGGCTTGAACATAAGAAAAAGGTTCCCTTCTGTCCTGTTCAACAGGTTTATCCCCTCCAGACACTGGAGTCAGAAACCAGGAAGACAGTGCCAGTCACATTTATAGGGTTCAATAACAAGTTGAATCCAGGGCCTGAGCTCCCCTAGAAAACTCTGTCTGTTGGTTCAGCACTCCAGCGCCCAGGTGCTTGCTCTACTCTGGTAAATCGCATCCCTTCTTGGAGGCTGGAATCCTGTCCTGGGTGAGCACCTTAATCTTTGCTGATCAGAATTCCCTGCTGCTGTCTGCTTACCTGCCCAGCTTATAAGCCAATGCCAGGCTCCTCTCCTGAGGGCCATGTTTGCATATATAGGATAATCGTTCCAGACACCTCAGAAGCCTTATATCTTATCTCCAAAGACCCTAAATCTGTTCTGGCTCTTCAGATCTGTACCCTCTGCAACCCTTTTACTTCCTAAGCAAAAACCTGGGCTGAGTTGTCAAGACTCCTCCTCCTCCTCCCGAATCACGACGTTGGCCACTGGCTTTATCTCTGACACCCCACCGTCCAGACTTCTGGCTCGAGCCCCACTACTTCTCCCTTAATGCAGACCCTTGTCATCCCTTATCTGGAGAGATACAGAGCCTATGGGTGGTCCCACTAGCCCCAGCTCTGGGTTCTAGGCCTTCTTCTCCCTTCTTCTCAAAAACACCATGGTCAAAACCAACTCCATCATGGCGTTTGCCTTCTCAGTGGCTTATGCGCTACTCATAAGCTATGAAGGTCTGCTCTGCTGCCTCTAGAATAAAGTCCAAGTCCACGCTCTGAAATAAGAGACTCTGCAGTTTTATACCATCCCGAGTCCCAGACCCCACCTCTACCCTTCTCCTCCGTTCTGCCTTCTGTGTGGTCCAGTGCTCTGCCTTCACAGGGGGTTTTGTGCCATTTGGGGCTACTTTGCTTTTTCTGCAGACTCTCTTCTCAACAGAAAAGCCCCTTTCCCTTCTGGAAAATTCAAAGCCTTCTTCCAGTTTCAAGTATGATCTCTTTTGCCTTCTCTTGCTCCCCCCGGAGGGTCTATGGAAACCTGCAGATTTGTGTGAAGAAGGGATGGGAAGGGGGAAAGGGAAAGAGGAAAAAAAAAAAAACAGAAAAAATTCAGAAATGTGAAAAAGAAAAAGATTTTCTGGAGAAGTGGAACCTTGGCAAATACCCAGTTTTCACACGCACACACGCAGAATTTAATTCTGGAAACTAGAGATCAGTGTGCCTGATTTATCTTTTAGGAAAAAAAATCAGGAAAATATTTATAAAAATATTTGTCAGCTCATTAAAAAGAAACTAGGTAGTATTAAAGACCACCCTATTTCTATAGAGATTGAGTAATGACAAGCCAATGTCAATTAAGATTTTTAATAAAGTTGTTAGATTTAAACATTAGGGACAGGGGACATATGTATACCTGTGGCTGATTCACATATGGCAGAAACCAACACAATATTGTAAAGCAGTTATCCTTCAATTAAATAAAATAAAATATTAGGGACAATTCATAGGTATGACATACTTATTTTGAAAAAGCCCTTGAAAAAGTTAATAATATTATTGTAAAGAAGGTGATACACTAGTTGATTACCCAGTGGGATAGTTCAAGGGTCTATAATATATTCTTTAAGCTACTTAGAGGCAGTAGGTCTCCTGGAGGAACTTATTATTTGCTGCTGCCTGAGTCCATTCACTAAGAGCACAGGTGACTTTATAGCTTCTTTCTTACTTCACTTTTAGTAATATTTTATTCAACAACATTCATAATTTTGAACATGATGATAATATATAGAGAGAAAATTTTAACACTGTAATGATAATATAGAGTGTGAGTCTCTTTCCCAAACTCGCCATGGTTTGCTAGACTTGGGGTGTTTGAACCAATGTGCAAGAATCTCCAAGTCAAAGTCAAAGTTGACCTTTGTGAAGCAAGTCTTGGCAGTGGAGAAGAGAAACGCAGTGCTGTTTTAAAGCCTTGGAGTCCAAAGAGAAATGTCTTTGTTGCCCACCACCTTTTAAAACTCTCCTAAAGGAAAGGGGAAAAGAAAGCATAAAACATGAAGTATTTGGAAGAAATGTGGAATGAAAGTATCAGCCACGACCCTGATTAGTTGCCCTCAGGAAGTTTTCAGCACGTGATGCTCTTTGTTTGTGGGAGGAGAGGTGGGGGCGAGTTCAAAACCCAGGAAGGCAGACTGATTTCAAACCTTCTAGAAATGGTGCTGCTGGCAGGCAGGGACTTGCCCTGGGCAAGGAGCAGAATGACTAGCTACTCTTCTCCACTCGTCTTGTCTTCCTAGATCGTGTGACTCACTGGCTTTTTTTTCCTTTTATTTTATTCACTTATTTATTTTTAATTTTATTTATTTTTAAAATTTTCAGAATGGTGGAAAATTGCTTCACAGTGCAGGTGCATGTAGCAAAGAGAAGGATGGGACAGCACCAGGGGCCACAGTGTATGAGCCTTCACTTTGGTCAGAAGGACTCAGGGCTGGGAGACTCTGTGATCAGATTTCCTTGTGTCTGAAATCAAGGTCATGAAAGGGGAGGAATGGGGCTGGGCTTGAGGAACTTGCCTCTGCTTTAGAATCAGACGTGGGAGACAGTGCTGCGAGCCAGTCACAGCAGAAGCTCTTCACCAATGACCACATCTTGACCTTGTTCCCGCCCCCTGTGTGTGCGTGCATGCGTGTGTGTGTGTGTGTGTGTGTGTGTGTGTGTGTGTGTGTGATCTGTATTTCTCTCATCTCTCTGGAACCAAGCAATTATTCCCTCTTGCAGTTCCCATCTTTCTCTTTCAGCTGTATTTCCATTTTTAAGGAACCTTCCACAGTTGCAACTTTACATTTTATTACATCGTTATCTAAATGTCTTGCATTGATCAGGCCATAGTTTGAGATGGCTTTTGCAATGATGAGAGGTCTTTCTTCAATGGCTTGTGTAGGCGTGATGAAGAATGTGATGTTATCAGTAAACAGAGTGACTTTCTCTGGCTTATGACTGTCATCTGAAGCTTTTGCACCTGTGTTCTGTTATCCCTGTCACCTGGGCAGAGCTTGGAGATAAACCCAGGATGATGGGATGGCAGGCATACTACAGAACACAGTGGTTCATCTATGGAAGGTGATATTGATTTGACCTAATCGTCTTTATTATCATTCACATCTGCAAGTGACAAGTATGGAAAAATAAATCTTTCCAATGCAGCAACAAGCATGCATTGGAAATCATTATTTTGTAAAATATGATCCACCTTTCTGTCACTTTTTCTGATAGCTCAAACTGTTTGAATTCTACGTTGCTTGGTGGTGGATCCGTTACCACTTAAGCTTTGTGTCCCGTATATTAGAAAGATGATAAACTGATTTTTAGAATTCACTGTTAAGCCCTGCATTTATTTGCGAAAGAAATGATAGTATGTGTGAATTTTTAACAGAATAGGTATAATTTATTGCATAGTATTTTGAAGATACCTTCATATTTATCAAGATGGAAAATAGATTAGATACATCTATATGAAATTCTGTTTCATTAACCTTCAGCATTGCTGTTACTTTTCAGAATTTTTGAAGATTCAAGGGTACCTTTTTTCTTTTCACTTTAAGGTACTTTTCCTTTTTAATTTGTGGGCTGATTAAGTGTTTAATATTCTGTACTATTTCCTCACACACAAAGGCTTTAAAAAAAAAAACTTTAGTCTCTGATTTGTCTGAGGCCACCAATATTTAGATAAACAAAAAGCCTAGTGAAGAAAAAATGGCAAAAACTGAAGCAACTTTACTTATAGGAGTGAAAATGAACTCTATTAGTATTCTCAAAGAACTCTTTCCTGCCAAAACCTATCAACTGACTTGACAAAAACTAAAGAAAAAAAGAGTTACACAAAATGCACTTGAGCATCATTTTCATTTCCTTTTGATATTTGCTTCTTTTGAAAGTGGACTATGCCAGTTGAATGCAAGCTTGTGATGCCTATGACTGATGAGCGGGAAGGTGAAGTGCATGTAGAACAGTATCAACTACGCAGCATCTTTTGCACTTCAAATATGATTAGTGTTTTCAAATATCAGGTTGTTTCTCATACATCTACAGCTGTAGGCATGATGGCTTCACAGAAGTAAGAAACACTATCCATTTCAGAGTAAAATATGATATACTAAAACACTCTGACCATCAGTTAAAGAAAGGTTTGATGCATGATACTGGATGCTTGGGGCTGGTGCACTGGGACGACCCAGAGGGATGGTATGGGGAGGGAGGAAGGAGGAGGGTTCAGGACGGGGAACACATGTATACCTGTGGTGGATTCATTTCGATATTTGGCAAAACCAATACAATATTGTAAAGTTTAAAAATAAAATTAAATTAAAAAAAAAAGTTGAATGGAACTGTGGACTTACTGTTGATATGTCATGCAACAAAATTTGGAAATGACATGACAGGGTTTTTTAAGGATGTTCGTTTTTTAATTTCTAAATATTTATTTGGGGGTCTTCTTTAAAAATCTGTATTACACAATATCATGGTGTAGGTTTATCTGACAACTTCTTATGGAGCAACCATGGACCTGCACTTTGCCAGGTATTGGAAGCCAGCCACAGTTTCTTCTGTTGGAGCCTGCATAGTAGTCAGAAGAAAGAAATACTAAACAAAGAAACACAATCACTGATAGATAAGGGGTTCTGAAGAAAATAATTTAAGATAAGGAACAGGAGGATGAAGTGGTATCCTACTTTACACACGGCAGTGCAGAAAGCTTTTCTATGGATGTGACCTTTGAATAAAGACTGATATAAGAAGTGGGTGTCATTCAGCAGAGAGAAGAGTATTTGAGACCCTGCGAACTGGATGTGCAAGCGCCCTAAGGCACAGACCGGGTGGTGCATGTGAATTAGAGTATATTGAAGGCAGAGCCCATAGGAGGTCCTGGGGAATTGACTTTAGGGTTTTCAAAACAGGGAAGAGATAAAAGACGATTGCCGTGGTTTTGTCCCTGGTTTTGTCCCGAGTGACCAGAAGAACAGGGTTTTCGTTTCCTAAGGTGGGGGATTCCAGGAGATAGATAGGTTGGGAGGCAGCAGGAAGGGGTAAGTGGAAACAGTTTGGGGCCTATCTATTTTGAGTTACTATGGGGTTGGCCAAAACGTTCATTTGATGGTACCAAAAAACCCAAACGAGCCTTTTGGCCAACCTAATATTTTCTATTGAAGTGGAGACTGGAAGCTGTCACTCAGTGCATAGGTGGGAGAAAACTGTGAGAGTCATCGGCATGTGAATCCCATGCGATTAGAATCTCCAGAGACCAGAGGAGATGAGCAGGATCCCCCAAAGCTTGTAAAGCCTTTGCAGAAAACAGGGTCTAGCAGAGAAAATCAAGCAAACCAGTAGACCCAGGACAATGCTGTGTTCTGACATCGAGAATAAAATAGCCAAAGAAAGAGGAAGTAATCCCAATTGTCCCAAGCGGCTGGCAGGACTAGTATAAGGAAAGCTGAGAATTAACCATTGGATTTCACAGCATGAGCTTTCGGGGGTGGGGTGCTAAATCCTGATTTATCAGATTCTCCAGAATATGGGTGAAGAAATGCAGGAATGAAATGTAGATAAAATTCAGAGAGAAGGTTGAGAGTATGAGCTACCTTGGTTTGAACCTTAGCTCATCTGGGCCCTGGCTGATGTGACCTTGGAGTAGTCAGTAAACCTCTTTGTGACTTGGTTTGGTCACATGTTAAATGAAGATGTTAAATGTTAATATCATGTTAAATGACTTTATAGTTAATAATTACAGGATTCTTATGTGGAGTCATTAGGGTAATATGTGCAAACTACTGAAAACAGTGTTTTCGTGACATAGGTGTTTGCTATCATTATTAATATACTTTTGGTATTGTTTTCGTTTTAAGCATTTCTTGGAATTTCTTTTTCTAAGAAGATCAGGGAAAGGAAAATAGCAGTGTTTAGATGTCCGTGTGGGGTCAAGTGGGGCTTCCCTGGCGGCTTAGACTGTAAAGAATCCGCCTGCAATGCAGGAGACCTGGGTTCCATCCCTGGGTCGGGAAGAGCCCCTGGAGAAGGGAATGGCAGCCCACACCAGTATTCTTGCCTGGAAAATCCCATGGACAGAGAAGCCTGGCAGGCTACAGTCCATGGAGTCGCAAAGAGTCAGAAATGACTGAAGCAACTTGGCATGCACGTGGGGTCCAGTGCGTATGTATCGTTGCTTGCTTTGTTTTATTTCAGATAAGAGATTGTATAGCATGTTTTAATGCTGGTGGGAATGCCAGAGAAGAAGGATGAAACCTTAGTGGTGCAGGAGAAAGAGGGAGAATTTTAGGTAAGGATCTTACATATGGAAGAAGGGGTGGATTGAGTGGTACCAAAGCGAACAGGGACTCCTCATTAATTTGAAGAAAAGGATCAGCGGAGGGTGGGGGGGGCGGGGCACAGACACAGCTGTCTTGGAAGATCTGGTGGAGATCTGCGACTCCTTTTGCTTTTAGCTAAGATAAACGCCAGCTCCTCAGTTGAGTTTGAGGGGAGGGGGCAAGAGCCTCAGGAGCTGGGAGCTTGAGGGGCAGGTGTGCGCTTACCCATCCTGTGGTGGGGAGGGGGTTTGAGAACCGGAGGTCGAATATGAGATTTGGGCAGGACTGAGAGCCCACTTGAGGTGAGTGATTACAAACTAAAGGGGGGAGGGAGGAACCTGTGGCTTTGTTTGGGCTTTGTCTTCAGTCATGTTCAAGACCCCCAGAAGAGAAGGCAGGCAGCCCAGTGTCACCAGGCTAGAGGTTTTGCCAGGTGACTCAGTGAAGGGGCAGACACCATGGGGGCGTTGGATGTTGGCTGGTGGGGATGGCCAGTGTGCAGGAGCAATGCATAGGTGATAGATGGAGAATATGGGAGAGGATCCCTGGGTTGAAGTTTTCCTTGTTTTTCAAAGAAATAACAGATTCTCTGGGTCTACCAAGGGCTTCCCAGGTGAGTCGGTGATAAAGAATCCATCTGCCAATGCAGAAGACGCAGGTTTAATCCCTGGGTCAGGAAGATCCCCCGGAGGAGGAAATGGCAACCCGCTCCAATATTCTTTCATGGAGAATCCCATAGACAGAGGAGCCTGATGGGCTACAGTTCATGGGGTCGCAGGAGTTGGACACGACTGAGCAACTAAGCATGCATGAGTGCATGAGCCTTCCAAAGTCAGGGGTCATGAACCTCAAATCCTGAAGTTTCACCAGGGATGAGAGAGGGCTCCCAGGCACCTCTGAGCAGGAGCTCACCACCCATGGCCCCAGCAGTTGTCCAAGGGCTTCGGCTAACTCTTAACCCGAGGACTGTGTCCAGCTTCAGCAGGAACTCTAGTACAGAGAAGCATCAAAATCCAGCTGTTGGTTTAATATCAGAACCCATTCAGTACTTGAAGTCATAGACTCTAAAATTATATGATGGAAGCTGTGAGCACCTTAACATTACCAACATCGCATGTATTCAGATATCCTAGCAAAAGTCCACATACAATTTGAATGTTTCCTGGTGGCCAGGGAATCCTATCCATAGAACTCCACGTTGAGAAACCTTGCTTTAAAATTCTGCATTACATATCCCATAAAATAGTGATTATCTTTTGAATGTTAAAGTGGTGGTGATATCAGAACTGAAAAATGCTTTGTCTAGGAAATGCTCTTGACTAAAAGGAATTAGTTGAAATTAAAAGATAATTAAAAATTAGGTATAATTAGCTCAAAAACTATACTTTAAAAGGACAAAGTACAATATAGGAATACATAAAGGTTTATGACATGTTCACATTTTAATCCAGTGGGTAATTTGGAACCTATTATATATTGTAGGGAAAAGGAAAATGAGTAGTAATAATATTTAGAAATTATGCAAGAATGTACCTGTCTAAGTGTGCTTCTTGGGTATTAAACTATTATTTTTCTAGCTGGCTATACTACCAGAGACACCATGAAACTGTTTTCAGTGAAAATAAGTTGTAGGAAATGGTGTTTAGCAAGTAAAACCAGGAAATCTACAGTGAATGGGTTCATATCTTCATTTGCTACTGACTGGCTGTGTGACCCTGAACCGGGTAATAAACTTCCATAAACCTGTAACATGGGGATAAAATAATAATATTGATACCTGCCTCATTGACATCTTTTTAAGGATTAAAAGAGATAAGGCATCTCAAGTGTATAGAGTATAAGTGAAGTTGCTCAGTCATGTCTGACCCTTTGCAACCCCATGGACTGTAGCCTACCAGCCTCCTCTTTCCATGGGATTTTCCAGGCAAGAATACTGGAGTGGGTTGACATTTCCTTCTCCAGGGGATCTTCCCAACTCAGAGATCAAACTCTAGTCTCCCAAATTGCACAGACGCTTTACCATCTGAGCCACCAGGGAAGCCAGTATAGAGTATGTATGGAACCGTTGATCTTTTTCAACTTTAAAATATAACCTGGGGACTTTCCTGGTGGTCCGGTGATTAAGACTTTGTCTTCCAATGCAGGGGGTGTGGGTTTGATCCCTGGTCGGGGAGCTAAGTTCCCACATTCCTCACAGCCAAAAGACCAAAACATGAAACAGAAGCAATGTTGTAACAAATTCAATAAAAACTTTAAAAGTGGTCCACATTAAAAAAAAAAAAAAAATCTTACAAAATAACCTAATTAGGTATTCTAAAGGTACTAGTTTGTTCCCCTTGGCTATAACCTTCTAGTTAAGATCTGAAATCAGTTTTAATATTTAGAAATCTTGTTAATAAAAAGAACTGTAAAAAAAATCAAAATTAATGGAATCAAATGTCTCTTAACCACTTTGTCTCTGAAGGTACATTTGTCCAGATAGGTAATGGCCAGAAGTGGCCTTTTTTATTATTTGCTCAAGGATTATTTGAAATTAATTTCTGTCTACTATCTATGGCAGGTCTCAGTGTTCCAGCCCAATGTGATTTATAAGTTCACTCAAGTCAAACTTTGTTGTCAGGCTTACTGTGCAGGACCAACCAAAGATTAGGAATTTTAACCGTCTATTTCCATGACCAAGGCAAAGCTGACAATCTAGACCAATGAGTATGTCATTGAACTACAAAACTGGAAACTGAAGTGTTTAACAGCAGAACTCCAACATGTTCTATAAAATTAATTAGCTCTCAGAATTACTGTGGAGAAGGAAATGGCAACCCACTCCAATATTCTTGCCTGGAGAATCCCAGAGACAGCGGAGCCTGGTGGGCTGCCATCTATGGGGTCACACAGAGTCGGACATGACTGACGTGACTTAGCAGCAGCGGCAAAATTACTAAGAGGAAAAGTTGAAAAGCTGTGAATTTCTTATTGTCGTTCAGCAGCTCAGCTGTGTTTGACTCTTTGCAACCTCACAAACTGCAGCGCTGGGCTCCCCCGGTGGCACTGGTGGTAAAGAACCCACCTGCCAATGCAGGAGACATAGGAGAGGCTGGTTTGATCCCTGGGTCAGGAAGATCCTCTGGAGAAGGGCATGGCAACCACTCCACTATTCTTGCCTGAAGAAGCCCATGGATAGAGAAGAAGCTTGGCAGGCTATAGTCCATGTGGTCACAAAGAGTCAGACAGGACTGAAGCGACAGAGCATGCATGGATGCAGACTGCAGCACGCCAGGCTTCCCTGGCCTTCACTATCTCTCAGTTTGCTCAGATTCACATCCGTTGAGTCAGTGATGCCATCCAACCATCTAATCCTCTATCATTATTACCCAGCCACAAAAATCAATTGGCCTATGAATTTCCTGTGTTTGACATAAATAGATATTCTCATTTATGTTTTAATAAGAGCATAAATCAAAAGATTATTCATCATAATTTCCAAGTTGCTCTATCAAATTGTATGAACAATGGTAATTCTAAACTGAAAACTCCCTTAGGGTAAATTTTTACCATAAAAGTTGGTGAAAGGCACAAATACAAAAAAGAAAGAATCCAACAGTATAGAATTATATATAAATTAATTTTAGAAACAGGGGGTATAAAATAATTTTATTTTAGAGTGTAAGCTACAATGATAACAAGAAGCCTTATTCTTCTATTAAATATATTGTCATACAGGATTTTTGCTGTATCTGCTCCACATTTTATGGTTCAGTATAGTATAAAAAAGACCATAATTTTGAAAATATTAACTGATGTATTTAATTCCTGGTGAATCCTCTGCTGCTAGACATGCTTGTTTCTATGAAGAGTTCTTATTGTATTGTTGTTCAGTCGCTGAGTCGTGTCCAACTCTCTGTGACCCCATGGACTGTAGCCCACCAGGCTTCTCTGTCCATGGGATTTCCCAGGCAAGAATACTGGAGTGGGTTGCCATTTCTCCCTCCAGGGGATTTTGCCAGCTTGTGGATTGGACTCGTATCTCCTGTATCTCCTGCATTGGCAGACAAATTCTTTACCTCTGGGTCACCTGGGAAGCCCCAAATTTAAATAGATGACACCTAGTTAAATTTAAATTTCAGTTAGACAGTCAGTTATACTTAGTATATTATGATCTATGCAATATTTGGATGTAATTCTTGTACTAAACATTTATCAGTTGTTTATCTGAAATTCACATTTAACTGTGCATCCTGTATTTTGTCTGGCAACCCCACCATCCACACCTGGTTGCCTCCTCCCACACTGCAGTCAAGTCACTCTCTTCTTCATTAAAATAGGAATCTAAGAACTGGAAGATGATTGCTCAGCTCTGGCTTTAAACAGACATTCGAAAGTGGTTAGCAACATTCTGGTGTGCCAGTGAGATTTACATATATGTGTATATATATATGGAGAAGGCAATGGCACCCCACTCCAGTACTTTTGCCTGGAAAATCCCATGGACAGGGGAGCCTGGTAGGCTGCAGTCCATGGGGTCTCGAAGAGTTGGACACGACTGAGCGACTTCACTTTCACTTTTCACTTTCATGCATTGGAGAAGGAAATGGCAACCCACTCCAGTGTTCTTGCTTGGAGAATCCCAGGGACGGGGAAGCCTGGTGGGCTGCTGTCTATGGGGTCGCACGGAGTCGGACACGACTGAAGTGACTTAGCAGCAGCATATATATATATATATATATATATATATATATATCTCCAGTGAGATTCTTTGATTTTAAAAAGCCAGGCTGTGATGCAGATGAGGCAAGATTTATGGCACTAGTGGTGAAAAACCCACCTGCCAATGCAGGAGACATAAGAGATGCAGCTTTGGTCCCTAGGTAGGGAAGATCCCCTGGAGAAGGAAATCGCAACCCACTCCAGTATTCTCACTTGGAAAATACTATGGACAGAGGAGCCTGGTGGGCTGTACAGCCCATGGGATCTCGAAGAGTTGGACACAACTGAAGTGACTTAGCACAGCAAACCACAGCAGGAAGGCTGACCAGAGAGCAGGCAGGAATCCAGAGAGAACACAGAAGCAGATTTCCTGAATTCTGGAAAGAAGTTGAACGATTGAGCAGGAATCAGAAAGTGAAGAAATTCAGTGAGAGGGTGAGTCTGGGAAGGCATCCACCCCACAAGGTTCTGCCAGGACAGGTAAGAGCTGCCACATCAGAAACCCATCAGAGGGTGGCTGCTCCTGTGTGGTGGTCTGGGAGGGCCCAGGTAGTTCAGCAGGAAGACAGCCTGGCCTGGTGGGGTCCCCCCTTCCCCTCAGCTGCAGGACTTCCTGACGTATCCGCAGGATCCCTGCAGAAGGTCCAGAGTATCAGGCTCCCGAAGGAGGATGTCAGCACAGGAAGGCCACGAGGGGTGCGGTCCGTGGGTCCTTGTCATTGGAGCCTATGCTGCCCTTGGACCCAGACACGGTGGACACCCGAACCCCACTTCCTGCCCATGACCCCGGTCCTGCTCAGAGAGGAGGAGGGAGGGGAAGACGTTCTTGAACAACGTGAGGGTTTATCTCTGGGTGACGAGGCTGAAAATCAGACACGTCTCTAGGAGTTGACTCCAAAGACACCAGATTCTAAACCAAATGGGAGAGAGTGTCAAGTCCCAGCAAAGAGAGGCTCTGGAACCCATGGACGTTTATTTAGAGGAAAAAGAGGCCCTCCTACTTTTGCACCAGAGGTTAGTAATGTTGCAATTTCCACCCGCTCCGGAAGGGTGTGATAAGGACAGAGAGAGCAAGCACAGCCCCTGCCATTCTCCACCGAGGAAGGGGGAGTGCAAATTGATTTTTACTGCTGTTTTGAAATGCAGATAACGTTATCCTTGAAGGATGAAACACCAAGCAAAAAGTTATTTAGAAAATACAGGAGTGTGTGCCAAAAGGCAGGCTATCCAGGGTGCTGCGGGAGCATGCGAGGTCCCGTGTCTCACAGGAGGGACCCCAGGGGGATGTGGGCGGGGGGCCGAGCCATCCCCCCACTGGGGGGAGAACACAAGTAAATCTGAGCGCTGGGGAGGGTTTCCACCTCAAAGAGCAGGGGGCCTTTGCTTTGGAAAGTGAAGGACAGCTCCCCAGGTGTTATGAACAAGGACTGACAGAATCAGAACTGGGTTGTAGGAAGATTACAGTTATTATAACGTGTAGGACGGAGTGAACGGATGGATCCTCGAGCTGTCACCAACGATGACTTCAGGGTTTCAAACCTTGGAAAACAAGGTTATAAATAGAAGTGATGAAGGCAGAAGGAGAAATTAAGTTTGAGGGGAAGAAGAGGATTCTCTTCAGATGTGTCAAATAGGATATCGCAGCTCAGTTTATCAAGAAAGATGGTTTGAACACCTACTAGGCGCCAGGCCTGGCCTAGTGATGGGGTTGTCATGAACAGAGCACTGAGAGCACTCAGCGCCGTGGAGCAGGAGCCCTGCCAGGGGGTTGGTCAGTGTTGGCCACTCAGTCGTGTCTGACTCTGCGACCCCACGGACTATGGCCCGTCAGGCTCCTCTGTCCATGGGATTCTCCAGGCAATAATACGGGAGTGGGTAGCCATTCCCTTCTCCAGGGAATCTTCCCAACCCAGGGATCAAACCTGCATCTCCCACGTCTCCTGCATTGGCGGGCAGATTCTTTACCACTGAGCCCCCTGGGAAGTGTGTGTGTGTGTGTGTGTGTGTGTGTGTATACATATATATATATATATATATATGGCAGCTTACATAGACAGCTCTCAACAAATGGAACTTCCCTCAGCCCCTTGGCCCCTGTTACTTTTGTTTTAAAGACATTCGTCACAAGTTGGGTCTCACATGGTCTATCTCATGCTCAAACACGAAGGCTTTCCTTCCATCAGGCTGCCTCTACCAGTGGGCTCCTTCAGTTTGTAATCTGTGCCCATGAATACACGTGCACACATGTGGCCATGTGGCTTATGCACACACAGGCACACACTCGTTCGTGATTTGTGGCATTTTCTCAGTGATGCGAATCTCTGATCTACACTCAGTTTATGACTGAATCAAAAGCAGGGAAAGAAGATGTACCTGAGTTTGGCAGGTGGAAAGAATCGCTATAGCCATAAAGACTCATTTGACCTTGAGGACTGATAATGACTCTAGAGGCAGTTCAGAAAAAGAGCGTTGAGGTCATACCTTGAGCAAATAGCCTTGTTTAACTAGCATGTGGCCTTCTCAGGGGACCATTCACATCAGGGACCACAGTCACATCAGTGGGCACCTCCTGGAACACTGATTAAACACCACCTCCAGGTCACATGCAGAAAAGGCAATGGCATCCCACTCCAGTACTCTAGCCTGGAAAATCCCATGGACGGACGAGCCTGGTAGGCTGCAGTCCATGGGGTTGCAAAGAGTCAGACACAACTGAGCGACTTCACTTTCACTTTTCACTTTGATGCATTGGAGAAGGAAATGGCAACCCACTCCAGTGTTCTTGCCTGGAGAATCCCAGGGACGGGGGAGCCTGGTGGGCTGCCATCTATGGGGTTGCACAAAGTCGGACACGACTGAAGCGATTTAGCAGCAGCAGCCAGGTCACACGGGCTTCCCAGGTAGCTCAGGCTGTAAAGGATTCACCTGCCAATGCGGGAGATGTGGGAGATGCAGGTTCGATCCCTGGGTCGGGAAGATCTCCTGGAGAAGGAAATGGCACCCCACTGCAGTATTCTTGTCTGGGAAATCCCATGGACCGAGGAACCTGGTGGGCTACAGTCCATGGGGTCACAAAGAGCTGGACAAAATTGATGATGCATGCACCCACACCAGGTTGCATGGATGAGCCCTGCTCTCAGACCATGAGCATGGTCCCAGAGAGGGGTCCAGAAGGAAACACAGTCCCAGGGAAGGTGGCAGTCCTCAGTTTTGAGGCAGAATGTAGCACTGTCACTAAGAGTAGAAGACTGAATTGGATAAATTTGGGATTAAACTTGGTCCACTATGCCTTTTCATTTAAACACAATGCAAGCCAGACCTTAGAGGCGGCTTGGCATTTTGACTTAGCAACATGGTGAAAGATCAGAACATCAAACAGTCCTGTGCATATATGCGGATGTAAAAGCATGCTCCTATAAAAGATAGCTGTGCCTTGCATAAGAGGGCCCAAGTGAACCTGTGCCCTCTGAAAATCTAGCAGATCAAGAAAGCTAATTTTTTTTTCTGTTCCAAGGCAACAGAATGACAAATAGCTTGATTCTCAATCCAATGGATAATATGATGATTCTGGTACCTTTTCAATTAGAAAATGGCCTTAGGAGAGCATACATCCCTGGATTCACCAGATGCTGGTCCCAACAACATTGATGGAAGCATCGGGCTTCTGACCTGCTGCCAAGAAACTAGTCAGACAAAAGAGAGAGAGAATCTGATAACTCTATATCATGTGTCATCACACTAATTGTATGGGATTGGTTCTGCCTCCTCATTTAGCTTGGCTTATATATTCTTGAGAAAATATGTTGGTGGAGAAAAGAGGAGAAAGAGTGATGAACTCACAGTGGGGACTTAGAGAAGCTACAGACCAGGCATTCCCACCAAACTTTGAAGTGTGAATAGGATATGGAGGCAAATGGGTAGAGGGGAATGTGAATCTGGCAGATGTGGAGTGAGATGGATACGCTGTGATGGTGGCAAGGGGTCCCTTTGGGGAGTGCTGGTAACTGGTAGTGGCTTGGTTCTGTGATGGGAAAAAAGACAGGCAGGTTGGAGGACAATATTGAGGCTTTAGAAATTACCGTTTTCAGAAATGTGGGAATTATCTTGCAGGCACAGTGATATCAGACTTCATTTTAGAAATAGAAATCTAGGAGCAGGATAAATAAGAGAAGAAGATTAGGCCAAGAGCCCATTATTAAATTTACGTAACACATGTTGATTGAAAACAACTGTTTTGCGCAAATCTACCCTCTTGGGCTGCTGCTGCTAAGTCGCTTCAGTCGTGTCCGACTGTGTGCGACCCCATAGACGGCAGCCCGCCAGGCTCCCCTGTCCCTGGGATTCCCTAGGTAAGAACACTGGAGTGGGTTGCCATTTCCTTCTCCTATGCATGACAGTGAAAAATGAAAGTGAAGTCTCTCAGTCGTGTCCGACTCTTAGCGACCCCATGGACTGCAGCCTACCAGGCTCCTCCATCCACGGGATTTTCCAGGCAACAGTACTGGAGTAGGGTGCCATTGCCTTCTCCACCTCTTGGGCTAGATCTACCCAACTTGAGCTTCCCATGTGACCCAGTGGTAAAGTATCTGCTTGCCAATGTAGGAGACCTGGGTTCAATCCCTGGGTCAGAAAGATCCCCTGGAGAAAGAAATGGCAACCCACTCCAGAATCCTTGCCTGGGAAATCCCATGGACAGATGAGCCTGGCGAGCTGCAGTCCATGCGGTTAGTGACTAAATAACAACACCACCTTCCAACTTAAGTCCAGATCCATTCAGTCACTTTCAGAGGCCCCTGCGTGTCCCTGCTCTGAGCTGACATGACCACCTGCCTGGACCATTGCAGACCAGCCTTCTAACTGGCTTCTTCCCGCTTCTTGTTTGGCTCCTTTCTAACCCCTTCTTCTCACTGCAGACAGGATATTTACTTTGCAGTTATGGAAACCAGCTTGCCCCTCCCCAACACAAATCATTCAGTGTCTTGCCATGACATTTAAGATCAAGATCTGAAGTCATCCCAAAAAAATACCCCCTAAGACTGTGCCTGGCCCAGCCTGCCTGGATCTCACCTCACCATGCCCCATCCCCCTTCATCCAGCACATCGTGAACCAGCCTGGGAGGCCTTCTTTTGTGGTGCCTTCATCAGGCCAGTTTCATTTCCACCTCAAGGACTTCCCACAGGCATTCCTCTTCCTGGGACATGCCCCACCCTTCTCCTGGGACCAGCCCTCCTTGGCTCTCTGGTGCAGGAGAGAATATTCTTGCTCTCACCACCACCTCCCCAGATAAATCACATTCTTCACTAAAAGCCCTCTGGTATCCTTAAGCTACCCTCCTGGACCCCTCATCCCTCCAAGGGCAGGGACGGGGTCCCTGGACGAGAAGGGACCCGTGCAGTGGGTCCCTGACTCCCCTCTGCATTTGTGAAACCTCCAGGTGATGCCTCAGGGTACAGGCGGCAGATGCCAGCTATTTTCACCTCCTCCTTTTGCCGGGAGGTGGATTTCACCTTCTGCTGTCAATGGTCCCAGGCAGCTTGGCAGAGCTGGGATGCAGAGGCCAACTCTGTCATCACACATGTCTCTTCAGCATGGTTTCCTCTCCATTAGCTGCGGGGTAGCGAGCAAGGGAGGGAAGGTAGAGAACTTGGGAAGGCTTTGCTTTGCTGCCAGTCTCTAAGTCATCCTGAGGCTGGTGAGCTCCGTTCTGTTCTTGTTCAGTGTTTATGGGATTTGTTGCAGCCTCCAGCCTCACCAGTGATAAGGGTATCCACTATTTCCTGTTCTGTCCCACAACCCCATGTAAATAATTAGCACAGGAGCGGACTGTGGGGTATAAAAGAACAACTTTCTGTCTGGAAACCAGCACACACACACACACACCTCCCAGATTTCAGCCCAGAGAATCCCCAGGGTGAGAACAGCCATCTCGGGGTTGGGGGGCGGGGTTGTACGAACCACTCCTCCTCCATCCGTCTGTCTCCCTGGACCTTTCCCTGTGCTGCTGGCCATCCTTCTAATCTGAGGGGAAGGTCATACCCAGGTGCTAGGAGAGGACTGCTCGCCCAGAGAAATGCAGCCCTCCCTCCCTCCATCCTTCTTAGAAAAGATGAGACAGGTCAACCTTGCAGGGAGGAATTTGATCCAAAAACCACAGGGAGCCGACCAATTAGTGACAAAGCAAAAGCCAGAGACACAAGTCTAGGAAGTGGTATTTAGGGTATGTTTCTGATTCAGCAGGGTTCTCACTCCCACACCAGTCCCAAGCACTCCAAGATCTGGCTCTCAGCTGCTCACGTTCTTTCGGAGGATCGTCCCTGCCCTCCTCTGATTTACTCATTTTCCTTCGGACACAGTCATTCACGTTGAAACCAACCAGGAATAGAACATGACAGGACAGGAAAGGTCAGTGTGTTCCAAGGGAAGTGTCTTTTCTGTAGGAGAGATGATAGGAAAATCCAGTGCAACTGAGTGTTCAAAGAATGGAACCTTTTCTTCTTTTCTGAGCTAGGAGGGTCAAGACCAGGCAAAGCTTCTGATGTTTGTAATAGACATGTAGTGTGCAGTTTTAATATAAAAATGCACATTTTAGCGTTGGAACAACTGTTTTCACTCACTCCCTGCCTGCTTGCAAATGGTCCTTCATTGTCGTGAAGAGTGAAGATCTAGAAATGTGATTTCTTCTTTCTCAATGATGAATCTTCAGGAAGAAGAATATATTGTTTTATCCTTTTTGGCATCTTGGAGAAGAGTGAAAAGGGGAAAGAGCATAAAGTTTAAGAAACTCCATTCACAGTTGTTTGCATTAAATTTTTCCAATGATAATATAGATCTGTTGTGATTCACACCTCAACCCTTGGAATCACAGGCTTTGGAATCTTCTTTGTGAATCTACTTAATCTCCTAGTTCATTTGGGTAATCCAGTTGAGACGACTAAGCTGTTTCCTGTTTGCTGGACTGTAGATAAGGACACTGACAAAGGTCCATATAGTCAAAGCTCTGGTTTTCCCAGTGGTCATGTATGGATGTGAGAGTTGGATCATAAAGAAGGCTGAATCCTGAAGAATTGATGCTTTTGAACTATGGTGTTGGAGAAGATTCTTGAGAGTCCCTTGGACTGCAAGGAAATCCAACCAGTCCCTCCTAAAGGAAATCAATCCTGATTACTTGTTGGAAGGGGTGCTGCTGAAGCTGAAGTTCCAAAACTTTGGCCACCTGATACAAAGAGCTGACTCATTGGAAAAGACCCTGATGCTGGGAAAGATTGAAGGCAAAAGGAGAAGAGGGCAGCAGAGGATGAGATGCTTGGGTGGCTTCACCAACTCAATGGACATGAGTTTGAGCAAACTCCAGGAGATAGTGGAGGACAAGGAAGCCTGGCATGCTGCAGTTCATGGGGTTGCAAAGAGTTAGACATGACTTAGCGACTGAACAACAACAACAGATAAGGAAGCAGATGTGGGAGGATCATATAGTAAGTTCTTAGTTATTGTTTGGCTTTTTTTTTTTTCCTCCCCCTCCATCATCTGTAATTCCTGGGGAAGATTGAGCTTCAGGCCCATGTTGTCTGAGGAGACCATCCCTGCCTGCTGCCTATTTCCACAAGCCTGTTCCCTCAGGGGATGGGACTGGGAAGATGGGGCTGCTCGAGGAGGAGGAGGGGCTGGAAAAATAGTGGATGGGTCTAGGGTTGCCAGACAACAGATGGGATATGCAATTTTTTTTTAATAGCAAAAACATTTTGTATTGGGGTATGCCAATAAACAGTGTTGGGGTAGTTTCAAGTGAACATGAAGGGTCTCAGCCATGCATATGCATGTATCCATTCTCCCTCAAACACCCCTCCCACCCAGACTGGCATGTAACATTAAGCAGAGTTCCATGTGCTACGCATAGGTCTTTGCTGTTTGTCCATTTTAAATATAGCAGTGTGTACATGACCTTCCCAAAGTTCCTTACTATCCCTTCACACTCCTGGCAACCATGAGTTTAAAGATCAGAAATACAGACACATTTTAGTATAACTATGTCCTGAATATTGTATGGGGCATCAGTTCAGTTCAGTTCAGTTGCTCAGTCATGTCCGACTCTTTGTGACCCCATGAATCGCAGCACGCCAGGCCTCCCTGTCCATCACCAATTCCCGGAGTTCACCCAGACTCACGTCCATTGAGTCAGTGATGCCATCCAGCGATCTCATCCTCTGTTGTCCCCTTCTCCTCCTACCCCCAATCCCTCCCAGCATCAGAGTCTTTTCCAATGAGTCAACTCTTCGCATGAGGTGGCCAAAGTACTAGAGTTTCAGCTTTAGCATCATTCCTTCCAAAGAAATCCCAGGGCTGATCTCCTTCAGAATGGACTGGTTGGATCTCCTTGCAGTCCAAGGGACTCTCAAGAGTCTTCTCCAACACCACAGTTCAAAAGCATCAATTCTTCGGCGCTCTTCTTCACAGTCCAACTCTCACATCCACACATGACCACAGGAAAGACCATAGCCTTGACCAGACAAACCTTTGTTGGCAAAGTAATGTCTCTGCTTTTGAATATGCTATCTAGGTTGGTCATAACTTTCCTTCCAAGGAGTAAGCGTCTTTTAATTTCATGGCTGCAGTCATTATCTGCAGTGATTTTGGAGCCCAAAAAAATAAAGTCTGACACTGTTTCCCCATCTATTTCCCATGAAGTGACAGGACCAGATGCCATGATCTTCATTTTCTGAATGTTGAGCTTTAAGCCAACTTTTTCACTCTCCACTTTCACTTTCATCAAGAGGCTTTTGAGTTCCTCTTCACTTTCTGCCATAAGGGTGGTGTCATCTGCATATCTGACATTATTGATATTTCTCCCGGCAATCTTGATTCCAGCTTGTGTTTCTTCCAGCCCAGCTTTTATCATGATGTACTCTGCATATAAGTTAAGTAAGCAGGGGGACAATATACAGCCTTGACGTACTCCTTTTCCTATTTGGAACCAGTCTGTTGTTCCATGTCCAGTTCTAACTGTTGCTTCCTGACCTGCATACATATTTCTCAAGAGGCAGGTCAGGTGGTCTGGTATTCCCATCTCTTTCAGAATGTTCCACAGTTTATTGTGATTCACATAGTCAAAGGCTTTAGCATAATCAATAAGCAGAAATAGATGTTTTTCTGCAACTCTCTTGCTTTTTCCATGATGCAGTGGATGTTGGCAATTTGATCTCTGGTTCCTCTGCCTTTTCTAAAACCAGCTTGAGCATATTTACACTAAAATCTTGTTTGCCTGAAATTGAAGTTTAATTGGGCATCCTGTGTATTTATTTGCTAAATCCAGAAACCTCTGGGTTGAATGAGGGTGTGGATGATGAGGGGGTTCTATAGTCATTGGAGGTCCTAGCTTGGTCCTCACATTGGAAATCCCCAGGAGAGATGGAGCCATGGGAAGGATGACTGCACCCAAGGAATCGTGAAAATACGACAACAAGCATTCTGAGGGTGCCAGTGAGGACCAAGGGCTAGAGGCCCATGAGGCAGTACACTTTTCTCCACTTAAATTTCCCCAGACATAACAAAATCTTGTGTTTCTTCTACCTACCCTGTCTTTCAGTGAAATTTTCAAAACATTCTTCCTCCAGGATCATCATCCTACTCTCTTCTCGTAAGACTGGGAAATCTTATCTATTTTCCCCATTCACAGAATCTGAGTGTTATCCATAGGATTCATGATGCCATGGGCCTGGGTGGTTGAGATTCCTCCTGAAGGGGGAGTCTGTGCTCCCCCAGAGACCACAGACTCCATAGCACTCAAGATAATCAAGCTTAGAAGTGAACAGTTGAATGACAACAACCAGGAAAGCTAACCGTTTCTTTTGAAAGCATCCTGTGCAATGTTTTCACGTGTGTGTTTCATACCCATCAATCAGCAAACATAAAGTCCCCGTTTTTACAAGATGCATGAGTGATGAGACGCACTGATGGTACCTGCCCTTTCTGAATCTCCCTCACCACCCCATGATTAAGGATCTGAGCTATCTGCAGTCTCCTCCTGGCTGGCCAAGGCCCCCAACGTTCTAATCGTCAAAGCTTTACAGTTATTTTCCTTGGTGGCCTTAATCTCGAAGTGCCCTCGGCTAGGAACCAGACCCACCTCAGCAGAGGAACAATATGACCCCTACGGGTGTCTGCCCTAGACAATCCACAGATCCTGCTGGTAGGTTGAAGGCAGATTCTTTCAAGATGATGAAAGTGGAGAATAGAAACACCCACAAGGACTCCATGACATACGACAACAGGAAAGGCTGTCGCTCTTCAGGAGTGTCAGCACAACAAAGCGTGTCCTTGGCACATGTGAAATTGGGAGCATGAAGTTTGAGTTCTGTCTCGAGTCAGCTACTTTGAGTTTTGTGACCTTGGGCGGGACTCTTTCTGTGCTCAGTCTCATTTTCTTCATCTGTGAGATGGTGGTGACTGTACTGAGGTGTCAGCTTCTTGAGATAACAGATGTGAAAAGAGCTTGGTGTGTGCTTGTGTGTGTGACAAGTACAGAAATGATAGTTAAACTTTCACAAGTTGAATATTGAAATTTAGACAAAACAGTGCAGAACAGCCAATCCAAAGCCTACAAACTGTGAGTAAACAAGACAGATACTAAAGAGAAGAGTGGCAGAGATTGGATGGCGTCACTGACTCAATGGACATGAGTTTGAGCAAGCTCCAGGAGGTGGTAAAGGACAGGGAAGCCTGGAGTGCTACAGTCCATGGGGTCGCAAAGAGTCAGACATGACTCAGCGACTGAACAGCAACAAAGACAAGAAGAGAAGCAAATAGAAAGACAGAGTTGACTGAGAGCTGATGGAAATGCAGATATATCATTTTATCCTCTCCTAACATAATCCACTAGAGAGACTCTTAACTCATAGCCAGAGGGGGCAATTATCCATCTGTACAAGAGTTTCTGGTAATAGAAAGATGACCCAAGTAAATATATTTATCAGCTGTGTTGTAATAAGTGACCTCCACACACCAGGCATTGTTCTGAAGTGCTCACCAAACAGAACTCAACGTTAATTTTCACCAGACCCTGTGAAGTACTATCAGTAGCCCCACTTCATAACAGAGAAAGCTGAGATGCAGACACGTGTGTCACTTGCTCAGCATCACTCAGATGTATGTGATGGAGTTTGGATTTATGGTTATAACCTGTGCTCCGAAACACATTTTTATATTGGCTATGTAAACAGACCTGGCAGAAACAATTACAAAAGTCCCCATAAGGAACATGCTTGTAGATAAGATTGCCAAAACAACAAGATCATAGAATTAATAGAGCTAGATGATGAGAAACATAGCTAAATGAGAGTTAATCTAATTATTTAGATATTTTAAACTCTAAAGAGTTTAGGAGAAAGGGAATTTTACTCTTCAACTTATACATTTATTACCAAGCTTTAGCATCTATTTAGGAAACAAAAGGGGACTTCCCAGGTGGCTCATCAGCAAAGAATCCACCTGCCAATTCAGGAGATGCAGGAGACGTGGGTTCAACCTCTGGGTCAGAAAGATTCCCAGGAGGAAATGGCAACCCACTCCAGTATTCTGGCCTGGGAAATCCCATGGAGAGAAGAGCCTGGTGGGCTGCAGTCCCTGGGGTCACAAAGAGTCTGACGCAACTTAGCAATTAAACAACAATATAGGAAACAAAAGACAACCAATTACTTCCTAAGCATTTTGTTATAATTTAAAAACGGTCATGCTTTTGGTAAGGCATGAACCTTTGATGACTGGATGCAGTTTCAGTGGCTTAGTTCCTTATGTGAAAGTTACTCACTTAGAAATGCTATGTCCTTGGGCAAAAGAAAGACAACTTTGTAAGGCTGTGCTCAGCACCAAACTCCTTTGTCAGCCAGCTTGTCCAGGGTTGTTGTTGTTCAATCACTAAGTCATGCCTGACTCTTTGCAAACCCATGGACTACTGGGTGTAAGGTGCTAATTGGTATTTAAATATAAGGGTGGATGGTGTTTTCATTTCATCTCAATTATCACTGCGCACTTTGAGGTGAAAATAACCAAAAACAATGGTCCCTTGGAAATCGGTTTGCTGATGAGGGGTGAAATATTAATACATTTTTGTGTCCTGGAATAAAATTCAGACTGCTGTATACTTTAGCCAATTGCTTCCTAGTCTTTACTCCTCCCACCCAAATCCTCTGGGACAGTGGTTCTCAGACATGTTGGTCTCTCCACCCCTACAACAGGCTAGATAAATACAGAAAAACTCAAAAAGCTTTTGTTTATGTGAATTACATCTATGAATATATACCGTGCATTCATGATCAGTTGTTCAATCATGTCTAACTCTATGTGACCCTATGGACTATAGCTCGTCAGGCTCCTCTACCCATGGGTTTTCCCAGGCAAGAATACTGGACTGGGCTGCCATTTCCTCCTCCAGGGAATCTTCTTGACCCAGGGATTGAACTTATGTCTCCTGCCAATGCAGGTAGATTCTTTACCGCTAAGACACCTGGGAAGCCTCTAATATTTACTGTATCTGATGTTAAAATTGAAAATATGCAGTGTAACATATTCATTAGGAATTCATTTTAAAGTCATAATAAACCCATTATATACCAAGTAAATATTTCTTTTAAAATAACTATATTTTCTGATATATGGCATTCTTTTATATTTTAGAAAAATCTCTCTGTGTGGCTTTTTTTGCTGATATTTTCATAATAATTTAATGAAACAGTGACTAGTTTCTTGGGTTTTAGAACTTCCATGACTCTCTCAGATGTATTAAATTGTTGACTTTCAAGTCATTTCTAGGAAATTTTCTAGGGGTTATGAAAGGGTTTCCCTGACCAATGAGAAAAAGCCAAATAGAAGTAATATAAGGGTGCCCCTATGGAGAAGGAAATGGCAGCCCACTCCAGTATTCTCGCCTGGAGAATCCGTGGACAGAGGAGCCTGGCAGGCTGCACAGTCCATGGGGTCGCAAGAGTCAGACATAACTGAGTGACTTAACACAAAGACCCCCCAAAATTCAGTCTGTTGCCTTTTTAAAAATATTATGTTGGATTAGAGTGGATTTACAATGTGTTAGTTTTAAGTGTGCACGCTAAGTCGCTGCAGTCGTGCTCGGCTCTTTGTGACCCCAGGGACTGTAGCCTGCCAGGCTCTTCTGGGATTCTCCAGGCAAGAATTCTGGAGTATGTTGCCATGCCCTCCTCCAGGGGATCGTCCCAACCCAGGGATCAAAGCCAGGTCTCCTGCATTGCAGGCAGATTCTTTACCGCTGAGTCACCAGGGAAGCCCAGCAAAGTAAATCAGTTATACATATATGTGTATCTATTCCTTTATAGCTCCTTTTTCCTTTATAGGTTGTTACAGAGTGCTGGTTCATGTTTCCTGTGCTATACAGTAGGTCCTTGTTGATTATTTTATATATTCTACTGTCTGTCTTAATAGAAGACAGCTGTAGTCTTATATCTGCTTCTTTGTTTATTCTGTTATAATATATTTTATTTGAAATACAAGAAGAAAATCTGATATCACACACATATATAGTTGGAAAATGAAGGGTTATTTTCATAGCTTTTTAGGTAATGGTAGATATTTTATGGTACTATACCAAAATTCTGTAAGTTGTAATTTCTTAAAGGTTATTAGAAGAAGTAAGGAGTTTTCAAATATTGCAGTGAACTTTATGTTACCTAAAATCCATTGCTCTATCCTGAATGTATCATAAATGTATTGAATGGATCTTTTATGCATGGGTGTGTTGGCATATATAACTGGTTATGAAGATATTCTAAATGTTGATGTATTTCATTAAATGATACATTTTTGCAAGTCATATTTGTTAGTTTTACCAACAATCTCAGAAAGTCTGTAAGTACTGGGAAATGTTTAAATTCAAGGTTGGCATTCCAGGCTTTTCCACATGCTAATATACATTTCTCCTGAATGCATGAATACTGTTAGTAGTTGATGAGAGCCGCTTCCTGTGTCATCAGCTCCATAAGGAAATGCCTCGTCCACCCGCGGCTGCGTAGCTGCAGCTTGTCTGTCAGTCTTTCTTTCCGGTAAAGTTAGTGTCTCATGAAAAGAGCAGCTAGTTCATTTCACAACTCAACACACAAGTAAGTGCTTCTCCAGGAGAAAACCGTCATAAAGCAGGAGAACTTTACGTGTGTTTTCCATTTTATCACCCAGAATATTAAAGAGAAGTGCAATCAACGGTCAAGATGTAATAAAATTAATCAATTTTTACTGCCTGTCAAGGACATTCTTAATTGGAACTGGCATTTTCTTTCTTTCTTTTTTTTTTTTACTGCAAGCATGTGACAATGAAGGATATAACAGCTCCCAGACAGCGTCATGTCACTGGCTTGATTCCTTTGAAGGTACTAGCCGTTTTACCCACCATTGTTTCTGCAGTTTCAGTGGGAATGTCCAGAGTTGAAAGTGCAAATAAAATCTGAACTATCCATCTGACAGTAGTCTTATCCTTACAAGGTTCCCAGGAAGGAGTCCAGGGGTTCCTGGACCAGATTTTGAGAACTGCCCTTTCTAGATTAACCCTGGTCTGTGTTGTGATGAGTACTGCCTTCCCTCAAAGAGAAGTTTACGAAAAAACTCACAACTCTGCCCTAGGATATTAAAAAGAAGACAAAAAAAAATAGTACGCATTTCTTCCAGTAGTAGTCAAGTTAATGCTTAAAGAAAAGGCAGTAACGTTCTGTATTCTGTAGTTTTCATCATTCCTCTGTTTGAAATAGCAAGTCAGTCTTTGCATTTTTGGTTGTAGTTTCATTCATTCACACAGTACATATTAAAACCAAATATCAACTTTAAGATATTTCAGAATTTAATTTTCATTGTTTGTGCACAGTGTGATGCTACCGTTTTAATTTCTTTGAGCACGAGCGTGTTTGCCTCATAAAAGAAACAGTAAAAAAAGGTGCAGCCAAGCATGTTCAATGTGTTCATGACTCGTTTCATTTTAAATAGCACGTCTGATAAATTAGATAAAAATAAGGTTGTCTTTGGGACCTTTTGGGGAACATGGGCTTCATCTAAAATACAGTGAATTATCTTATTCAAGTTTCTGTTCCCATGTGGCACCTTAGTGAACATGAAAGTCGCTCAGTCATGTCCGACTCTGACTGTCTGTACAGTCCATGGACTTCTCCAGGCCAGAATACTGGAGTGGGTAGCCTTTCCCTTCTCCAGGGGATCTTCCCAACCCAGGGATCGAACCCAGGTCCCCCACATTGCAGGCGGATTCTTTACCAGCTGAGCCACCTTAAGTAATGTCTTAAATGGAAACTCTATAGTATAGAGAACTGGAACAGTGGAAGGGCCACCTGTGACCTTGTCACAGCCTTGAACAGTGTCAGGAGAGGTCATCCAGGGGCCAGAAATGGAGTGGATATGAACTTGAGTTTTAGAATCACAGATATTTTGGTTTGCTCTGCTATCTATATCTGGATGATAACTTTAGTACTTAATCTTTCTGAGCATTTGTTTCCAGCTAGAAAATGGGATACTGGTGTGTGAACCCATAACTGTAGATGACTCCCTGGCTACTGTGAGCATTAAAGAACTGTCAGTCTGAAAAACCTTCTAGCCCATTAGCCAGGACTCAGTGTATCAGTTTAGTAGGGCTGGCAAAGCAGAGTGCTGCAAACTGAGGGGCTTCCACGATAGAAATGGACTGTTTTGCAGTTCTAGAAGCTGGAAGTCTGGGATCAAGGTGTTGGCAAGGTCATGCTCCTCCTGAAGGTGCTAAGGGAGAATCTTCTAGTAGCTTCTGGAAACACCAGACTGCATGTGGTGTTTTCCCCGTGTGCATGTCTATGCCCACGTGTTGCTCAGTGCTCAGTCGTGTCTGACTCTTTGCAACACCCATGGACTGCAGCACCAGCCTCCTCTGTCCTCTGCTGTCTCCCAGAGTTTGCTCAAAATCATGTCCATTGAGTCAGTGATACTATCTAAGCATCTCATCCTCTGATGCCCCCTTCTCCTTCAGTCTTTCCCAGGTCTTTTCCAATGAGTCAGCTCTTCACATAAGGTGGCCAAAATATTAAGTGCCCAAATGGCCCCTTGTTATAAGGACTCCAGCCAGTCATACCAGACCTACTGCAGAAGGACCTCATCTTAACTAATTGTGCCCAATAGAGATGCCTTTTTTGGTCTTTGTTTGTTTTCATTGTATTTAGTGGTATATTTGGGTATCTCAAATCTTAGTTGCGCACAGACTGTCCAGTTGTGGTGTGGAGGCTTAGTTGCTCTGTGGCATGTGGCATCTTAGTTCCCTAACGATCCAACCCACATCCTCTGCCTTGCAAGGTGGGTTCCACTGGGCCACCTGGGATGTGCCTGGAGATGCATTCTGAAGTACTTGGAGTTAGGACTTCAACAGATGGATTTGGGGTGACACAGCTCAACCCATAGTATTTACTAAACTCAAAAAGACCCTGATTCTGGGAAAGACTGAAGGCAGGAGAAGAAGGGGATGACAGAGGACAAGATGGTTGGATGGCATCTCTGACTCAATGGATGTGAATTTAAGCAAACTCTGGGTGATGATGAAGGACAGAGAAGCCTGGTGTGCTGCAGTTCATAGCGTCTCAGAGTCGGACACAACTGAGTGACTGAACAACAACCATGAATATAAGGTTTTTCTTTTTTTCTTTTTTTTTTGTCATATTGCAATGTAGGTAACTCTTAAATGGTGATTGGGAGAGGGTGGAACTAAGGACAGTCCTGAGGTTCTGGTTTTGACAACTGGATCAAAATATAACTGCCATGGACTGAGATAGAAACTCAAAAAGAGGAACAGAGTTGGAGGGATCAGGGGAGTACTTTATTTTTGTAATTTAGAAAATTTTTTTGTATCTGGTTGGTATATCAAGTAAAAATTGTAAATGAAATCCTGATGAGAAACATGGGATTGAGATAGAATTTTGCCAGTCATCCAAGAAAAAGAAAAAAAAAAAAAAAAAAACTTTTGGTCTGTGTGTTGTGGACAGATGGTTTCATTCTTATGTTGTTATGAATCGTTTCATTCATTCCACGGACATTTGTAAGCTGACTATTTTGTGCCGGGAATTCAGGTAGTTTTTGTTTCAAGTTATGGAAGATTCGGGAAATTGACAGTTTGTAAAACTAGAGACATGTTTGGAGAAAAATGAATAGACTAGGTTGACAACAGCCATGAGGGAATTCAAGAGATTCATCTGGAGACATAGGTTGGAGCCAGGTAGCAGAGGACCAGACTTTTTTCTTGAATTTTTTTCTCTAAAAGCAACAGGAAAGCACTGAGGACTTTGAGCAGGTAATTGGCGTGTGCAGGGCTGCATTTTAGGAAGACTAATCTGGAAAGGATTGCATAAGGAGTTGGAAGTGGTGGGCACTGACTGGAACTCAGAAAGATGATAGATTCACCCACTGGAAAGGGAAAAATCACACCAAAGAAGAAGAGAAGACCTGTGCAGAAATTATGATGGTATTTGGAGACTGAACATAAACAGGGAGAAGACAATTGAAATTTACTCCAAAATTTCTGGCTTTGAATAATGGGAAAACCTGGTACTGCGGAAAAATATTGAGAAAGGGAAATTTAGAGGTAGCAGAGTTGTGGAAAGAAGCCTTTTGCCTTCAGTTGACTTCACATGCCAGGTGGAGGAATCCCACTTGGAGGGAACCTGGGTCAGACGCAGCCACCTAGTAATGTCAGGGGGGCATCCAGCACCAGCCATGACACCCCGAAGATGGCTGATGCTCGACCCCTCTGTCTCAGCTGCTCTGCACGTGTTCAGCTTCTCTCTCCAGTAGCTTAACTTCATGTGTCCAGACCTAATGCAGGCGAAATGTTAATTCCCTGAAACTCTGCTCAAGTCAACGGCACAATTGAAGTGAAGTTGCTCAGTCTTGTCCGACTCTTTGCAACCTCATGGACTGTAGCCTACAAGGCTCCTCTGTCCATAGAATTTTCCAGTCAAGAGTACTGGAGTGGGTTGCCATTGCCTTCTCCAGGGGATCTTAAACCTCACCAAACTAGCTACCACCTCATGTCCCTTATTTAGGGCCCAGCATATCCTGCTTTATTCAGCATGTGTGCTAAGTCTCCACAGTTGTGTCCGAGTCTTTGTGACCCTGTGGTCTGTGGCCCAACAGGCTCCTCTGTCCATGGGATTCTCCAGGCAAGAATACTGGAGCGGGTTGCCATTTCCTCCTCCAGGGGATCTTCCCAAATGGAACCCATGTCTCCTGCATTGCAGGCAGATTCTTTACCAGCTGAGCCACAGGGAAGCCCAAGAATACTGGAGTGGGTTGCCATTTCATCCTCCAGGGGATCTTCCCAACCCAGGGATCGAACCTCCATCTCCTGCAGCTTCTGCATTGCAGGTGGATTCTTTACCACCAAGCCCCTAGGGAAGCACAGCCTGCTTTACTATATTAAGTTAAAGAAATAGCTAAGGTTACTTTTTTGCTAAGCCTGTAAGAGTCTTTTTAAAAGACTCAGATTTTGACTTCTGTCTTTTCATGTAAAAGAGGGATCTGAGAGTGAGGGGCAACTCCAGAAATCATGTAGAAAGACTGATATTGAGTCAAACCAATGGTCCTCAGTGAGACACATCCTTTTATATGATCCTTTTTGTAGTTTTTAAAGGTCCTCTCTGAAGGTCAATTCTGGTTGCATTCAGGATCATTTGTTTATCTAACACCATGAAGTTAGAGATGTTTATTCCTATGAGATTAGGTATATATGGATAAAATGTATCTCAACATACAAGTGATTATTTGAAGGAATAAAGACATGGTGGAAGTAGAAATTATCCAAGACTATTATTGAAACTAAAGTTGGGTGCAGAAGGCACTGTCATCGGCTATGTGGGCAACAGATCGAAAGGGCTGAGAAGACACCATCACTGTGATTAGTTCTAAACAAAATTAAAAACCCACTTTCTTCCCACACAGCTTAAAACCTGGTTTAAGGGCTGAGATGCAAATTTAAATTACTTAAAGAGGCTTATGTAGTAAGAGAGTGGATGTTTGCCCATAAGTGGGGGAAATTGCTATGAATGAATATCACAAAAGGATGTGAAATTGGAGCTACGCTCCCAGACTATTCTGTAGACATCCATCAGATTCTGTGTCTGGAATAGTAGCTGCTTCTCTTCTAGGAAATGTGTTTCTCTGGGTTCCATCCATATGGTTGCCAGGGGAGCAGTTGTTTTCTGAAGATGGTGGTTTTCCTCAGGAGGATGGGGATTTTTCCAGAGGTGACCAATCACAGCGTACCACAGCCTGCCAACAGTGGTGGTCTGGGGAGCAGCACCTCACCCAGGTGGAGCCCACGGGAGCCCTTCCCTGCAATGTCTGGACTTGGAACCAAAGAGGGTGATGTGCACTTATCTCTGGTGGTGAAGAGTGAGGAGCCGGAGCAGAGGAGTCCTTAGAAGAGATGAGGCGCAGCGTCTGCAGAGAAGCGGTGGTGGGGACCCCGGAGAGAGGGGCTCTGGGCTCCTTCTGAGCCTGCCCTTCTGGAGGTCACAGGAGCCCGGTGGAAGCTCCCCTGGCCTGGGGAGCCACTGTTGTTCGCTTGCATTGTGGTTTTTCTTGCATTGTTGTCACTTGCGAACAAAGGATTCTGATTGACACGAGAGACACTTCAGAACTTGAGCTTCAGAATGAGTATATGTTCCTGAGGCACAGTGGGGAGCGTGCAGAGCTGCTCCCTTCTGAGTAGACTATAAATAACTCCGCCAATACTCAACGACTGTTCTTCTGCCCAAATTCAATTCAATAAAGACGATGCCATAGGCAGTCTAATTGGAAAGTGCAGAGTATTTTCACTGTGTTAGTAAACAGTTGCTCTTTCCATTAGAAATGGCATCAGGGCTTGAGATACGAGCACCTAGCAACATCCGAGTGAAATTATCAAAGACAGGATGTATTTCTTTCCTATTGTAGATGTTTCATGGGCCCCTGCATTGTGTCAGGTACTGCGTGAGGTGCTCTGAGTCCTGAGAATAACAGGTTCTGTTCTTCAAGTTCTCAGAGCCTCATAAACAGAAGAGAGCCCCAGGATCTGATGAGACTAGAGTGGTGTGGGGACACAGCCAAGGAGGAGGCAGGAAGGGAGAGCTTCCCAGCTGAGCCTGGCAGGATGTCTGTGGCTGGACGGAGGAGACTGTTAACTGTAAAGGCACGTGATCCCTTTTAGGCCAACAGAGTGAGGAGAACGGCATGAGAAGCAGAACTGATTTTTTTAAAGCCTCGAATATATCAGATATAAAGAAATGAAAAGTCCCCTACATAAAAGCAAATTCCATTCCAAGAGCGTGTTCTTGAATCGAATTTGTTCATCAGTCCAACAAAGTTACCTAAGCTGTATAATACTATGCTGTAATAGGTTTATGATACTTTGACACAAATAATACATAAAAAACAGAGAGACAAAAAAATAAAGATTTGTTTTAATCTTACAGTATCTTGAAAAGTACAGTAGTACAGTAAAACAGCTGGCATACTGGGGCTGGCATCAAGTGAATAGGCAAGAAGAGTTACTGATTGGAGGAGGGAGAAGACGTGGGAGACGGTAGAGCTGAAGAATTACCAGCGATAGGAGACGGACGGCCAGCTGTGACTTCACTCATGCCTGATGTTGATGGACTGTACATTCGCAGCTTTGAATGTTCACAGCTTGAAGGTTCGTGTGTAGGGTACTTACTGTGTATCCTAATTTTGAATATAAATCATAATACTGCTAAAAGGACGTGTAACATCTTAGCAAACATATTTTCTGGAAAAAAATGTAACACAGCACCTAGCTTTTTCATTTAAACTGTGTCTTCTGTTAGCTACTAAAATTAATGGAATACGGAGTATATGACCTGACATTTTATTATGAATTTGACATCGACACATAAAACTCTTTGAAAGGCAGAAAGGGCTTCTATCATCAGACTGTTTCCTCTTCATTATTTTACCAAGCAAGACAGCAAGGCACAGAAAGGAGGAGTGGTTTCTCGGAATTCTAGGAGGACTGACCTAGACTTGTGATTTTTAAGCTACAGATTGCAACCAATTAGTCAGGGTTGTGAAATCAGTTTTGTAAAACAAGAGTCAGAATGAGAGACCATGACAGAACGGAAGGGGTTAGCTTGCATCACATGTAGTAAGAATGAAGTTTATGACCTTTTGGTTCATTTATATACCCAATAAATACCTAATAAACATAAATATGCATATGTATGTGTATACGTGTACATAAGCTCTGGCTGCCAAGCAAAATGTATTTCTGAGCCTAGGTTGCAAGAAAAAAGTGGAAAAACCAGCAGCAGTCTGTCTGGGCGCTGTATCCCAGCAGAAGTGAGGTTAGCAGACCACTTGGCTGCTTGGGAAGTAGCAGAGTTCTCAGAATTCGAGGTGGATGCTCAGGACGAGGTGCATCCTGACCACCTTCAAGCCAGCATTTCAGCATCTCATCACAGGCCCGCTGCTCACCTGCCCACCCCCAGCCTCCCCTCCTGCTGCTGCTTCAGCTCGGTTTGTTCTCCTCTGCCCCAAAGTCTTAGACAAAACTTAAGTCAAAACCACCCTGCTTTTGCCAGGCCACTTGGTGATTCAGACCAATTTGTTGATCTCTTCTCTAGCTCTGGTCCAAGTTGGGACCCCTAAAGTCCACAGTGAGACAAAGCCTTGGGTGTAGATTGTGTATGTCTTAGGTGATCCCAGAAAGCAGGAGAGTGAGGCAGGGAAGGAGGGAAAATAACCTAAGTGTTGACCATCAAGGTCACTGCCAAGGTGCTGAGTGAGGGGTTGAATTGCAGGAAGCAGAGGAACACTTCCTCTAGTGGTCCAGGGAGGTGACTGTTTATCCATCAGCTTCCAGTGATTTCGGGTTCCCTGGGGACATTAACTTCCCTGCACTTCTGAGCTGTGCTTACTTGGAGCCAAGTGGGCTGGTGTCGTTTTGGTGATGACCCCAGGCAGAAAGTACAAGACCATGACAGCTACTCCTGTATCATCTGAGCTACAGGGAGATGTCCCCTGCAGTGATGGCTGAAATTAGACTTGGGACATGAGGGATTGAGAATCTTCTGCTCTTCCCCGTGTGTCTCTCGTGTCTGTCACACAGCCTTGGACTTGGGAGCTTCTCATCACTTTGCCAACAAGGGTCCATCTAGTCAAAGCTATGGTTTTTCCAGTGGTCATGTATGGATGTGAGAGTTGGACCATAAAGAAAGCTGAGCATTAAAGAATTGATGCTTTTGATTTGATTTTATTTTTTTTAATTTTATTTTATTTTTAAACTTTACACAATTGTATTAGTTTTGCCAAATATCAAAATGAATCCGCCACAGGTTCAGGATGGGGAACACATGTATACCTGTGGCGAATTGATGCTTTTGAACTGTGGTCCTGGAGAAGACTCTTGAGAGTCCCTTGAACTGCAAGGAGATCAAACCAGTCAATCCTAGAGGAAATCAACCCTGAATATTCATTGGAAGGACTGATGCTGAAGCAGAAGCTCCAATACTTTGGCCACCTTATGTGAAGAGCCACTCATTGGAAAAGACCCTGATGCTGGGAAAGATTGAAGGCAGGAGGAGAAGGGGATGACAGCGGATGAGGATATTGGATGACATCACCAACTCAATGGACATGAACTTGGGCAAACTCCAGGAGATGGTGAAAGACAGGGAAGCCTAACATGCTGCAGTCCATGGGTTCTCAAAGAGTCAGATGTGACTTAGTGACTGAACAATAGCAACAAGGTCTATGAAATAACAAAAGCGGGGATGAAATGCAGCATCCTGAATCCTAACAGTCTGCTCCTTCCAGGATCCACGGATTTTAGTTTGCAGACTTTCTGGCTTGTTCTTCAGTTGAACTAATTTATCTGATACTCCCTTGAGTGTCCACATTTTTTAGTATTATAAAACTGTATTTACAGGTGAAAATTATTTGTTTTCTACACAGAAGAAACTTCCTCTCTGTCTCACTTGAATTATTTATGTCTTGGAAGAAGGCTGAACACAAAGATTACATCCCTAATTTCTCATCACTTCAGGAATCCAGTAGTAAAGGCAGCCTGGGAATTACGGATGCTGCCGACAGGAAGGATAAATCACCAAGAACTCGGATTCCTCATGGAGAAGAGACCTGCGTGCAGACGATCTTTTCCAGAGCACATGTCCATCCTGTGCGCCTGCTTTTGAAATGAGGATTCAATCCCAAGTGTTTCCATAAACGTAGAGGAGATTTAGTGCCTTTGTGTCTGCCTCTGCTCTCATTAGGTTTTGAACATTTTCTTCCAACATCAGTGGAATTTAGAAGTGACAAGATCCTAATTATAGGCTTTTCAGATTTATGAGCAAATATGTGTTGTGTGTGGTTTTCCCAGAATTCACTTTTGTAGACCTCAGTGGGTTGACCAGTTGCACATGTGCAGTGGAGAAGCTGGGAAGTCTCTTTATCTTAATTAGCTTCTGTGTCTCCTGAGACTCATGACAAGATAGTGTCTTGAGCTGATTGCTGTTGTGAATATAAATATAAGCACTTTCACCATCCGCTTGGCTACCCTATCATCGAAAAAAGCGTTTACTTTGTGGAGGTGCCAGGTCCTTTCCCCATCTATTCTCTTCCTATACCGTGAGGGTTGGCAGCTAGGGAGCCTGACACCAGGTGTTACTTTTCTACCACCCAAGAGCCACGCTGCTTTCCAAATTCACTTGCCAATCGAAGAGGGGGATTTTCAACAGATGGTAGATATCAGTTCCCCCAGTAAAATTGCTCTCTCTCACTTAGGAGACTTAAGGAAATGCTGCTCCTTATGTGAAATGCCTCCCTGCCCCCTCTTTGTCAGCCACCATGACATTTGAAACTGTGCTCAAATGCAGTCTCCTCCAGGAAGCCCTCCTTGATTCTCACCCGGAATGAGGTGCTCGTTATCGCCCAACAGAGTCTGTATTCCACTTTTCAGCTTATTGCTTCTGTCCCTGGGTCTGTCTGTGTCTGGTTTTGTGGTGTCCCCACAACCAAGCACAGGGCCAGGCAAGTAGGAGGGGTTGAAATGGACATACTTGCTTTGCTGGTGTTTCCACATTTAGCAGCATCTCAAGTTACAAACTCATGAACACACTCCACCTCACCCCCATGTTGGTGATGGTGAAGTCACTAAATCATGTCCAACTCTTGCAACCCTGTGGACTGTAGCCTGCCAGGCTCCTCTGTCCATGAGATTCTTTCTCTAGGCAAGAGTAATGGGTGGATTGCCATTTTCTTATCCAGGGGATCTTCCCCACCAAAGGATAGAACCCGAATCTCCTGAATTGCAGGCAAAGTCTTTTCCTATTGAGCCACCGGGCAGCACAAATACCCTCCAAGGAACCCTCATATCTTACAGAATAGAAGTTGCTATAGGTTTATATAGTTTTCATTGCACAATCACATATAATCAACCTGAAATATGATAATGTCCAAATTGCCCTATTCTCTGTTTCTAGTCTTTCAAAAAAGCTGATTTCTCCTGCTTGTTTCATTTCCCTAATGAGCATCAATTAGCTGACCTCCCTGGCACCATAAATATTAGGCTTTCACCATTAATTTGCCCAATGCTTATGGCAAGCAGAACTGCATAAGTCAAAAGATCCATATACAGGCAAGCCCACTGTATAGATTCATGATAAAGCTAGTAAGTATCTGACAGCCTGTGTAATACTTAACAGACGTACACATATACAACACACAAAGAAAGACTGATTTACATCACAAGGATTTTAATTAGAATTTTATTAGCATAATTGACATGGTGTTAAAATTAATTAGCAATTATTTTCCCCAAGTCATCTTTAAAGAAATTTCTTGAAGGCATACTGGAAAACATTTTATGAGCTGTTTCTATACAAAAACAAGAACATGACTGTAGATGATTTTTAATATATCAGTGTCACTTAGCATTTGTGTTTCTTTTGTGGTTCTGATCTCATAGGGCTTTAAATATACAGCAGGTGGTTCTTATGCCACATCGCCTTAAAATATTGACATAATGTTTCATGTAAAAAGAGAAATAACCTGCAGCCATGAATCTGCCTAGAGTAACATAACTGAGAATGCACTGAATTATTTAAGTTCATACCTGAATGATGTCTGACATGATCCAGAAACCAGCACAGCATATTTTTCTCTAATTCATCATGAAAAAACACATTGTTAAAATATAATACATATTGGGAGATAAATTATTTTTTCTGTTGCAAAATAAAAAAACAACAGCCCAGGAAAATGGGTAATTTGCATTGATTGAATCAACTGATTGACGTGCAGTTTATATTCTGATGTAACACTTCAGTGTGGTTTTTAGAACTGGTCCAGTGATTTAAATTAGAATTGAGGAAAATCAAGTCATCTTCTTCTCATGCTGGAAAATGAGGCATATTCACTTTCCTGAGAAATGAAACTCACTTGAAATGCAGCCCTCAGAATTTTCTAAGTCCATCCCTCAGCATTTCTTGCATGTTACTGGGAATTTTAAACCATCCTCTGCATTGCCATGAAGGTTGTGTATGGTCCAATCATTGTTACACTGAGAAACAAAGACCATCGCTTTGCACAGCCCTAGGCATGTCATTCACACATGTGTGTCCATGAACTGCTTCGTGCATTTGTGACAGTTATTCATCAGCATCCCTATGAATCAAGCTTTTCCAAAGAAAGAGCCAACAGGATGTGCAGATAAAGAGAGAGATTTTTTTCAGGAATTGACTAATTTAATTGTGACCTGTGGGCTAGTCCAGAATTTGCAGGGTAGGTCATCAGGCTGGAGACCCAGGAAGAGTTGCAGTTTAAGTCTGAAGAGGGTCTGCTGGCAGAATTTCCTCTCCTTCCCGGAAAGTCAGTCCTCTTCTTTTCAGACCTTCAGCTGATTCGACGAGGCCCATCTGCATTATGGAGAGCAGCCTGCTTTGCTCGAAATCTGTTCATCTAAAAAATAACTTCACAGAAATATCTGGGGTAATGGTTGACCAAATATCTGAGTATGTATTGGCACATAAAATTAACCATAACAACATCATACTAAATAGATGTGTTGTTGTTGTTGTTCAGTCACTAAGTCGTGTCCAACTCTTTGTGATGCCATGGACTGCAGCAGGCTTCCCTCTCCTTCACTGTCTTCCAGAGCTTGCTCAAACTCATGTCCATTGAATCAGTGATGCCACCCAACCATCTCATCCTCTATTACCCCGTCTTCTCTGCTTTTAGTCTTTCCCAGGATCAGGGTCTTCTCCAATGAGTCAGCTCTTCTCATCAGGTGACCAAATTATTGGAGCTTCAGCTTCATCACCAGTCCTTCCAATGAATATTCAGGGTTGATTTCCTTTAGGATTGATTGGTTTGACCTCCTCACAGTCCAAGGGACTCTTAAGAGTCTTCTCCAACACCACAGTTCAAAAGCATCAGTTCTTTGGTGCTCAGCCTTCTTTACGGTCCAACTCTCACATCTGTACATGACTACTGGAAAAACCATAGCTTTGACTATATGCACCTTTGTCAGCAAAGTGATGTCTCTGCTTTTAGTATGCTGTCTAGGTTTCTCATGGCTTTCCTTCCAAGGAGCAAGCATTTTTTAGTTACATGACTACAGTCACCATTTGCAGTGATTTTGGAGCCCAAGAAAATAAAGACTGTCACTGCTTCCACTTTTTCCCCTTGGGCCTCTGGATTGAAGACAGGAAAAATCCTTCTCTTTTAAATGTTTGGTACCTAAACTTAAATGGCAAAAAATATGGTCTAGCACCTCACAGGAGCATCCACGTCTTCTTGGTTTTCTCCTCCAGTCTTTTCCAGAACCCTTCTCTCAGTCCAGAGAGAGTTCAGATCTCCTCCTGGCATGATGTCAGCTTGAGCTCCTCCCAGTCCTGTGGCTCTTGGAAACTTCTCTAAAACATACTTGTGTTTGATTTTCGAGGCTAAGTTTTTGTTTAGACTTAAAAAAACCTGTTTTGTTTTGTTTTGTTTTGTTTTTTTCTGTCAGAGGCTCTTCTTCCATTGAATGCACCCTAGCTGTCAGACTAGTATATCTACTTTGAAACCCAAAGTGGTTGTGAGCTTACATTGCACAAAGCATGTAAGCTGTATTCTTCGCTAATGCTCTGATGCACCCACCTTTCAGTATTTCTTAAAGTTCTCAAATGTCTAATATTTCCTAAAACTCAGGGATGGACTGTGAAAGTCATCCAAAAATTAAGTAATAATGATACATATAAAAAAACATTGCAGAGGAGAAAAAACATACTGGAGGAGGATTAGAACCTAAAATATAGTTTTTATTTGGTAATAGAATCAGGAGCTAGAAAACTTAGTACATATTAGGTGACTTTCCAGTTCTAATCATTACACGTTAGTTCTAAAAATAGTATCTTCTGGTTTAATCCATCTGTACCAATGGCCACTTTATACCTCGGTCTTTGCTTTTGGTCCCACCTTAGTTTTTTTTTTTTCCTTCTGCAGTATGCATTAAATACAGACGGAAGTACTAGCAAGAATAGTGATTCCTTTTTGAAAGGAATGTTGTGAAGTTCAGAGGCTAGAGATACGTGAAGTCTGTAACTGCACAGCTGCTCACCAGATAAGAGGCAGTCCTGACTCAGTGGATGGGCGTAAGGAGGATGTACACGGGGAGGAGGGCGGGTTCATAAGCACAGGCGAGATTGTACTAAGAGTCAGACATCAGATGTACCCGTGAGCTTTGATCTTCCTTTGTCCTTGTTCAGGAAAACTTTTAGACTGAGACTTGTCAAACAGAACCAGAGCTGACAACAGTTAAAGTAGCAGAAACAGATTTTATGCAGGAGTTATTGCAATGGTAGAAAGGAGACCCAAGCCTAGACTTGAGCTCAGTTCTGAATCCAAGAAATAGAAGGTATTTATAGCCGAGGAGTGGAGCGAGGAGGTCAACAGGTGGGAAATTACTAAGAGGCTGAGGTAAAAGAAGAGCAGTTGTAAAGGTAATGGCATTTTTTGAGGGTTTGAAGACTAGCAGTTAAGATTAGATCAGGGGAGCATGTTACCTTGACTCTAGAGCCTTCATTTATCTCTCTTTCATCTTCAAAAGATTTGAGGAGAAAGAAATGCTAGATTGCAACAGGTTTGAACATGAGCGTTCTCTGGCAAAAGTATATTATCATGTGGATGGCACAGTAGTAGGCATAGTCACAGTGGTTAGTTAAGGTTGTAGTTAAATTTATATAGCAACAAATAAAAATTAAAAGTAATAATTTACCAATATAATATTTACTTATGGTTCATTGTTCCATAAGTATTAAATGCAAGACTTAAATTTAAATCATGAAAAAAAATTTGAATCATGAAAGTCTATTTCTTTTAATCACAATTAACTGATTCAAAGAAAGAGATTAAGCCACACCCAGCTGGGTGACCTAAATCAATGTTCACTCCTAGCACCTTGGAAGGCACAGCAGTCATACCGTAAAAGTGGGTGCTTGGTGTGCTGGTTTCAGAGGGTCACTCATCGTCCTCTGTAAACCAAGACCACAGTGTTCATCTCAGTGAGGGCTTGAAGCTTCTTAGAACCCACTTTTTAAAAGATGCTTTTAAAAGAATGCTTTTTGAAAGGGCACGTGATTCTCTGGCCCATAACATCCCCCAAATTAGACATTTCTTTCTAGAAGGGTGAGTAGTATATCAATGGCCAACCTTCTTGGGGTATACCTTCTTTGGTTATTTAAAAACAAATATTTTTAGGGCTGTGAAACTACGTGGTATGATACTGTAATGGTAGGTATGTGTCACTCCCTATACATTTGTCCAGACCCGTAGCTTGAACATCATCCAGAGTGAACCCGGGTGATTACGATGTGTGTCTGTATTGGCTCAACATTTGTAGCAAAGGCACCACCCTGGTGGGGTGTTGATAACCAGGGATGCTGTGCAGGTATAGGGGCAGGGTACACTGAAGAAATCTCTGTATCTTCTAGTCTTTGTTTTTAGTTTTACTAAATGAGTTAGTTTTTTGTTTTACTAATGAGTTTATAAAACTACTCTAAGTAATAAAATCTATTAAAAACAAAAACCCAGTGTTTATTTAACATCTGCTTCGTACCAGTCACCCTGCTGGCAGGTCAGGAATGTCAGGCAGGAGGTTCGAGCTGCTACCTCTTGGGGTCCAAGAATGTTTTCTGTTGATGCTAATGGGACAGAGATCCTAACCCATCACCCCTGCCCCACACTGAGTGCCCAGGTAACATCCACATCCATCAGCCTGCCGGCCATGGTATTGAAGCATCTGGAGAGAGGATTCTCCAACCCCACCTGAGTCTCCTCACATGACCCAGACTGCAGCAGAGATGAGCCATCCCTGCTGAGCTCTGCCCAGATTAGATTTGTGCACAGAATAAATGACTGTTGTTTCAAGCTACTGAGTTTGTTAGGTACTACATTATGGGCTGAATTGGGTCCAACCAAATTCATGTTTTGAAGACTTACCCCTGATACCTTGGAATGGGACTATATTTGGACATAAGGTTTCTGGAAAATGATTATGTTTAAATGAGGTCATTAGGGTGGGCTCTAATCTGGTAGGTCCTTGAGATTTTGAACCTGAGAATCCAGGGGCATTCAGGCACAGAAAAGAGACTGTGTAAGGACATAGAAAGAAGACAATCCATCTGCAAGCCAAGGAGACAGCCTCAGGAGAAACCAACCCTGTGCTCACTTTAGCAACTTATGTAATCACATTGGAAGGATACAGAGATGAGCATGGTCCTTGGGCAAAGGCCCCATGCAAATTCATGAAGCATCCCATATTTTTTGGTGACAAGCATGCTACAGTATATCAAGAAGTCAAATTGTAGTGTACATGTAAACTTATATAATGTTATAAATGAATGTTACTTCATTTAAAAAAAAAGAAGAAGAAACCACATCTGCTGACATCTTGGTCTTGGCTGGACTTCCAGCCTTTAGAACTGTGAGAAAACAAATGCATATTGTTTAAGCCACCCAGTCTGTTTCATTTTGTTACAGCAGCCCTTGAAAACCAATACACATAATGGGAAAGCAGATTCAGTCTCCAAAGGTTGACTTTATTTGTACTGTCCTTCAAGCTTTTGCCGTTGGCTGTTCGTTTTCTGTTGCTTCATGAAATGGTGTTTCCTATGATTGTCTGACTTCAATAACACTAACATGTTGTGTGGGGCTTCCCTGGTGACTAAGATGGTAAATAATCTGCCTGAAATGCAGGAAATCTGAGTTCGATCCTTGAGTCGAGAAGATCTCCTGGAGGGAGGGCATGGCAACCCACTCCAGTGTTCTTGCTGGGAGAACTCCATGGACAGAGGAGCCTGACAGCTATGGTCCATAGGTCATGAAAAGTAGAACACCACTGAGCAACTAACACACACACACACAAAACACCTTTTGTAGGGTAATAATGTCAGTCAAAGGAACAGTTTACAAAAGCTGGTGGGTTTCATGAACTTCTGCTAAAACATGACTTCCCTGAATCTCTTTTAGTCAGCAGTATAAACACACATGACCTTTCCTTCCCTCACTGAACTTATCTCCTGGGAAATTCACTGGGCTTGTGTAATTATTTCTGAAAGGTAAAGAAAACATTTGTCCCAAGGAACAAAGAGCTGCTACCAAAAGACTCAAAAGGTAAAATGTTTGATAGTGTTGTTTTTTTTTTTTTTTGCAGCCAACAATCTACATGTTCATTCTAATTTATCTTGAGGATTTCACATGAGGGAACCATGTATTATTTCAAGGAGGATAAATCTTGATATTCTTGTAACTTCTTAGCCACTACTTTTGGGGCAATACCAAGCTGCTGTACCTGCTCCTACCTGGGTCAGGAGTAAGCCTTTCTGCAGCGACTGCCATCCACATCCCTCCCCTGTTGGCTCATTGTTGTGTCCTGGGAGTTGGAGACACACAGTTGGAGGGGGTTGGGGTTGTGCAAGAGGAGGAGACTTGGCTAGTTAATAGAATCTTCAGGGCTGGGGCCCAGTGAAATCTTGACAGAAAAGCTGGAGGGAGAAAGAGCTCGACTCATTGAAAAAGACCCAGATGCTGGGAAAGATTGAGGGCAGGAGGAGAAGGGGATGGCAGAGGATGAGATGGTTGGATGGCATCACCAACTCAGTGGTCATGAGTTTGAGCAAGCTCTGGGAGGTAGTGAAGGGCAGGGAACCCTGGTATACTGCAGGCCGTGGAGTTGCAAAGAGTTGGACATGACTGAGCAACTGAACAAAATGAGATCCCAGGGGCACAACTGAAAACATTTGGTAATTGTAACAGAGTAAGACAGAAACATGGAAGTGGACATTTTAACCTGTTGCAACGGAGTGAATCATCTCTTTGAGAAACATATATGTTGAAGCCTTAACTGCCCCCCCTCCCCCACAACATGTGACTGTATTTGGAGACAGAGTCTTTGAAGAAGTGATTAGGTTAGATGAGGTCATAAGTTGAAGTCCTGGTCTGATGGAACAGGTGTCTCTGTGAAAGAGGAAATATGCCAGAGCTCTCTCCCTCGGGCACCCTGGGAGGAAGCAGTAGGATGGTGGCTGTCTGCAAACCAGGAAGAGAGCCCTCACCAGAACACCATCAGGCTGGCACCCTGATCTTTGACCTCCCAGCCCACAGACCTGTGACATGTGTACTGTCTAAATCACTGGGCCCATGGTCCTTTGTTATGGCAGCCCCTGTAGACTAGGACATCTGTTAGTCCACCCAGGATATTGGCCTGCTTTTAGTAGATTGATGTGCGTACCTGCTGGCCTCTGTGTGCCCCTTGCCATGTACAGTTAGGTATTTCTGGATTGTAAGTTTCTGAAATTTACAATAAATGTTGCTTATCAAGGTGATACAGAGGGGAAAGCAAGCTTAATAATAGAAGTCCACCAGACTTTTAGACCTTACTTAGCTTTCAGGGGGTGGATTGCTCCAGCTGCCTTACTTGAAAGTAGATTTAAAGGGGAAGATTCGAAGAAGGCAGGCCTGCAGCTGAGAAGGCTGTTGCAGAAATCTCGGGTAGAGCTTGGGTCTACCCAAGCTTGGGTCTTTCTGGTGCAGGACTGAAGGGCAGCAGTGGTTAGGTTACACATATATTTTGAAGGTCGAGGAGACAGACTTCGCTGGCATCTCAAAGCAGGCTTTAGGTCCAGGCTGCTGCAAGACTGGGGCTATCATTCATTGAGATGCTGGAGAGAATGAGGGGAATGGTTCCAGAGGCAATTTCACAGTCACTGTTCGGTCACGTTACATGTAAAATGTCACATACATGTCTGAGGGGAGGATCTCAGAGGCTCAGGTAGCCAGATTTTGAAGACAGGGAGCTCTGGATCGGCAGTGTAAAACCAAGAGGCATTAGTATAGACAGCCAAGCAGCTGTACTTTCTCAGGTGCCCAAGACAATCCAATGTCTTCATTCCCCATTATCAGTCTCAGAAGTGAACCAGTTTTGACAACAAGTTATACTGTCAACCGTTGTCTGCCCCTAGTCTGATGAAAGTCATGGCATGAGATGGGAGCCCCAGGGGAGGCGGGTGAAGGTGAGGAAGAGAAGAGAAGCAGGATGAGCCTTGGGAATGCCATGACTTAGAGGTCAGGTGGTGAGGGAGACCAGCAAAGGAGGCAGAGAAAGGGGCTGTGAAAGAAGGTGACCAGGAGGGGCTCAGGTCCCAGAACACAGTGTACTGAGAAGGCGGGGTAACTAATGGGGCCCCAGAGGCACAAACTTCAGGCATCTTCTCTGTCCATCTTCATTCATTTCCCCCAAGATCATCCAGGCCCAAGGCTTACATCCCCATCTGTGTTACAGCAACTCACCTGCAGACACCTCGATCTTCTAAACTGACCTCCCTGCTTCCATCTGTGCCCCTGCCCCATCTCTTCTTCTGACAGCAGCCAGGTTAACACCTCCACAGATGTTGCCTCCTCATCAGAGGCTCCCCCTGGACACTGGCTTTTATAGCAGCCCTTTCCCATTTCATTCCCTGTTCATGGTCTTTAGCGCTTAGGACTCCAGACAGGTTTTTATGTCTCCCCTACCTCTTGCCCACCCCAAAGGATGTGAGCTCCATGGGGGAAGGACTCTTCTTCCATTTATTGCCATGCCTGGCACACATAACAGATGCCCTGTGAATATATGTGGAATAAGTGAACGACGGGAAAAGAAATAGGACCTGTGAAGGAAGGCCAGAGAAGTGTCAGAGTCGGGAGAGAGACAAGGGTAGTTCACGGGCTGACATTGGTCGAAGAAAAGCTCATCCGTGTTGCAGAAAGGTTGAATCGAATGGCCAGGCCACAGTAGATCTGGGTTTGCACATCCCTGGAGAATGACCACTGGTAGTGATGTCCAGGTGTAATGGCACCAGGAAGACTGAGCTGGTGAGAAATTAAGAAGTCCATCGTGGTTCACAGGACCGGGGGGAGGACGTGGGGGCTTTTTGAGAAGATGCTGGAGCAGAACAGAAAGTGTAAGTGTAGAGGGGAGATTGGCAAGAGAAGAGGTGAGCAGGGTGAGACACAGGGAAGTGGGGACAGGCTTTCGGCACAGGTCAGGGAGGGACCGTGGGGGAGGTTGGGTGTCTGGGGAGGATGGAGCAGAGGAGAGCTGCCACCACTCGAATGCAGCAGCATTGAAGTGGAACGGCCCAGAGCACCCACACCACATCCATGCCCGGCAGCACTTGGAAGGCAGCCCTTGTGGTTTTTGGGACGAAAGCTGTTCTATGGTTTTCTTTTTTTAATTCATGAATGAGCTCAACATGCTTTATTTTTTTAAGTCAATCATTTATTCTTCCTTAAAGAGGGAAACTATAAAAGCAGAAAAACCCACACAGTCATTTCTGTTGTTCTTCATTAAAATGGTAGTTTTAAATGCTTCAGTTCAGTTGCTCAGTCATGTCCGACTCTTTGTGACTCAATGGACTGCATCACGCCAGGCCTCCCTGTCCATCACCAACTCCCAGAGTTTACTCAAACTCATGTCCATTGAGTCAGTGATGCCATCCAGCCATCTCATCCTCCGTCGTCCCCTTCTCCTCCCGCCTTCAATCTTTCCCAATGTCAGGGTCTTTTCAAATGAGTTTAAATGCTTACATTTTCTTAGAATGTTACAGAACCTACTTGTCTGTTGAGTCGTATACTTAGAGTATGCTTTTAGGGTTATTTTAAAAAATATTTTCTCCTAGTGCTCCAGAGAGAGAGAAAATAGGCAAGGAGGCATGTTCAGGTGATTCTGTATGTTAAAGAATATTTTCATTCCATGTTTTTTTTCTTTTTCTCTTCAAAAATATAGTGCATTCATTTTGTAGGGCTGCCACAACAGATTACCATGGAACTGAGAGAACTTTAGGCCCTCCAAGTTCTGGAACCCAAAAGTTGGAATCGAGGTATCATGGGGCCATGCTCCTCCCGAAGGCTCTAGGGCAGGATCCTTCCTCTCCTCTCCCAGCTCCAGGTGGTTCCAAGTGTTCTTTGGTTTGTGGCTACATCACTCCAGTCTCTGCCTACAACTTCACATCACCTTCTTTCTTGTGTGTCTGTCTATGTCTCAGATTCCCCTCTCCTTTCCCTTATGCAAACACCAGCCATTGGATTGAGGGCCCACCTTAAATCCAGGATGGTTTTGTGTTGGAACCTTTAACCACATCTACAATGACCTTGTTTCAAATACAGTCACATTCATGGGTATTGAAGATTAGGACATGGACATATGTGTTCAGGGTTCACTCTGCAACCCACTGCATGTCATTTTGTAATTTGACATGTGATTTACTTCTTGTGTGCAGTTATTTTGTGTTCTGGAGAACTGCGCCACTTAAAATAATTATATAAGTAAATAAGGTAGTTTTGAATTTCAGAGAAACAACCAAGTCCATTCTTTAATTGCATTTTCTAGATCATATATAACTAATGGAGGACTTGGGCATTAAAATCAGATATTCAGCAGTCTGCAAGTTGTATGTTTCTCTTGCTGACAGTAAATCGACTAGAAAACACAATTAGGAAAATGTCTTTTGAAGAAATGCATTTCGTTCAGTGCATTCTCCACGGGCTGGCACAGATTAGACTCCTGATTAATTTGACGTTGTGGCAAACTTCAATTCCACGTGTTTCAAATGACTGTTTCCCTTGAACGTAGAGCTGTAGGGGTTTGTGAGTGAGCTGGAAACAGAGAGATGGCTTACAATGTGTGGTGTCAGGTGGAGGGAATGATGTGTATTCAGCACTGACTTGATGAAAAGTGCTCTCACCATGGAGTTTCATTGATTGTCAGAGCAGCTCAGGAAGTCGGATTAGATCTCTCCTGCCTCATTGTTGAAGTGACTGAGAACCAGGATGAGTCCCTGATGTGGCCCAGTGCTCAGCTGGGAGCCCACAGGGGCAGGATTTGGCCCTGGTGCCTCTGTCCCATGACTGTCTATCTGTGTTTCTCTCACCGGCTTGAGGGTGAAGACAGAGCAGAAGTCAGAAGCTGGATTCCTGTTCTGACTTCACTACACCCCGCTCTTGAACCTGAGTGCTGATCAAGAGACAGGGCTGGTATCATCTAATATTGCTTATATGTGGAACCTGGGAGACGGTGCAGGTGAACTTATTTGCAAAACAGAAATAGAGTCACAGATGTAGAGAACAAACATGGTTACCAAGGGGGAAAGGAGAGGTGGGATGAATCAGGAGATTGGGATTGACAGATATGACACTACCTTATAGAAAATGGATAATTAACAGGAACCTACTGCATAACACAGGGAACTCTCCTTAATGCTCTCTGGCGGCCTAAACGGGAGCAGAATCTCAACGAGGGGATGTGTGTGTACATGTAACTGATTCACTTTGGGGTACACCAGAAACGAATACAATGCTGTAAAGCAACCATGGTCAGTAAAAATCCATTTTAAAAGGAGAGAGACAGAGCTGTGAGGTGGTTGAGAGGCCTGCGTCTGCACAAGATGCCAGAGTGTGAATCCCGCCTCTGCTGCTTGTGCTCTCCGTGACCTTGAGTCACTTCCTCTGGGCTTCAGTTTCCCCGTCTGTGAAGTGGGGATGACGTTAGCACCTCCCTCACAGACTTGTGTGAGGATTAAACGGATCGACTGACACATAAAGCACTTGCAACAGAGACCGGGCTGAGAAGCGCTGTTGAGGACACCTGCCACCCTCCTCTCACAAGGCGGCGTTTCCTCAGCTAGAGACTGTGAGAGCCGGCTCCTGGACCGCTTCCTCAAACCCTGTATCACGATGTGGCTGGAACTGGTGAAATGCCCTGAGAGGACCGATGCCAGTCCAGCCCAACGTGTATTGTTTCATTTCAGTACAGAGAGTTTTGAGATGTGCCTCGGCTATGAACAACAAAAACTTCAAGAACTTTCTTGTACGTCTGTAGCATTACATCTTCCTAATTCTGGGACATAGAAAACCAATTCTTTGTTTAACAACAACAAAAAAACCTTTGTTTGGAAAAAAAAGAAAACGTTTTTATACAAGGCCAAAGAGCAAACAGGAGCTATAATGTGTTCAGGGAAGCTGTATTTTATTCAGGGAGAAAACAATCATTAATTATTAGGCTTGACTAGTCGAGTTTAAAATCTGTTTCCAGAGAGATCACACTTAATTTAATCTAGGTGCCAAGACCATGTTAAATAAATCTTGAACAAATCTTGTTCTGGGGAAATTTTTAATGTTTTGTTACTGTCTTTTTATACCAAACAGCTTTTTGTGGAAATTGTTTTGTTTCTACATGTTTGTTTTCTAATTGCTCTCCAAAATATGTTTGACTGCAATTTTTAGTTTGAAAAAAAAAAACTGAAATTTTTTTTTTGTAAATATTATAATTTTCTCTAACATTTTTATTATGAGCCTCACTGTGTGTTCACATGAAATGAAGATCTAACAACATAGTGGTTTTACAGGAAAAAGTTATTATTTGTTGTTAAAACAGACATACGATCAACAAAAATTTAATGAACACCCAAAACAGATGTACAAATTGCCACACACATGTTAAGCCAAGGCCTTCATAACAAGGCTTTAATTAATATATGTCATATGAAAATTAAGATTTTCATGAAATCTTAATTTCATGAAATATTGAAAATATGCTTGGGGCTAGTGCACTGGGACAACCCAGAGGGATGGTATGGGGAGGGAGGAGGGAGGAGGGTTCAGGATGGGGAGCACATGTATACCTGTGATGGATTCATTTTGATATTTGGCAAAACTAATACAATTATGTAAAGTTTAAAAATAAAATAAAATTTAAAAAAAAAACTAAAAAAAAAAAGAAAATATTGAATGTTTCATGAAATATTTCATGAAATCATGTAAAATATTGCCTACAAGATAAGTAACACGGTTGTTGTTTATACCAGTAAGGAACACACTCCCTGGTTAATATGAGTTGTTGTTGTTTAGTTGCTAAGTCATGTCCGACTCTTTAGGGACCCCATGGACTGTACCCACTAGGCCCCTCTGTCCATGGGATTTCCCAGGCAAGAGTACTGAAGTGAGTTGCTCTTTCTTCCTCCAGGGGATCTTCCCGACCCACAGATCGAACCCTATCTCCTGCATCGCAGACAGATTCTTTACCACTGAGCCACGAGGGAGGCCCTCTTAATAGGAGAACAAGAGATGAATTTTGATGGCAGTGTTTTTTCAAGGTTTTCCATTAAGCATGTTCTAAAGGGAAGTATTTAAGATAATGTTAGATGAGGAGAAAAAGAAACAGAAGCAAAGTAAAACATGGTAAAAATTAAAAGCAGAAAATGTAAATAGTCCCTGGAAAATCTGTGTATTCATTCAAATCGTGTTTATCCGGTGCTCAATTTTAAAATCTTAATACCCAAAGGGGCAAGACATCTTTTAAGGAAAATTTACTGTGTATCAGGATAGAGTCAAGCTTTTATTTTTTCCTAGTGGAAAATATACACACAGAGAGAGCCCAACCAGCTTGCTGGTTCATGTCAACCTGAAAACAAATGAGAATTTCTTAAATGTAATAAACATGAGGTTGTTCAATGACCCCATTTTTCTGGGCTCATAAGCGGCAGTTATTCAGGATGCAGTTGCCGTGGTGAGAAGACAGGAAGTATTCATTTTACTGAGATGCTGATTAAGTACACGGTCTCCTGCTGCAGCTCTGAGCTCCTTCTGTGACATCACGGGAGTTAGGTGAGAAGTAATTTCGTTGAGAGAAAAGCCCAACTTCCCTCTGAGCTTACGGCTCTTAATAAAACAAAAGCAAAGTTGTTTTTCACATCTGAGTTGCCTTGGTTGCAGACAGATTCTCCCCTTCAGAGGAATGGTTTTCTCTAGAACCAAAGGGATTATTTCACATCTGGAGCTGGAGGATGGGGAGGGTTGGGAGAGGGGATTCCTGAGCTTAATCATGAACCTGGAGCATCCATTGCCTGTGTGCTCACCTGGACACCAGAGGGTGCAGCCAGATCATGGTTTAATTTTACTTAGTATTAATATTAATAGTTATAACAATTTTAAAATGACACTCTCATGTTGGAGTTGATACACAAACACTATTGATAATGATGTATAAATTAGATAGAGCTTCTGCGGTGGTTCAGTGGTAAAGAGTCCACCTGGCAATGCAGCAGATGTGGGTTGGATCCCTGGGTCAGGAAGATTCCCTGGAGAAAGAAATGGCAACCCACTCCAGTATTCTTGCCTGGAGAATCCCATGGACAGAGGAGCTTGGTGGGCTACAGTGCATGGGGTCACAAAAAGTTGGACATGACTTAGCAACTAAATAACAACAGCAACAAATAAAATGTGTATGTAATGAGAACCAACTGTACAGCACAGGGAACCCTACTTGGTGCTCTGTGGTGACCTAAATGAAAAGAAAGTCCAAAAAAGAGGGCGTGTATGTACTATGTATCAGAGAAGGCAATGGCACCCCACTCCAGTACTCTTGCCTGGAAACTCCCATGGATGGAGGAGCCTGGTAGGCTGCAGTCCATGGGGTCGTTAAGAGTCGGACATGACTGAGTGACTTCACTTTCACTTTTCCCTTTCATGCATTGGAGAAGGAAATGGCAACCCACTCCAGCGTTCTTGCCTGGAGAATCCCAGGGACGGGGGAGCCTGGTGGGACACGACTGAAGCGACTTAGCAGCAGCAGCAGCAGCATTTACTATGTATAGCTGATTCACTTTGCTGTGCAGTAGGAACTAACACAATATTATATAGCAACTCACGGTTCAGTAAAAATTAATTTTAAAAAATCAAAGGGAAAAAGCACCAACTGAGAGATTTCCATGTAAAATTTTCTTTTTAAAAAAATGACACTTGTATGCATGGATTGGCAAACTTTCTGGAAATGGGTCAGAGAGTCAATATTTTAGTCTTTGTAGGCCAAGGGACAAGTTACTTAGATACCTATATAAGAAGAGCAGAAACAGATTTCTACAAAATCATTATTAATGAAATCCAAAATATAATGATGTCAGTGATAACATTTTTAAATGGATGTCTGTCCATAAGAATGGGATTGTTTGGGAAAGATAGCATTTCTGTAACTGGGGTTCAAGGTTTTAATGTTCCCTGTCATCAATTTTATTGTAAATGTTTATCTCTTGAAGCCATGGCTATTTGGCAGTCCTTACAAATGGGAAGGTAGCCTGGATTTGGCCCAGGTACTAACACATCCTAGATTTTATCTGCTTATGCTTGTAATTCTGGTATTCTTCTCATAAACATGAAAGTAGATATTTTGGCCATGTGTGTTTTAATAGCCTATAGCCCTTTGAGTCTAAATGATTAACATGAATTTCTATATTTCTATGAGATAGATGCATTCTAGTTATAGAGTCTCCTCTATCTGTTTATTTCCTATTGAATTCAGGAATCCATGGCCTGATTGGATTAGTATTGTTTGTTTTCCAGCTGGGGACCACCCGTGAGTGAGCAGTCAAATCAGCTTAGAGATTGTTGACTAGCATTAAAAAGATTGAATAAGGTAGACTAAAGTGACTGCATGGCCAATTCTAAGCAAAGTTTGGTTTGGTGTCTTGGAAAAGTGTTGTCAGAAATAGAAGTATATGTGTGTGTGAGTGTGTGTGTGTGTGTGTTTCTATAAGTCTAAGATATATTTTTATTGTGAATCTTAATGCAAAATGTATACAAAATGCTGAGAAGTACTTACTTTCTCAAATAATACATTAAAAATAAATCTCCTAGATGCTGAATAGATGCTCCTAGATGCTGATAGTAACAACATTATCAAATAACTCCACTATCCAATGTTAATAAATTATGTCATAACTGATGAGTATCTTTAATTTGAGTGGCTATGGCGTAATGTTTTCCACTTTAGATGATCAATGATCAGAGGAAGAAATGGCATAATTTGTCAGAAAAATAATCTCATAGTGCTGTGTGTTTTTTTAATCAATCCACAAATTTGAAAGCAAAAATAATCTAAACTGTGGTTCTATTTATTTGTCAGGAATTGGTATTTTAAAAATTATAACTACATGTCTTTATTAGAACAGAGAGGGCAATGGCACCCCCTCCAGTACTCTTGCCTGGAGAATCCCAGGGATGGGGGAGCCTGGTGGGCTGCCGTCTATGGGGTCACACAGAGTCAGACATGACTAAAGCGACTTAGCAGTCTTTATTAGAAAATAGAAGCCATAGTTGTAAAAAAGTATTTTTAAATACGTTAGTTCACATTCCGAAAACAGTTTCGGCATCGTATTTTATACAATTTGTCTCCTCTGTAAAAGTTGTTTTCTCCTTCTGTTAAGTGAGATGATTTGTAGCTGTCTCTTCTGTCCTTAATTTCAACCTCCCATTCACTTCTTTTAAAGAACATTTACTGGAGTATGGCTGCTTTACGATGCTGTGTTAGTTTCTGCTGGACAGCCGAGTGTCAGCATGTATCTTCTTTTTGGATTCCCCCCGCCAGCATTTAGTCACCACAGAGTATTGAGTAAGGTTTCCTGTGCCATACAGTAGTCATCTATTAGTTATCTTTTTTTTTTTTTTTTGAAGTCGCTCAGTCGTCCCTGACTCTTTGCGACCCCATGGACAGTAGCCTGCACCAAGCTCCTCCATCCATGGGATTTTCAAGGCAAGAGTACCAGAGTGGGTTGCCATTTCCTTCTCCAGGGAATCTTCCCAACACAGGGATCAAACCCAGGTCTCTCGCATTGTAGACAGACACTTTACTGTCTGAGCCATATTTTAGTTATCTCATTATTTATTTTTCCATAGTAGCAATAGTATATATATGTCCAATCCTAATCTCCCAATTCATTCATCCCTCCCCCTTTCCCTTTGATATCCATACCTTTTTTCTCTGTGTCTTTCATTTCTGCTTTGTAAGCAAGATCATCTAGGCCAATATTTTTCAGATTCCACATATGCATCAATATACCATATTTGTTTTTTTCCTTCTGACTGACTTCACTCCACGTGATGGTGCCATTCATTTCTCATTCAGCCAGTCCTTGGTAGGGACTCCCCGGTATGTGGGGCTAAAATTGCAGATAATCCGAACTACTCAACAGGACAACATGGTCTTTCCCTGTGGATCACTGAAGCCTAGTATTTGCTCTTCATTTGAATATAAGGTATTTCTTAAGGATGGTAGGGCCCACCTGAGAACTGAGGCCAGTGTCCACATGGAAGTGGGCAGTGTGATCACTGTCACTGTCCTTGTCATCATCTTCATGTGTTTCTGGAAACTGTTTCACATGTGTGGAGGAGTGATGAGAAAACTCAAAATTTAAATAAAGTTAAAACCATCTAATTTTAGCCTTTAAAGTTAATTACCACCCAAATTGTTAAATTATGATTTTATGTGCAATAATTATATGTGATATGTGTATGCATGATTACCTAGCTCTCATATATTAATATATACATATACATATATTGTACATACATGTGTATATATGTTTGTGTGCCCATATGCATATATATGTGTGTGTATATAGTGTATACACACTTTTTAAATATACATGCTTTTTTAATTTTAATTTTACCTTTTTAACGCCAGAAACATTTTTATACAGGTTATTTAAAGTACACATTATGACCCCTTCAGTTCAGTTCAGTCTCTGAGTCATGTCCGACTCTTTGCAACCCCATGACTGCTGCATGCCAGGCCTCCCTGTCATCACCAACTCCTGGAGGTTACTCAAACTCATGTCCATTGAGTCGGTGGTGCTATCCAACCATCTCATCCTCTGTCGTCCCCTTCTCCTCCTGCCTTCAATCTTTCCCAGCATCAAGGTCTTTTCAGATGAGTCAGCTCTTTGCATCAGGTGGCCAGAGTATTGGAGTTTCAGCTTCAACATCAGTCCTTCCAATGAATATTCAGGACTGATTTCCTTTAGGATGGACTGGTTGGATCTCCTTGCAGTCCGAGGGACTCTCAAGAGTCTTCTCCAATACCACAGTTCAAAAGCATCAATTCTTTGGCACTCAGCTTTCTTCACAGTCCAACTCTCACATCCATACATGACTACTGGAAGAACCATAGCCTTGAGTAGACGGACCTTTGTTGACAAAGTAATGTCTCTGCTTTTTAATATGCTGTCTAGGTTGGTCATAACTTTCCTTCCAAGGAGTAAACATCTTTTAATTTCATGGCTGCAGTCACCATCTGCAGTGATTTTGGAGCCCAAAAGAATAAAGTCTGACTGCTTAGTGGGCAGTGAAAGCCTTTCATTGGTCGTAAACAGTGGTTTGGAAAATAATTGAAAAGAACTGAACAGAGTATGTCTAAATGCATGGACCTTCATCAGGATACCTTCTCCCCCACTTACTTACATAGACACTACTGTGTGTCTGGGTGTGTATGAGCAGAGCTGCAGGGTAAATGTTTCACACTGAGGCTCATTGCTGAACAATCCTGAGAAGCAGCACCAAGCCTTAGTGACAGCGGTGATTAACATGTGCCTTATATTCCCCTAGATATGGTGCATTTTATTGCCAAACACCAAAGCATAATAATTAGTACATTACCTTCTGGAAATGCATCATATAATTTAATTTAGGCAAATACTCGTATGTTTGATTCCACATGGCGTTCACATGAACTATTATTTAGTTAGCTTTTTCTATCTGCTGCTTATTATAGGTTTCTTATCTGCTGTTTTAAGCTTTCTTGTGATAATAAGGCTCAGGATTGGGTTGCAATAATCCAGTAACACCAATCAAAGAAGGTATTAAGAGACATAGCCTGGAAGTATAATGTTGAACACTGATTTAGGGAGAAAAGAGCTTAATCCTCAGTAATACTGCTTCTAATGATGCCTTGTGTTGAAGCAGGGATCATGTATTTTTTATGAGCATTACATAATCTATTGTCTCCTGTTGAATAAAAATCAATCCAGCCAGAAATCCGACACTGCAAAAGCATGAGAATTCTCACAGTCCAAATACAAGAATGGATTTTGTTTGTTTGTTTTCTACCTTATTATTTTCCTTTGAATAAATATAAAGAGTAAGCCTATAGAAATGCAATAATGTGCCTAAGAAGGTGTATTGTTATTCGCCAATTGATATTGGCCAGTGTATACTAGCTATTAATACATGGGCTTCTCTGGTGACTCAGCGGTAAAGAATCTGCCTGCCAAGGTGGGAGACAGGAGATGTAGGTTTGATCCCTGGGTTGGAAAGATCCCTTGGAGAAGGAAATAACAACCCACTTTAGGATTCTTGCCTGGGACATCCCATGGACAGAGGGAGTCTGGCAGGCTACAGTCCACAGAGTTGCAAAAGAGTCAGACATGACTTGGTGACTAAATAACAGCATAGTAACTACATATAAATGCATTACTTAATGTGTGAGCCTCTAGGTGTGTGAAATTAGCAATTGCTTTTTAGAACTTGAGAAATAATGTAGAGGCAAAAAGTCTACCATACGTGCACTTTTTCTTCATGAGCAAAATAAAAACAGCTCCACATTGGAGAAGTTCTTCTAGAAGGAACAAATTCTAGTAAATTCCAATGTTGTGGAAAGTGAACTCGATATTGAGGCTTTAAATACAAATTTCACTCAAGGTCATCATGAAAATTTTGTTGGATACTTGGAATTCAGAAGTGGTGAAGTACAGTGTGAATGTTAGTGTTTTACAAACATGGAAGCTTTTGAAAATAATTATTATGTGATTAATACTGCCAGGGTTAACATAATCATGCATTTCCAGGCTCCATGTTTAATACTTTTCCATCGCTGCTCTATTTTTTATCCTATAGTTCATAGATAGACATCTAACTTTGTGAACATTTTTGCCTTTTGGTTTCCATTATGTGAATGCAAATGCCGATAGTGTCCTACATATTCCAAGAGGGAGGGCTTACTCCTATGAAAATTATTCTGCAGAGTTTCAAAGGGCAAGTCTACAGAGGAACTCTGGTAGCAATTTCAAAGAGAGTCACCCTTTTTGTAAGTACTTACATTTATGCCATTCATGTACTGTGAGCTTCATGTACATACACTCTATGTTGAGACCAGGACACCGGTTTCTTTCATTACACATGTAAATCTGTGTCAGTTCATTCCACCCTCTGACAATAGTATAAGTTCAGAATGTGCTGTGGTCCATGAGGTATGGACGCAACATAAATGTAAGTTGAAATTTTTAAGTGAGGAAACAATCTGACCTTTTTTAAATTAAAGACTGTATTTCAGTCAAGATCAATAAACCAAAGAAAATATTTTTCTAGCTTCTCCAGTATAACCCAGAATAGATTGCAAATTATTCAAATTTAAGGGCCCCAAGTGTTACAAAGCTGTCCTCTTGTATTTTTCAAGGCCAGGGATTGATGAAAGATGAGTGTCACTTGCTGGGTTGGTCATTGTACTAAGCTCTTTCCCTATGATACTTCCTTCACATCTCTGAAAATCTGTAGTTCGGGTGCTGGCATCTCCCCATTTTGCTGATGTGCAGGCTAAGTCCCATGGAGCCCATGTACCTGGCCCACAGTCTCACAGTCAGTAAGTAGAAGAGCTCAGTTGCACCCAAGGCAGGTTGCCTCCAGAGGCCAGGCTTTCAGCCATGATATATTTTTAAATGAAATGTTTTGATAAAAAAGAGAAAAGAACCAGAGTAGTGTTGATATGGTGGTTGGAGTGAACACAGCTTGGCTTGGTTCATGAACTCCCAGTATGTCTTCAGAATCTTAGGAGAATGCTATTGGAAAAAGACCAATATTTGTATTGCACACTGTTATGAAAACCCTGTTGCAGAAGAAAACAAACTTACCCATAATTTGGAAGGAATAAGTACAAATTTAAGTAACTATTCACCGGACACGTGAGCCCTAACTGGTCAAAAAGTGACACTATGAGAAAATACAAAATGTGGTGTCATAACCGACCCTTAATTATATAATTTTCATTTTGTTTCGTGTAAATAGTGTGATGATGCTTGGAGGGGGAACAGGTCCCCTCCATGCCCTTCCCAGTGTTTGTCTCTCATGGAAAGTAGGCTTCAGATCATCTCAGTGCCTTTGTGGCAATCCACAGGTAGGAGGCATTTGTTATTTTTAAGTTGTACCTTTGATTCCCCTGTGGCTCAGCTGGTAAAGAATCCGCCCGCAATGCAGGAGACCTGGGTTCAATCCCTGGGTTGGGAAGATCCCCTGGAGAAGGAAAAGGCTACCTACTTCAGTATTCTGGCCTGGAGAATTCCAGGGACTGTAGAGTCCATGGGGTCGCAAAAAGTCGGACACGACTGAGCGACTTTTACTTCTTTCCTTCCTTTGGTGGTTGAGAAAATAAATACGCACCTTACTGAGGTGCCTCTTAAAGCTCACTCAGAATTTTCTTTAACTTTCTAATATACACCTGGAAACAGAAATGTGGAAATACTTGAAGGAGAGGAGACACATGTCATGTGTCTCATGGAATAATCAGGGAAGACACTGAAAACTGTCGCTTCACACCTCTGAATCCCGCCTTCTGCCGTGGGCACTTTTACTTACACAGAGTTTCTTGGGTTTCACCGACATAGGCTGGATTCCCTTTATTCCTCTAGAGTTTCCTCTTTTGAGTGGCACAACAGCAAATATTTCTCTCTCCCCTCTAGACTCTTCCTCTTAGCCGTTGTCTGATACCATGCAAAATATAATGAGCTGCTAGAACTGAAGACCGGCCTTTAAATCAGATTACTTTGGTTTTTATTAGAACCAATTTGCAGTGCTTGGGAAAGGAGTGCAGTCCTATTATTAATGTCACACAGTAGGTATTTGCCATCTTGGTGCCACGTAGCTGGGACAGCTCCCTCTCGTGGTTAGTTGGTCTCCCTTAAGTGAGCCCTGGGGGAGGGACCGAGTTGCTTAGGTTCTTAAACTTGAAGACTTCATTTATCTGTGTCTCAATTAATGACTGATGACATCTAGTGGTGGATGGATTTGAGGCACTCAAATGACCATCCCCTGCAGATCAAGATGTAAATTAAACTGTGTTTATATGTTTTCACACCTCAATTCAGTTCAGTCCAGTCACTCAGTCATGTCCGACTCTTTGCGACCCCATGGACTGTAGCATACCAGGCTTTCCTGTCCATCACCAACTCCCGGAGCTTGCTCAAACTCATGTATATCGCATCAGTGATGCCATCCAACCATCTCATTCTCTATCATCCCCTTCCCCTCCTGCCTTCAATCTTTCCCAGCATCAGCGTCTTTTCCAGTTCTTTGCATCAGATGGCCAAAGTATTGGCGTTTCACCTTCAGCATCAGTCCTTCTAATGAATATTCAGGACTGACTTCCTTTAGGATGGTTGGTTGGATCTCCTTGCAGTCCAAGGGACTCTCAAGAGTCTTCTCCAACACTATAGTTCAAAAACATCACTTCTTCGGTGCTCAGTTTTCTTTATAGTCCAACTCTTACATCCATACATGACCACTGGAAAAACCATAGCTTTGACTGGATGGACCTTTGTTGGCAAAGTAATGTCTTTGCTTTTTAATATGCAGTCTAGGTTGGTCATAACTTTCCTTCCAAGGAGTAAGCGTCTTTTAATTTCATGGCTGCAGTCACCATCTGCAGTGATTTTGGAGCCCAGAAAAATAAAGTCTCCCAGTCTTTCCATTGTTTCCCCATCTATTTCCCATGAAGTGATGGAACAAGATGCCATGGTATTAGTTTTTTGAATGTTGAATTTTAAGCCAACTTTTTCACTCTTCTCTTTCACTTTCATCAAGAGGCTCTTTAGTTCTTCTTTGCTTTCTGCAATAAGGATGGTGTCATCTGCAAATCTGAAGTTATTGATATTTCTCCTGGCAATCTTGATTCCAGCTTGTGCTTCATCCAGCCTGGCATTTCGCATGATGTACTCTGCATCTAAGTTAAACAAACAGAGTGACAATATACAGCCTTGACATACTCCTTTCCTGATTTGGAACCAGGTTGGAAAATTCTGAAAGAGATGGGAATACCAGACCACCTGATCTGCCTCTTGAGAAATTTGTATGCAGGTCAGGAAGCAACAGTTAGAACTGGATATGGAACAACAGACTGGTTCCAAATAGGAAAAGGAGTACGTCAAGGCTGTATATTGTCACCCTGCTTATTTAACTTATATGCAGAGTACATCATGAGAAATGCTGGACTGGAAGAAACACAAGCTGGAATCAAGATTGCTGGGAGAAATATCAATAACCTCAGATATGCAGATGACACCACCCTTATGGCAGAAAGTGAAGAGGAACTCAAAAGCCTCTTGATGAAAGTGAAAGAGGAGAGTGAAAAAGTTGGCTTAAAGCTCAACATTCAGAAAACGAAGATCATGGCATCCAGTCCCACCACTTCATGGGAAATAGATGGGGAAACAGTGGAAACAGTGTCAGACTTTATTTTTCTGGGTTCCAAAATCACTGCAGATGGTGATTGCAGCCATGAAATTAAAAGATGCTTACTCCTTGGAAGGAAAGTTATGACCAACCTAGATAGCATATTCAAAAGCAGAGACTAAATTACTTTGCCAACAAAGGTTTGTCTAGTCAAGGCTATGGTTTTTTCCTGTGGTCATGTATGGATGTGAGAGTTGGACTGTGAAGAAGGCTAAGTGCCGAAGAATTGATGCCTTTGAACTGTGGTGTTGGAAAAGACTCTTGAGAATCCCTTGGACTGCAAGGACATCCAACCACTCCATTCTGAAGGAGATCAGCCCTGGGATTTCTTTGGAAGGAATGATGCTAAAGCTGAAACTCCAGTACTTTGGCCACCTCATGCGAAGAGTTGACTCATTGGAAAAGACCCTGATGCTGGGAGGGATTGGGGGCAGGAGGAGAAGGGGACGACAGAGGATGAGATGGCTGGATGGCATCACTGACTCGATGGATGTGAGTCTGAGTGAACTCCGGGAGTTGGTGATGGACAGGGAGGCCTGGCATGCTGTGATTCATGGGGTCGCAAAGAGTCGGACACAACTGAGCGACTGAACTGAACTGAACTAGACATTTACAGACTGATGAGGTCAAACCCCAGCATCACATGACCCTGTCTACATCATTACATCATCACAGTTGGTCCTGATGGGAGGTGAGGGCTGCTCCTGCCCTTAGTGCTCCATGACAGTTTGGGAGATTCCATCAGGTCCCCTCCATGCCCTTCCAAATGTTTGTCTCTCATGGAGAGTAGGCTTCAGATCATCTCAGTGCCTTTGTGACAGTCCACAAGTAGGAAGTGTTTGTCTCTCTTTCTGATGATCACTGGAAGAAGTTCCTCATGGCGAGCCAGCCTATCATGGCTGCTTCTTTATTAAAATATGTGCAATGGAAATTATGCTAATTAAGCTGGAGTGTAATTATAGACTAGAAAGATTCTTCACAGTCTGAATTGAATTGTTGTAGATGAATGTGCATTAAGTTAATAATGTGCAGCTAATTATGAAAGGTAAAGGAGAGGAAGGGAGGTAATCGGTTATGTGATGTAGAGACGCTGCTGTCCCCAGCGAACCCTCCCATTAAAAGCCCAGGTAACCCTGATGATGAGAATTCTTCTAGCGCTTGTCTCTGATTTCAATACTGCAATTAAAATGGCCACCGGTGACTAATTAACCCATTTAACTCTATTTGTCTGTGGCATTTATTACAGCAGAGAGTTAAATGTGGTGACACTCTGCTGCTTTATGTCCTGTCCCAAGTATATATGTGGAGTTAATTCTTTATTCTTTATTTATGCTTCTGTATGCATTTATGATAATTACGAAAATGAGCCAAGAATCTGTCGTCCCAGTGTGATTCTGCCAAGCTCAACGAAAGCTGTGTTCTGGGAAATAAATTCTTTTTGCTTAGAATCAAAACAAGCTCAAGTGGCAGTCATATGGCTTTTGTTCCAAAGCTATCAATTCAGAGGATCCGTGAGATGTTATCCTCATGCTGTGAGTACATGAAGAAATACTCAGTCATTTAATCCTTTCGGCTAGAGTCTTATCAGTAAGCTGGGTTTCCTGTGTTCATTGATCAAAGTCACCTGAATCAGCTAAATGAGAGTGAATATTTAAAAAAAAAAAAAAAAAAGGGAGGGGAATACATACAGTGGTACTGAGTGATTTTTCAGCTAATTTCAGAAAATGTAATGTTCACGGGTCTTCTGCATAGAATGGCTTGACACCCAGTTGCACACTCCTAGGGTCTGGAAGAATCTAACAAGTGTTGAAAAGACTTGCTGAAGAGAGGTTCTTACAGAGGATGTGCCTGTTAGTAAAAGGAAGGGGCTGATGTTGTGGGAAGTCACACTTCACTATTTCTTCTGTGTTTCCAAGGAACTTTGAAAAACCCCTTGAATTGCTTTTTTTCCCTCTAGAAAACCAACAGAAATGTTGAGATGTACATCAAGCTTTTACTGATTCCTTTAAATATCTATTAATATCTTCTCTCTTTTCTCACTTACATTATTGCTGTGTGGTCTTACACATAGATAGTTTGAGATACTAATTATCCATAACCCTGACTTTTAACTTGAATTTTCTAAGTCTTTTCTGACATATCTGTATGTTCTTTAGAGAATTTTTATCAGTTTCTTTTTTGAATTAATACAATTTAGCCTGTCTTCATTTTGCTTCTAACATGTTGTTATTTTTCTTTATGCCAAGATAAGATTGGCATCAGAAAGTTTGTTTCCTTTTGCGGAAGGCATGATGCTGTTCTTGCCTATGAGATGAGACTGTGTCACTGAATGATTATAACCATAGTTTCTGAAGATTTGATGTCTTGTTGGGTCTCCAGAGCTACCCTACAGTAACTGTGTGACTTTGCACAAAGTTTTTAAGTTTCAACCTCACCTGTGAACCAGTAAAAACATGATTATCCTCCTCAAAGGGTTATAGCAGGGTCAGCAAGCCCTAGGGCCAAATCCAACTCAAATCCACCTGTTTTTGTAAATAAAGTTTTATTGGAACACAGCCGTACCCAGTTCTTACATTTTTTCTATGGCTGCTTTTGAGCTGCAGCTGCACAGTTGGAATAGTTACAACAGAGATTGTGTGGCAATCTCTAAAATATTTTCGTCTATTAACAGGAATGGTTTACTAATCCCTAGATGGAATATTAAATTTGTGTATTAGTGTATAAAACATATAAAAATATATTTGTGTATAATATGACCTACATACGCATATGTTCATTGTTGTTGTTCAGTCGCTAACTTGAGTCTGACTCTTTGAGACCCCATGAACTGCCGCATGACAAGCTCCTCTGTCCTTCACTATCTCCTGGAGTTTGCTCAAATTCATACCCATCGAATCTATGATGCTATCTAACCATCTCATCCTCTGTTGCCCCCTTCTCCTTGTGCCCTCAGTCTTTCCCAGCATCAAGGTCTTTTCCATTGAGTCAGCTCTACCCATCAGGTGGCTGAAGTACTGGAGCTTCAGCTTCAGCATCAGTCCTTTCGATGAATATTCAGGATTGGTTTCCTTTAGTATTAACTGGTTTGATCGCCTTGTAGTTCAAGGGACTCTCAAGAGTCTTCTCCAGGACCACAAGTCACAAGTATCCATTCATTGTTGCCCCCTTCTCCTTTTGGCCTCAGTCTTTCCCAGCACCAGGGTCTTTTCCAATGAGTTTGGTCTTTGCATCAAGTGTCCAAAATACTGGAGCTTCGGCTTCAGCAACAGTACATATATAATATGTTTATAAAGAGTTTCAACTAATGCTTGTCACATTGCAACCATCCAATGTATGTTGACAACTATTATTTAAATATTCTGTTAAAACCAGTTCTACTTCATTATTAGAAAATCAGCTATGAAGAACACATTAAATGAAGTGTCACTAAGTCCTCAAGTTAATCAGAATATTTTTCTTTAAAAATATTTTCTAAAATAAAAGCATTATTTATCATTTAAGCAAGTGTTGATTATAAAAATATATATCATGATACTTTTCCCAATGGAGTAATTTCTTAAAATGGCCATGAAAAATTACTATCAACTTGGTAGCTTAAAACAATAGAAATTTATTGTCTGACAGTTCAGAGGCTGGAAGTCTGAGGCCATGATGTCAGTAGAGCCATATTCTCTCTGAAGGGTCTAGGGGAGGCCTCTTCCAGCTTCTGGTGGTTGCAAGCCCTTGGTGTCTTTGGCTTGCAAAAGCACAACTCCAATCTGTGCCTCTGTAGGCATATAGCATCACACTGTGCCCATCTTCACGTGATCTTCTCTGAGTATCTATGTCCAAATTTCTCTCTTGCCTCATGGATTCTAGTCATTGGCAGGTATTCCTTATTTCCATCTTGAGTTCCCTCAGGGCTCACCCCTGGGGGTGGCTGCAGTTACTGATGGCTGCAGCATCCTTTGTTTAGTGAAGTGGCAGGAAGCATTCTTAGTCTGCAGTTCTCTGGGTAGACTGGGTTTAGCTGGAAGTTTTCTTGGGTATCCTCATAAAGATTTGGTGACTGGTGTGACTGGTATTATGTAATGGTCTCAAAAGGCTAGATTTTGTAGGGGTGGAAAAATCATTCTCTCTCTCTCTACTTTTCTCATTGGAAAAGTCCCTGAAGCTGGCAAAGATTGAAGGCAGGAGGAGAAGGAGACAACAGAGTGTTGGGTGGCATCACCAACTCGATGGACATAAGTTTGAACAAAGTCTGGGAGATGGTGAAGGACAGGGAAGCCTGGCATGCTGCAGTCCATGGGGTCACAAAGAGTCAAACACAACTGAGTGACTGAACAATAACAGCAACAACAACCCTTCTGAGTTTTGGCTGAATCTCCCCCACCCCTGGTAATAAAAGAATAGCAAGAGAAAAAGAAAAAGTTTATTAACATGTATACTTCATGTATACATGGAAGATCCCAGGAAAAAATGAGTAGCTCCCTGAGATGGCCCATGCCATCACTTTGATACCATCTTTAGCTAAAGACAAAATGATGTTGGGGTTGGGACATGGTCAAATGTGGGAGGAAAGGTAAGTAAGGGTAAGGTTTTTAATGCAGATTTTAAGTCTCTGCCTTCCCCATTGATAAGTTTCTTGTAGTTTAGTGTCATCTTGCTCTTCATGTTACACAGAGGAAGACACACTTACAAATGGAGATTTCTTTTATAAATTTAAATGTTTGTTACAAAAGGATGACTTCTGCACTGCTTTCAGCGCATCTCCTGTACCTGTCCTTTCCCAGTTTGGAGCCAGTCTGTTGTTCCATGTCCAGTTCTAACTGTTGCTTCTTGACCTACATACACGTTTCTCAGGAGGCAGGTAAGGTGGTCTGGTATTCCCATCTCTTGAAGAATTTTCCAGTTTGTTGTGATCCACACAGTCACAAAGTCTTTAGCGTAGTCAGTGAACCAGAAGTAGATATTTTACTGGAATTCCCTTGCTGTTTCTATGACCCAGCTGATGTTGACAATTTGATCTCTGGTTCCTCTGCCTTTTCTAAATCCAGCTTTTACATCTGGAAGTTCTCAGTTCACGTACTGTTGAAGTCTAGCTTGTAGGATTTGAAACATTACCTTGCTAGCATGTGAAGTGAGTGCAATTGTGCAGTAGTTTGAACATTCGTTGGTCCCTGTGTCTGTCGTTTCTCAAAAATAATCAGCTCAAAATAATTCTTTTGCCAAAGCAGCCTTTCCTGGGGTGGCACACTCTACTGCTGTTTAGCCTCCAAGGTGGTACCTCTCAAACAGGCGCCTAATTCCAGATACCATCTGGAAACTTGGCTGGAGGAGGGTTGACCAGCACATCTACAGCACGTGGCTCAGGCTCTCTTGGCCTAGTGGCTGGGATCCAAGAGGGAGTCTCTAAGAGTAAACATTCCAAGAGACGGAGGTGGAAGCCGCAACACTTATGATCTGACCTCAGAGCCATATTCTGTTAATGCAGGCAAATCACTTAGCCCAGCTCCAGTCAAGGCGGGGGCTGGGGGAAGGGAGTGGGGAGACAATGACACTTTATCTCCTGATGTGATCAGTAAGTGAATACAGGACAGGAAAGGAACTGGCAGCCTCTTTGACTTCCTGACACATCAAATATAGCCATCGTTCAAAATCTGATGTAGAGTTTTCCTATTCTCTCTTTCCATCTTCGTGTGTGTGTGTGTGAGATACTTGTATATTTTATACACATGTGCATTCATACATGTACGTACACACGCACATTGAGAGAGAGATTTTAAGAAATCATCTCATGCAATTGTGGTTTTCATGTCTGGAACGTGTAGGACAGGCCAAGAGGGTGGAAATCAGGCATGAGTTACAACTGCAGTTCTAAGACAGAATTACTTCTGGAAACCTCAGTTTTTCCTCTTACAGATTTTCAATTGATTGGATGAGGCCCATTCATGTTACTGAGGCTGTTGGTGAGGGAAAAGTTTTCCCCTACCCTTCCTGAGTTGTTTTGGCTGATTTGATCATTAAATTGACACAAGGCGTATTTGGAGAAAAAAAAATATTTGGACCTATAGAGAGCTCATAGATGTGGAACCCAAGAAGTGGCCAAAGAGGTAGCTTTTATACAAAAAAGCTTTTAGACAAAGAATAAGTTTGTGAAGAACCAAGACAAAGAAGCTTGAGCTTGGGAAAGTAAATTAGTGAAGAAGTAACAAGGTTTGTTTCTACAGGTTTTCTCAGCCTTTATAAATTCCCTTTATCTAGTGATAGGAATGTCCCTACCTCCTGATGCAAGGAGGGAAGATTTATTTCCTGCTTTCAGGGAGACAGAAGGGAGGGTCAGAATGTCCTTCTGCCACTGGCTATTTCTTAAGTATTGTAATTTTAATTCAAGATAATCAGTGTGCCACTTTGACATATTTGGAGACAGCTTGCCCTAAACCCCAATAGTTTCCTCCTCTGAAACATTCCTGGAAGTTTCACATATTACAACCTGAGCTGGTACATTGCTCTGTTATTTCACTGAATCATTTTCCTAGGCTTGAGAGTAGGTCAGTTCAGTTCAGTTCAGGAGACTGCAAGGCAGGTCAGCTGCCTTACGTAAGCAATCAGGTATTTAACAAGAGATGTATCTATGGAAACAGAAAACAAAGGTTAATGATTGGAGCCCACTCTGTTCCAGTTTCTGGAGCTCAGGGGGGCAGCTAGTCAAGAGATTTCTAGATGTCAGGGTCAAAGTATCTTTTGCAGTTTGAAGTGGCTCTGTTGATGTCATTAGGTATTCAGGCAAACTTCTGAGTGGCTCACACAGCAACAGGCGCAAAGAAGAGAATCTAAACATAACTCTCGTGACAGTATCTCTGAAGATTACATTGAGTCATCTGGCTTCAGTTTGCACGTCTTCCAGAAAAAGGGCACTTTCTGTCCTCAGTGATTTCAAGTTTCTTTCTTTTTAACTTGTGGATGGGAGAAAAAAATTGGAAACGTTAGTTTAGAAAGTGAAGTCGCTGAGTCATGTCCGACTCTTTGCGACCCCGTGGAATGTAGGCCACCAGGCCCCTCCGTCCGTCCATGGGATTCTCCAGGCAAGAATACTGGAGTGGGCTGCCATTTCCTTCTCCAGGGGATCTTCCCGACCCAGGGATTGAACCCAGGTCTCCCGCACTGCAGGCAGACGCTTCAACCTCTGAGCCACCAGGGAAGCCCTTTTAGTTTAGATAGTTGTAGTCAAATATTGTAGGGATTTTAGTAAACTAGAACGATTCAGGATCCAGTGCAATTTATAGGTAGAAAACAAAGACTGAAAGATGTTTAATAGAACTAGAGTTTGAAATCCATGCTGCTGCTGCTAAGTCACTTCAGTCATGTCCGACTCTGTGCAACCCCATGGACTGCAGCCCACCAGGCTCCCCCATCCCTGGGATTCTCCAGGCAAGAACACTGGAGTGGGTTGCCATTTCCTTCTCCAATGCATGAAAGTGAAAAGTGAAAGTGAAGTCGCTCAGTCGTGTCTGACCCTTAGCAACCCCATGGACTGCAGCCTACCAGGCTCCTCCATCCATGGGATTTTCTGGGCAACAGTACTGGAGTGGGGTGCCATTGCCTTCTCCTTGATATCCATAAATGTATATTATTGTTTCTATTGAAACATAATTTTTTTTCTTTAAAATCTTCTCCATTTTTACCAAAGATAGCCAAATTAAGACTAACTGCTTTCCAAAGTGAAGTCTAGATTTACTAAACTTGGCCTAGTTATTTACATAAGTGCAGCACAAATGATTGATTGTACAGGCTCTTTTTAATTTGTTTTCCTGGAACTTTTAATAAAAAATCTCCAGATTGAACTTTTATTAAGCTCTTAATCCTAAGAAGCCAAGTGAAATATTTGCCATCAGACCTTGCCTTGCAGTACCTATAAATTTGAGTGAATTCCTTTCTTCTTGAGGTTTCTAAAATACCCTGAGGTTCCTGGACCTGTCAGGAAGGGCCTTCCTTATTCATCTTGTAAGCCTTCTGGGAATCCTGTAAGCAAGATACCAGATCAGTTTTCCAAGGGGCTTTACTGTAAGGCTTCATAAAGTCAGTCTTTGCTTCTGAAAGCTGTCTGATCATATCTGAGTCTATGTATGTCTCTTTCAAATATGACATTTGGTCAAAGCCTTGACCAGTTTCCAATTGTGTTGTGTCAAAAGGAGAACAGATTCTTACTGAATTTGTGTAAATGACTATATTTTGAAGAAAATAAGAACACTCACTGAGATTTTCCAAATTTTGGAGAGATCAGTAGGGGAGAAAGGTAAATGTTTCCATTCCACTTACAAAGGTATAATTTATCAAATTGTTCCAAGTCATAGTTAGTTTAAGAGAAAAGAGCAGAAAGTTTCTTTAAATCTGAGAAAACAAAACAAAATCAGCAGTTTCAAATTTAAAAGAGAAAACCTAAAAGTTAATGATCATCCTCATCAGTTTATTCACTTCCGTGTAATTAATTCTTTTGCTGCTTGTTCTTTTGTTAGAAGTTTTATGAAGTCATGAGTTTGTTGTTCTTGGTGTTATTTCCCAATTAGAGTTTTGTAAATGTTTAGGCAGTTCAGTGTTACAATTTAAAAGTTATCAGAAACTTGTATTCTAGGATACTTCTTAGGTCCCCTCTCATGAATTTCTCTGAATATAAAACACATTAGCAAGAAGCGTTGGTAAAAGCATCTGAGTGAAAAAATAACTGTAAATGATAAAAGATTTAAAAATATCCATTATTAAAGATCTGATTCACTATGATGGAACTGACAGGGCAATTTGGTTATTTCTTAAGATAATGACTACATTGTGAATGATAACATTATACTACAACATACAAATTTTAGGAATTTCATATAATTTCTAGAATATTTATGTTAAACCACTACCATTCAGGTATGACCTATATTAAATCCCTTATGATTATACAGTGGAAGTGATAAATTGATTCAAGTATTAGATCTGATAGACAGAGTGCCTGAAGAACCATGGATGGAGGTTCGTGACATTGTACAAGAGGCAGTGATCAAGACCATCCCCAAGAAAAAGAAATGTAAAAAAGCAAAATGGTTGTCTGAGGAGGGCTTACAAATAGCTGTGAAAAGAAGAGAAGTCAAAGGCAAAGGGAAAAGGAAAGATATACCCATTTGAATGCAGAGTGCCAAAGAAAGCAAGGAGAGATAAGAAAGCCTTCCTCAGTGATCAATGCAAAGAAATAGAGGAAAACAATAGAATAGAAGACTAGAGATCTCTTCAAGATAATGAGAGATACCAAGGGAACAGTTCATGCAAGTTCAGTTCAGTCTCTCAGTTGTGTCTGACTCTTTGCGACCCCATGAATCGCAGCATGCCAGGCCTCCCTGTCCATCACCAACTCCTGGAGTTCACTGAGACTCACATCAATCGAGTCAGTGATGCCATCCAGCCACTCATCCTCTGTCGTCCCCTTCTCCTCTTGCCCCCAATCCCTCCCAGCATCAAAGTCTTTTCCAGTGAGTCAACTCTTCGCATGAAGTGGCCAAAGTACTGGAGTTTCAGCTTTAGCATCATTCCTTCCAAAGAAATCCCAGTGCTGATCTCCTTCAGAATGGACTGATTGGATCTCCTTGCAGTCCAAGGGACTCTCAAGAGTCTTCTCCAACACCACAGTTCAAAAGCATCAATTCTTCGGTCCTCAGCTTTCTTCACAATCCAACTCTCACATCCATACATGACCACAGGAAAAACCATAGCCTTGACTAGACGAACCTTTGTTGGCAAAGTAATGTCTCTGCTTTTGAATATGCTATCTAGGTTGGTCATAACTTTCCTTCCAAGGAGTAAATGTCTTTTAATTTCATGGCTGCAGTCACGATCTGCAGTGATTTTGGAGCCCCCCAAAATAAAGTCTGACACTGTTTCCACTGTTTCCCCATCTATTTCCCATGAAGTGATGGGACCAGATGCCATGATCTTCGTTTTCTGAATGTTGAGCTTTAAGCCAACTTTTTCACTCTCCACTTTCACTTTCATCAAGAGGCTTTTTAATTCCTCTTCACTTTCATGCAAAGATGGGCACAATAAAGGACCGAAATGATATGGACCTAACAAAAGCAGAAGATATTAAGAAAAGGTGGCAACAATACACAGATCAACTATACAGAAAAGATCTTCATGACCCAGATAACCACAATGGTGTGATCACTCACATCCTGGAGTGTGAAGTCAGTGGACCTTAGGAAGCATCACTATGAACAAAGCTAGTGGAATGATGGAAATCCAGTTGAGCTATTTCAAATCCTAAAAGATGATGCTATGGAAGTGCTGCACTTAATATGCCAGCAAATTTGGACAGCTCAGCATTGGCCACAGGATTGGAAAAGGTCACTTTTCATTCCAATACCAAAGAAAGGCAATGCCAAAGAATGTTCAAACTACCGCACAATTGCACTCATCTGACACGCTAGCAAAGTAATGCTCGAAATTCTCCAAGCCAAGCTTCAACAGTACATGAACCATGAACTTACAGATGTTTAAGCTGGATTTAGAAAAGGCAGAGGAACCAGAAATCAAATTGCCAATATCCGTTGGATCATCAAAAAAGCAAGAGAGTTCCAGAAAAACATCTACTTCTGCTTTATTGACAACACCAAAGCCTTTGACTATGTGAATCACAACAAACTGGAAAATTATTAAAGAGATGGGAATAACAGACCACCTGACCTACCTCCTGAGAAATCTGTATGCAGGTCAAGAAGCAATAGTTAGAACTGGACATGGAGCAACAGACTGGTTCCAAATCAGGAAAGGAGTACATCAAAGCCGTATATTGTCACCCTGCTTATTTAACTTCTATGCAGAGTACATCATGCAAAATGCCAGGCTGTATGAAGCACAAGCTGGAATCAAGATTGCTGGGAGAAACATCAATAACCTCAGATATGCAGATGTCACCACCCTTATGGCAGAAAGCTAAGAAAAACTAAAGAGCCTCTTGATGAAAGTGAAAGAGGAGAATTAAAAAGTTGGCTTAAAATTTAGCATTCAGAAAACTAAGATCATGGCATCTGTTCCCATCACTTCATGACAAATAGATGGGGAAACAGTGGAAACAGTAACATACTTTATTTTTTTGGACTCCAAAATCACTGCAGATGGTAACTGCAGCCATGAAATTAAAAGACGCTTGCTCCTTGGAAGAAAAGCTATGACCAACCTAGACAGCATATTAAAAAGCAGAGACATCACTTTGCCGACAGAGGTCCGTCTAGTCAAAGTTTTGGTTTTTCCAGTAGTCATGTATGGATGTGAGAGTTGGACTAAAAGAAAAGCTGAGTGCCGAAGAATTGATGCTTTTGAACTGTGGTGTTGGAGAAGACTCTTGAGAGTCCCTTGGACTGCAAGGAGACCCAACCAGTCCCTCCTAAAGGAAATCAGTACTGAATATTCATTGGAAGGACTGATGGTGAAGCTGAAACTCCAATACTTTGGTCACCTGATGGGAAGAACTGACTCATTTCAAAAGACCCTGATGCTGGGAAAGATTGAGGGTGGGAGGAGGGGGGATGACAGAGGATGAGATAGTTGGATGGCATCACTGACTCAACGGACATGAATTTGTGTAAGCTCTGGGAGTTGGTGATGGACGGGGAGGCCTGGTGTGCTGCAGTCCATGGAGTCCCAATGAGTCGGACACTGAGTGACTGAGCTGAGTTCACTGACTCACTGAGTGAGTTCAGCTGAGTGACTGAGCTGAACTGAACATTTATGCACACAATATAACCTAAGAAGACTTATCATCACTTACTTGACAATGCCTCTCATGTAATTTAATGTGCCAAATAAGCCTATTTAGTTTAATATATCCCTTTTATAAGGAGATAAAACAGATTTTTTGAGTGTTCAGGGACTGTCTGGAAAACCCCCAAATTATTTCCAGATCAATAAGACTTCATTTAAAATTTGATTAGGGGAAGTTTGTCCAAAATATCAAAAAGTTTTAAAACACATGGTCAAAAAAAAATAAAAAAAATAAAATAAAACACATGGTCAAATAGGATGGCAGTCTCTGTGAAACAATGCAGAAAATTAAATAGTTGTCAAAAGTCTTTGCTCTTTTAATATTGAAAAGCCAGGTTTACTAAAGTAATCAAAAGCGTGATGAAGACACCAAACACAGGATATTATTTTGACAAAATACAAAATCTTTGCTTTTGTTTTGCTTATAGGCAGGTTACTTTAAAAGATAAAGAAAACCTTTATAATCTCTTACCAGGAGCAGATCAATAGTGTAAGCAAAGTTTGTCCTTTCAGCAGTTGAAAAAAGTTAAATTTCATGTTTACATAAGTACACTAATGATATTAAAACATTTTTTAAAACCTTTATAGCAAATTCATTTAATATTATTCAACTTTGGTGTACAGAACCTGCCTGCCAATTCAGGAGACTTAAGAGAGGAGATGTGGGTTTGATCCCTGGGTTGGGAAGATCCCTTGGAGGAGGGCACGGCCAGCCACTCCAGTATTCTTGCCTGGAGAATCCCATGGACAGAGGAGCCTGATGGGCTGCAGTCCATAGGGTCTCACAGAGTCAGATGTGACTGAAGTAACTTAGCACGCATGCAGCACAAGTTCATCATGTATAGAATTTCTTTCCCAAGGTCTGTATTAGTTTGTTCCTTATTTTTCCCATTCATAAAATAATAAGCTTTAATACTTTTCTTTTTCCTTATATCTCTATATGTCATACCTTTTCTTTTCCCAAAACATACTTTATTTTAATCACTTCTCTTATTATTCCTAGGACCTTTAATCACATATATTAGAATTTTTAGCCCCTAGCTTTTAATTTCTAGTGAAAACTAAAAAGTAAGCAATGATAAGCTGTCTTTTACATTAGCATTCTGTGTGTTAGCAAACATAAATAATCTTTATAATTTCTAAAAAAGATGTCCTTTTTTTAGATAAGATTTCTCAGTATGTCATAAAACATGTTTGCTAGATCCAGATATGTTTATTTCTTTTTTGAAGGAAAGTGAAAAGTAGATTAACCTATATTGAGGAATTAATGTTCTAATATTTTATCTTTTTTAGAAATGTTCTATATATTCAGTGAAATTTTATCATTTAATTTAACTTAGCAAAATTCTTAAGTAGCCAGAGAGATTTGGGGAACTATTTTCAAGTAGGTATACCATAAAATGATTATTAATTAAAAATTGCCCTAAAAACTTTTATCCCAGTCACATCTGTTTAATTTATTCCTTCTCAGCAATTAGGTTTAGATTACTTATGAACATTTCATCTTTCCAAGTTACTTTCTTTGCTAACAAATTTTGTAATGTGAACTTATTTGATCAATAAGCTCAGGTACTATAACAGTTGCATATTTCCATTATATTCAATTTCAGTAACTTTAAAGTATGTCTGCTTTAATTTAAACCAACATCCTTAAACTAGCTCCAGCTTACTGAAGGTTAATCTTAGATCATGGGAATTGTAAAGCATTTGGGTTGGTTTCTCTTATACTTTATTCATATAAGCACTTCTTTGTCTTTAAGCCAATTAAATAGAGCTCTTTTACAAAACAATTTTGGCAATACCATCGGAAGGCAGAAAAATACCATGCCTGTAATATACATACATTGACATATAGACAGACAGAAGTAGAGATCTCTTACTTTCCATTTTAAATTTTTAGCCATGAATCAGGTACAATATGAAATTCACTAGTTTATAACTAACAGAATAAAGTTTATTCTGTGGTGGCTAAAATCTTTTATTGTTTGTGGAGAATATTTCTAAGATTTGTGTTTGCCTTTGACAAGCAATCTTGAGATTGTGAGTAAATATGTGTTTAAAAACACATGTACACCTATGGCGGATTCATGTTGATGTATGGCAAAACCAATACAATATTGTAAAGTGATTAGCCTCCAATTAAAATAAATAAATTTATATTAAAAAAAATCCAGAGCAGAAAAAAAAATAAAATAAAAGGACTTGCTCCCACCCACTTTGTTTTTCTTTTATTCTCAGGTCACTGTGTGCTATGTTTACATTTTAAAGACACGGTAGGATTTACACCTTCAAGGGACAGAGAGAGAAAAGATGCTTTCTCCTAGGAGTGTTGGAGCATATTTATCTACTCTCAAGTCTTAGGAGAATTACGATTTAATTTTTTTCCAGTAATAGACAGTTGTGGTTCCAATATCATGGTTATCTACAAGCATTTTGAGGGAAATAGACAGGGTTTGGGAATTGATGAAGATATGTGTGCCTTGACTTGCACTTCAGGTCGTGGAGGTTCGTAAGACAAACACAGTGACTTCTATTAACCTTGGAATATTAGCTTCCAGCTGGTCCATTTTCTGATTCCTTCTGATCCAGGAGGACCTGGGGAATTGCTGAGGCTATATTTACATTTGATTTTTTTGTTTTAAGCCTAGTTTTTGTTCCTTCATCCAGTTGATATGTCCCTAAGGTTAGCTCATATATATTATATATGCATGTGAAAGAAAGTGCAAGTGTTAGGTGCTCAGTCCTGTCTGACTCTTTGTGAGACCATGGACTGTAGCCCACCAGGCTCCTCTGTTCATGGATATATATATATTTTTTTTTTTAATCCACTTTTTTTTTCTTTTTTCAGTTGAGTGTTTTTTTTTAATATAAATTTATTTTAATTGGAGATTAATTACTTTACAATATTGTATTGGTTTTGCCATACATCAACATGAATCCACCACAGGTATACACGTGTTCCCCATCCTGAACCCCCCTCCCACCTCCCTCCCCATACCATCCCTCTGGGTCATACTAACGCATATATATGGAATTTAGAAAGATGGTAACGATAACCCTGTATGCGAGACAGTAAATCCACTTTTTAATTTGGTTTTAGGGTAACAGCTGTCTAAATTTTTTTCTTTTTAAATATACCAATTCAAAGGATTCATCATCTGGCCATTGACAAGTAATGACTCAAACCAATGAGCCTTTTTATGGCTTAACTGGAGATACGAGAGATGTCTCACAGAAGAGTAGGCAGTCCTTACGAGATCCAGAAGTTGACTCTGAAAGTTAGTCTAAGAAAGTAAAAGCCCTTCCTTGTAGTAGGTGATAGGAATGGTATGGTGAAAACCATGTCTCCAGATAGAAACCGGGTAATCTGTGACACCTGGCAGGAGCTCCTGGAATGGGATTTTTCCAGCATTAGCAAAGCAGCATGGACTGAGACAGCAAAGGCCCCTTATGGATTGGATCTCCTTATTCCAAACTCCCCAAGAAGTGGCACAGCTGGACAAAGAACGTGCTGCTGGTGAGTTTGTGTTTCAGAACCGTACTTAGTCTCTTTGACTGGTCTCCGGAGTTGCTGTTCAGTCTCTAAGTCGTGTTCTACTCTGCGACCCCACGGACTGCAGCACTCCAGGATTCCCTGTCCTTCCTGGAGTTTGCTCAAACTCATGTCCATGGAGTCAGTGATGCCATCCAACCGTCTCATCCTCTGATGCCATCTTCTCCTCCTGTAATTGCACTCTCCAGATGGTCATAAGGCCAAGCTCTCAGGACACAGAGCAAGGTGAAACAAGGAAACACCTCATCTGGTTTTTCACTTGGGGAACTCACAGCGAAGTCGTTCTAAACAGATGCCTGTCTAGTGAGAACCATTAACTCACCAGACTGTGAGGCCGGCTGGAACAGCAGATTTATAGGGCCTGTGCTTACTGTTCTGCCTTATTATGACAAGTGACATAAAAAACAAAGACAAACAGTGACCATCTCGGGGAGGAAAAGATTGAGTGTCAGAGTGGCTGTCTAAGAAATTAATTCCCCAGATATTTTCTCTTGCTAATCTAAGTTCAGAAAGAAAGAAAACAGATTTCTACCACGTTTTCTTCCACTAGACCCTGCAGGTAGGGCTTCCCTGGTAACTCAGACTAGTAAAGAATCAGCCTGCAATGCAGGAGGTCTGAGTTCAATCCCTGGGTTGGGGAAGATCCCCTGGAGAAGGGAATGGCAACCCACTCCAGTATTCTCGCTTGGAGAATTCCCATGGACAGAGGAGTCTGGTGGGCTACAGTCCATGGGGTCATAAAGTGTCAGACACAACTGGACATACATACAAGGTCAACTGACTATAAATATTAACCACATCTATAAAATACCTTCAAGGCAGCACCTACATTAGTGTTTAACTGAATAACTGGATGCAGTAGCATAGCCAAATTGTCATGTAAAACTAACTTTCACAAAGTCTATGGAAAAGATACGGTGGTTCAGATAGGAGAGCTAAATTAAAAAACAAGAGAAACACACAAGAATCTTCTCATTGGCTGACCTTTTGGATGCAAAGGAAAACCAGAAGTAAAAAGATAAATAAAAGATTATATAGAATGTCCAGACCTTTTCTGTTAAAATGAAACTTGGTTAAAACCTTATGAAATCTAAAAATAGGAATACTGTTTTAAATGACCTGAAATTCTTGGGATTTTTTTTTTTTTTTAATTTCCCAAACTTCAGAAGCATGACTGCTTTTTCTCTTGATCATGGTGAAGATTATTTTCTTTCTTTTTTATCCTTTATCTCAGATACAATGACCGTCTTTCATTCCAAAGATGAAAAATCTTCATGTCTTGTGTAACCTCTTTAATTAAAATTTTAAAGAGCAATTTTGTGTGCAAAAATGAAGAGTAGCCAAAAAAGTGAAACTTACCAAGATTGGGGGATTTTCTCTTAATAAGGATGACGTGATGACCAGATGCTGTTGCCTTGGAGGAGGAATGAGAACGTGAAAATCTTTTTCAGCTTCTCCAAGATTTTTCTGTGTGACCTTGAATCGTTTCCTGCCTAGTCAGTGCCTGAGCATATGCTTATTTTACAGTGTTGACAAGTTAGTGTTTGAAAGGGTTTGGGGTGACCAGATGGAAGCCACTCTGTTTCCAGGGAGATAGAGTTAAGGAGAGCAGGGTCCAAGCGAGCCCCTCCAAATGCTTTCAGCTTGGCCAGTGTTCCAGCCCCTCCGGACCATACGTCTGTCGTCTGTCTTGCCTGTGGCCCTTGTTACCAGGCAGCATATGACAGGATCCCTGATGGGAAGGGTTTTGCGCCGCTCTGATGTCTGGGGTTTATTATAGGAAATCCATTAAGCCTGAGGTACCAGGCTGGCCTCCTGCCATCACGGTGCTCATGGAAGCGGGACTAAACGGGTTTGACTTTCAGTGAGATCTAAGTTTGACTGAGACACCAGATCAGCGGAGGACCATTATTCACCCCAGGAATATAGCGATTAAAAATGCCACCCCAGCTCTATTCCTTGAGGGAGGAGGGTCTGGCAGGGAGAATGACGGTGATGTTAAAAAGGCATTAAGTTATTTAGTACCAGGACACCTGGGTACCTTTTCTTGCAGATACATGCACAGACTGCCGAGCTGCCTGTGGGCAACCAGCGTAAAATAGTCATCTCTCGGGACTTCCCTCGTGGTCCAGTGATTAAGGCTTTCTGCTGCTACTGCTGGGGGCATGGGTTCAATCCCTGGCTGGGAAACTAAGATCCTGCGTGCCACTTGATGCGGCCAAAAAAGTTAAAAATAATTTTTTTAAAACATAGTCATTCCTTCACCCATGGTTGTACTGAGTTCTAAGAAGGCAGACTGTGCTCTGGACAGCCTGTTGACCATCAGGCTGCCACCAGAGTGGCTAGTAAACTCCTGGAATACCCTCTCTCCACCCCCATGTCATTTTCTGCGCCTCATGCAGGGCTGAGGCCTGTTTGTTCACTTAGGTGCCTGACCCAAAAGTAAAAGAGGTCTTTACTCTACACCTTCACCCATTCCTCAGACCCACAACTCTAGACCAGAGCTCCCCGAAATCCCGTACAGGAAACCTATTCTCTCTTTTGGCAACTTCATCGGCAGGGAAGGAGTTGCTGGAGGCCTGTATGATAGGATGAGAGCCGATTAGTTTCCTGTGGCCTTTCTCTGGTGGCATCAAAACCATTTCTTATATTGGGGGTTCGTGACATAAAGTGTTCCTAGGAAACCTTTCGTAAGCCCAAATGGTATAAAACAATGGAGAATTTTTCATTTTCTGCTCCCCTTTTTTTATATAAAAGAAAAAAGCCTCTTTGGATTCCTTTCGGTTGGCAAAAACAGATAACTAATGTAGATCTTTCCTAGATAACTCATGTAGGTTTTTCCTAAAAGCAAAGTAGTATAAAGCAAACTTGGGAACAGTGGGGGTACCTGTGTGTGTGTGCTCAGTTGCTTCAGACCTGTCCAACTCTTTGCGACCCCATGGACTGTAGCCCACCAGGCTCCTCTCTCCATGGGATTCTCCAGGCAAGAATTCTGGAGTTGGTTGCCATGCCCACCTCTAGGGGATCTTCCAGACCCAGGAATCAAACCTGCAGCTCCTGCATTGCAGACTGATTCTTTACTGCTGAGCCACCTCAGAAGACCCAGAGGTATCTTTACTGGCATCTCATTGGAAGACACCAGGGATGTTGCAAAACATCTTACAACACAATGAAGCCCCTCGCTACCCTAACCCAGACTTCTCCAGTCCCCAAAGTCCAGAGAGCCAAGGTTGAGTGGCCCTCCTTAGTCATGTGTCTTCTCCCACTTACCTCCATCCTCAGCCTCCCAGACAGAGGCTCCTGGGGGCCTGTGCTCTTACCTTGTTCACTGTGCATTGTTGACACTCAGTGGATAGTACAGAATGAAGGAATGCGGTCAGGTAGGTGTGGTAAGCAAGGGCGCAGGTAACCATTAAGTTAGCACTTAGATGGTATTTGCATCCACATGCTTTCTATCATTGCTACTGCTTATCTTTGAGATGTTTTTTACTTTGGAATAGTTTAATTTGTTCACTGAGTACCTGCCATCTATAAGCCATGTGTGGACACCAGGAGCACGGTGAAGGTGAAGTCGCTCAGTCGTATCCGACTCTTTGTGACCCCATGGACTGTAGCCTACCAGGCTTCTCCATCCATGGGATTCTCCAGGCAAGAATACTGGAGTGGGTTACCATTTCCTTCTCCAGGGGATCTTCCCCACCCAGGGATCGAACCTGGGTCTCCCACACTGGGGACAGACACTTTAACCTCTGAGCCACGAGGGAAGCCCCAGGAGCATAGTAATGAGCTCAAAAACAGGATCCCTGCTTCCTGGGGTTTACTTCTCTAGTGAAGAAGGCTGTCATTAACCAATCACACAGATGCATGTAAAATTTCAGTATGACAAGTGCTACGAATCTGTTTGCCTGCCACAAGAGAAGCCAGGGAAATTTCCATAGTGTCAGAAATGGATACTATTTTCTCCAAGGTGATGTGATCCCCAGGTGATACACACCAATATCGCCTGTAAATATTACCAACTTCTTTGTCATCAGTAAAGGGCTTTTAGAGGCTTGTGCAAGGCTTCCCCAGTGGCTCAGCGGTAAAGAATTTGCCTGCAACGTAGGTAGCCACAGGAAACACAGGTCCCTGGATTGGGAAGATCCCCTGGAGTAGGGCTTGGCAACCCACTCTAGTATCCTTGTCTGGACAGAGGAGCCTGGTGGGCTACAACCCATAGGATGGCAAAGAGTCGGACATGACTGAAGTGACTTAGTACGCATGCATGCAATGCTTGTGCAGAGTAGCATTTGCCAGACAGATGGGAAATGGGCCAGCTTAGCAGTGGAAGAAGCAACACTGCCAGGCGTGAGTAGGAATCGCAAACAGTACAGCAGGGGGAGGAGACAGGGGCCACTATCTGGGGACTTTCTGGAGCAAAATTCTGTGAGTGATGGAATCCAAGTGGAGAGTTTCCTAGAAGGTCCATAAGATGTTCAGGTTTGCCTTTAGAAGCATGGTAACTTCTAAAGCACACCAGTGATGGTGTGTGTGCATGGTCAACTGGGGATTCTAGTCTGGAGTGAGGAGCCACTTAAGAAGCATCACAGTTTTCAAAGCAAGAGGTAGTGAGGCCCTGGGCCTCAGCTCCAGCAATGGCGCTGTTATGGAAATTGAACTGATAGTTCTTGTGTCTGATTGGATACTGCCTGTTGAGCGATGGAGGAACTGAATAACCACTCTTTTATTTGTGGTGATATTTTTTCCCACTGTTAATGAAGAAATACTCCTTTATAAATATTTGTGTTCTTCCGAGATAATAGTGCCTGCTGGTTCGTTCATCAGTATCCTTCTTTCTAGATTGGGTAACCATCACGTTCATGGCAACTTATAGTGTTTACCTTTCAGAGAAAATGAGACAAGGATGAACTTTCTCTGTGTTATAATATTATGGTGATTTTAGTTCTAAGAGTCTTTTCCCCGACAAATATTTGATATCTTCCAGCTGCAAAATGAACACAAAAATGGCTAGGATCCACAGATGCTTCTTTGTCATACACTTGCCTGGTGGCTCAAACAGTAAAGAATCTGCTTGCAATGTGGGAAACCTGGATTTGACCCCTGGGTTGGAAAGACCCCCTGGAGAAGGGAATGGCAACCCACTCCAGTATTCTTGCCTGGAGAATTCCATGGACAGAGGCTACCATCCATGGGGTTGCAAAGCATCAAACACAACTGAATGACGAACACTTTGCCTGCTTGAAGTTGGGTTGTGTGTAAAAGCAGCAAATGCAAAGTCTGTTCTCTAGGAAGTTCTGAAAGAGCTGGAGGTCTGACTGTAGCAGGAAGGAGCCCAGACCTGGGAGCCTTGGCTGCAATGAAGAGGCCCACGTTTTCCATAGATAAGGTTTAGTTTTGTTTCTTCGCCTCCCCCACTTTGCTGACTCAAGCGTCTTTCTTCTCTTCTATTTAACCACAAAGGGAGCATGAAATCACACAATAGGCAGTAAATTTGCAGTCTGAAATAGTTCAGAGACTCAACATAACTAGGCCAAGGCATGTTTAGAAAAACTCATCGATGGCACATACATAATAGGGGATGAAGAAAAGGCATTTAAAACTTATCCCTAAACTGAGCTCTGGCATCATCCTGAATCTGAATTTTAACTTGGAACAACCAGTCAGAGCACTGGGCATTGGTCTGAGAAGTGAAGATACTGAAAAACAGCTGTATTGTCAGTGTTTTTCAGCTAAAGTAGTGCCTTTTACAATTGACGTCTGGACTATCAAACTGAACATAATAGTTTAATCAATCATGAGTCTTTTCAAATTTGCAAAAGAGGACAATGCCTGCTTCTAATAAGCCCCAGAACTATTTCATGGATCTTACGCACGTCTATTGGAATTTTCAAAACAGAAGAATCTAGATCAAATCTGCTTTTTCATTTTGGCATCCCCTGTAGAATGAACCTGAATGCTCTTGTAACCTCTGGAAATGTGCCTCCCCTGTGACCTAGTGGAAGATGGAAGATTTATGAGACCTTGCCTCGGAGCACAGCCTGCATGCACCTCTCACACTCACGTGGAAGTCAGACACTCCCTGAGGAACACCAGAAACTTTGAGTGTGTTTAATGTTGTCTTGAAAAATAGGAACACTGTTCCTTTCACCGCCTGTGATAAATTACTCTTTTGTGCTCAGATGAATTCCAGCTTCCTTTACTGTTCCTGAGAACCACAGTCGTGGGTGGCATGGGCTCTCCTTCACACAGTAACCCAGGGTATAGACTCATGGCAACCCAAGTTGATCTTGGGACTTCCTTCTACCAACTTTGGGCAGATCACTTAAAGTCTCTGAACCTTGGTCTCACATAAGTAAAGATAATCATGCTGCTGCTGCTGCTGCTAAGTTGCTTTAGTCGTGTCCGACTCTGTGCCACCCCATAGACGGCAGCCCACCAGGCTCCCCCGTCCCTGGGATTCTCCAGGCAAGAACACTGGAGTGGGTTGCCATTTCCTTCTCCAATGCATGAAAGTGAAAAGTGAAAGTGAAGTCGCTCAGTCATGTCTGAGTCTTAGCGACCTCATGGACTGTAGCCTACCAGGCTCCTCCATCCATGGGATTTTCCAGGCAAGAGTACTGGAGTGGGTTGCCATTTCCTTCTCCAATGCATGAAAGTGAAAAGTCAAATTGAAGTCTCTCAGTCATGTCCGACTCTCAGCAACATAGACCCTACCTTATAGGACCCTTGGGAAGAAAACAGAATTGACTACAATAATTATTTGGCAACTACAATGGTCTGTCATGATACTAAGATAGATATATTACAATTGTGGTGATTCATGTAGATTTTAAACATCTAGTCAAGATTTTAGTTTATTAGATTTCAACAAGTCATCATTTTCCAAATATCCACTCAATGGAAAGCTTTTAACTGGTCATCCTAGTGATTTTGATAGACTGTACTAAATAGTTTAGGGACAAGGTAATATATTACATCAGGTAAATAAATAAAAGTAAATGAATATCATGTGGATAAAGAAAGATTGTGTTTTATATCAGACCTTATTTAAAGAACATATTTGGATTTAATTCCAACCAGCAGATTTTGATAGGCATAGAAAATCCCTTATTTTCTATGGAGACTTAAAACAAGAACACTAAGGTTAGAAGAAGCATAGAAATTAGGAAAACATATTCTATCTGGAAAATGTCATTTATCACATCACAAAAGCATAACAGCAGTGAGTATGAAGTGGGTAAAGTGTCCAGAGCAGTTCCAAGCATACTGGAGGCCCAGTAAACATTAATTCTTACTGTGTTGACTTCTGTAATTTGCTGCTTGTTTTGTTTGCTCTAATTTTTCTTTGAAAAGTTTAAAAAATTTGTTGGCAGTTGCTTTACAATTTCACATTCGTTTCTTCTGTGCAGCAAAGTGAATCAGCTACACGTATATGTTTGTGTGTGTTCAGTGTCTCAGTCGTGGCCGACTCTGCAACCCCATGGACTGCAGCACACCAGGCTCCTCTGTCCTTCACTGTCTCCTGGAGTTTGCTTAAACTCATGTCCATCGAGTTGGGGATACCATCCAGCCTTCTCATCCTCTGTCATCCCCTTCTCTTCCTGCCCTCAATCTTTCCCAGCATCAGGGTCTTTTCCAATGAGTCAGCTCCACCCATCAGGTGGCCAAAGTACTGGAGCATCAGCTTCAGGATCAGTCCTTCCAATGGATATGCAGTGTTGATTTCCTTTAGGATGGACTGGTTTGATCTCCTTGCGGTCCAAGGGACTCTCAAGAGTCTTCTCCAACACCATAGTTTGAAAGCATCAATTCTTCAGTGTTTAGCCTTCTGTGTGATCCCCATGGTGGTCTCAATAAATGGCAGTTGAACAAATGCATGAACAGTTGGATGGGAAGATGGGCTCTTGAGTTGTATTCATGCTGCTGGCTCTCTCTATGGCCTTGGGCCAGTTGCTTCGTAACATGTCTTCTTTTTTAATCTAAAAAAAAATAAATTAATTGTTAGCTGTTCTTAAGAACATAGATCTCTTTGAGGAAGAATTGCTTTGCAACTTGGTAATTTAAGTGATTTTAGATCTTGAGAGAGCAAAACATAAACTATAGTGTACTTGATGGGGGACTGTAAAGAATTTTAGATTTTTAAAAACAGACACATTTCTTAAGGAAAAAGTGAATACCAACACTGACTTTATACTAGCCATACACATCTTTTAAATTAATTTTTATTGGAGTATGCTTGCTTTACAATGTTTTCTTTGTTTCTGCTGTACAGCAAAGTGAATCAGCTACAGGTATACATATATCCCCTTTTCTGAATTTTTTTCCCGTTTAGATCACCACAGAGTACTGAGTAGAGTTCCCTGGGCTGTACAGTGGGTTCTTATTAGTTGTCTGTTTTATTCACAGTATCAATAGTGAATATATGGCAATCCCAATCACCCGGTTCATCCCCTTCCCCCTTGGTATCCTTGTGTAAATGACAGTCACGCCAGTGCTTATTGTCAAGTCATGTTGTGTAAGGAGATATTCTCCCTGATTAGTAAACCTATAATTCTCTCTGTAGGTGGCGGATATAGTATTTTCTCTGTACAATCTCTGATTACTGAGCACAGTCAAATCTAGAAAGAGCTCCTGTTACATGCACCCAAGAGAAGTTTTCACATCACTGAGCCCATTTGTTTTCTGTGTCTGTCTGGTTGCTCACGTGACCTCTTATCCTGCAGTTTAAGTCCACAGAGCCCAACAGAGACCCTGGAGCAAGGGCAGGAAGTGCGTATGCGGAGGTCCATCAGAATCAAGGGCAAGAATGCAAACTTTAACAGCAGTTTGAGACAGTGAAGCGCATGCTGGGTATAAGAAAATGAAGTGTTTTCAGTAATGCCACTGGCACTAAAGTGGAAAATTTTTTGTGAACATTTCCTGAGTCCATTTACTGTATTCTTGATAAGGTGAAAAAAAAGAGCAAGAGAGAGAGAGGACAATTTTAAATGTTGGTATCTCCCTAAATTCTGTTGTAAGCATCTTTTAAATACCTGAAGAGTCATTAAGGAATGCTGTGATTCAGATCTTTAAAAGTCATAAAATAATACATTGGAAAATATTTACACAAGGAAAAGTTACTGCAAATGACCAAGAATATTTTCCAAAATGACTAGAGTATATGTTCATGAAATGTGTCTACTGTGTCACGTAAGTGAAATTCTAAATGTAAATTTGTAAACTTCCTATTTCTGTGTAATCATCTCCCCTTCCCCCAACAGTTGTTCATTATGGTGAAATTCTTTAGTTAGGTATAGATCATAGCTGTTGGAAGGATCATTTGCTGATGTTCCCAAACTGTGCATCAAGGAGCTCCAGGGTGACACAGCAAACCCTCAGAGTGGCTCCTCCGGGTGGCTTACGTTTTTGAGGGAGATGCAGCATCTTTCAGATGCCAGGGAAGCGTGAGCTCACGTTCGTTCAGTTTCAAAGTTCAGTTGTGCCTCACTGGATGACGTCAGAACTTTGCAAACCTGGATTTGCAGAGGTTTCTGTCGTAAAAGCAAGTACCCTGTGAACACTGATACAAGAGGAACTGAAGACAGCAGTGTCTGATACCAAGGTCTGAGAAGTTGTGTGTGGCCCAGAAGGCTCTAGCTCATCAGGAAAGAGATGATTCTTAAGTTGTTTGGACCAGACACTTAAAAAAAAATGTTTATGCGCGTGTAGTTGATTTATGTGCTTTCCTGGTTGCTCAGGCAGTAAGGAATCTGCCTGCAGTGCAGGAGATCCAGGTGTGAGATTTACAGTGCTGTGTCAGTTTCAGTTGTATGGCAAGGTGATTCAGTTGTGTGAGTGTGTATACACATGTGTACATGCATGTGTGTGTGTATATGTGTGTGTGTACATGGGGGTGTGGTGTGCTAAGTCCTGTCTGGTGATTCAGTTGTGTATGTGTGTATACACACATGTATATGCATGTGTGTGTGTATATAGGTGTGTGTACCTGGGGGTGTGGTGTGCTAAGTCCTGTCTGACTCTTTGTAACCCTTTGGACTGTAGCCTGCCAGGCTCCTCTGTCCGTGGGATTTTCCAGACAAGAATACAGGAGTTGGTTGCCATTTTCTCCTCCAGGGCATCTTCCTGAGCCAAAGATCGAACCTGTGTCTCCTTTGGCTCCTGCATTGCAAGTGAATTCTTTACCTGCTGAGCCATGGGGGAAGCTCCATGGGTACATATATGTGTGTGTGTGTGTGTGTGTGTGTATATATATATATATGCATATATATTCTTTTTTTCAGATTTGTTTCCATTTTAAGTTATTAAAAGATACTGAGTATAGTTCCCTGTGCTATACAATAGGATCTTATTGTTTATTATTTTATATGTAGTAATGTATGTCTACTAATACCAAACCTCTAGTTTATCTTCGCCACCTGCCCCTCTCACCTGACTCCTTATAATGAAAAGTTCAGGCATCTCTTTTGGTCCGTGGGCACCATGGGAACATCTTACAGACACAGAGGGAGCCCTGAAGTTTGGGAACCTCTGAGAACCTCTGACATTAAATACAGTCAAGTTCTGTCCATTTATTGTGTCCAGTCACTTTTCACAAAGAAAAAATACTTGATTATACAATTAAATTAGTTTTCTTTAAGAGCCAAATTATTTGTTTCCCTGTGGCTTCAGTTTGCTGTGGAACAATGGTTTTCTAGGGAATAAATAAATGCTTACTGAAGAAAATATATTGTTTTTTAATTACTTTATTTTTTAGTGAAGTATAGTTGATTTAAAATGTTGTGTTTTAGGTATGCAGCAGAATTATTCAGTTATATTATAGTTATTAGTAAAAAAAAAAGGTAAAAGAAATACTATATGCTTTTATTATTTCCCTAAAGAAAACTATATATATATCTGCCACTTGCTCTTTTCTCCTGTTATCAAAACTCTTTCATCAGCCCTGTCCACCCATTTCCCTCACCTTCAATAGTAAAAGTCTATGGCAATAACAGACGCGGACTTTAAACTCATTGCAAAGTTTTCAGTTAATTTTCAAATGAGTCACAGCCATTCTACTGAGAGTTAGGCAGACAGAGAGGCAATAAAAGCCTCGTCTAAGAATCTAAGACTTCATTAATGTGTAGAAATTAAAGGTAATTGAATGCTATCATCTTGAAAGAAACACCTTTTTTTTTACCATGGCACTTCATAAAGAAGCTCTGATGTATTCAGCTGCACATATATGAAATCTTCTGGCATAAACCCTGTCACCCATCATCTGTAAGAACTACAAATAAATAGCCAGTGTGGGTTGTTTTATTCAAAATGAAAGGTTAATTTATTCCTTACATTTTATACTCAGATATATCCAAATATCAGAAATGAAGGTAAATTAATAGTTTTGTGGCAAAGGCATTGTGAAATATGATGAAAGAGAATATTTATGGATGGAATTCATTTGCACATAATGTCTAATCATGATAAATAATTGTGAATGTGTACGTAGTCACTTTAATTTGTTTTTTGGAGGGAGGGTTAATACTAAGAGTTTACCCAGAGTAGTCACAGCGCTAAGATCCCTCTAAGGGCAAAGTAAAACAATAGACCCAACTAGGCGTGTTTTTGGCGTGGGCATTAGGCACTGCAGACCTAACTAAATGTTGATAGTTGGAGTTCGTATTTTATCCTGTTCTGGCCACTAGGAAACAACACCTAGACATTTTCCTCCCATTCCTAAGACATTTCAGGTAATAACCACAAGAGTAGAAATGCTAACAGACATGGTACACGAAGTCATTCATCAGGAGTTTATACCCAAGGGTCAGACTTGCTGTCTGTAAGGTTTCAAAATAACCAGATTCCTATCAGTGATACAAAGAGAACTGGAGGGTGGCTTCATGGAGGCAGAGCCACTGGTTTCTTCTCCTTTCTTTCTTTTTCTTTTCAAATGTGGATTTGATATCACGCTGATGGAGCTTAAGAACACCATGTGACCCCTCAAAGTGCCACCGCTGCAGAGGCAGCCAGAGTCAGAAAAGAACGTTTGTCTTTGGCACCTTCCCTGCCCTTTCTGTGACCCCTGGTTCTCTTCATGGGCAGCTCATGCCTCATGGTCAAGGAGGAGCAGAGCTGACCAGGTATCCACAGTGAGGCCTTGGTGTTTTTCTCTTGAACATAAATGATTTCACAGAATGTCAACGTCACATGAGGCCACTCTGATGAACCTCAGTGACGGTTCAAGGCACAATCAAGCTGCCCGCTACCCCCCAACCCGCTCGCCCCTTGTAATTATGTCTGAACACAGACAAAACAGGAACATTGTTTGAACCAAAGAACGAATGAAAACAATCACCTACCCTGGCTCTTTTGAATGACTGCAGTTTCTTCACCAGTCATGGTTTGAGCTTTGCTCCTTCTCAGTAAGAATCTTCAGGATATTCAGTCACAGAATGCCTCCCTCATCTGGGCAGGAACCAACCCATAACAGTCCTGCTTCCTTGAATTCGAGACATAGGAGACATGGGTTCCATTCCTGGGTCAAGAAGATCCCTTGGAGGAAAAAGTGCCAACCCATTCTAGTATTCTTGCTTGGAGAGTCCCATGGATGGAGGAGCCAGGAGGGCTACAGTCCATAGTGTTACAAAGAATTGGACATGACTGAAGCGACTTAGCATGTAGCATGTTATTTATAGAAAGTGTCTCTGTTCAATGTTATCTGAAGTAAATGGTCATCCTTTGGAGAACTAAAATAAGGTAACAGAGATGAAATTGTGTGAATATGCTTCAAATATTTGCAGGACTAAAATCAACAATGGGTATGGTAAAAAATTGGTATCACCCAGTCTGGACTCCTCAATCAGCCCTCACGTGTGTGCACATGGTTTGCTTTGTAAGACACCATGACAGGTGCCATGGGACACACTGTCACTTCCAGCAACGTGGAGCCTCTGTGGAGTCTTAAGAGGTGTCTCTGTGTTTAGAACACATCTCCCAATATAACTGTGACTTCTGTCAGCAGTTCAGAAGTTTTCATAAAGAGAATCATTAAAACACTTTCAATTTTCTCTCAGAATTGTCAGACTACCTAATTTATAAGTGTGCTGCATTCTATGATTTCTACACAGTATATTTCTAGTCCATTATTTAATATTCAGTTCAGTTCAGTCGCTCAGTCATGTCCGACTCTTTGCGACCCCATGAATCACAACACGCCAGGCCTCCCTTAATATTAAGTTCCCTTTAATACACACACACACATATAATACATAAAATCTTTCGAGGATGATCAATACCTCTGTGGCTTTTTCTCAACTTCTTGATCTAATCCTGAGGCAAAATCCTGATCTTCTCCTGGTATTGACAAGAAAAATATTGCTTAAAACTATTTGAATCGTGTAATCCTAACCCAGATCTTGGGTATCAAATGCCATCCCTCCTGTTGACACTGAAGGTTCAGAGATTATTTTTCTAAGCATCACGGATTATTAATTTTAAAATGGATCCATGGTCATAGAATATAATTTTCCATAAAGTCATTATGGCTTGCAAGGAGTTTATGGGTACTAATTTGTTATTTTTTCTCTTGAGCTATTATCACTAAGCAACCCTGTTAGAATTTCCAGGGCAACTAAATGCTGGTATGTATGAAGTTAATTTTTCATTCTGGGGCATATTTTTATTGAAAAGACGTGTTTGTATTAATGAATAAATAAGTACTATTTAAAGCTTAATTGTTATTGCATAGGTATTACCATAAAAGTGATAATATTCTTTCTAATCTAATGGGCTTTTAGAAGTCTTCAGTAGAAGCAGAAATTCACTAATAGTTAAAACACATGTGATTAAAAATGGTAAATATTGGCACAAATTTTCTGTGATCATTTTACATTATTTTCACCTCTCAACTCCTAGAAGCCCATTGCTGGACTAAGATTTGTTCAAGGTACCTAAGTCCAGTTCAGTTCAGTTCAGTTCAGTCGTGTCCAAAATTTACAACCCCATGGACTGCAGCACGCTAGGCTTCCCCGTCCATCACCAACTCCTGGAGTTTGCTCAAACTCGTGTCCATTGAGTCGGTGATGCCATCCAACCATCTCATCCTCTGTCATCCCCTTCTCCTCCCACCTTCAATCTTTCCCAGCATCAGGGTCTTTTCCAAGGAGTCAGTTCTTCACATCAGCAGGCTAAAATATTGCAGTTTCAGCTTCAGCATCAGTCCTTCCAATGAATATTCAGAACTATTTTCCTTTAGGATGGATTGATTGGATCTCCTAGCAGTCCAAAGGACTGTCAAGAGTCTTCTCCAACACCACAGTTCAAAAGCATCAATTCTTCAGTGCTCAGCTTTTTTTATAGTCCAACTCTCACATCCATACATGACTACTGGAAAAACCATAGCTTTGACTAGATAGACCTCTGTTGGCAAAGTAATGTCTCTGCTTTTTAATATGCTGTCTAGGTTGGTCATAGCTTATCTTCCAAGGCACAGGCATCTTTTAATTTCATGGCTGCAATCACCATCTGTAGTGATTTGGAAGCCCAAGAAAATAAAGTCAGCCACTGTTTCTACTGTTCCCCCATCTGTTTTCCATGAAGTGTTGGGACCGGATGCCATGATCTTAGTTTTCTGAACGTTGAGCTTTAAGCCAACTTTTTCACTCTCCTCTTTCGCTATCATGAAGAGGCTCTTTAGTTCTTCACTTTCTGCCATAAGGGTGGTGTCATCTGCATATCTGAGGTTATTGATGTTTCTCCCAGGAATCTTGATTCCAGCTTGTGCTTCCTCCAGCCCAGCATTTCTCATGATGTACTCTGCATATAAGTTAAATAAGCAGGATGACAATATACAGCCTTGACGTACTCCTTTCCCGATTTAGAACCAGTCTGTTGTTCCACCCGAGTTCTAGCTGTTGCTTCTTGACCTGCTTACAGATTTCTCAGGAGGCAGGTCAGGTGGTTTGGTATTCCCATCTCTTTCAGAATTTTCCACAGTTTGTCATGATCCACACAGTCAAAGGCTTTGGTGTTGTCAATAAAGCAGAAATAGATGTTTTTCTGGAACTCTCTTGCTTTTCGATGATCCAGCGGATATTGACGATTTGATCTCTTGTTCCTCTGCCTTCTCTAAAACCAACTTGAACATCTAGAAGTTCACAGTTCACGTACTGTTGAAGTGTGGCTTGGAGAATTTTGAGCATTAATTTGCTAGCATGTGAGACGAGTGCAATTGTGCAGTAGTTTGAGCATTCTCTGGCATTGCCTTTCTTTGGGATTGGAATGAAAACTGACCTTTTCCAGTCCTGTGGCCACTGCTGAGTTGTTCAAATTTGCCGGCATATTGAGTGTAGCACTTTCACAGCATCATCTTTTAGGATTTGAAATAGCTCAGCTGGAATTCCATCACCTCCACTAGCTTTGTTCGTAGTGATGCTTTCTAAGGCCCACTTGACTTCACATTCTAGGATGTCTGGCTCTAGGTGAGTGATCACACCATCGTGGTTATCTGGGTCATAAAGATCTTTTTTGTATAATTCGTCTGTGTGTTCTTGCCACCTCTTCTTAATATCTTCTGCTTCTGTTAGGTCCATACCATTTCTGTCCTTTATTGTGCTCATCTTTGCATGAAATCGTCCCTTGGTATCTCTGATTTTCTTGAAAAGATCTCTAGTCTTCCCCATTCTGTTGTTTTCCTCTATTTCTTTGAACTGACCACTGTGGAGGGCTTTTTCATCTTTCCTTGCTATTCTTTGGAACTCTTCATTCAGATGGGTATATCTTTCCTTTTCTCCTTTGATTTTCACTTCTCTTTTCACAGCTATTTGTAAAACCTCCTGAGACAATCATTTTGCCTTTTTGCATTTCTTTTTCTTTAGGATAGTCTTGATCCCTGCCTCCTACACAATGTCACGAACCTCTGTCCATAGTTCTTCAGGCACTCTGTCTATCAGATCTAATCCCTTAAATCTATTTGTCCCTTCTACTGTGTAATCATAAGAGATTTTATTTAGGTTATACCTGAATGTTCCAGTGGTTTTCCCTACTTTCTTCAACTTCAGTCTCAATTTTTCAATAAGGTGTTCATAATCTGAGCCACAGTCAGCTCCTAGTCTTGTTTTTACTGAATATATAGAGCTTCTCTATCTTTGGTTGCAAGAATATAATCAATCTGATTTCTCTATTGACCATCTGGTGATGTTCATGTGTAGAGTCTTCTCTTATGTTGTTGGAAGAGGGTGTTTGCTATGACCTGTGTGTTCTCCTGGCAAAAGTCTGTTAGCCTTTGCCCTGCTTCATTCTGTACTCCAAGGCCAAACTTGTCTGTTACTCCAGGTATCTTTTGACTTCCTACTTTGGCATTACAGTCGCCTATGAAGAAAAGGATATCTTTTTTGACTGTTAGTTCTAGAAGGTCTTGTAGGTCTTCATAGAACCATTCAAATTCAGCCTCTTTAGCATTAGTTGTTGGGGCATAGTCTTGGATCACTGTGATATTGAGTGGTTTGCCTTGAAAATGAACAGAGATCATTCTGTCATTTTTGAGATTGCACCCAAGTACTGTGTTTTTGACTCTTTCATTGACTATGAAGGCTACTCTATTTCTTCTAAGGGATTCTTGCCCATAGTAATATATATAATCATCTGAATTAAATTCACTCACTCCAGTCCATTTTAGTTCACTGATTCCTAAAATGTCGACGTTCACTCTTGCCATCTCCTTTTTGATCACTTCCAATTTGCCTTGATTCATGGACCTAACATCCCAGGTTCCTATGAAATATTGTTCTTTACAGCATCAGATTTTACTTCCATCACCAGTCACATCCACAACTGGGTGTTGTTTTCGCTTTGGCTCCATCTCCATTCTTTCTGGTGTTTTTTCTCCATTCTTCTCCAGTAGTGTATTAGGCACCTACCAGCCTGGAGAGCTCACCTTTCAGTGTCCTATCTTTTTGCTTTTTCATACTGTTCATGGAGTTCTCAAGGCAAGAATACTGAAGTGGTTTGCCATTGCCTTTTCTAGGGGACCACGTTTTGTCAGAACTCTCCACCATAACCCGTCTGTCTTGGGTGGCCCTACCCAGCAGGTCTCATAGTTTCAGTGAGTTAGACAAGGCTGTGGTCCAGGTGATCAATGTGGTTAGTTGTCTGTGATTGTGATTTTCATTCTGTCAGCCCTCTGTTAAGAGGCTTATGGAAGCTTCCTGATGGGAGAGACTGAGGGGGAAGTTGGGTGTTGTTCTGATGGGTGGGGCCATGCTCAGTAAATCTTTAATCCAATTTTCTGTTGATGGGTGGGGCTGTGTTCTCCACTGTTGTTTGACCTGACACCAAACTATGGTGGAGGTAATGAAGATAATGGCGACCTCCTTCAAAAGGTCTTGTGCACACACTGTTGTATTCAGTGCCCCTGACCCTGAAGCAGGCCACTGTTGACCCACGCCTCCACTGGAGAGTCCTGGACACTCACAGGCAAGTCTGGGTCAGTCTCTTGTGGGGTCACTGCTCCTTTCTCCTGGGTCCTGGTGCACAAGGTTTTGTTTGTGCCCTCCAAGAGTCTGTTTCCCCAGTCCTGTGTAAGTTCTGGAATCAAACCTCACTGGCCTCCAAAGTCAAATTTCCTGGGGTTTCTCAGTCCCTTTGCCAGATCCCCAGGCTGGGAAATCTGTTGTGGGTTCTAGAACTTTCTTAACAGTGTGAGAATTTATTTGGTATAATTGTTCTGCAGGTTGTGGGTCATCTGCTCGGTGGCTCTATACTGGGGTTAATGGCAACCTCCTCCAAGAGAGCTTATGCCACATGCTGAGTGAGCCAGGTCTGCTGCACCCAGAACCCCTGCCCCTACGGAAGGCCTCTGCTGCCCTGTGCCTCTGCAGGAGATACTCAAGCACTCAAAGTCACGTCTGGCACAGCCTCTGTGGGGTCTCTGGGTCCTGGTGTGCCCAAGGTTTTGTTTGAGCCCTCTGAGCATCTCTGGCATCTCAAGGCACCTAGTACCTGTAATAGTTCAGAAATAACCAATTTTCTCATTATTTTACTGTTAGTCTCTCTCCACTTCAGCTCAGTGGAATGTTTGACAGTTGAAATTTCTTATTCTGAAATAATAAATTCTAGTCCCCCATGTTGTCTCCAGACTGGGCCTGAGATACAAGGCAGCAGGGGTCACCTATTCACGTAGACCAGTGGGTGGGGGAAGACGGGGCTTATAGGAGGGATCCACTGGGCGTCTCTTTCTGTCGCACATCACATACAGCCCACCAGGGACCACTGCAGGCTCTGCCTTCAGGATGCATCCAAACTCCCTCCACTTCTCAGCACCCTCTGCTGAGCCACCATCACCCCCGCCAGGATCCCTGCAGAAGCCCCTGCCTCCATCCTGCCCACCTAGAGTCTGTTCTCAACACCACAGACAGAGAGATCCCCTTTGTAAGCCCAGCTTTAGCAAGATTTTGGTTGGTCAAAAGGTTTTGTTGGGTTTTTCGTACTATCTTATGGAAAAACCCAAAGGAATTGTTTGCCCAACCCAATATAAGATCAGACCTGCTGTTTATGAGCTTTGACAGATGTATACATTCATGCAAGCACTGACAAAGTGATCCTCTAAAAATATGAACCAGATTATGACTTTGAGATGGCTCCCAAATCAGTTGGAGCAAAAGCCAGCAGCCTGCTGAGGCTGACAAAGGCTTGTGATCTGGGCCCCACTGCCTGTCCCATCACAGTCTCCAGGACACGCTTCAATTCACACGATGGCCTCATCTCTCTGACATGCTGAGCAAGCACGTGCCTCAGGGTCTTGTCACCGTTCTCCCTTTCTGGAACATTCCTTCAACCCAGCACCACGTGTAGGTCTGTGCCCCAGGTCACCTTCTCAGGGAGGTCTTCCATAGCCACTGTGCTGGCAGTTGCAACCCCCTCCATGCACACACGAACACACAAGCGTGCACACACACATGTTTTGCCTATATCTGCTCAGCTTCATCTTTCCTGTCACACTTGTGTTAGTTTCCTGTGGCTAATGTAACAGAGTAACACAAACTTGGTGGCTTAAAACAGCAGAAGTTATGCTTCTAGAGTTCTGGAGATCAGAAGTCCGAAATCAAGGTGTTGGCAGGGTTGGTTCCTTCTAGATGTTCTGAAGGAGAAACCAAGCTTGGCCTCCCTTCTCCTTCTGGCCATCCTTGTCATTCCTTCACTTGTAGCCACATCCCTACAGTCTCTGTCTCCATCTTCACATCACCTTCCTCTCTCTGTCTCTGCATGTCCTTTTCTGTCTTTATAAGGACACTATCATTGGATTTAGGGCCCATCATATATCAGTGAGATCTCTTTTTGACCCTTTATTACATCTGCAAAGACCCTATTTCAAATAAGGTTACATTCTGAGGTTCCAAGTGGACATGAATTTTGGAGGAATATTGATCAACCTAGTGCACATTTGTCACTATCTGGCAAATAATATATTTTTGCTTTCAGTATTTAATACCCAGTTATCATTAGAAGGTTCTCCGAGGACAGGAAGTTCTGCCATGTCCACTGTGCATCCTCCATGGCCTCTCCAGTTGGCTGGAAGAGTGAATTCCAAAGTCAGGCAGGCAGCCAGGCAGCTTGCAGGAATATGGCAAGAGGTGATGGCTACTGGCCTTACTGAAATAAGCTGACCTCATGTAGTGCAGCATGCCAGACTTTTCTGTCCTCCTCTATCTTCCAGAGTTTGCTCAAATTCATGTCCATTGAGTCTGTGATACTATCTATCTCATCTTTTGCTGCCCCCTTCTCCTTTTGCCTTCAGTCTTTCCCAGCACCAGGGTCTTTTCCAGTGAGTCAGCTCTTTGCATCAGGTGGCCAGAGTATTAGAGCATCAGCTTCAGCATCAGTCCTTCCAATGAATATTCGGTGTTGATTTCCTTTACCACGGACTGGTCTGATCTCCTTGCTGCCCAAGGGACTCTCAAGAGTCTTCTCCAGTAACACATTTCAAAAGTGCTCAGCCTACTTTATGGTCCAATTCTCAATTCCATACATGACTATGGGAAAAATCATAGCTTTGATTATACAGACCTTTGTTGACAAAGTGATGTCTCTGCTTTGTAGCGATTAACCATATAGAGCAGCTTTTTGTTCGGTGACACACTCTTCAGGGATGAAAATTAAAATATTCATGGTTCTGTGTGTTTATCGTTGGAGTGAAAAAGTTGGCTTAGAGCTCAACATTCAGAAGACGAAGATCATGGCATCTGGTCCCATCACGTCATGGGAAATAGATGGGGAAACAGTAGAAACAGTGTCAGACTTTATTTTGGGGGGCTCCAAAATCACTGCAGATTGTGACTGCAGCCATGAAATTAAAAGATGCTTACTCCTTGGAAGGAAAGTTATGACCAACCTAGATAGCATATTGAAAAGCAGAAACATTACTTTGCCAACAAAGGTCTGTCTAGTCAAGGCTATGGTTTTTCCAGTGGTCATGTATGGATGTGAGAGTTGGACTGTGAAGAAAGCTGAGCGCCGAAGAATTGATGCTTTTGAACTGTGGTGTTGGAGAAGACTCTTGAGAGTCCCTTGGACTGCAAGGAGATCCAACCAGTCCATTCTGAAGGAGATCAGCCCTGGGATTTCTTTGGAGGGAATGATGCTGAAGCTGAAACTCCAGTACTTTGGCCACCTTATGCGAAGAGTTGACTCATTGGAAAAGACTCTGATGCTGGGTGGGATTGGGGGCAGGAGGAGAGGGGGATGACAGAGGATGAGATGGCTGGATGGCATCACCAACTCGATGGATGTGAGTCTGAGTGAACTCTGGGAGTTGGTGATGGACAGGGAGGCCTGGCGTGCAGCGATTCATGGGGTCACAAAGAGTCAGATACGACTGAGCAACTGAACTGAACTGAACTGACTGAAGTTCTTATCTATCAACAAGCATGAAGATACCTCCATTTTGTAAAACAAAACAAAGAAATCTTTCCATCTAACTTTTTCTTGTGACCACTGGCTCTGCGGCCTCCTCACTCTTATCTTGTCAACAAGACAAAGTCAAAATGTCTCACCTTGTGGTCTCTGGATGGTAAAGGAAAGACAATATGGTCTTTAAAACTTTTAGTTAGAGTTCAGATGATTATAAGTGGTTGAGATTTTCACAGATTTAAATAATATCCATAGCCTGGCTTCCCATGGAGTTTATTGATCTTGCAATCAAATTGAACTCTGTCCCTCTGACATAAAGCTTTGCTGAAAATCTCAGTGTGAATTCCCGAAGACTCTTGATTGTCCTGGGGCTCTTTTCAACACGGAAGTAAACTTGATAAAAATGTTGTGACAGGACATCAGCTCTTCGGTTGTGGTGCCAGCCTAACATGGTAACAAATTTCAGACTGTTTGCTGTTTAGCTGTGTGCTAAGTGCCTTGTAATTTTAATGACTCAGAGAGTCCTTATAAGAGTGAGGACCAAGTCACAATATTGTTGGTCTGTGTGACAAGTTTTAATGGAGAAAAGGTTACATTTACATATTCTCCAGTTCCATAAACATTTCTAAAGTGAAGCTCAGTAACAAATAAGAGATATGAGCTGGGCTTCTGTAGAAAATTGTAGATGGTTCTTATTTCCTATTCTTCTTTTCTTCATCTGCTGCTGCTGCTGCTAAGTCACTTCAGCCGTGTCCGACTCTGTGCAACCCCATAGACGGCAGCACACCAGGCTCCCCAATCCCTGGGATTCTCTAGGCAAGAACACTGGAGTGGGTTGCCATTTCCTTCTCCAATACATGAAAGTGAAAAGTGAAAGTGAAGTCTAGTTATATGTAATACCTGACATTTCTGGAGGGGCCACACTGTGCCAGACATTGCTCTAAGGGGTTCATATATATTTATTCTAATCATCCCACAATACTCTAAGGTAGGAATTATTATCTCACTGTAACAGATGAACTCCATAGATATTTATGCCAGCCAGTGGTGGATCAGCAGCAAGCAAGACACATAGAAGAGGAGAATTCATAGTGGAGCAGGATTTGAACCAACTCTGCGTACAAAGAACTCTTCTTGAGCTAAGACTTTGCCTCTAAAGGGGTTAGGTGGAAAAATTTTTTCAAAATGGCACGTTTTAATATACAGTTTTTACTGCAGGCTAAAGCAGTGAGTCTTCTTACACTTAGATTCCTTCCAATAAGTATAATGTACAACAGTAAAAGTTTATTTTTTTTAAAATTAAGTGGTATTACATAAAGTTTAAGTATGTGTGTGTGTGTGTGTGCGCGCGCCTCTTTTAAGTCTTAGAATAACAATTAGTAGTATATACCGACTGAAGCGACTTAGCAGCAGCAGCAGCAGCAGTATATACCTAGCTTTTGGGGTTTCCCAGGTGGTGTTAGTGGTAAAAGAACCCTTCTGCCAATCCAGGAGACTTAAGAGATGTGGGTTCCATCCCAGGGTCAGGAAGATCCCCTGGAGGAGGGCATAGCAACTCACTCCACTATTCTTGCCTGGAGAATCCCATGGACAGAGGAGCCTGGTGGGCTACAATCCATAGGGCCATGCAGAGTCAAACATGACTGAAGTGACTTAGCATGCACACACACATCTAGCTTTTAATAGTTTGCCCAGCACTTTCACTTTCATATTTTATGCTGTCTTTTAAAAAGAAGTTCTGTGAAATAGATGGCGTTATTCTCTATATTTGATCCATGGAAACCAATACCAGCAAGCACTGAGGGACTCTTCTATATACATTTGTAATCTAGAAGGGAGAAAGCCAGATGTTCAAGTTCTGAACTCTTTCCTAATTATTTGGATGCCAAATCCTGTGCCTCTTCTACTGCAGTAATCAAGAAATAAGAGATTTATAACATGCTCAACAAAAAATGATCAAATATTTCTACTTTTCAAATGAGTTCATCTGTATCATTTTTCTAGAGTTCAAATATATGTGTTAATATATGATATTCATTTTTCTCTTTCTGACTTACTTCATTCTATATGACAGTCTTTAAGGCCCATCCATGTCTCTGCAAATATCACAATTTCATTCTTTTTTATAACTGAATAGATAACTAATGACAACCTACAGTATAGCCCAGGGAACTCTGTTCAGTGCTTTGTGGTAACCTAAATGGGAAGGAAATCCAAAAAAGAGGAGATAATGTATATACATATGGCTGACTCACTTTGCTGTATAGCAGACGCTAACATGACATCATAAAGCAGCTATACTACAATAATTTTTTTAAAAAATTATCAAATAACAGAACATGTTTAGACCAGGGTGTCTCAGTCTTGGCTCTAGTGATATTTTGGGGCAGATAATTCTTTGTCATAGGGAATTGTCTGTGCAATGTAAGATGTTGAGCAGGATTCCTGGGGTCTGCTTCCTGGATATCAATAGCGTCCTCCAGTTGTGACAACCAAAACTGTCTTCTGACCTTGTCAGATGTCCCCTGGGGACACAGTTTTAAGTGTATTTATTTTTTAGACTTTTAGACTTTATTTCAAGACAGCAATTACAGTAGGCATCATTGTTATATGATTATATCTATTAGAAAGCAGATGGCCAGAGTTTTATTTCTGCTCCACCTCTTAAGTTTATGAACATCTCTAAGTCTATTAATTTCCTCCTCCATGAAATGAAAAGAAACTACCTAAGGCTAGTTAAGGATTAAAGCATGACACCACGTGAACAGGGAGCCTCGGCACTGACTTTTAGTCCACACTCGCAGTATTACTTAAGATGTCCGTTCTGTAAGTCTGAACATTATCTAAATTTCCTTAGACTTCTTTGTCACAATTCTGACCACAAACCAGGCCCAGACGTTTTGTACTGAAGTGCAAAGCTCTTTGCGATCTCACACCAACCTTGCTTTCCAGCTTCATTTCCACCACCTCCTTCCTGGGTAAACCCCTTCCTGCAGCCTCCTGTCTCATAGCCATCCTGGCTGAATGCACACCTTCCCTGAATCTGTCAGCCTTCCGTGACCCAGTGTCTCTCCTCGTGCTGTTCTTTTGCTGATTTTTTCACCAGAATTCTTTTGTCTTATGAACGTTGCTTGTCCTTCAGGATTAAAATCTCATGTGAAGGACATCAAGCAAGGAGCAAATATAGCACAGGGATCTATATTCAGTATTTTGTAATAACCTATAAGTGAAAAGAATCTGAAAAAGAATATATATATTATATATCAATCACTTTGCTGCACACCTGAAAATATCAAAACACTGTAAATAAACTATACTTCAGTTGAAAAAAAAAAAGACCTTGTATAAATAATCCATGCCTTGTACTGAATTCTGGCCCAAATAAGACAGACATTTTATTTTGTCCAGCTCTTTTCTAGAGTCCATCTCCATGGGAAACACAAAATCTGAGCAGAATCTCTTTTAAGTGAAACAAAACCGTTCCAGAAAAAAAGGCTTGTATAACTCTTGAAATTTTCCTTCTTCTGTTGATTCTGGGCTCTGTGTGTATGTATATAGTCTGGTATGCATCTCTGTGTGTATGCACTGACACAAGCAAGCCAAGTGCCCTAAGACTGTTCCTCCTGTACTCTTGTTCAAGGACTTTCTTATCTATGCCATATAAGCGTAATAGAGCAATTCTCATCTGGTTAGTAAAATAGACTGAAATGCATCCTTCACTAATCACTTTCCAATAGCATGGGCTTACCTGAATTCATATTAGTCATCCAGTGTATTCACATGACATTTCTAATTTTAATTTATAGGTGTTCTGTAGATTTTGATTTAACTTGAACAAAGGATGTAATTTTAAAAGGCTGCTATTATAAGAAAAAAGACTGTGCTATCTGGATGTTGCATACTGAGGTGGTTTAGAATCATGCAATGAAAGAAAATTCAATTAAAAAGAAAAACAAGCTTCCTATGTTTTCATCCATAATTGTTTTTTACTGTGATCACCTAGCTGAAGAAGATCCAATAGTTGGTCCATTATCAGCAACCATTTGAGTATGTTTTGTAGCAAAGGTGCTCCTCACACCATCCAGTCCTTTAAGAACTGAGCCAACTCAAAAGGAATCCTATTCCGTATTGTCTTCAATAGCAGTAAGACAGCACCAACATGCTTCAAGATTTACTTGACAACCTCTACCAGGCGTGATAAAGAAAAGATAAAGAGAACAGGTTAGAATCTATGAGGAAACTTTTAACCTTTGTCTGCTCCATTTCTGTCCCATTTTTTATGACTCCTCTTCTGAGATGACAGCACTGACCTGGCATCAATAGGATGTATGCTCTTGAGTTGTTTTCTGGGAGTCAAGTGGGTGCTGCCAAGCTGTCTCAAGTCTCTTCCAGCCTATCCTTCAGATAAATAGTAGCCGTTTGTGGTTCAAGGGGTCAGGTTTTCATCTGTGGCCTCATGGGTTGCTTTTTTATTTCTCTGTTAAAAATTGATTCACTGCTTCAGAAATGAAATCCTTACATCCAACCATGTCAGTGTCATGTTCTAACTCAAGGGTCCCCAACCTCCAGGATCTAATGCCTGATGATCTGAGGTGGAACTGATGTAATAATACAAATTAATGCACAAATAAATGTAATGTGCTTGAATCATCCCGAATCCACCCACCACCGCCCTGCCGCTTCCTGATCCATGGAAAAACTGTCTTTCATGAAAGCAATCCCTGGTGCCAGAAAGGTTGGGGATCGCTGCTCTAACTGCTTAAGTTGGTGAATTTCATGAAAGAGTATTCATATGCATAATGGTACAGTCACCCTTGTGTTTTATAATGGATTTAAGAATCCTGGAGCATGTTTCTCAAAATTAAATAAACAGCTAGCTTCTTGGACTAGCTCAGATATAAACAAGAGGATATCGAAAAAGAAAACACCGTGCATAAAATTTGTTTGAATAAACCTAACATTTTAAATAAATAATTTCCTTTTATGAAGGCTTCTTGTTAGTATACTTTTATCCTCAGAAAATTGTTTAGGGAATCTGTATGTTTTTAAAAAAAAGGGATTATGATAATAGCAGTATTAACCATAAATATAACAAATATGGCATAACTGGTATCATGACATTTTAGGTTGGACTCATTCAGTTATATTTTCTCTTATCTGGTAATTTAACTAAATGCTATACCTGCACAAGACTGTTGAAATAATATTTTGGAAAATAAATGTGATCTTGTAAATTATCTACTGGAGTCCAAATGAAAAATGTCTATATTAATAAGATCGTGCCATTTTAAGTCCTTTTTTTTTTTCAGTCTTCATAAACATGGTAACTTCAGTGATACACTTAAGATTATATAAGTATATGTGCTTGCATACTTAGTTGTGTCTGACTCTTTAACAACCCCATGGACTGCAGCCTGCCAACCTCCTCTGTCCATGGAATTTTCCAGGCGAGAATATTTGAGTAGTTTACTGTTTCCTACTCCAGGGGATCGTCCTGACCCAGGGCTTGAACCTCTGTCTCCTTCATCTCCTGCACTGATGGGCAGATTCTTTACCATTGTACCACCCGGGAAGCCCCAGATGTGTATGTACATATATATGTAGATACATTTGCTTACAAACCATTTCTCAAGGAAATCTTTTCAAATCCTTTTTTAAGTCAGTGCATGTGGAAGAAATATAAGAGGATGAGATGGTCAGGTAGCATCACTGACTCTATGGACATGAATGTGAGCAAACCCTGGGAGACAGCGGAGGACAGAAGAGCCTGGCGTGCTGCAGTCCTGGGGGGAGGGGGATCGCACATAGTTGGACACAACTTAGCGACTAAGCAACAACATGAGTAAGAAAACCAGGACAATCAGTTGTGAAATATTCCCATGTGAACTCTCACAGGTGTTACATAAATGAGTTGACCACAGGCTACCAGTTGCAGGATTTCTCTCATGTTCTCCTGCTTTCCTTTTGTTCAGAGAGTTTGGATGGAGAGACCCGGAGCTACCTGAAGTGATACAGATGTTGCAACATCAGTTTCCTTCCGTCCAGTCTAATGCTGCAGCCTATTTACAGCACCTCTGTTTTGGAGACAACAAAATTAAAGCCGAGGTAAGCACTACTTGGAATCAGGAATGACTGGTGTCAGATTCATCATCACTTAGGTGTTCAGAGTCCTGCTGAATGGGGAAGAAAATTCGAAGCTTAAAATTATGACCCAGAGGGATGGTATGGGGAGGGAGGAGGGAGGAGGGTTCAGGATGGGGAACACATGTATACCTGTGGCGGATTCATTTTGATATTTGGCAAAACTAATACAATTATGTAAAGTTTAAAAATAAAATAAAATTTTAAAAAAAAGGAAAAAAAAATTATGCTATCAAAACTTAGATCCACACTTATGACTGAAGCATAGAACTTTTCATCTAAGTGTTTGGCATGCCTATATATACATTCTTCTTTTTTAATATTTTAATACTGAAGGGATAGAGGACCAAGGATATACACTAATATCCACAGAGATGAGAGTATCAAATGCTAAACTTTTGATGTAATTTGCATTTTTCTCTTCCCAATCCATCTCTGGAGTCATCTCTGCTCCTAAATTCTAAAAAAATACAAAGCATCTTCAGGTTCTCCTCAAATTACATCAAGATTGCTACATCAATTTATGGTATCATCTGTCTTCCTGGAAAACTCATTGATAAGAGGGAAATTTTAGGCAATAAACCAGCTTTGTATTATAACCAAACTTTCTGAACCATTTACAAATGTACTATTGGATATGATACAGATATATGTGTTCCATTAAAGAAACTGTTCTCTGTGTTCATCATGTAAACAATTGTTAACATACTCAAAAATTTTGGAATGCTTCAAAGGGCACAAATTGTGGTATGTGATATTTCTAGAAAATCACAGTGGTCAGTACAGCTAACTCTGATTTTTTTTTAGATGAGGGACAAGCATTTGCATATGAGCAGCTGACTAATCAAATTTTTAAAAAAGATTTTTATAAACTGTTAAGAGTCATCTCCATAGCATGTAAGGAATTTGGGAGATGAGACTAAATTAGTTTAAGGGTGGAAAGCAGAGATTTGAAGATATAATTGCAATTTATTATAGATGGTGCTTGCTTGCATTGGGATGTGTATAGACCAGCAGCTTTTCATCTTTTTTTTTTTTTTTTCCTGTTTCTTTTCCCCTGGGACTACAAAGGGCTTGACCCCACGTTTTCTTATGAGAAAAGTCCTATTTCTTTGTGGAATGAATATAAGGCAGTGATTCGCAACCAAGTGTAATTTTGCCTCCCAAGGGACATGTTACAACATCTGGAGCCATCTTTGGTTGTCAGAATTGAAAAAATTTGTGGTGTGCCATTAGCATTTAGTGGGTGGCAGTCATGTGTTACCCAACTCAGGCTGGGCTGCTCACCTCTGAAAAGTCAGTGCTCGAGAGACAAGTGTTGGCAGGAAAGAAAAGGTTGCTTTATTCAGGAGACTGACAACCTGGGAGAAGGTGGACTCATGTCCAAAACTCAACTCCTAACTGCTGATCAGGAAGCAAGAGCTTTAAAGGGGGGATTTCCAGGGTTACAGGCTGGGGAGGGGGGTTACATGCAGAAACAGCATAGTCTGCTCTGACAGTCATCGTGAAATTGGTCATGCAGTGATCTGATCAGCACCATCTATCTTGATTATTTTAAGTACAGTTCATCTTCAGTTCCAGGGTCGGTTTGTTCCTGTTTCCTTGAGGTCAGTTCTTGGAATTGTGTAAGATGGAGTAACTTGTCATGGCTACAGTCTGGTCATCATGTAATCAACTCCTTCCACCTGGCAGGGGTTTTAGTATCTGCAAAACACCTTAGAGGATGTGACTCAGAATATTATGTATAGCTCTTAAGGAGGAACTAAAGGTCCTTGACTATGTTAAATGGCTAAACTATTATTATTTTGTCTCACTTGACGGTTTTCCTTTCTGCATTTTCTCACTTCTCTGATTAAATTTATTCTTTGGCTAAAGTTTTTCTACAAAGAAGCAGGTGGAAAAAAATGGAGGATCTGTCCCCAGCAGGCACCATATGGTCCTGTTCAATTACAAAGAATGCTTGCAAAACATTCTGTAATGGAAGGGCAGCCTGGACAAGGAATTATTCTGTACCAAGTATCGGTAGTGCCAAAGCTGAGATAAAAGAAATTATTGTTCATCTAAGATAGATTTTTTTACTAGTTTTATTTTTTTATTTTTTTTAATATGAATGTCAAAAAATACTATTAAAATGATCTGAGGATAAATTAAATTATGTGGCTCTTGTCCCAAGTGGCAGTTCTCTTAGTCATTCTTGGCCTTTAGTAGAAAACAAAATAACCATTTAAAATGAAGGAGAGATTTCCGATTGAGGGATCACATGCCATCATTTTGCAAAGATTATAACTTTGAGGGTTTCTCTAGAGGCCATGAGAGAATCTCATCTCATCTGTGGATTCACAGATACTGTGGCAACCACAGCAGCAGGACGGACTCGTCCTCAAATTTGGTTCTGATGTCAAGACTGAGGACAGCACACACACCCCATGAGGGTATGAAAAGGCCAGTTCCTCACATAATGAGGCTTCTGTAGCTGAGCGTAGCGGCTGCCACATGGGACCGAACTTGAGTGGAGAGCTCAGGACGGGATGGCTAGGGGATTAGGCGGTAGATACGGCCTGCCCTGGGATGGGGTTCTTACCTGGGGACAGGATTTCCATGGTTTGAACTTCCTACTGGTACCAAAGGCGGAGGCATCAGAGCTTTGTCATCAGCTTGCTCGGATGCGAGCAGAAGGGACAGAGCTGTCAGAGGCCAAACATCAAACAAGGCCATCGTGTGGTCCATGCAGATGCGTTACCTGGGCAAGTTCAAAGTTATTGCCTCTGTCTATGTGAGCCATGACCAGCCTTGAAACTTCATAGCAGTGGTGCCCAACATGGACTTGCGTGTGGTCACATTAGAAGCATCCCTGGGTTCTGTGGGAGACAAAACGGTGGTGTAAGGAGGGGGTGACCAGCACATTCACCAGTGTCAGAAAGACATATCATCCAACATCACTTCCCTGCTCACCAGGGTGTCTCCTTGAACAGAACTGTCCACTCAAGCCTCCTTTCTTATCTTTAAAACAGAGATGCTGATCCCTCCCCTGTAGAGTCCTTATAGGGACTAAATGACTTAATGGATGCAAATTGCTAAGTGATGGTGTATTCATTCATTCATATACATCTTTGTCCAGGAGCACAGTTAGACACTTAAGATACTGTTTTATCTTACATATGTATATACAGCTGAGCTTCTCGGTGCAGTGGTGAAGAATCTGCCTGCCATGCAGGAGACACAAGAGAGGGGGGTTTAATCCCTGGGTTGGGAAAATCCCCTGGAGGAGGGCGTGCAAAACACTCTAGTATTCTTGCCTGGAAGAGTCTGTGGACAGAGGAGCCTGGAGGGCTACAGTCCACAGAGTCACAAGGAGTAGGACACGACTAAGCGTGCATGCACGTGTATGTGTAGGTTGTGTGTACCTGTGAGCAGGTTTTAATTTTGCTGCAGGTGCCCTGGAGGTTGCCTGTATCACTTCTTACTGCCCAGAGATTCTCCTGACACCTGGCTCTTAGAGCTGTGGTTCAGGTGGAATTTGTTCCTCTGCTCCACCTCCTAAAGACTGCAGACATGGCCAGGACTTCGTGATAATGGTGCCTGGGGTACCTGGGAGACTGTGATGACAAGGAAGGCGAGGGTGAGGTAGCATACAGCCTGATAAAATGAGATCAGAGTCAGTAAAAATGAGCTAGAGGAGCTGGGCAGATGCAGGAGGCCTAAGTGAAATGCAGAGTGAGCCACATGGAGTTTCCCTTCATCTCTCCTTCAGTCACCCAGGGAGTGCAAGGGCGTGCTCATGCGCACACACACACACACACACACACACTCAGGTGTGTACACATCTCAGTGTGTACACACTCAGGACTTTGCACACATCTATTTTGTTGTCTCGTCCTAATTCAAGCCTAAACCATTAGTAGTGGTTGTCCCTTCATGACAGATGGCTGCCTGTCATGTTTTCATATACAGGCATTGATTTTTGTAATTACCTGTTGTCCAAATACTAATCTTGCAGGCACCAGCCTTTCCAAATTTACTCAGTCCTCTAGTCTTTCTATTGCATTTTATTGAATTGATTTAGCCCTTCAGTCTACATTTCATTATTGGTATTGACTTTGCCTGCACAATGGATAGGCCATTGAGCAAAAGGCAAAATTAAATCTCCTGTATGTGGAGGGTCATAAATCATGCCTTTCTCATTCCTTATTACAGTGCTTTGTACAGTTTTCATTTAATGAAGCCAAGAAATTCAGCTTTGTTCATGATGATGCCAGATCTCATAGGTATAAAGTTGAGAATTCACTCCCATAAATCAGCAGATAGAAGCACTGTCCCAAACTTTTCCTACTGGTCTAGTGAACTTGGGTTTAAGGCAGACTGCCTGTTGCCTGACAGCAAGGAGGTGGAACTTAGGGGAGAGGAATGGGCGTGGTCAGTTCAGGAAGCACCAGTGACTGTGGGAGAGTCTGCAGTCCACTGGGTGCCCTGACCTGGGCCAGGACATTCAGTTAGGAAATGCTTTGAAGACCAGCAAATGTCCTAAAATTGGAATAGGAGGATATCATGCAAACGAGAGTTCAAAGTTAGACTGAGAAAAGATCAGAAGAAAAGCAGTTGAAAAAATGAAAGAGGGAGGCCTTCCCTGGTGGTCCCGAGACTAAGACTCCATGCTGCCAGTGCAGGGGACCTAGGTTTCATCCCTGGTCAGGAAACTAGATCCCATGTGCTGCAACTGAGACTCAGTGCAGCCAAATAAATATTTTTAAAAAAGAATGAAATAGGGTGGGGCAAAGAGAAAGTGGAAGGAGAGGGCCCAGTTGTTGTAGCAAACGCAGCATATTGGGGCAGCTCATTTCCATGGATGCTGAGTGACTGATCTGTAGGCGGGTTCTCCCGCTTTAAAGGGCAAGAGGCGTGATGGGGATGGATGGTTGTCAGTTATGTCTGAACTGTGTCTGCCATCCACACTGTCTCCTCAGTAGTTGGGAACGTCATAGTAAGTTCAGCTTTAGATAATGCAGGTAGTTTTTAGACATGAAAATCTGCTCATGTGTGTATATAGTGTGTATATATGATAAGCATCTTTTGGGAGGTGCTTAAATGTTGATAATTATTTTATATTTTTTCAAAAATCTTTTTTTTCATTCTTTTGGGAACCTTCATCAGTTAAGAATATTAAGAACATCCCATTGATTTAGGGATAACACCAAGTACCTCTCATGAGTTGTAATGTTTTGGATTTATTTATGTTCCTCCCTCCTGTGTTTCCCCCCATTTCTTTTCATTTACAAATAGAGTAGGCAGGAGTTCAACTAACCAGGCACACACAGACAGGGGCATATGTGTGCATGGGGCTGCTACATGCTGGAATTCAAAGCAGTCTGTTGTCTATAGATAAAAAGGTATTTGCACATTTTTCGAGTGACAAGAGGTGATTATTTTAAAATGTCTGAATACTTGGTTTTACTACAAATTAATAAATTAGATTTAATAAAATTTAAATTAATACAATTAAATCTAAACATTTAAATAATTTTAAAATGTATTTCTTAAACATAAGACCATTCACTTAAATAGTGTGCCTTTTTAAAAACTCAGACTTCGTTATGTGATGTTCCATATGAGACGGACTTATACCCATGTCTCTGTAATGAATGAATGGCTGGTGACTACCACTGATTTAGTTCAGATTTTGTCCCAAAGGCCTCTTTGTATATGAAAAATTGTCTTTAGCCAACAAATGTGTAACCAAGGTGTTGGAAGATCTTCGAGAGTCAAGATATGCAAATTGAAGATGAGAACAATTTCTCTAGGAAACCAGCATTGATTTTATTCAATATTTTATTAACTCCCAGCAAAACTCTTTCCAGTTACCATCCTCCTCACTCTTGATAAAACACTTTGTGTTTTTAAAGAAATGGAATTTTCAGTTCTAGCAGAAAGAAGAGTTTATTGACAGCTTGTTTTGGAGTTAGTAGTAGAACCAAATATTAATAACATGCAGATCATACTTGTAATGAATCCACATAGATGGGCAACATGTAAACAGGGCAACATAATAATACCATGTGCTAATAAGCTCCATGGAAAAGCTTGTGAGAGTGTTTACAAAATGCTTCAAATCCAGCCTGTGGAGTCAGAAAAATTCCTACTTCCTACAGTGATGAGTACACTGTATTTAATTTAGAAGTTGCCAAAAAATATAGCATAAGTCTTTCTAACTTAGACTTGATAGAGTAGGAATTAGACTTAAGGACATTAGTCCTTTGGAGTTTGTGTGTATGTGTGTGTGTGTGTGATCATGTCCATAAAGTTTCAATATATTTGTATCATTTACACTCATTTTATGCAACATCATTGTTTTCTTTAGTAATATTAACTAGAACATAGAAATTGAGTTCTAGAACATAGAAATTGAGTTTTAAAATATGCAACTGTCCCCCTCTCCCATACATTTTATTTTACTCTGACTGACTGACAACCTTTCATGTGTTAAAAAAAAATTCAGACTTGTTCCTGTCTACTACACTTAAAGTGCTTCATAATTTCTATTTTATTCTTGCTTCTTTCCACCTCACAGAGTTCAAGAGAAGGTGCCATCCATCTCTTCAGGTGATTACTTTTGAATCATTTCTTCTCTTTCCATTATCATAAATGGTTCCACAGTTTTTGGGAAAGAGCCTCTGTTAGTTTCGAGGTGTCAGTAGACAGCATCCCACTGAGGTGACAGCACGGGCCCTGGAGCCAGGCTGCCTGCCTTTAAATCCTGGCTACTCTCCTGCATTATAGCTCTGTGATTTTGGGCAAGTTTCTTTACCTCTCTGAGCCTTAGTCTCCCAGACTGTAAGGTGAATTTGCATCGCTGTGGAGAGAATGCACACACACTGCCAGCCAGAGTCAGTGGGTTGAGACCTGTAGGTTTTTGCTGGTGTACATGTAAAACACACATTAAGGAATTCTCCTCCTGACAGTCTGATAATGTTATAGACAGAATGTCTGTGTGTATCTGCTTTTAGTGTTTGCGATTCACATGCTGAAATCCGTTATGGTCTCTGCTACTGCTAAGTCACTTCAGTTGTGTCCGACTCTGTGGGACCCCATAGACAGCAGCCCACCAGGCTCCCCCGTCCCTGGGATTCTCCAGGCAAGAACACTGGAGTGGGTTGCCATTTCCTTCTCCAATGCATGAAAGCAAAAAGTGAAAATGAAGTCACTCAGTCGTGTCCGACTCTTAGCGACCCCATGGACTGCAGCCTACCAGGCTCCCCATCCATGGAATTTTCCAGGCAAGAGTACTGGAGTGGGGTGCCATTGCCTTCTCTGGTTATGGTCTCTAGCACACGTCAAAAGCCTGTGTTGTGTGTGACCCTGTGCGGAGCCATTGTTGAAGCCAAAAAAAAAAAAAAAAAACTGGCTTTGGGAAGTTAGAATGAAAGAGCCCTTTGCACGTGCCAGCTAAAAGAACACACAAACAGGTCCAAATGCTGAATACATTGATATTATGTGAAAGTAGAATCCAAGAGTATGTCCATTCAACAGGTATTCACCCATCAGGTCTGAAGTTCCAGGCTCTGTTCTTAGCCCTGGGGATATAGTGGTGAACAAAGTAGATCCAGATGAGTAAGGAGGAAGAGACAAGAAACAAAGACATAATCTATCATTTGTCAGATGGTGGAGCTGCCATGAATAAAGCAACAGGAAATGAGGGTAGAGGATGATGGGGTGGGAAGAGATTAGGAATGAACTGCTGTTTCATGTAAGGTGGGCAGGAAAGTCATCTCTGAGGAACAGTGTTTGAGCAGAGCCGGAAGCAGTAAGAGAAAGAGTTAGTCTCTGAGGAGAAACATCCCGCCATACCCTGTGCACAAAGCAGGCCTGGGCAGGCTGGACCATGTGTGTTCCAGGAGTGTGTTGGTCCCCTGGGGTTGGAATAAAGTACCACACACCGGAGGGCCTAAAACAACAGAGCTTGATTCTCTACACTTCTGGAGCTGGAAGTCCAAGATCAAGGTATGAGCAGGGCCAGGCTCCCTCGGCGGTTCTGGCAGAATGAACGCCTGCTTGCCTCCGCCTGGCTTCTGGCGCTGGCCCTTATTCCTGCTGTTTTGCTGCATTATTGCGATTTATGCCTCCAACACCACGCAGCCTTTTCCTGTCTCTGTGTTTCTGTCTGTATCTCCTCTCCTCTTGTAGGGACACCAATCATATTGGATTAGGGCACATCCTAGTTGTTTGTTGCTCAGTTGCTAAGTCTTATCCAGCATTTTGTGACTCCATGTATCGCAGTACCCCAGGCTTCCCTGTCCTTCACTATCTCCAGGAGTTTGCTCAGACTCTTGTCCATTGAGTAGGTGATGCCATCCAACCATCTCACCTTGATGTTAAGTTGATTACATCCATGAAGACCCTGTTTTTAAAATGAGTTAACTTTCAAAGGTACCTGGGCTTAGGGTTCCAGTGTATCTTTGGGAGGGAAACTCAACCCATGACCCTGCCTTAACAAGGAGTGTGGCTGGAACCTTGGAAAAGAGTGGAGGAGGGAAGGTGATGAGAGCAGTGGGTGAGTGTCTGGGGTTGGGTCATGTAGACTTGGCGTGTCAAAGGCCTTGCTTTCAGAGAAGAGAAATCTGGGGCCTGCTTTTGGGCAGGGTATTTTGGGAAGTAGTACATTTCAATAAAGGAGACTAGGGAGATTTGGAACCTATGAAATGGTCAAAGGAGAGGGGAGCTGGTAAAAAAAAAAAAAAAAAATGAGAAACATGAAAAGAGATGGTCAGGGGATCAGTGAAGTGGGCAGGATTGTCCCAGAAACCATACAAAAGGTGACCTTCTGAGAAGAAGCCAGGAAAAGAAGGCAGGTAACCTTCTAGGTAGCCCCTTGTGGTGATCTCAAAGTGATTGAGAAAGTAGGAAAAAAAACAATGTGGCCGTTGGATCTGAGGGAAGTGTGGGTGGGTTCTGAGAGGCCATGGGAGTGTTTAGAAGACTCTAATGTAAAGGAGGAAGACTTAGACATGAGAGGCTCTTGGACCACAGGAGGGGTGGCCAGGCAGCTGGCTCATGCCCTTCCAGGACAACACTGAGGAAAGGTGACCAGGAGCCAAGAGGCAGGTGAGGGAGCTTGAGGAGGTGGAATCAGCTGGAGACAAGTGACCGTGAGGTCTGCATAAAGAAAATGGAGAAAGGCAGTGACTTTAACAAGCTAAGCTCTAAGAATTTGTTTTATTTGGAGCACACATGCTCAGTTGCGAAGTCGTGTCTGGCTCTTTGTGACCCTGTGGACTGTAGCTCTGTCAGGCTCCTCTGTCCGTGGAATTTTTCAAGCAAGAATACCAGGATGGGTTGCCATTTCCTTCTCCAGGGGCTGTTGCTGACCCAAGGATCAAACCCATGTCTCCTGCATTTACTTGGGGTGGGTACGGGGGGTGGGGGTAGTGGTGGCAGCAAATTATGCTCAGAGCCTGAAATTGTCTTTGCCTGTAGTTTACTCAACACAGGTGCACAGTGGGGTTTGTAATCATTTCACAAGATATTAGCAGAGAGGATAATGTCTCTTAATGAACCAGTAGAGAAATAACATCCTGCACACAAATGATGGATTAATTACACTGTTGTTCTAGGCAAGGGGACCTGACAGAAATCAGAGTCTCAATTAAGTTGAAGTGTACCTTTTATATGAGTTTGTTTTCTCAAGAGAGCTGGTTTCGCCAAACGGGATCTGACTTCTAGCTGCCAGGTCAAAACCCAAATCCCTTGTTGCTAAGGCCAGTTGCTAGGGAGTGAGGGCGCCAGAGTAGGCAGGCAGGCCGGGATTAGCACTCCAGGGATGACTGCAGGGCTTGGGCCACTACCTACAGGAGTGCGTGGCCGAGGCAGCAACAGCATCCCTTCTCTTCCTGGGGCTGCCACTCTTGTCAACACCACTGCCAGTAACCTGGCCTCAGCAGGAGCAGGTGTCTGCAGACCTTCAGAGAGCTAGAGCAGCCAAGGGCAGGTTTGTCCAGACTGAAACTCTCAGAATGTGCCTCACCAGCTCTTGGAGTCAGAGTCTAAATGTCCCCTTGCTTCTCTCCACAAGTTCTTCGTGATAAGCCCCCAGCAGATCCCTCAGCAGCTATTCCACTAGAGCTTAACAGCAACCACAGATGAGAAGGTAATATTCCAGGTATTAAAATGACTAAAGTCGTAAGCACATGGGTTTGAAATCATATCACACCATACCTAACAGACCTGTTTCCACCTTTCAGTCCCATCAGGGCAGCAGGAGAAAGCACACAACAACACGGCAGGGCTGTTGGAGAAGGGAGTGCTAAGCGGAGGAGGGGGTTTGGTTCTGGGTCTTGGGGAGATACTGGCTAGATGGAGAAGCTAAGGTTCTCAGGGGCCGCAACCTTCATGAGTGCAGGAGTGATGTGAAAAGAGATCTGTGCTGAGCTGTCTCGCAGCTGGAAGCTAAACCAGAATGAATGAAGGAAACAGCCCGTGGTTTTTTTTTTTTTTTTCTTCCTTCCTTCTGTGTTGCCTTGGTCCTTCACACACGAAAGGTGATGAAAGAGGCAGAATTGAGAGTTATGGGTCCAGCGCTTCCAGCAGAAAGGGCCGTGAGTCATCCTCAGTGGAGGAGATCATAAGTAGGCAGTATTGCTAACAGGCTGGGACAGAATTACAGCTAACGAGGGCAGATATGATCCCACTGAGGTATATATCAATTTGGCGGTTGTGTTCCCATGCCACGGAGGGGAAGTCAGAATCACGGTCTTTGGGAATTTGGGGAAAGAAGCAGAGACAAAAGGGTACCAGTAAATGGTGATGATTTGGTGGCCTTTTTCTCTTAAAGATAAATGGGACTGATTAACTGGCAGGGGTGCTGGGGGCTTGGTGACAGTGTCCGCCCTGCCACGTACACCTCTCTCTTTGACATTTTGCACCTCTCTGCTCTGCTGTCTCCAGCCCCTGCCCCCTTTAGTTCTTCTTTCTCTTTTCCTTCCTTATCTTAGCCTGTCATTCATTGACCTTCCAGAGCCTCGTTCTGGCCTTGATGACTTTCTCCAAATGCTAAAGAGACTGCAGGATCCTCTGGCAAAGGCCTCTCCTCCCTAGGATCAGGGGAGGATCAGATATCAGTATGTCCATTCTGCATGATGTGCCAAGCAAAGGTCCCCTCCTGGCCCTGGGGTCACTGAATAAAGACTCCAGCAGACATGGCTCCCCACGACAATGTAAGGTGGTCATTCCCAGAACTGAGTTCAAAGATGGCCTCATTCTTGATGGAAGACTAGTCTCCCTAGAGGCTGTAGAGACCTCTCTGGTTCAATGCCCTTATCTGTTGAGTCTAACAAGAGAACTGGGAGAAAGAGGGCAGTCGTGTTAGGGAGAGAATGGTCATACAGATAAGAATAGCCCATAGTTGCAGCAACAAGAAAGATAGGCATGTACTTCCCAGGCTAGCTGTCAGCTCACCTTCCGAGATGGTGAGTTGCCTTGTGCCATCAGAACACCAGGGAGAGACAACATAGAGGTATTATCAGATGTAGTGGGCAGAGACTGTTTTCCTTCCTGGAAGGTCCCTTCAAGAAAGATGGACCATGGCAGGGGAGAAGACCCCAGGGGTGTCGGGAATGTGGGTGTGTCCCTATAGGACTCTGGAAGATCAGGGTGAGGCAAAATGGGGTCAGAAGATGCTGAGTGAGGCCACCTCTAGGGTGGCAGAGACCTCCAGCCACCTGGAGGCACCAGTTCTACAGTTATGGACCACGTGGCAGAGAAGACCAACATCAGAGATGGTCTCGGGCTGCCTCTGTGCAAGGAGACATCTCTTCTGCCTCCCCCCTGAAGCACAAGGGAAAGATCCAGGAGGAAGGGGGAGGAGAGAAGGGCACCAGGGGCTGGAGGTCGTGGTCCAGCCAGCTCCTGGAGGCTGGGATGTTGGAGGATGGGCAGGAGACTAGGACTGGAGTCAAATGATCAAGCATCATTCTCTGAATTGGAATGAGACCATTTTAATAACTGAAAGTGAATGCAAATTAAGCAATCAGACCAGAGCTGTGTTGAAATGGAGCCAACCTGCAGTGAAAGTCCTGATTAAAACCACCAAGTACAGAAGGTTCTCTTTACGCGACAGTGATGAGTCAGAGAGCAGTCTACTGGGTCAGGACTCGGGAACAGTGGTGTAGCAGGTATTTTTCTACCGGCTTTGAAGTTTCCCTGGTGGGCTTGCTACAATTCACATGGGTTATTTTCGTTTCTTCTTTGTACCATGCCCTCCATTTTAATGAATTATCTTTTTATCTGCCCACCCCGAATCAGTTTGTATTCTTTTTGATAATTAACAGAAGAAATAGATGACCTACCTAAATGTCAGCCCATTCACATTTGTATCACAGGTAGATACAATTATCCCAGTCTAACTGAGTGATTTTTCACCAGGCTTTTTTTCTTGCCACATTCCAAGTGAGAGCTCCTATATCACATCTTTAGAAAAGAAGTGGACTTCCCTGATGGTCCAGTGGTTAAGAATTCACCTTCCAATGCAGGTGACACAGGTTCAATCCCTGTGTGAGGGAGCTAAGATCCTACATGCCAAGGGGTAACTTAGTCCAAATACCACCCAAGTGCCGCAGATACTGAGTCTACATGCTCTAGAGCCCATGGGCCACAACTGGAGAGAAGCCCGCATGCCACAACTACGACCCAATGCAGCCAAATAAATAAGTGTTTTTTAAAAAGAAGACCTCTAGCTGAAGAGTGAATCCCTCACTCAGGACCACAGTCCAACTGTATATCCAACTTAAGCTTCTTCAGCCAGCAGTAAAGTCACTTTTTTTCCCTTTAGCCTTGAGGAGAGGCAGCAGAAAAAAAACCCAGTCTCTGTCCTCCTGGTTAACACCTTCCTTACTGCTGCCGATTCATCACCATTAGACCTTGTTGTGGGTGAGAAATCTCTAAATCATTGAACTGAGGAAGAGGCATCTTGTTTATTTGTCATTCTTTTGATTTTTCCCTTCCAAACAGTCTCTGATTTTCCTGGCACAGAGAACTAGAGAGAACATTTTGTCAAAATACTTGTAGAAACCACATAGAAGCCTCTACATCGTATTAGGCTCACACACAGATTATTGTGCACACCTTTTTATGATTTCATTGTGGTTCTGTGCTTGCCTCTATTTCTGTGATCGGTTTCATTCATCCACTCTAAGTAAATGATCTTGCTCTCGCCTCTTTTGAGCATTCGATCCCTTTTCCAGCTTCACCAAGGTTATTGTTCCAGTTCATTCTAAATCCATCAGACGTTGTCAAGCTGATGACACTTTCATGTTCATTAACGACCCTGCTCCATGCGCTTGTGTGCGCCATCTTGGAAATGGAAACATCACTGGAGCCATATACCATGGAGAACAAGAGCCTCTCTGACTTATTTTAAGTGTATCTGGGTTTCTAGCTCATATTTCAGTCATTCAGAATCAGGTTCCCATCAAAAGAAATGTATCTTTATACCCATTGATCCTGTAAGTGTTCTGTCACACCGCTTCCCTATTAGTTATATAATTAGTGCACCTATATAATTAGATACACTTCATTATTAAAATTGTTTTTAAGTGTTTCAAGGAAGGCTACAGGTGATGATTATATGATAACGGTTCATGTTTGGTAGCTCCTGTGCACTTTTTAAACCAAACTTTTAACGTACGTGAAAGAAAAAAAAATCTTTTTTGTTAGGGACTCTCCAAAATTCAAAGAGGTCTTCTGTATTTACAGTCCTTCTTCATTAACTTGGCTGTGTAATAAAAAGGGAAGCACTAAGTGGGCATTAATTCTCTTATTTGTGTTTGATTTTATGTATGGGATAATTTGTGCACTCCTTTGGATCTGTACAAGCTGTCTTCAATTTTCAAAGATTGTTTGCAAGAAAGAATCTTACCATTGAAATGTATTTTCCATGGAAACAGTGGTATATAAGGAGACCAGTCTCCCCAGGACAGCTCAAATAAGGCTCATTAACCCAAAATGTCCCTGAACAAGAGCAAGTGGGTGAAATTGCAGCAGTGGGTGAATAGTATTATAATATTCTGTCTCTTCGTATTCATGAGGAAAGGCGAAAAGTGCTCCAGTAGGAATTCTGGGATTTCATCTCCAGCACTCTGCTTAGAAGGCACATTCCCTGTACCTTCCCTGTGGGTTTTGGGAGTAAGCACCACCCTTGCTACAAACCATACTGTCTGGGGCAGGGGCTCAAGGAAAATAGGGACAGATGAAAGGAAAGCTATAACATCTTTGAGACTCCATTGTGTAGACCAGATGAAGGAGTGTAGGTGATGAGGGTCAAAACCTGGATTCTAGGAGGTTGGAAAATAAAAAGATGTGAGGACCAGGAGGTCAGATCTGTGTCGCCCTTGTATCCCATTAAAGTCCCCAGACCTCACAGGATTTTGTAACCCCATCCTGGTGGCCAGATGATTCTGAAACCGTACAACTTGACATCTGTCAAAGAAGGGAACTATTTCAGTGAAATATGTCCACTCTGCCTTTGATTCTGGATGGTTCACAACATTATACTGTGTACAAATTATAATCCAAAAAGAAAGGATTATTTCCATTGGGTATTACCAAGCAAGCAGAGATGTTGGAGGCATTTAACAAGGATATATATAATAAAATCTGACATGCAAAACTATATAAAAATAGAAGTTGGTGTGCCAGCATCTATCTACATTGCAGACAAGTGTGGCAGGTGTAATGGGTGATCTTGCCTCTTCAAAGAGTAATGCCTCCCTTCAGACCCATCTGTCATTAATAGACATATTGGAAAGGCCACGGCTATGGGACTGTATGGGAACAAAAGAACTAAGAAATGTTTCCAATAAATATAGGCAAAGATTCGGATAAAAAATATTACCAGAGATATTGAGACATAATGAACCAAAGACTGGTAGTCTCCAATGGATATTAGTGATATCAGGCTTTAAGTAGAATAAGAATTAATCAGAGGTAGTAGCCATGCAGCCTAAGGCTTTTGTCTCTACTCCAAGACTATGTCCCTCTGACCTGGGTAAAAACATGGTGTACAAGGCTTACCCCAATGGGTAGAATTCTCTGTATTACCTCCAACCCGATCATTGATCCTGAAGAGAGCTGATATAGATAGATGATGCCAACTTGGATTGATCTGTGGCCATGCCCTAAATCAAATGGGACCAAGTATCTTTTTGGATCTAACAACAGGTGATACTGTGATTTGAGGAGCCTTCTTTGAGAGGACCTCCACATTTCTTAGTTTTATAATTAGTTGAAGATGTCCAAGAGGAACTCAGGGCACTCTTGATTAACTTACCATGAAAGAGGCTAGTGGATTCTGTGGTTAAGCTAGTGCAGACAGCCATGAGAAGATGTGGAATCACAGGCCACAGAAAGGCTAGACAAAATGGGATAGGGCAGCCAAGGACAGATTAGATTCAGGAGGTGTTTGAATGGTCGTTAAAAAAGAAATGGAGAAACAGTTGTTCTATAGGTTATATTGGCTTCCTCTTGCTGCTGTCACAAATTCCTGCAAGGGGGTGGGGAGGCTGGGTTACCCTTGGAACACTCTAGTGAGACAGTTGAAGCCACAAGCTGTGGCTTGTTTGAGTGGCAAGAGTCTGGGAAACCATATTATCTGGGCTTAGTCAATGTAATTTTACCTGGCCATTGTACTAAAAAAATTAAAGATCATTTGGAAAGAGAAATGGTAAGATAGTTGCTCAGAAACAAAGGGTGACTTTTCATACTTAGTGGTCCAGACATACCACATATGCAGCTGCTGTGAGTTCACACTCCCATAACACACATGGGGAGTGGGTGTGTAACTGCTGTGAGTTCACATACCCATAACACACTCACACACACACACACACACACATTTTTAACACCATGTTAAAAATGGTGGCATAATCCAGTTGTGATTATGTAAAATAAGTGAAAACCCTTGGCCAACCAACGTCCAACATGTTCAAAGCTAAAACAATATAGATTTTTCCAGAGAGGTGCTGGTGGTATCTATATTAGCGAAGGAGATGCTAGGAACTGGTCCCTGGCCCCCAATACCTCTTTATACAAAGTACCTACTTGACCAAAGGAGTCAGCTTTTCTTCGTTGGCTTTATAGATTACAAGGGTCTAAATAGAGTGTTTTCCCTATGGCTTTGACATTATCCAATATCAGATCAGATCTCAGTTGCTGAGATATCAGCAATATCAGTTGCTCAGTCGTGTCCGACTCTTTGCGACCCCATGAATCGCAGCACACCAAGCCTCCCTGTCCATCACCAACTCCCAGAGTTCACTCAGACTCACATCCATCGAGTCAGTGATGCCATCCAGCCATCTCATCCTCTGTTGTCCCCTTCTCCTCATGCCCCCAATCCCTCCCAGCATCAGAGTCTTTTCCAATGAGTCAACTCTTCCGATGAGGTGGCCATATAGTTCAGGCTAATAAGACAATTCAATGGGCACCAGGGAATTTCAGTGCTACCATCAGTCTGTGCAACTCTTTTGTTCCACTCGATTTCGATTTCTGAGAAAAAGCCAATCTCAATTGACCTTCTCTCAAGAGATCATACATTTTATTGTCACATTTCTCATACAAGGATATGTTAATTCCTTTACCCGTGCCCAAAATTCCTGTCAGGGACTTGCATTTACTGATGATAAAAGATACTCTGATATATGACTTTGATGATGTAATGATTATCGGGCCTATAAAAGAGCAGGCCAACAGAATTGGAACTAGGGTGACTCATGACAAAGTGAAGCGGGCTTCTAAATTACAGAATTACGAGGAGTGACCCAATAGGGAATATTTGAAGAGTCAGGAATATTTTTCAACAGATGAAAAATATTCCCCTGAGGCCACCCTGAAATGAGTAAGAAACATAATATTTGGTAGAACTCCTGGGGTCCTGGGGAAAATCATATCTCATATCTGGGGATATTATCATATTCCGTTAGGAAAGAAGGAAAAAGAGTTGCTTTTGAAGATCATCCCAACAACAAAATCTCCCTAATGTCTTCAGTGGATAAGAGTATTGAGTATAAGCTCAGATGGCTAAAATCTGGTCTTTACACAAACAGTGATAAATACCCAATGAGGCTGGAGTTTATGGCAAAATCCAGTAGGGGCATCAGAAGGACAACCTTAAGGTTTTGAATGCACTGGCTTCCACACTCCACCTTTAGATATGTGCTTTGTAAGAGGGTGTCAGTGACTTGCTACTGAACACTAGTAGAGTTGCTTTCATCTCTGAGGGACATCTGAGGCCTGAAATTCCTGTTAAACCATGGGAAAAAATGCTGACATAAGAAAGGGTCTCTTCAAACACTCTCTAGTGGAAGGATTTGATCAAGGACCTCTAAATTTGGTTATATCAAAGGTGTCCACTCAATGGAAGAGCAGAATTCCTTAGCACTGGATTCCCTGCTTTGTCTCTGTTTTAATCCTCTTCTATAGAGCAATCATGGGCCCAGGCTATGATTCCTTATCAGAACAAGTCCAGCAGGAACAGGACTTGAAGACAAGAGCACTAAAGCAATGGAGGAGGAACACTTTGGGAAGGCTTCCTCCTTCCAACCTAGTTTTAAAAAAACATAGTGCTTACAGGACAAAAACCAAAACACCAGAGTTCATCTTCCTGGTTGGCCATGTTGTGTTCTTCTAAGTGATCATCTGAAAAGATACAATTTTATAGTGGGTCATTCATTACTCGTATAGACAGGGTCGACCATCCAGCGTGCAACCTGCCCCATTAGGAAGACTTTCTGTCCTTCCTCACTGAGGTTATCTGAAGAGAGGATCATGTAACACTGACTGGTGGAAAGCAGCCAGTGGGTTAGCCACTGAGTCATGAAATTGGGTAGAGAGTGAAGAAGCCCTATCCTTGGTACTTCTTTATACAGAAATATACGAGACTGCCTTGGTCCTTCCAGGCTTAAATTTGTCCATGTGATTGAGATACACCTTAGCCAAAGAATAAGCCCTGGCGGTTGGCCAGGAGATCATATGTCGATCCTCACTATACAGACAGTAACTTTGGCGTTGGAAACAGATGGACAGAGCAGCTCTGTGCTACCCACAAGTGGGCTGATAGAAGCAGTGAAGCCTGAAGGGCTGCTCATGAACACACAATAGATCGACAATACATCGACAATAGATTGACTGAGTCCACCTATGTATAGGCTTCCTATTGCTGCTGTAACAAATTGTTAATAGCACTGAGTTAGTGCTCTGTGTCAGTTGCTCAGTCCTGTCCAACTCTTTGCAACCCCATGAACTGTAGCCCACCAGACTCTTCTGTCCATGGAATTTCCCAGGCAAGAATACTGGGGTGGGTTGCCATTCCCTTCTCCAGGGGATCTTCCTGACCCTGGAATCACACCTGGATCTCCTGCATTGCAGGCATTAAAACTTAGTGCTTTAATAGAACATAACTTTATTATCTAGTAGCTCTGGAATTCAGAAGGCCAAACTTGGTCTTACTGGGCTTAAATCCAGGTGTATGTTTGTTTCTGGAGGCTCTAGGGAAGAACCCCCCCCCCTTTTTTTTTACCTTCTCCAGTTTCTGGAGGCTTCTCACATTCCTTGGTTTATGGCCAGTTTGATCTTCAAGGACACTGGTCTTTCTCACGCTGCCATCTTCCCGATTCTCTTTTATCTCCCTCTTCCTCTATGTAAAAGAACTTCATGAAGACACTGAGCCCACCCAGACAATCCAGTTAAATTCTTTAAGGTGAACTAATCAGCAGCCTTAGTTTAAGGTCAGCTGATCAGCAGCCTTAATTCCGTCTGCAACCTTCATTCCCCTTTGCCCTGGAGTGTACAATTCGTAGGCTTCAGGGATTAGAATATGGACATCTTTGGGGTGGGATCGTGGCATTATTCTGCCTACATAACATATTAGAGCAAAGAAACCCTAGGAAGTCACACCTCTGACTGAAGGATGTGTGGTCACCTCCTGCTCTGTGGAGCTTTCTGCTTACAGATAAGATTCTGGATTCCCACTAACATGGCTTTTCCTTGTGACTAGGTTGGCTTTATCACGTCACTTTCATCCTGATGGCCTCAAGGTCTTGAAAGCAAGTGCATTATTAATATGATGTTGTTGTCCAGTCACTGAGTCGTGTCTGACTCTTTGCGACCCTGCGCACTGCAGTACTCCAGGTTTTCTTGTCCTTTACTATTTCCTGGAGTTTGCTCAGATTCATGTCCATTGAGTTGTTGATGCTATCTAACCATCTCATCCTCTGCCCACCTCTTCCGCTTTTGCTTTTGCTCTTTCCCAGCATCAGGGTCTTTTCCAATGAGTCAGCTCTTCACATCAGGTGGCCAAAATGTTAGAGATTTAGCTTCAGCATCAGTCCTTCCAGTGAATATTCAGGGTCGATTTCCTGAATTAGGACTGACTGATTTGATCTTGCAGTCCAGGGGACTTTAAAGAGTTATATGTTGGGCAAGTGCCAGATTTTGTTGTGAAAATTCCCTTTGAAATATTTTAATATTTCTTAATTTTGTCATTCAAACTTGCCAGATCCCCACCCCTATAAGTATGAATATCTATATTAACAAATATTTCACAGTTTTTCCTATTATCTCTCAGAATTTCCAAAACTAACATTTCCCCCATTTTTGCTAGTCTTCCAGTCTCTGGATTTAATTTTTCTGCAATAAGTACCCTGAGAAATGAATCAATAGATGATAATTTGTTTTGCAATTTAGATTTTTCCATTTTAGTGTCTTAAGCCCTGAAGAGTGACAGCAGAATGTGAAGATTTTGAATTATGAATAATCTTCCTTATTGTTCTGACTTTTATCTGTCTCTTTACCATTTAGCCCAAGTTCATCGAATGGAAATTGGATATTCAATCATGGGCCTGAGTGTAGTACACTATTTCACATGCTTTTTTATATTGTTTTTGCATTAAAGAAAACAAGAAATCTGCGTGTCTATAATTAGCTAATATATTCAGCGTTGGCTCCTATAAACAAGACACAGGTGTATGTAGCACAGAAGCATTTTGTACGTAGTGTCGCCTCTTACTTGTGGGGAAAAGTGCTCTCACTCAGTGAAGTGAAAAGATAAGGTTATAAGAAAAATATTTTTTAAATGTGCATAACATATGCTGGACCAATCATTATATTCACAGTCGGATCGTATTCTAAGGTACTAAGCTCTCTTCTTAGGCACTGGAAGTCTTTGCTCCTGAGTAATACCAGCTTGCTTGGCACATGACATTTCTCCTGAAGGATGGACTGTGAAAATTGGGCTTTATTTCAAAATTGCAAAGTTCATGGCTGAAACTGCATTCTGTCAAAATTATATAGATTACCTGTGTGCCAAGTACCTCTCTCAGCCCTAGGGATTCAGTGTTGAACAAATCAGGTGAGATCTCTGCTCTCACTGACATACCTTTGTGGGTGGGAGTAGGGCAGAAAATCAGCCTACAAGAATATGAAATGTACTGGGCGTTGAATGAGAGTGAAGGAGGAACCTAGAGAAGGGAAGGTGGACCAAGAAAGGAGGGATGGGGAGGGGCTGGATGTGTTGTTTTTGATGGTTTATCAGGTTGAGTGGATTCTGACTACTGTGTGTGCAAAATTTGAAAGCAAAGCTGAATTCTCCCTTAAGTCCCTGCTTCATTATTAGTGCTCCAAATCTACCAGCCCATTAAAAACTTAGAGAGTATATAGCCATCACTTTCCTTCTGGTCTGGAAAAAAAAAAAAATGTATGCAATACCACACATAATTCACTGGAAAATTCTTAAAGAATTAAAATTGCAAACCAAGGTATTTATATATCTAGCATGTTTTAAATGCATAATTAGAAAGTCAATGAATAAGACATAAAACTTTTTTTAACCCGGTATTTTATATGTTCAAGATTTTTTAAAACAAGTATTGATAAACTATGCAATGAGCTAAAAGCTGAAAATAGAGTAAAATCAGAACACTGCATTATTTCAAATTGGTATTCTAGTCATTTCAGTTCAGTTCAGTTCAGTCACTCAGTTTTGTCAGACTCTTTGCAACCCCATGGACTTCAGCACACCAGGCTTCTGTGTCCATCACCAACTCCCAGAGCTTGCTCAAACTCATGTCCATCGAGTTGCCATCCAACCATCTCATCTTCTGTCATCCCCTTCTCCTCCTGCCTTCAGTCTTTCCCAGCATCAGAGTCTTTTCCAAGGAGCCAGTTCTTCGCATCAATACTTTGGTGGCCAAAGTATTGGGAGTTTCAGCTTCAGCATCAATCTTTCCAATGAATATTCAGGATTAATTTCCTTTATGATTGACTGGTTTGATCTTCTTGCTGTCCAAGTGACTCTCAAGAGTCTTCTCCATCACCACAGTTCAAAAGCGTCATTTAATCTGGTATATTCCGGGAATGAAGATCTTTGGACTGAAATTATTAATTTAGAGAAATAATGTTCTCAATCTCTGTGGCTTTTATTTATTAGAAAGTAGAATGCCTACTGAGTAAGTCCTTTGAACTCACAATTGATAAGTTAAAAAAAAAACAAGAAAAATCAATGCTATGAAATTTAAATGGTAATAAAATAATTGAAAGAACTGAATTCATCTCATGTTGGTGGGAGAAATGAAGGGAGACATATCTGAATGGCTTTCCCTTTTAAATATATACATACAGATATAGCTTAGAAATATTATGGATTCGATTCCAGACCACCACAATAAATTGTGTATCAAAGTAAAGCAAGTCACACAAGTTTTCTTGTTTGTTTGTTTTATATATAAAAATTATATTTATACTATAATCTAGTCTAGTAAAGGTGAAATAACATTATACTTAAAAAAGCAATGACCATACCTTAATTAAAAAATAATTTATTGCTAAAAAGTGCTAGCCAGTGTGTAAGTCTTCAGCAAGTCATAAGCTTTTTGCAATGGATCATTGATCAGAAATCACCATAACAGATACCATAATAATGAAAAAGTTTGAGATTTTGCAAGAATTATCAAAATGTGGCATAGAGACATAAAGTGAGCAAATGCTGTTGGAAAAATAATGCCTGTAGACTTGCTCAACACAGGTTTGCCACAAACTTTCAATTCATGAAAGACAGTATCTAAGAAGCACAGTAAACTGAAGTACTGACGCAATAAAATGAGGTTTGCTTGTAGGTATGTGTGTATATATATATATGTGTACTTATTTGCTTATACATATATATTTTTTGGTACCTATATTTATTATGAGTCTTCCCTGGTGGCTCAGTGGTAGAGTGCCCACCTGCCAATACAGGAGACAACGATTTGATCCCTGGGCAAGGAAGATCCTCTGGAAAAGGAAATAGCAACCCACTCCAGTATTCTTGCCTGAGAAATCCCATGGACAGAGGAGCCTGGCGGGCTACAGCCCATGGGGTTGCAGAAGAGTCATAACTTAATGACTAAATGACAATATGTGTTATATATCATTATGTGTGTAATATAACATATATGTATATAACATTATAGACATAGGTGTGCTTTCGTACTACCACCTTACAAAAATTATTAGGACAGTTGTCATGCTGCCAGAATTTCTGAGATAGCCATTCATGTGATGCCTAGAATAGAGTCTGTTTCTTCATTAAGGATGACACACGGGTTCAGGCTGCACTTGATGGGATTTCTTAGTACATAATTTTTAAAATTTCAAAGGTCACAGATGCTCCAGACAAGTATGTTTTCTTATTACACCAAGATCCAAGTGTCATATAAATGTTCTGCTTGGGCTGATGAACAAAATGAAGGGTGAGGAACACTGAATCCATTGAGCAGTGTCATTGAATCACTGGTATTTCAACATGCCACATTGCAGACGAATTTCCCTGGTAACAGCTTTCTTTGTGTTCAAGAGAAACAGGAGAGGAAATGAACTTGACATGTTCCGGTTTGTGGATTCTCAAAAGAGCCGGTCCCAGTGGTTGAACCTGAAGGATGGGGAGCGTGCAGTTTTGCCTTTTACTCCGCGTCTGGGAACCTGCTCCTGCACTCCGGTTCTGGGTGCAGAGCTAACTGGAGAATTGTAAGATGGGTTTTCCCAGTTACCTTGTTGGCACACAGAGCAAAATAAGATCATAGTTAATTTAAACAAACGATGAGATGCGGGAAATCGAGCATGCCTGTTACACTATACATTCCCAGAAAGAGGGTCAGAAGATGTTTGGTAACCAGGATATACCTATGCGTAATCCATAAGGCCTATTTGATGCTATCAAGTTAATTCTCTTACCTCATCGCCGAAACTTCCTATGCACCCTCTGCTCAAAAAGCATGAGAGGGTCTCCAGATTGTAGCACTTCAACTTTTCCTTGTTCATGTGGTTTTTCTGTGCCGGGCCCATGCCTGGCCCTTTGTCTGAATCCCAGCACTTCCTGTGTCCCGCCTCTGGGAGGTGCTGTCTGCAGACACATGTCCCTCTCCTTGCCTCCCATACTCCTCACCTCCCACTGCTGAGCCCTCTTCATGGCCATCATCCATCCATGTAAGCTGCAGGAATTCTGGACTATTGGCCACAGAAACTTCCTACAAGTGTGTAGGTGTGTGTTAGTCGCGCAGGTGTGTCTGACTCTGCAACCCCATGGACTGTAGCCCACCCGGTTCCTCTGTCCATGAAATTCTCCAGGCAAGATTACTGAAGTGGGTTGCCATTTCCTCCTCCAGGGGATCATCCCATTCCAATGAGGTCTCCTGCATTGCAGGTGGATTCTTCATGTCTGAGCCACCAGGGAAGCCCCCTACAAGCGTCCCATTCCCTTAACGTCAGTGATTTAAAAATAAAACTCACAAGTCTTATATTCTGACTTCATAAAGTATCCAAGTCTGATCATAAAATAATAGTTATAATTATAGTTATAATAATAGTTATCCCCCACCCCCAGTCTTTGAGTAAATTTAAGGGCTAAGGAGATGTACCACCATCTAACACGCTGATGCCTACTCTTTACCTACAACCTTACTGTAGCTTGTCACCCACTTTATAAGCGTGGACCTCCCCAAGCATTTTAGAATTTAGTCATGCTCTGCACTGTATAGTCCTGTCTAGGGAGACTGGTTTCATGCCCTTCCCAGTCTCCTTGGGAAGTGGAGTGGGGGGATTACTTCTGGAAGAAATAACAGCTGCATTGATTTTTAGAAATTTAAAACTGGCAAACTATACAGTGTGACAGTCTTTAAATAAGCTCGTTAAGTCAGCGTCATTCCCATCTTCTTCAGAGTACATCCAATTCCCTAGTAGCCAAAGGCCCCCACATCCTGCCCTGGAGTGACACCACCCAGCTGTGCCCCCAATCTCCTCTCTCCTCCTCTCTACTCCAGCTGGTCTCCTTGCCCTTCCTTGGGGATTGGCCGTCACTCTCTCACATTTCTGGTCTCTGCTCAGATGTTTCCTGGTCATGGTACCCTGATGGGCCCTGTACAATGCCTTCCTGCATGCTCTATCCTCTTTCTCTTTCCCTATTTTCTAGATGGTTCTTATCACCAGGGAAGACCTGGGTTTTGAGGGGCTTAAAGTTTCTACAATTTGATGGATCTTCTTTAAGAATCAAGATTATAACTAGAAAATTGCTTGATCTAACTTGAGCTAAAGCTGCCTCTGTATTTCACTACTGACATGATCCCAGAGCTTCTTTGCTGGCTTCTTTAATTTCTGATTAATCTACATATATGTGGACCACAGTAGGGTTGTAGGTAGGCATCAGTGTATTGCATGGTGGTACATCTTCTTGTACCCAAAATTTGGGGGTACAAATTTACCCAAATATTAGGGGGATTGTTGTTATTATTATTACTATTATATATGCACAGATACACCTCTGAGTCCAGCACCTGAACACACCATGCATTCCATAACCATTAGTCAAAGGCGGACTGTCCAATCTGTACAACAATGGAAACTTTGGGCATAATATCTGTGGGCTTCCTATATTCACATCCTGAGAGCTTTGGACAATTTTTAACTAGTTGTTATACATCTGCTTTACACAGGTGTGTGTTTTCAACATTTATGTACATTCATCTAAAATTCTCTTTTGAGATGCTGAACAGTGTCTGAATTTAGCACTGTCACTCACAATACATTGGATTCAGTTCAGTTTGGAACAAAACAAGGGAGACTTTTGTTGGAGGCATTCTTTGTAATTGTCACTCCTTAGTGATTTTGTGATTTTGTATCCTGTGTCTGCAAGGACAACTCAGAACTTATGTCAGGTAATGGAAACCCTTAGGCATATTTGGAACAAGTTGAATGTGTCTGAATGGTATCTTTAGAAAAGAAATGGGTGGAATCACTTAAAATTCTTGCTCGTGAAAAAAAAAAGAGAGAGGACCTTTCCTGAGTGCTCTTGCAGAATAATGTTGAAACTCACAGCTATTCTGAGTGCCCAGGAGTGTTTGTGGAGGACGCCAGCTCCCAGCCTCCAGATGGACAACTCTGAGACCCCTTTTGACCTCCTTCCCGCTTCATTGGTGGCTGCAAGGTTTTCAATAGAGAACCCCACTGCCAGCTTTTCATCTATTTAGACTATTTCGTTCTGCTATTGGGGAACATCTAGGAAACTTCTCTGCTCATGATCGCAGTTAACAAGAGGGGAAATTTAAAGGCCAAGGACCCTGGTATATGTAATTTATTTGCAATGATTCAGGTGCTCTTTTTTTCTTCTTAAAGTGTCCTGTAAAATGTATCGTTGAGTATAGTAATGATTCACATTCAAACCAAAAGAAAGGGCTTTACCCTCTTGCCTTTATCTCTTTAAATGATAGGATCATGATGGTGATGAGAATGTGAAAGTTCAAACTGCTCTAAAGTAGATCTTTTCAGTGATTTTGATGCAAAATGGTGTTCTTTAACCAGAGATATGAACCTTTCACTAATATGTAACTAGTACAATGTCAGTTACTTCTCTTAAAATTGAGGGTAGTAGAAAAGGAAAAAACTGTTCAGATTCTCCCCTTCCAGATGTTCATTTTGTTATCTGCTCATGCGGTTACTCTTAGATGGTCTTTAGGTAAAGTTCAGTGGGGTGGGAATTGGACTTGGAAATAGGCCCAGGGTGACAAAAAGAGTAGGAACATGGGGGCCTTTTGGATTAGAAAAATACGGGTAATTAAATAACAGTAATAATGTATTTATAGATTTCTTTATCCATTCCATGTCAGTTTAAAAAACCAAATAACTTTGTGCTAGACACAGAGATAAAACCAAAACACCTACATATCCCTCCCTGTGGCATGAGTAACATCTGGGAAAATCTACATGAAACTAGAACCTTCTGGTTATATGTTTTGACACTGGTCACATTTTTTATGTTTATTAGAGCTAATTTGTTAGTAAAACCAAAACATAGTCCTTCTCCCTTTTTGCCTAATAATTCTGTTTCAGGAAAAAAAAAAAAAATTCTCTTTTTCCAAGAACTGGTATCACCTCAAAATTGTTTGAATGCCTTTTTTTTCTGGTCCGTTAAGTTACTATAACAGGAAAAACAAAAATTGCATTTTTGTTCTTTTTAAAATATGGCATAATTAATTCATTGTACTTGCCCTGGAAATATATCTAGCAAAATATCACATTTTGATACATGACCAGTATAATTCACACAGTTCACTTTAGAACAAGTATATCCCTCATAATCTTAGTAGTTGTATATTAGATTGGACTAATGACATATTTGACAATATTGTTTATACACAATGAAATTGATGAAGTTATGTATTTGAGTTGCATGCCTTTCACTAACTGTATCATATATTATATGAGTGTATTATTAAGTCATATATTGACCAGGCAATAAGTCAGTTAAGAAGATCCTTTAACAAATTGATACAGTGTGTAGTTCCTTGGCAGATCGTATTTACTGAGCTCATTGGTAAGCAATTCATATTTGAGATTTCATTTTAATCCTGAAAACAACCCTATGAGACAGGTTCACATTTTGTTTATGTCTTGAAGACATTTAAGTGACTTGCCACCGGGGACACAGGTTTTATGAGAAGGAGGAAAGATATGAACCCACTTGCTCCAGCTTCAAAGCTAGCACCACCAAACACGGACATAGACCCTCTTTCTAAAACATAATCTATAAAGAAGCACAATCCATCTTGGCTTACTTCTTGAATGGAGAAAGTAGATCAATTTCTACAACTGTAGAGACAGATGTATTTTCTCTCAAAATTCTCAAAAATAGTTTCTACTATAAGACTAAGCAAGATATTGGCCTTGAAGAATTGTATTTCTGTTTTACTCAAAGGCAAGTACCTGTCCATGCATCAACTCAAATTATACACAAACCCTGCTTGTTTAACTGACTGTAATATAAAGACCAGGGTGGAGCTCATTGAGATAAAATATGTATTAATATTTTACAAACTGTTCAGCTTAGTCGCTCAGTTATGTCCAACTCTTTGCAACCCCATGAATCGCAGCACGCCAGGCCTCCCTGTCCATCACCAACTCCCGGAGTTCACTCAAATTCATGTCCATCGAGTCGGTGATGCAATCCAGCCATCTCATCCTCTGTCGTCCCCTTCTCCTCCTGCCTACAATCCCTCCCAGCATCAGGGTCTTTTCCAATGAGGGTCAGCTCTTTGCATCAGGTAGCCAAAGTATTGGAGTTTCAGCTTCAGCCTCAGTCCTTCCAATGAACACCCAGGACTGATCTCCTTTAGGATGGACTGGTTGGACCTCCTTGAAGTCCAAGGGACTCTCAAGAGTCTTCTCCAACACCACAGTTCAAAAGCATCAATTCTTTGGCACTCAGCTTTCTTCACAGTCCAACTCTCACATCCATACATGACCACTGGAAAAACCATAGCCTTGACTAGACGAAACTTTGTTGGCAAAGTGATGTCTCTGCTTTTGAATATGCTATCTAGGTTGGTCATAACTTTTATTCCAAGGAGCAGGCGTCTTTTAATTTCATAGCTGAAGTCACCATCTGCAGTGATTTTGGAGCCTAAAAAAATAAAGTCTGACACTGTTTCCATTGTTTCCACATCTATTTCCCATGAAGTGATGGGACCAGATGCCATGCTCTTAGTTTTCTGAATGTTGAGTTTTAGGCCAACTTTTTCACTCTCCACTTTCACTTTCATCAAGAGGCTCTTTAGTTCCTCTTCACTTTCCAGCATCATCTTTTAGGATTTGAAATAGCTTAACTGGAATTTCATCACCTCCACTAACTTTGCTCATAGTGATGTTTTCTAAGGCCCACTTAACTTCACGTTCCAGGATGTCTGGCTTTAGGTGAGTGATCACACCATCGTGATTATCTGGGTCATGAAGATCTTTTTTGTACAGTTCTTCTGTGTATTCTTGCCACTTCTTCTTAATATCTTCTGCTTCTCTTAGGTCCATACCATTTCTGTCCTTTATCGAGCCCATCTTTGCATGAAATGTTCCCTTGGTATCTCTGATTTTCTTGAAGAGATTTCAGGTCTTTTCCATTCTGTTGTTTCCCTCTATTTCTTTGCATTGATCTCTGAGGAAGGTTTCTTATCTCTCCGTCCTATTCTTTGGAACTCTACATTCAAATGGGAGTATCTTTCCTTTTCTCCTTTGCTTTTCTCTTCTCTTCTTTTCACAGCTATTTGTAAGGCCTCCTCAGACAGCCATTTTGCTTTTTTTGCATTTCTTTTCCATGGGGATGGTCTTGATCCCTGTCTCCTGTACAGTGTCATGAACCTCTGTCCATAGTTCATCAGGCACTCTATCTATCAGATCTAGTCCCTTACATCTATTTCTCACTTCCACTGTATAATCATAAGGTATTTGATCTAGGTCATACCTGAATGGTCTAATGCTTTTCCCTACTTTCTTCAATTTAAGTCTGAATTTGGCAGTAAGGATTTCATGATCTGAGCCACAGTCAGCTCCCAGCCTTGTTTTTGCTGACTGTATAGAGCTTCTCCATCTTTGGCTGCAAAGAATATAATCAATCTGATTTCGGTGTTGACCATCTGGTGATGTCCATGTGTAGAGTCTTCTCTTGTGTTGTTGGAAGAGGGCGTTTGCTATGACCAGTGCGTTCTCTTGGCAAAACTCTATTAGCCTTTGACCTGCTTCATTCTGTACTCCAAGGCCAAATTTGCCTGTTACTCCAGGTGTTTCTTGACTTCCTACTTTTGCATTCCAGTCCTCTATAATGAAAAGGACATCTTTTTGGGGTGTTAGTTCTAAAAGGTCTTGTAGGTCTTCATAGAACCGTTCAACATCAGCTTCTTCAGTGTTACTGGTTGGAGCATAGGCTTGGATTACTGTGATATTGAATGGTTTCCCTTGGAAATGAACAGAGATCATTCTGTCATTTTTGAGATTGCATCCAAGTACTGCATTTTGGACTCTTTTGTTGACCATGATGGCTACTCCATTTCCTCTAAGGGATTCCTGCCTGCAGTAGTAGATATAATGGTCATCTGAGTTTAATTCACCCATTCCAGTCCATTTTAGTTTGCTGATTCCTAGAATGTCGACATTCACTCTTGCCATCTCCTATTTGACCACTTCCAATTTGCCTTAATTCATGGACTTAACATTCCAGGTTCTTATGCAATATTGCTCTTTACAGCATCAGACCTTGCTTCTATCACCAGTCACATCCACAACTGGATGTTGTTTTTGCTTTGGCTCCATCCCTTCATTCTTTCTGGAGTTATTTCTCCACTGATCACCAGTAGCATATTGGGCACCTACCGACCTGGGGAGTTCCTCTTTCAGTGTCCTATCATTTTGACTTTTCATACTGTTCATGGGGTTCTCAAGGCAAGAATACTGAAGTGGTTTGCCATTCCCTTCTCCAGTGGACCACAATCTGTCAGACCTTTCCACCATGACCCATCTGTCTTGGGTGGCCCCACACAGCATGGCTTAGTTTCATTGAGTTAGACAAGTCTGTGGTCCGTGTAATATTAGCTAGTTTTCTGTGATTATGGTTTCAGTGTGTCTGCCGTCTGATGCCCTCTCACAACACCTACCATCTTACTTGAGTTTCTCTTACCTTGGACGTGGGGTATCTCTTTACAGCTGCTCCAGCAAATAGCAGCTGTTGCTCCTTACCTTGGACGAGGGGTATCTCCTAATGGCTGCTCCTCCTGACCTCAGATGTGGGGTAGCTCTTCTCGGCCACCACACCTGACCTTGGATGTGGGGTAGCTCCTCTCAGCCACGCTTTTTACAAACGGACAACCTTGTAATTTCTGGTGAAGTTCAGTTACATCTGGTTAAGTCTCTGGTTTCATATCCACAAACTTTGTATCTTACAGTAGCTTTGTAAGCAGAGAAAGTTAATTTTTCTACGTTCATAAGGAATATAAACAACTGTATCTATTAATTTTTTTCTTTTTTTTTTAATTTTTTTCTTTTTTTTTAAATTTTTTTTTCTAACCAACGCCATTGAAAGTCGTAGTTAATCGGAATTTTACCAAAGTCACGAAGTCCATAGGATTTGTTTTTTAGGCAGCTTTCTATAAACCCGTTCTCAGACATTACGACTTGATCATAAATGTCAAGAGCCAGAGGAATTACTGTGTTGGTTGTCCTGCAGACTAGTATTGAAATTTACTTTGCATCTCAGATCCAGCTCAGTCTCTCTTAGCACTAAACCAGAAGCACAAGAGGCACTCGTGGGTAAAGAAGCCACCAGCCAGTACAGGAGGCATCAGAGACTGGGATTCCAGCCCTGGGTCAGGAAGATCCTCTGGAGGAGGGTATGGCAACCCACTCTAGAATGCCTGCCTGGAGAACCCCATGGACAGAGGAGCCTGGCAGACTACAGTCCACGGAGTCACAAAGAGTCAGACACAACCGAAGCGACTGAGCAGGCACACGGAAGCCCAAAGATACATCCATTTTGCGTCCAATGGACTAGATCCCAGAGAGGCAGAGAAATGTATGCCCAGGTCCTGACCTGTTGCAGGTCCTTATCTCACCAACTAGTAGGTTAACAAAAGGCTACTCCAACTTCTTTTAATTCTAGCTCCAAATTCCTCTCCCTTTTAAATGCAGAGTAGGTGAGCACTTCCTTTTGTTGCCATGAACACTTATAGCCCATGCTCTCAGGGTCTTGGAATCCTCAAAGCAATGTTTTCTTTTTAAATTTATTTATTTTTAATTGGAGGATAATTGTTCTACCCTGTTATGTTGGTTTCTGGCATACATCCACATGAATCAATCATAGATATGTCAACTAAAAAAGATACCCAACTTGAGAGTTGTGAAGTAAGTTTGATTTGGGGCAAAATGAGGACTGCAGCCCTGGAGAAAGTGCTTCAGGTAGCTTAGAGAGACTGCTCCAAAGAGGCAGTGGGGGAAGGTCAATCTCTAAGTGACCTTAGATAGTTTGGTGATCTTGGTGAAGGGGAAGGTCAATGCAATCACATGCTTCCTTTACAAAAGGTTTTCTTCTGGTCATGAGGCGCTGATGTCACCATGAAGGGATTTAGTGCTTTTCTAGATGTGGAGAAATGCACAGATTGGGATCCTGAAATCAGTTCCTGAAAATATCCAACTATCTAATAAAGACCTGCTCCATCAGATTCCCTGGAGCACAGAGTGGCTCACTCCACCCTGAAGTCCCTCAGGGGATGTTGAAGGTCAGCAACTGCAGCAGCACAGGGTTGGTTCAGTCTGCACAGAGGCAGGTGACGAATGCCCTTGTTGTTCAGTCGCTGGCAATGCTCTTGGCAAGTGCCCATTTCTAGTAGCCAGGTATACACATGTCCTCTCCCTCTTGAACCTCCCTCCCCGCCCACCCCATCCCACCCTCTAGGCTGTCACAGAGCACCAGGCTGAGCTCCTTGCATCAGACAGCAAGTTCCCATTAGCTGTCTCGTTTACACGTGGTAACCTGTATGTTTCAGCGCCATGCTCTCAGTTCGTCCCACCCTCTCCTTCCCCCGTTGTGTCCATAAGTCTGTCCTCTTTGTCTGTGTCTCTTTTCTTGTCCTGCAAATAGTACCATTTTTCCATATTCCATATATGTGTAATATATATATATGGAACAAATATATATATACGAAATATATATAATATAAAACAAATACAATTGTTTTTTCTTTCTGAATCACATCACTGTGTATGTGATCACAGGCTCTAGGTTCATTCAGTTCTAGTGAGGTGGATGAACCTAGAGCCTGTTATACAGAGGGAAGGCATGCAGAAAGCAACTTGTAAAAGTCTTTTCTCCATGAAGACAGGTACCTCCCTTGAGGAATTCTGTCCCCTGTTAACTTTTCAACCCCCTATACATCATCATCATCATTAAAGTTTTATGAAGCCTGTCCTGAGCGTACAACTGCTGCTTTACTTGGATGTGTTCTAAATTATTCATTGATGAGGATGCCAGTTTAATGATAATAGCTAATTCATTTGGTAAATATAGTTTATTCTCAACAAATGCAGATAAAGCTTGGAGTACTAGATCCATTAAATGGTGAGGCCTCATTTTTCTTGCAATGAGTGATGTATTACTCGAGTTTTCCTTGTATATAATTTAATTGCCCAGCCATTTGTTTCCTGAATTAAGAGGATTGTATATATTCTGCCTCATCATGGAAGGACAAGGAAGAAAACCACATCCTACTCCTGGATGATGTTTAGATAATTGTAGTCCCAGAATTTAAAGACACGTGTACCCCAGTGTTCATCGCAGCACTGTTTACAATAGCCAGGACATGGAAGCAACCTAGATGTCCATCAGCAGATGAATGGATAAGAAAGCAGTGGTACATATACACAATGGAATATTACTCAGCTATTAAAAAGAATGCATTTGAATCAGTTCTAATGAGGTAGATGAAACTGGAGCCTATTATACAGAGTGAAGTAAGTCAGAAAGAAAAACACCATTACAGTATATTAACGCACATATATGGAATTTATAAAGATGGTAACAATGACCCTGTATGTGAGACAGCAAAAGAGACACAGATGTAAAGAACAGACTTTTGGACTCTGTGGGAGAAGGTGAGGGTGGGATGATTTGAGAGAATAGCACTGAAACATGTATATTATCATATGTGAAATAGATCACCAGTCTGGGTTCGATGCATGAGACAGGGTGCTCAGGGCTGGTGCACTGGAATGACCCTGAGGGATGGGATGAGGAAGGACGTGGGAGGGGGGTTCAGGATGGGGGACACATGTACACCCATGGCTGATTCATGTCAATGTATGGAAAAAACCACTATAATATTGTAAAGTAATTAGCCTCCAATTAAAAAAAAAAAAAGAAAATGAAAAGAACAGTACAAAATTCAAAGAAAAATAAATAAAAATTCTTTAAACAGTGGATTGTATGGCAAAAGTGTATAAGCTCTTTGCATTCTTCCCTGGTGCAAACTGAGTGAACTTTTACTGATTCTTTGCACATGCCTCCCAGTTTTTCTCCCCAAGAGACTATCTGCTGCTGCTGCTGCTAAGTCGCTTCAGTTGTGTCCGACTCTGTGCGACGCCATAGACGGCAGCCCACCAGGCCCCCCGTCCCTGGGATTCTCCAGGCAAGAACACTGGAGTGGGTTGCCATTTCCTTCTCCAATGCGTGAAAGTGAAAAGTGAAAGTGAAGTTGCTCAGTCGTGTCCGACTTGTAGCGACCCCATGGACTGCAGCCCACCAGGCTCCTCCATCCACAGGATTTTCCAGGCAAGAGTACTGGAATGGGGTGCCATCACCTTCTCCAAAGAGACTATCTACATTAGGCTTAAGAAGGTTCTCTTTGTAAACAACCTAAAATGGCAGACAGCAGGGTATAGTTTTGCTTTGTTTGATTGGTTAATTCATTTTTATTTCCTCTGTGTATAGGGTTCATCACCTTCCATTTTCCTTATTTCTTATGCACTGCTCTCTCCATCTAAATTCCTGAAGTTCACAGCTAAGCAGAAAAATAAATGTGAGCTATTGACATAGGAACTAACGTGGACTATGTATCAAAGAATTGTTTAATAAAACAAATATAAGATCATCTAATTAGGTTGTACATGAAAAGCACTTCCCAGTCATTCCCTGTCAAGTTCAGGAAAAGTGGGAGTTGTGAGATTTGTTCAGTCCAGGTCCATTTCTAGCTATTGTTGCCCTATATGTATTGCATTTTTGATAGTTTTTTGTTTCAATGATTTACGTTAATGTAAATAAATTGGAATCACACAGTAAGAATGAAAAGAGAAAGAAACACAACATTAAGATACAATTGCAGTCTCATAGGGGCTTCCCCAGTGGCTCAGCAGTAAAAAACCTGCTTGCCAATGCAGGAGAGGTGCAGGGGATGTGAGTTGGATCCCTGCGTCAGGAAGATCCCCTGGAGGAGGGCATGGCAACCCACTCTAGTATTCTTGCCTGGAGAATCCCTTGGAGAGAGGAACCTGGCGGGCTACAGTCCGTGGGTCACAAAGAATCAGGATACGACTGAGCAGCTAAACATGCACGCACAGTCTAGTATTAACAGAATGGCCAAGATGCAGAACACTGGCAGCTCCCAGGGATGGGGAGCGTGTGGAGCGGCAGAAACTCTCATTCAAATGCAGAATGATACAGACACTTTGGAAGACAATTTGGTGGCTTCTTACAAAACTAAACATCTCACTGTCCCAACACTGCAACCGCGCTCCTTGGTATTTACCCAAAGAAGTTGAAAATTTATGTCCACACAGAAATTCGCACACAGCAGCTTTTACAGCAAATTTCTTCCTAATTGCCAAAACTCAGAAGCAGCCAACATGTCTTTTAGTAGGTGAGTAGATCAATACATTACATCTAGATGGTGAAATACTATTCATTACTGAAAAGAAATGAGCTATCAAGCTATGAAAAGACATGGGGGAATCTTAAATGTGTGGACTGGGTGAAAGAAGCCAGTCTGAAAAAAGACTAGTTACTGGATGATCCCAACTCTATGACATTCTGGAAAAGGCAAAACCATGGACACCATAAAAACATCAGCGATTTATCCAGGGCTTAGGGAGGAGGGGTGATGGGGGCAGGGATGAGCAGGCAGAGCAAAGAGGACTTTTAGGGCAGTGAAATTATTCTGTGTGATACTGCAATGGTAGACACGTGTTGTTGTACTTTTGTCAAGACCTACACAACACCCAAGAGTGAACCCTAGTGTAAACTCTGTGCTTCGGGTGATAATGGTGTGTCGGTGTAGGTTCACAGGTTGTAACGGACGTATGGCTCTTGGGGGATGGTGGTAATGGAGGAGGCGTGCCCGTATAAGGACAGGGCTGTATGGAAAACCTCTGTTCTTTCTGCCGGATTTTGTTGTGAACATAAAACTGCTCTATTGTAAACTAATTAGCCTCCAATTAAAATAAATAAATTTAAATTTTAAAAAAAATTTAAAAAATAGAAGGAAACCAATATATGATAAGCACTGTAGCATTCTTTCATTCATCTGATACATGTTTATTGGCTCACTACCATATGACTGGCATCCTTCTAGTGGATTTGATATTCTTATATCTCATACATATTGGATATAATATTATGTAGTATTTTGTTGACTTTGTTTCAGTAATATTAAACCTGGATTCCCTTTAAGATTCGGCTTGTGAGGAATTCTGTGTGATGATGAAGGGAGGAAGAAGAAAGGATACATTGGTCTCAAATGATACTAAGTGGACCCAAACCAGGGCCTCACCTATTGGATGTGAAGTGACTGATGGGGAGAATTATAGAAAAATAGGTCTCTGGCCATTTAGTGAGAGAGGAGGTAAAGGTGTCTTTTCAAAGAAGAGACTTGCCCCCGATCACCTTTTGAAAAAAGTTGTACTGTCTTAATGTTTGCAGTGTGTTTGTTTGGAGCCTTATGAGAGTTTAAGGTTGGAAACAAAAAGAAACCAGAGAAATTAGATGCCAGGACAAGTGGAAGGGAGGGAGGACCCAGAAGAAAAGCAGAAGAGAAGTGAAGAAGGCAGCATGCAGACCCATCCACCCCACCCAGAGGTCCTGCAGGGAATGAAGACCCTGCAAGAAAATTGAAAGTCTGCCCCGTGGCTCCTTTTCTGGTCCTGCTGGGAGCGGAGTGGATCTGGGAGGAGGCAGAACCAAGTACCATCACATTTCACATGTGTAAACATTATCTCTGACTGATGTTTGGCTTCAGAAAGCTGAAGTAGGGTTCTCTCTTATTGGATAGTATTCAACCCCGAGAAAAGTTTGTTTTTGTTGTTGTTTTTAGTATTGATGATCCAGTGACCCTCAAAATAAGAGCAAATGAAAAAGTTTATCATCTTACTTGTGTTGCTCTAATTAGATTAAAATAGAATTTAAGATTTCATTATACATTTGGATAGATGGCATTAATTAGGGTCACACTGAAAACATCATTGTCTCATGAAACCATTAAGAATTGATATTGCCTTCACTTTGAATTCATTTTCCCTTTTAAATCTTTAGAAGAACGTTTTAATAGGTTAATTCATGAAGTTATATGAATGGGAAAGTAAGGAATCTTAACTATAATATACAGACTAGCTAAGGTAGAGAGAGAGATAGGTTTTCTATTACTGTTTACTTTATACATAAGCATTCAGTGAACTGTATGAATGGCTCTATTACCTCTTTTACAATAGCTTCATCATTATTAAAATAGTTAAACCTAGATAATTTGTAAAGTACACACATTCAAAGATACACACATCAATAAAATGACATTCATAGTTTAACCTTTTCATACAAATGGGAATAAATGGGTGTTTTAAAGCTCAGATGTGTGTGTGGGACATACGTATACAGTGATAGATTTCATCTCTCTTGAAATCTATAAATATTTATCAGATAAACAGAAAGCCAAGCAGGACCAGGGTAAAACTGTAAGTTGGGAAAAGTTGTTTTTTGAACCTTTCTTAGTTTATTGTGATTGACCCAGTGATCCTTTTAGCCACTTCTCCTCATGCTGGCACTGCCGCAGACTGTAGGGCACCTCAGGGACGTAGGTACCTGTCTCTCCAGCCCTGGCCCCTCTGAGGCAGAGGCAGGGTGGCGGGGGAGGGTGGCGGGCCTGTGGTCGTCTCCTCTGTCCGTGGTCCTGATCTCACCTGCGGTGTAATCCCACACTCGTGTTTTCTAAATTAGGAACTTCGAGCTCATGGATTCTGGGAGGATTTCAGCTTTTTCTGTTTTCATTCGGTTGATGGATAGAAATAACTCCTCCAGGCATATTCTGAATCATGAGATGGTCCACCTTGTGTGTGAGATGCATGCCTTCATTTTTTGTAAACTGGTTTCAAAAGAGATGCATTGGCCCCTTGGAGACATTCTGAGATGTTCACAAGTGTTGTTTTGTTTTTGTTTTTTCCTTCAAGGAAGAATATTATTCCCTCTTTCAAAGCTGATATCAGCTCACCTGACAAAGAAATGTGCTGTAACAAGTAATGCATGCTCCCCCAGCCATTTATTCAGATACTTATCAAGCTTCTATTATGTGCCTGGCATTACACTTGGCCTAGGGATGGGGATCCATCAATGAACAAAGCAAAGAGACTTGCCTTTCAAGAATGTACATTCTAGCAGAAGATGGACAATCACAAGAAACATAATAAAGAAGTTAGGGCCCATCAGGACTATGAAGGATTCTGTAATAGATTAAGGTGAAAAAAGCCTGCTAGGTTAGGGAGGTGGTGTGTTTCACATGGCAATTTTAAATAGTGTGGTTGGAGTAGCCTTGTAGACAGCATGGCATTTGAGAAGCTTTGAACGAGTCCAGGGATCTAGCCCTGTGTCCCTGCTCATCTGTGGGATGAATGAGGTTTTTATCATCAGAAAACTAAGTAGGAGGACTTCCCAGGTGGTCCAGCAGCCAAGACTCCAGCTTCCACTGCAGGGGACGTGAGTTTGCTCGCTGGTCAGGAAACTAAGGCCCCCACATGCTGCTTGGTGCAGCCAAAAATTAAAAAAAGAAAGAAAGCGAAATAGGAAAGGTGCCAGATTATATCCATTCATGCCAAATTAGAACTCTTCGACCATTAAGGGATATTGAAGTTAAAAAAGAAAATTTAAGTGAGTTGTATACATTCTTTTTCCAAATGCAGCAATATTCAAATACAGCTCTGCCAATGAAAACTCTCTGAAATGGTCTGTATGTTAACTAGACAGTTTGTTTGCAGTTCAACATTTTACAATGGTGTAGAAGTTAGACAAGGGGCTTCCCAGGTGGCGATCGTGGTAAAGAACCCACCTGCCAATGCAGGAGACATGAAAGATGCAGGCTCAGTCCCTGGGTCGGGAAGATCCCCTGGAGGAAGGAATGGCAATCTACTCCAGTATTCTTGCCTGGAGAATCCCATGGACAGAGGAGCCTGGCGGGCTACAGTCCATGGGGTCGCAAAGAGTTGGACATGACTTAGGGACTTAGAGACTTAGCAGCAGCAGCCAAGAGAAGACCCATCTAGAAACATATTGCAAAGTATTTTCTTCATTTACTCATTAAAACATTTTCTTTGATTAGAAAACCACCCAGATTAAATGTTATTTTTTGTTATTAGGCAAATGCCTAAGTTAAGCAGAACATACTTTAGTCCTAGTATGTAGGACAAGTGTCATTGTGAGTGACGTTCTTATTTTCCAGGTCTTCTCAGATGAATAGCCTTGTATGACTTCTGCTTTCTCATTTGGCTTCTGGTTCCTTGGAAAGGTTGGGAGCATCTCCCTATTCCGCATAATTTTCACATTGTGTACATCAATCCTGCAGCCCTTTAGGACAGTGGTTACATTTCATAAGTCTTAGGAGTGAGGTCCTTTTGCCCGTCTGTCTGCTTCATGCCCTGAGTATGTAGCATATTTTTATAGAGAGAACACCCATTAGGAGGTTAAAATCATCTTTTCAAAATTCTATGACTTGAAAGGAAATGCGTTTGAATTTTTATCAGGAGGATATGAAAATAAGTAAAAGCAATAGAATCTAAAGAGAAGAATAATTTGTTTTCTTTTCCCTTTGCCAAAGGCCTTCCGTTCAGTGCAGTGAATTGTAGCAATGACCTCCTATGAAAAACCCATTGGAGTTTAAGTAGTAAAACCTTCCTCTCTCCTTCTCTTCTTCAGATAAGGAGACAAGGGGGCATCCAGCTCCTGGTGGACTTGCTGGACCATCGGATGACTGAAGTCCACCGTAGCGCCTGTGGCGCCTTGAGAAACTTGGTGTACGGGAAGGCCAATGATGACAACAAAATCGCCCTGAAGAACTGTGGCGGGATCCCAGCCCTGGTGCGGCTGCTCCGCAAGACCACTGACTTGGAGATCCGGGAGCTGGTCACAGGTCAGAATTCTTAGTAACAGCATGGCTGATGCTCACGATGAATTTCCTATCGTCCTGCAAGGTAGTGATGTGCTAACCAAGTGTTAGGGTCCTGGCCTGTCCAAGGGCTAATCACACCAGCCATCCTGGGAATAAATATGTGCATGTTTGCAAATGATAGACTTAAGTCAAAGGATATCAGATGTCATGCGAGTAGATTCGTCATGTTAAATAATTAGCATCCAATAAACATGACCCTCCTAAGATTCTTTGACTGTCTTTCAGTCTTTGTCACTTGGTTAAATGTTGACACCTTAAAATACCCTGAGTCATCATTAGAATGACTTTAATCATGAGTGGTGAAAGGCCAAGGCGTTGAGTTATTGGTAATAAGTTATATAATACTGTGCTTAGCAGCAGAGAGTTTATTGTCCTTAACAGTTAATTTCTTGAATAAAATGTTGATGCTTAGTAAAAGCCCCCAATTTATATAATATTACAGGTTAAGCAGTTTTCTTTCTAAAGTAATCATGAAAGAAAGCCTTATCCATGAGCATAGGACTTTTGAGTTTCAAGAAATGAACATAAGTATGATAACTATACTACCTTATAAAGCCATGGGATTAATCCATGAGATTATGCAAAGCCTTTAACACATACCTTCATGGAATATGTATGGACATAGGAAACCAGTCGTTTACTATTGCCTCTCACTTTTTAAATGGGAAGTTTTACTTGTTGAGGGGTCTAAGGTTATTGGTGACCTCAGTATGGAATTTCAAATCACTCTTCTCATTATACTGGGTTGGCCAAAAAGTTCTTCCAGGTTTTTATGTATTGAGTTTTATGCATATTCTGTAAGATGTTACAAAAAAACTTGAACAAACTTTTTGGCCTACCTGGTATATAATGTATATATGTTATGTATGCAGTATACATATTGCTATTGCTGTTCTTTGGGATATTTCATTTTTGGTTCATATTTCATTTCCTTTTCTTTGGATTTTTCTTTCTCTAAGTGGTAGATTGTCTTTGTGGGGAAAAAAAAGTGTTGTGAAATGATAGTAGTGTTTCACGCTGAACTAACATGGGTGACGTGGTTAGGGAAGGACAAACTCCTGTTGCACATATGTACACATTTTTACTCCTTAAAGCAAGTATTTGTCGAGAGGATTGCAAGACTGATTCTCAGAAAAAAAACTGTTAAGTACCCACGATTCCACTGACCTTCTGTCTCGACGCTAAAATTTCCCTGAAGCTATGCTGATAAGCATATTGCACTTGTTCATTTAAGAAAATACATTGCCAAAACTGGAGTCATAAATATTTGTTCATTCTTGGGTCAAGACTCCCAGCTTCAGCATATTGTCTTTAATTTAGCATCCTTTCAGATCATGGGCACATCTCCTTTATGTTCTTAGCTAAATTAGAAGTAGACTCTCATATCTTTGTCCTTCGTTTTTTTCTTTTCCTTTTCTTTTGTTTTTTCTTTCTCTAAGTGGAAGATCATCTTTGTAGGGGAAAAAGATGTTGTGAAGGGTTGTTGTGTTATGATAGTAATCTTTCACACTGAACTAGCATGGGGTGACATGGTCGGGGAAGGACCAACTCCTGTTGTGTGTATTATGCACATATTATGATATGTAGGATAGTTTGGGGTGAGTTAAAAACTGAAAATACAACCAGCCATTATAGTTATTAACACTTGTCTTTGTTTCCTTTTTAAAAAAAATATTTATTTATTTGGCTGTGTCAGGTCTTTCTTGTGGCATGGGTATCTTTAGTTGCAGCACGCGGGATCTAGTTCCCTGACCACAGATTGAACTTGCATCCGCTGCACTGGGAGGGCAGAGTCTTAGGCCCTGGACCACCAGGGAAGTCCCACCTGCCCTTACTGTCATGAATTGTGTTTCAACTGGAAATGCCTGTAAGAGAAAGAACTCAGGGTGGATGCCTCTGTGCCTTAAGACCAAGCTAATGGCTGTATGTTGCTGCTGAGTTGCTTCAGTCATGTGTCCGACTCTTTGCGACTCTATAGACTGTAGCCCGCCAGGCTCCTCTGTCCACGGGATTCTCCAGACAAGAATCCTGGAGTGGGTTGCCATGCCCTCCTCCAGGGGATCTTCCTGACCCAAGGATCGAACCTGCGTCTCTTACATCTCCTGGACTGGCAGGTAGGTTCTTTACCGCTAATACCACCTGGGAAGCCCAATGGATGTATGAGGCCAGCACACCCAAAGGAGCGCCCTCCTGTGTGCCTGCACTTTCATTCATGATTCGAAAAGAATTGGATTTTACCAACATTTGAATTTGCTGCAACACAAATGCCTTATCTAGAAGCACTCTCTGTGGTGGCTTCGGTCATTGCCAAAGAAACTCGGCTCCACGGAGAACGGTGAAGTGACTGATGGCTTCAATCAGAAAGGAGATGCAGCTGTGTGGGTCCCATGAGGCTGTCCGCCACAGCATGCCCTGTGCTCCTTGGGATGCTTGAAGCCGCCATGCAGAACGTGACGGCTGGCTCCTCCCGAGTCTTCAACACTGCTTCTGAAGATGCTGGACGTCACCCATGTGTGCCCCTGAGCGACATGCAGAATTTCTATGTGAGCCCCGATTGGAAACATCGAGGGCAGAGATATTCTTCAGAATGTCAGCACGTTTCCCCTTCTGGTGATGCTTTGGCTGTAAGAAAAATGGTGCATGTGTTACACAGAGAGAACAGATGCCTTATTCTGCCCCTTTTTTGAGTAGAACAGAAGTTTGCACCCACTGTCATATCATAACCCACTGTTTCTTCAGAAACATGAGTTGGTGGTCCAGACTGTCTGCCAGAAGAAGTGCTGTATTCTGCCATGACACTGTCCAAGCATCAGAGCCAAATGGATTCAGGGTGACAGTGATCGCTTCTAAAATAGATGTTCTCTGTCTTCCCAGAGGTGAGCTTCCCAGGTGGTGCTACTGTTAAAGCACCCGCCTGCCAGTGCAGGAGATATAAGAGATGCGTGTTCAATCCCTGGGTCAGGAAGATCCCTTGGAGAAGGGAAGGCAACCCACTCCAGTATTCTTGGCTGGAGAATCCCATGGACAGAGGAGCCTCACAGGCTACATACAGTCCATGGGGTCGCACAGAGTCAGACACGACTGAAGCGACTTAGCACTCACTCACATCTTCCCGGAGGCAGGGCCTTATTGTACCTGGCTGAATGTCAGGCTTGAGTTTCACGTGTTTCAAAGAAAAATGTGTTGTCAAAATATTTACACTTGCTGAAGCTCCCGGTTTCTGGAGTTGCTGTGGTGGATACTACTGAAAAACAAGAAGCACTTGGCCAAGCTATCTCTTGAGAAAAACATCTAGGAAAGCATCCCACATGGAAGGAATTGCCGCTGCACCCAATCTGTACTAACAAAGCCTTCTAAATGTCCACGCTGGCTGACACCTGAGGGCGCCTGGAAGCCTGCAAGACTCCTTGAGCTCTATTTAGACAGAGCATCCAGATGCAGATCAGGCCAAAGCTAACTCCACTGCCTGAAGCAAAAATCAAATAAGGCAAATGAATTCAGCTCCAAGAGGCTTAGAGACTTGTGTTCATCATCAGCACCAGCCATGGTCAACTGCCAAAGTGAGCTGTGAAAGCTAGGGTTCTGTTGGCTCCTGCAGAGCTATGCAAATGCAGGATTTTAGTAGGCCAAATGCAGAGAGCTGACTCATTGGAAAAGACCCCTATGCTGGGAAAGATTGAGGGCAGGAGAAGGGAGTGACAGAGGATGACATGGTTAGATAGCATTACTGACTCTGTAGACATGCGATTGAGCAAACCCTGGGAGATAGTGAAGGACAAGGAAGCCTGGTGTGCTGCAGTCCTTGAGGTTGCAAAGGGTCGGACACAACTTAGTGACTGAACAACAACAATCCGATTTAACTTCAGGATCATCCAACCCTCCATTTCTCTTATGTGTTATTCTCTGCCTTCTGAGTCTTGGACCCAGCCTCTGTGCACTGTTGTTGAATAGAGTATCAAACACAGAGTTTTGGGTGAGATAGAAAAGAATAGCATTATAGGTTTGCCAGGCCAAGGGGGACAAAGAGGGCTCCTACCCTCAAAAACTCTGTGTCCTAACCTGGGAGGATTCCATGAGTTTTACAGATAGGTTCAAGGGCAAAGTTGCTATTAAGATTTGGGTGTGTGCACTTCTTTAGAGACAGGTATTCTCTTGATGAGCTTCTCTGATTCCTTTAATTGGCTTCAGGTGGTCTTCTCTGGAATAAAGAATGCTGACATCTTTCATTTATTGGGGTTTTATTTCTTCATGGCAAATAGATGGGGAAACAGTGACAGACTTTTTTTGGGGGGGCTCCAAAATCACTGCAGGTGGTGACTGCAGCCATGAAATTAAAAGATGCTTGTTCCTTGGAAGAAAAGCTATGACCTAGACAGCATATTAAAAAGCAGAGACATTACTTTGCCAACAAAGGTCTGTCTAGTCAAGGCTATGGTTTTTCCAGCAGTCATGTATGGATGTGAAAGTTGAACTATAAAAAAAGCTGAGTGCAGAAGAATTGATGCTTTTGAACTGTGGTGTTGGAGAAGACTCTTGAGCGTCCCTTGGACTGCAGGGAGATCCAACCAGTCCATCCTAACAGTCCTGGGCGTCATTGGAAGGAATGATGTTGAAGCTGAAACTCCAGTACTTTGGCCACCTGATGCGAAGAATGGACTCATTTGAAAAGATCCTGATGCTGGGAAAGATTGAAGACAGGAGAAGAAGGGGATGACAGAAGATGAGATGGTTGGATGGCATCACCGACTCAATGGACATGAGTTTGAGTAAACTCCAGGAGTTGGTGATGGACAGGGAGACCTGGCTCGCTGCTGTTCATGGGGCCGCAAAGAGTGGGACACTATTGAGAAACTGAACTAACTACCTAGTCCTCTAAAGAGCTCAGAAGATATTGTTATGTACATCCCTTGAGGCGGAAGGAGGACCCTGCCCCAAGGCTGCACTATTCTTTCTTGGCTTTCCCTCCCTTATCTCTGCATCCCCTCCCTTCCCTGATTAGCAATTGTTTGAATCTGCCCTTCCAGAGTCAGGAAGGTCTTGGAGGCTGGAGTCTGTTCCCTACAAACAAGGAATGGAAGACATAGAAACGCATCTGTGCCCAAAAGACCTACAGGGTCCTGTTCAGTGTCAGTCTTTGCCCAAGTTTGATGAGCTTTTCACTCCAATAAGCTTTTCTGGGTGAGTCCAGGCCCTTCACTCATTCCTTAGTCACTCATTTCTCAAATGCATGCGGATTTCTGTGGGTGTTGGGTGTTTGCTAAGCCTTGGATATCTGCATACCTGGGCTTGGCAGTCAGCTGACCCACCATGCACAGCTTCTGCTGGTGGCCTCTGTGATGGTTGGGGGCCCTGTTGTCAATTGTCACACTCTGGCATTGCTGGCTGCTGATCTTTAAAAGAGATGTCCCTGGCAAATGTGTTGATGTTTTAGAAACTTAACTAGACAAGCAGAAAAAGAGATGATGGCTGGAAGAGTGGAGTAGAGAGTAATAAGTAAAAAGGATCATTCCACTTCCATTGTCACAAGGATCCTCCACAAATCCTTTTTGGAATGAGGTTAGATACTTGTGTGTGTGTGTGTGTGTGTGTGTGTGTGTGTGTGTGTCCATGCATCCTTAGTCATGCCCAACTCTTTGTGACCCCAACTGGACTGTAACCCTCCAGGCTCCTCAGTCCATGAAATTTTTTAGGCAAGAATACTGGAGTGGATTGCCATTTCCTCCTCCAGGAGATCTTCCGGACCCAGGGATTGAACCCATGTCTCTTACACCTTCTGCATTAGCTGGCAGATTCTTTACCACCAAGCAGCCTGAGAACCCCCTAGACACTCATACATGAATCAAAAAAAAAAAAAAAAAACTGATTCAAATGTAACAACTGTGCCCTTTCAGTTCAGTTCAGTTCAGTCGCTCAGTCATGTCCAGCTCTTTGCGACCCCCTGAATCACAGCATGTCAGGCCTCCCTGTCCATCACCAACTCCCGGAGTTCACTCAAACTCATGTCCACCGAGTCAGTGATGCCATCCAGCCATCTCATTCTCTGTCATCCCCGTCTCCTCCTGCACCCAATCCCTTCCAGCATCAGAGTCTTTTCCAATGAGTCAAATCTTTGCATGAGGTGGTCAAAGTATTGGACTTTCAGCTTCAGCATCATTCCTTCCAATGAACACCCAGGGCTGATCTCCTTCAGAATGGACTGGTTGGATCTCCTTGCAGTCCAAGGGACTCTCAAGAGTCTTCTCCAACACCACAGTTCAAAAGCATCAATTCTTCGGCGCTCAGCTTTCTTCACAGTCCAACTCTCACATCCATACATGACCACTGGAAAAACCATAGCCTTGACCAGACGGACCTTTGTTGGCAAAGTAATGTCTCTGCTTTTTAATATGCTATCTAGGTTGGTCATAACTTTCCTTCCAAGAAGTAAGCGTCTTTTAATTTCATGGCTGCAATCACCATCTGCAGTGATTTTGGAGCCCCCAAAAATAAAGTCTGACACTGTTTCCACTGTTTCCCCATCTATTTGCCATGAAGTGATGGGACTGGATGCCATGATCTTCGTTTTCTGAATGTTGAGCTTTAAGCCAACTTTTTCACTCTCCTCTTTCACTTTCATCAAGAGGCTTTTGAGTTCCTCTTCACTTTCTTCCATAAGGGTGGTATCATCTGCATATCTGAGGTTATTGATATTTCTCCCAGCAATCTTGATTCCAGCTTGTGCTTCTTCAAGCCCAGCATTTCTCATGATGTACTCTGCATAGAAGTTAAATAAGCAGGGTGACAGTATACAGCCTTGACATACTTCTTTTCCTATTTGGAACCAGTCTGTTGTTCCATGTCCAGTTCTAACTGTTACTTCCTGACCTGCATATAGGTTTCACAAGAGGCAGGTCAGGTGGTCTGGTATTCCCATCACTTCTTTTGTAATCCTTCAGCCAGCCTAATTGTTCAGCAAGAAGCAAAGACATTCCAGGCCCCTCTAGTACACAGAGTTTTTTCTGTTGTATTTTCCTTCCTGCCTGTTAGTGAGTTGGTGAAAACAGATGTGTATTGAAGAAAAAGGGAAGCGAGGTTGACATATGCTTTGAATTCCTCTCTAGATATTTACAAACTAGGATGTTTTGTGAACAAATACTCAAAGGAACAACTTTAGTGATCAAAAAATAAATAAGTAAATAAAGCATGTTTGTAAACCAGACTTAGGGTCTATATCCAGAAGGATTGAGAGCACCAAATTAGAAACAATGAAAGATAGAAGGAAAAAAAAAATGATCTTGCAGAGCTTTAAATTATTTACTGAGTATTCCTTGGCAAACTGTTTGAACAATAATAAAATGTTAAAAATTGATGTAGTTACATACATTTACACTCAACCCATAACCGTGCATGTTTAAAAAAAAAAAAACAGCTGCCTGTTTGTACTACAGTATGTCTTCACAGCAGAATACATTTTGCCACTGCCTGTTAGACCTTGCAATAAATAATTTTCTTCCTGTACAATAATTACTATGAGATGATGATCAGAATTTTATTTAAAGCCAGTTGAAGCAGTTATATGCTAGCTGTTACTTGAAATGTTCCAAAGCAAATAAACTTTATTAGAAGTGCTGCATGTCCTTTGGGCTTGACTAATACAATTTTTCTCTCTCTAAAGATGGAAATAATCAACCTAAATTTTGAAAGGCCCAACTAAAGATTTCAGAATGCTTTACAAATCATAATAAAGCAGTCTTTATTAAACCATAAAAATAAATAAGTTTTATTTCAGATGAAAGCAAGTGTCCTTAAGAGTTCTACTTCTCCAAGAGCAGAGTATATTTTTCATTTTATGCTTCATGTAACCCAAGTAGTCTTTCCTTTTAATTAAGGTGACAGGCTTCAGTTTAACTATTTACTTACTAGCATTAGGTCAGTTGATTTAATTCAGTCAGTCTCCAAAGGGCTCCAAAGTTGAGTTATCTGCCCCCAAAATTTATATGTTGAGGTCCTAACCCATAGACCCTCAAATTGTGAGTCAGATGTAATTAGTTATGTTAGGATGCCAAAGTAAGATGGGCCCCTGATCTGATACAGCTGATGTCTTTATGGAAAAAGGAGATTTGGACATAGACACACACAGGGAGAATGCCCTGTGAATATGAAGGCAGAGACTGGGTTGATACTTCTATGAGCCAAGGAACACCAAAGTTGGCCAGCAAACCACCAGAAGCCAGGAGAGAGGCATGAACCAGATTCTCCCCCACAGCCTCAGAAGGAACCAATGCTGCTGACACCTTGATCTTGGACTTCTAGCCTCTGAGATCATTAGTCAATAAGTTTCTGCTATTTAAACTACTCAGTCTATGGTACTTTGTGATGGCAGCCCCAGGAAACTAATGCAGACCCACCTCAAGGCTGTTCATCTGTTCACAAATATGAGCAGATACTTGTGGGTCAGGTAGATAAAGCAATGCAAATAAATACAGGACCATGTAGGCTTACTTAAAAGTGTTGCTGTGTTTTAAATAAATAAGGCTCTATTGCCCTGATTTCTTAATAAGTCTTCTTTTCATTAAAAAAAAAAAGTATTATTTATTTATTTACTTGGCTGTGCTGAGTCTTAGTTTCAGCACACAAGATCTTCCATCTTTGTTGCTGCATGGGGAATCTTTAGTTGCAGCATGCAAACACTTAGTTCTAGCATGCAGGATCTATTTCTCTGACCAGGGATCAAACCCAGGCCCCCTGCTTTGGGAGCATGGAGTTTTAGCCACTGAACCACCAGGGAAATAAATCCTGAGGCATCCTCTTAAAACAACTACTTGTAAAGAATTAGATGTGGCAAGGGTAATTGAGCAAATGCATTGTATTTTAATTTTTAAATTGTAATAGATATGGTCAAAAAATAATATAAAAGTGCTTATAATGAAAGCAACAGTCCTCAACCTCATCTGTCTTCCTCCTAGTTCCCTCAGAAGCATTCAGCCTTAATTTTTGCTTCCTTTTGCATTGTTTTTCAGCTTTCTTGTGTTTATCCCGTGTCTTTAGATATGCTTGTCTCAATCTAAACAAATTATTATAGGCTTTTAATACTGACTTTATATCATAATGGAAGGAGACTTTTTTCCTTTTTCATCACTCATGGCTTTCTCTCCTTCTTTCTAACATGGTGACATCATTATCCTTGGTTCCTCTCCAGATTCACTCAGTAACTTCAAAAGCAAACCTGTGTTTCTCCCAATCTAACATAGACACTATCTCTTATCACTCCATTTGTAAGATGAGGCTATTAGTATTCCTTTGTCTTCACCCTTCTCTTTCCCAGCCTTTGTCATCATCCTTCCCGTCTGTCCTAAGTTGCTTCAGTCCTGTGTGACTCTTTGTGACCCTGTGGACTGTAGCCCACCAGGCTCTTCTGTCCATTGGATTCTTCAGGCAAGAATACTGGAGTGGGTTGCCATTTCCTTCTCCAGGGGATCTTTGCAGCCCAGGGATCAAACGCCTGTCTCTTACGTCTCCTGCACTGGCAGGAGGGTTCTTTCCTACTAGCACTACCTGGGAACCCATACTTGACTTTATTGCCGAGAATGAATATAATTACACTCTATTCTATAAATGTAGTCAGTCTTTCAAAGTTTTCTATAACTTGATTCAAAAAGTTGAAAGCCAGAGATCAGCCTTTGCCTTATGAGCAACCAATGTGGTACCTGCAATCACATTTCTTTCCCCGTGGCTTCAAAGTGATGATCCTTGTCAATGAAGTACATTTCTAGCATCATATCTGGATGGATCATCAATGACAATGCCCATCAACTGAGCTTTGTCCATGATTTCAGTCATTATTAATTCCTTGGTTTTCTAAGGCTCTCCCTATCCGAATCTTTTGTCTTTGGGGCAGATTTGGATAATTGCTCTCTAGATCTGCTGTATAGCTGTCTTGGGTTAGAACTTCTATTCACTAGATCCTATAACCTTCTCTTTATTGGTTTTCTGTCCTTTAAGTTCCATAAAGGGCTTCCCCAATGACTCAGTAGTAAAGGATCTGCCTGCAATGCAGGAGACGCGGGAGATACCATTTCGATCCCTGGGTCAGGAAGATCCTATGGAGGAGGAAATGGCAACACACTCCAGTATTCTTGCCTGGAGAATTCCATGGACAGAGGAGCCTGGTGGGCTACAGTCCAGGGGGTTGCAAACAGTCAGACATGACTGAGCACACAAGTACAAATTCCTTAAAAACTTGTGCTCAGGAGATGAAATTATGAAAATATCAGTACTAAATCCTCACACATGATTGATATTTACTTGATATGGACAGATAGAAAATTATTTTTCTCAAGAATATTTTCTGTAATTTAATTCTATCCTTGATACTGTAAAAGTCTGTGATGTATCTAGGTGTTGCCCCTTTGAAAACATTCTTTGGTATTGGACACTTCCAGTTTAAAGAGTGATGACTTTCAGTGCCAGAAAATTGTCTTGTTATTTTTCAAGAAATTCGTTCATGTTTTTCTTCTCTTTCTGGAATTATTTTGAGTCAGACTAATTGGGTTTTTCCTTCCTCTTCAATAATTTGCAGCCCTTTGTCTTTTTATCAAGCATGTTGAAAGCTTTCTCCAGCATCTACCATTTCCCTCAACCTATCTATGAGGTTTTATTTTTGATTTTTTCTTCTTGCAGGGGTCTAAGGAGATATCAGTGGTAATAGTATTTTATTCTAAGAACTTTCTGTGTTCTTGTTTTATGAATGTAGACTGTTACTGAATTTCTCTAAGGCTATTATTTAGAACTAAGGTTTGTTTTCTCTTTACCATGAGTCATCTCACTTTGCTGTGGTGTCAAGTTTTTTTTGTTTTTTTTTTTTTTTTTCTGTTTGTATGGGAACCTTCCTCATTGATTTTGCAGACTTACTTTAAGTATATGGTAACCCCTGGGTTGGGAAGATCCCCTGGAAAAGGGAAAGGCTTCCCACTCCAGTATTCTGGCCTGGAGAATACTTTGGACTGTATAGTCCTGGGGTTGCAGAGTTGGACACAACTGAGAGACTTTCACTACTACTCACAAACTCTCAGTTCTCTGCTTATTTTTAAGAAGGAAGAGTAGAGAGTTTGTCTGAGCTCTGAGCACATTGGTGAAGTTTGTGAACTGTGAGCTTGACTTCAGGTGAGCAGGTAGGCGTTGAGTTGTAATATGTGGGATCCTCAAGTATCTTGATGAGGGGAGTTCTTCTCTGAGGGTCAGATATCCACATTAGGTTTTTATTTCTCCCCCAATGCAGCTAATTTCTTTGGAGAATATTTGAGTTGTTTATTTGTCTTGTTTGTTCTTCTGCCTGGAGGGAGGGGTCTCAAATTCTGCAAGGGCAGTCGGCCACCTCACTGGGTCCTCAGGATGGAGTCTTCTGTGTCCAGGTCCTGCACTGTGCTGGCTTCCTTACCAGTGTCATCAGCCAACTCAGCTCCATGTATTCTGTAGCTCAAAGAAATGAGATGAAATATCTCATCTGCTGAATGACTCCTTCCACTCTCTTCTTTATTTCTTTATGTCCCTAATAAATAACATCTTCCCTGCATGAGTTTTGAACAGTTTGGCAGGCAAAGTGTAAATAGTACTAAACCTTATCTCTACTGCCTATAGAAGCCAAGTTGGCAGCATTAATTACTCTGTGTCTGCTAGCCAACTTAACTATTTCAAAAGATTTCTGGGGTGTAATGTTAAATAACTCTGGAGGGTAAACACCCTTTATGGAAGGAGACACTGGAACAGAGGAGAAGCATTTTTCCCTATTAACATGCTCCAGCTTATTGTTTTCCTCTTATTTTATTTGTATAATCAGCTGGAGACATGGCTCATCTCTCCAAAGAAGGAAAGTGAAAGTGTTAGTCATTCAGTCATGTCTGACTCTTTGCAACCCCTTGGACTATACCCTGCCAGCCTCCTATGTCCATGGAATTTTCCAGGCAAGAAGGAATACTGAAGTGGGTTTCCATTCCCTTCTCCAGGGGAATCTTCCCAATCAAGGTATTGAATCCGGTCTCCTGCATTGCAAGCAAATTTTTTACTGTCTGAGCCACCAGGGAAGCCCCTAAAGCAGGAGTCAAACATTTTGTCAAGATAGCCTTTCCTCCATCTTCATGGAGTTTTGGGGGGATCACTTGGGACTCCTGGTGAGCATTTTATAAATTACACTAAGAGGTACTGAAATGGGTCAGAAGAGCATGTTATTTAAATCAAATCCAGGGTGACTGTCTTCCCACGATATAAAATAAATCCCAGATTTATTTCTTATCCCAAATAATGTCCAGCCATGTTATCCAACATAGCACATCTGAGGTTTTGCAGTAATATTAAACAACACCCAAAAGATAAAAATGAACAAGGGCATTCCAGGAATGAAATGCCAGCAATGTAGAGATGCTTTGAATTTTAATATAATCCCCACCAAATACCAAATTCCCAAGGAGAAATTAAAAATCAAAGTTTAAGTCCACTTTCATGTTGAAGTCCAAAGACATTAAAGTTCAAAGGAATTAAAGTCTAAAAATCGATATCTCTTGCCATTGTGTGTTAAAGTTCAAAGTCCACAATTCTTTAGTTAACTAAAGTGTAAAAACCATCCTCCCCAACTTTTTTACTCTAAGTCAGACTAGTTGGAATTTTCCTTCCTCTTAAATAATTTGCAGCCCTGCCGGAAGAGTTCTCTGGGGTTTGGTTTCTTCAGCAGCAGGGGCTGCCTCGCGCTGGAACTGGTGACATACTTTCAGGGCCTCGGGAGATGCCTTATTTCAGCATCAGCTCCCACTCACCTTCCTGTTTAGGGATGTGAACCCTAGCGTGTACCCATCACCTTTAGGGAAAAAGCTACCCGAAGCCCACGAGAGCAGTTATCCCAGACACCGGTATGTACTGAGGACCAGAACACCAAGGCCATACCGCTCAGTGAAGTTCATGTTGATTACCTGTTGCTGCTCCAACACATTTCCACAAGTTTAGCCACTTAATGCAAATTTATTATTCTCTGGTTCTGGAGGTAAGAAGCCCAACACAAGTCTCACTGGGCTTTTACATAGCTAAGATCAAAGTGTCCAGAGGGCTATGTTCCTTCCTGGAGACTTTAAGGGGGACAGACCTTGCCTTTTCCAGCTTCTAGTGGCTGTCCACATCCCTTGATTGTGACCCACTTCCACTGTCTTAAAAGCTGGAGACATGGTGTCTCTGATGAATTTTCCATTGTCACATTGCTCATGACTGCTGCCAGGAATGGTCCTTTTAAAGACCCGAGTGATTAGACTGAGCCCACCTGGATAATCCCAGAGACTCTCCTCAAGATCCTTAAATGAATCACAGCCTCTAAGTCCCTTTTACCATATTCACGGGTTCTGAGAATTAGGATGTGGCTGTTTGGGGAGACCATCATTCTGCCAACCACAGCATCAGAGAGGAGATGAGTAAATGAAGATCTCCTTGGATTTAGTGAGTCAAATGAGGCCAAGTCTGGCAGTCCCTGGCTTCCAGAGTTCACAGTGGGTGAACTTACATTGAGTCACAAGACAAAATTTCCAGCAAAAGGTTAATTAGGGTATCGTGCATTCATACAGCTTGTCTCTTCCTTGGGAAGGTAGGATCGTAAACATTGCTGCCATCTTGCCAACATTTAGATAGCTTCACTGGGTGTGTCAGCTGGGGTTTGACCAGAGAAGAGTGAGAAGAATGAATGACATGGGAAAAGGGATTTATTATTAAGAGGAGACCTGACACCCCAAGGTAGCTGGTGAAGAAATCTGAAGAAGGCTCTGCCTCTATGTCTGGTGCTGGGGCTAAAGTTGACCTAGGTGGCCAGGTAAAGACAAGGAAGAAAACCTGGATATGGAGCAGAGGAGAGACAGGGCCAGTGGGCACCCATGAGAACAGCCTGGCACCCTCTTCTGCCTCGCCTTGGCTACAACCAGGCCAAGTCTAATCAAATTAGGAAATTCAGACCATGAACTTCCTGCCACCCCCACTCATAGTCCTGGAGACTGAAGCAGCTCTGTAGGCTGCTGCTTTCCAGGCCCCAAATCTCTATGATCATAGCCTGGGACTCATTTTTACTAAGCTCCAACAGTTCTCATGATCGTGGATGGATGTTTCAGGAACCTCACTTTCTCTTTTCTCCAAGCCAGCAGTTAACCCCACTGTGGGTGACTTGAACATTTTTGAGAGATGCCAAAATATTGCATTGTTAACAGTAACTAAGTTATGAAAATGTGTATCTCCTCTACCATTTTTTATGAATTAAAAATAATTTGAGGTTACCACTTATTCTAATGCAGTTGCCCTTGTAACAGAGAAGCCATGGGGTGACTTCTAACAAATGTAGCAGACATTGCTTATAACGGTTACCTAACGTACAGCCCGCAGTAAGCAACTGGCGTTGCTGGTACTTTGAGCTGGAAGGGGGTTTGCCACTATCATCACCCTCTACTTCCCTGCAAAACCTCTTGGGGTTTGCTCAGGACCTCTGTCCGCCCATCTGAGCCGATTGCATGAGTGTATCCCTTTTTCCAAGCCACCGAGGTAGCACGTAGGCTGTTCCCACACTGTCTGAGGTCGTCTTCATTTCTCTTCACCATGATCACGGGTTGCTGGTGATGTGAAATATACCTCAGCTTACCTGCAATTAAGTTCCAGAGCATGCCAGCATGTTGTAAAGGTTCAAAGGAAAGTATTTACCAGGGGCATTTTGTCTTACTTTGTTTATTTGCCTGGATGGAAATGTACAGTGTGTTTCACTTGTTAGGTCTGACAATGCATAACTGATTTGTGACTCTACTTTGCAACCCACGACTTACAAGTTAATTAGAAGCACTTTTCCCTAATTATATTTGAGAGTTTGCTCTATTTGCTCTACAATTATCACAAAAATTACATTAGCTAGTGTTAGCGAACACAACATCGAAATCCCCACCGGGTCCTGGAGAAGAGGAGAGAATTAAACAATGTCTGCCTCCCCAGCCCGACACCTGGTTTCCTTTCCAGCAGATGTTTTTATTTGTTATTCTCCATGAAATGTTCAAAGACAAACTTCCTTCCTGGTTGTCCCTTAGAGGCTGGAACTCAGCCTGGAGGAGAGACATCTCGGTTTGGGTTTGCACGGTCAAACTGCCTTCACGCAGGGCCTCAGTCTTCACGTGGCCCGCCCGTCATGAGAGAGTCCATTTGCCATCATGGCAGCTGGATGCTGTCAGTGAGGTGCCTCCCATGGGAATGCTCAGAAGACTCTCCGAAATGATCTCTTAGCACAGGGACCTGTATCATGGAGACCTGTGATGCCAGGGAAATAAAGAAATAGTCCTGAGCAGCTGGTATTCATGTCCATCTTCCTTCTTTCCTGTGTTCTCTGGTGTACTTCTGAGCAACACTCCATGCAAGGCTGAGTGGATGATATAAAATATGAAGATGATGTAGGTATGAGCTCTGCCCCCAAGGAGCTGTCAATCAAGTCTTAAGAGAGGAGACATGGGTACAAAGTAAGCACTGAGAAAGGGCCAGAAGAGCTTAGAGGAGCAGAGAGAATGCTCAGTTGAGGGAAGTGGACAGAGGAGAGTGGTAGGCTACAGTCCATGGGATACAACTGAGCCGACTTCACTTTCACTTTCACTTTTACTGAGGAAAGTGGTGTTTGAACAGTAGTCCCCTCTTATCTGAAGTTTTCCTTTCTGAAGTTTTGGTTACCTGCAGTCAACAGTGGTCTCAAAATATTTAAAAATTCCAGAAATAAGCAACTGATGAGCTTTAAATTGTGTCCATTCTGGGTAGTGTGGTGAAATCTTCACGCCTGGGAGTGAATCGCCCCTTTGTCCAGCATGTCCTGTCCATTAATTGGCTCATCTGGGGTAGTAAATGGCAACCCACTCCAGTATTCTTGCCTGAAAAATTCCCTGGGCAAAGGAGCCTGGCAGGCTGCAGTCTGTAGGATCACAGAGTCAGACACAACTGAGCACACACACATCCACACACAGCTGGTTCAGCAAGAGTAGTGATGCTGGCAATTCAGATATTCTCTTACAGTGCCAAATTTATACGTTACTTGGTAGCTCAGATGATAAAGAATCTGCCTGCAACGCAGGAGACCTGATTTCTTTCCCTGGTCTGGGAACATCCCCTGGAGAAGGGAATGGCAACCCACTCCAGTATTCTTGCCTGGGAAATCCCATAGACAGAGGAACCTGGCAGGCTACAGTCCACGGGATCGCAAAGAGTCAGACATGACTGAGCAACTAAGGCTAACACATATGTATAGAAAAAACACATGAATACTATATACATAGGATTTGCCACTATCTAGTTTCAGGCACCCAATGGGAATCTTTTTATGTCTTAATCTTTGGTCCTACTTCCTTCTAAGGAGATTGGCTTGCCTTTTTGGAGGTTTGGGGTCTTCTGCTGTCCTTTAAAAGTTGTTCAGTAGGAATTGTTACAAATTCTGATGAACTTATAATGTATTTGTAGGGAGTCAGGTGATGCCCTCAGCTTACTTCCTCCCTCATCTTCTTCCGTCTCTCATCACTGTAAAGCTTGGAACTCATCCCCCTCAGATCAAGGGGGCTGACTGCATTAGGTTGCAGAGATGGCCATGAATTTGGCTTTCAGATAATGGGAGCAAGAGAATAAAACGTGAGTCAAAAAGGCAGTGAAGAGAAAGCCCCCACACGTGAGCTGAGTATGTCATTTGTATATATGCATGGGGAGCAGGCACCCTCCCGCACACACATCCCCACAAATGGTCCCTTCTGTATCTGCTGATGCCACCCTCCTGGCATCAAGGCCCAAGGTGGCCTACTTCAAAGAGTTCTGGTCTTTTCTCTCCATCCATATTTGCCTTTTAATCTCTTACCCTTCGAGAAGCCAAGTGCCTTTCAGGGGGAGGGCTTTGCTGGATGGTGCCTTATAATTCTCTATGGCAGAGGTCCCCAGCTCCCTGTTAGGAGCTGGGTTGTACAGCAGGAGGTGAGCAGTGGATGAGTAAGAGCTAATACAGCTTCATCTGTATTTACAGCCACTCCCCGTCACTCGCGTTACCGCCTGAGCTCCGCCTCCTATCAGATCAGCAGCAGTATTAGACTTTCATAGGATTGCAAACCCTACCGTGGACTGCACACGTGAGGGCTCTCGGTTGGGCACTCCTTATGAGAATCATCGAGAAACCATCCCCCTCATCCCCAGTCTGTGAAGAAATTGTCTTTCATGCAACTGGACCCTGGTGCCAAAAACCTTGGGGGGCTCTCCTCTGTGTAACTTTACATCCTTCACCCAAATATTGCTGGAGGTCCCCCCAGGGCCAGGATTGTTCTCATCAGTGAGAAAGTGTGCACACACCATTAGTTCACAAACAAACAGTGATTAGGAACTCATTTACTGTGCAAATGGCAGTTGTCCAACTTAAAAGTTTGGAAATTTTTTCAAGTAATTTTTAAACCGTGGAAACTTGATCCTAAAAGTATTCGTACTTCACCCTGGGCAGTCCTGTAACAAACTCATCGAGCACTTACAAATAAAGGTGCACACTGGCCGGAAGAGCCGCTTGCCCTACATTCTGTTTGGCTTTCACTCATGTTGGATTTCTTTTGTTCAAGCAAATGGATTGTAATTCATAAACTCATTTCCATCTTCAAGTGGCGTACCTGCTCGGGTCACAAATATAGCTTCGAGGCTTATCTTCCCAGTTACTCATTAAAAGCAAACACGAGCAAGTCCTCTAATCTGATCCCCAGACATATTTAACAGTTAGAACCGTATTTTAGGGCTTCCCAGATGGCACTAGTGGTAAAGAACCTGTCTGCCAAAGCAGGAGATGTAAGAGACTTGGGTTCAATCCCTGGGTCACAAAGATCTCCTGGAGGAGGGCATGGCAACCCACTCCAGTATTCTTGCCTGGAGAATCCCATGGATAGAGGAGCCTGGTGGGCTACAGTCCATAGGTTGCAAAGAGTCAGACAAAACAGAAGCGACTTAGCACAGTATATTCATATTTTACATTCATAAGTATCAGTAGTAAAATGGCTACTTTCATTCCTCACATTTTAGGTTGAGATATGTTTTTAGACTAAATGACATTATTTCCCATATTTTATCCTTCATTCAAAAATCTTTTTCCTCTTAGTGAGAGGTAGTAACATGCTTGGAATCTAAGGCTGGAAAATACAAATTCCAAAGCAGTCAGAAAACATTTTTTATTAATAAAAAGAGGATCTTGGCCATTAACCATGGTGGGTTTTGTTTTGTTTCTTGTTTTTTAAGTGACTTTATAGTCTGGATGGAGCAGATGTTTAATTTCATATTGGTTCCAACTAGGCTCAGGGCAATGGAGAAAAAGAGTTTAAAGAAGAGAGAGAGGAAGAAAACCAAGTACATTTGTTTTACTTTGGCAGTGGAACCTCAGCTCCAGGGTGCCTTTCCCAGATGCTCAGCTTTTCTTTTGACTCTGGAGGCATTTTCTGATACATGTAATCATTCACACACACACCCCACCATGCGTATCCTTCACAAAGGACATTTATAGGCAGGATGGGGTTAATTTGCTTTATTCCCGATGCCCTTTTCAGGAGACTTCCCAAAGCTTTATTAAATTAACAGGAAGCAGAAATTTGTATTTAACACACAGCTATGGTTATGAGATGAACATGGATCATTTAGGATTTTCAGGCAGTTTATCAATTTAATAATTTTCTGCAGAAGTGCCCCTGCTATTAACTTAGTTATTGGAGTGTGTAAACACAGATGTGAAATGTTATTGTCATGTGTAAACTTCACTTTGAACACAACTAGGTATTTATAATAATAACTTGAACCGAATGAAAATGGGATATAAAAGAAAGAAAGGACCATGTGATTCCAGGATGGAACTTTCCCAAAAGCAAGCACCGTTTGATTAAGCCACATAGTCACTGAAAAGAAAGGGGTACATCACTACAGTTTGCTGATGAACCTCCAAACATCAGGATCTCATTAAAAGTCTTTTTACCCCAGGGAATCCCCTTGTCATCTCTAGGTAGCTTTGCTAAAGCTGCCATTAGGGCTGAGATGTAACATACCACTATCTGAGTTGCTATGGAAACAGTTCTATCTATGCAAATTACTTTTTTAAAATCATTAGGCCACAGAAAGTCTGACATGCAAAATTTGCAAGGGTTCTAGCCCACAGCCACTCTTGGCATTGTGTCTTCCTTCTAACTGTCCCCAGTTGTTTTTTGTTTTTTGGTTTTTTGCTGTATCTGTTTTATACAATCAGTATTGAATCCTTAGAAGAGATCACTAGTTGTAAGAGCTGAAGGCAGGAAGTTTTGAGAGCTCTGGGAGCTGTGGAAGAATAAAGTTACCCAGACATGGGATGGGAAACGAGAGAGGCTGATATCAAGGCATAACTATGCAAGACGCCACCTGTCTCCACTCATCCCTCTTCAAAATTTAAAAGACGCTGGTATACGTACAAGCGTAGGCATGCACACACCCATGCAGGCGTGCCCACACACACACACGCCGGCATGCACACACACACAGACACGCTGACACACACATGCGAAGAACCTCAGATTTATTACACATTTATGTCCCTTGCACAGCCCTTGCTCTGCCAGGTGCAGATCTGCCTTAGAAGGACTGCTGTCCCTGGCTTCCTCTGTGTAGCTGTTTTATACACCGCACTTAGTAGGGACCTTATAATTTTCCAACAGAGCTTTGCAGTTCCCCCGCCCCCCACCCCCACCCCGCTGGTCAGCGCAGCTTCCCTTGGCACACTATGTCCTGCTCTGCTGGTACCCAGAGGTGTCTGTCCTGAGCCCCCAGGAAGCTGTTGCTGAGCGGTGGTGTGTGACCCAGAGAGGAGGAATGACCTTCTGCCCTTTGCATTCGAGTTTGCCCTGAAATTCCCCAGTAGGGTTTCATATGCCCCACGCGTTACAAAAATAGCTTTTCCCATCTTTATCTCCATGGCTAACCAATTACTGGGCTGGGGACAGATCCAAGTAAAGCTTCCCACTCTGGTCACCGAGTCCCTACTCTCCATCACTGCCTCCTGCTCATGGTACCAGGTGGCTGGTTCCCACACAAGTCACTTCTCTTCTCAGAGGCTTTCCTGCCCTACTTGTCAGTTACTGCCTAGCCTGACTGACCTCCTCAGAGACACCCACATCCCCATGGTACACAGAACTTGAGTTTTCCCCCGGAACCTCCTGGGCCTATATTCTCACAGATTCTGCCAGCCCCACATCTCCAAACCGCCAGGAGTGCCCAGTCTTGTCTGAACTCAGCAATAAATGAGAGCATCAGCTAAGATTCTCGCCAGTGTCCCAGCCACATGTGACTCCTTTATGTCAGTGGTCAGCTTACACCATAACAAGTGTGCATATTTCAGTTTGGTTCTCCAAGGAATCAACTTGCCTTTCCATGTTTGCTATGGAGTAACAGGACTGAGACAGTCTTGTCCAGCTGAGCTCTTGGGCAGAGATGGAGAAGCGATGGGTGTTACCTGGCTTAGGGGTCCGGGACCTCAGTAGATTAGCCCACTGCCCTGCAGGCACCATGAGGCAGAGAGGCTATAAAATGAGCATCATTTATATGATTCAGTGCCTAACATTTTTAAGGTGTGCTCTCAACCAACCACAATTATCTTGTTTCCTTTTTTGCTTTCAATGCTTTAAATATTAACCTAGACTTCAGCTTCCCTGGTAGCTCAGACGGTAAAGAATCTGCCAGCAATACCGGAGACCCAGGTTCAATTCCTGGGTTGGGGAGATCCCCTGGATAAAGGAATGGCAACTCACTCCAGTATTCTTGCCTGAAGAATCCCCATGGACAGAGGATCCTGGTGGGTCCCATAGAGTCAGACATGACTGAGGGACTAACACACTGCCTTCCAAATAAGTAGCTTACAATTTAAGCCCCCATTATCCTACTTCCTTTGCTAGTTACAGAATAAGTGCTCTAGGCCCAGCCTTCCTTCCATGAAGTTCAAGGTGGTAACTTATTTCCCTGTCAAAAAGCAGAGTCCTTAGTTCATTATACCCAGCAGGTGAAAAGTGTGTCATTGTTATCCTCATGTTGGGATAAAAAGGGACCACTGAAAAGCTAACATCATATATCCCAAAGCAAAAGTTCCTTCTTATCTCAATAAAATCAATTTAGAATTCTTTCTAAATTGATTTCTTAATTTCTAAATTGAATTCTTAATTTCTAAATTGAATTCTTAATAGAATTCTTTCTAAATTGCTTTCTCCAAGCCAATCACATGTATATATAAAATTAGATATCATCCAGGCTTATCAGATTATTTACAGCTTTAATTGGAGGGTAGAAATAAGATGAAATGCTTTCAGACCTCAAACTTACTAAGTTTTAGGAGTGAAGGCAGAATATGATTTGATATAATCAGATCTCCTATAACAGAACATCCCTTCCTGTGAAGAATTGTAGGTATTATAGAGTATCAGTGTTATGTGTCTGTAAATATATGTACTTAAAGGCATAGTCTATAATTTAAATTGTAGCCTTGTTTTAGAAAATATAGCAGAGTGCTCCACATTTATGTTTAAAATGAATGTCCATGTGATTTATCTTGAAATGTTTCTATTGAGGAAATTATAGCCATCTGAAATGGATAAAAATTAATCAAAATATGAAAAATTGCTTATTACTGAACATACCAACCAACTCCATAATTAATAAATAATTATAAAATATATGAGTTATCTCTGTGGGGTAATTTTAAGTAAAAACATTCGAGCTATGAAATATAGTTCTTATGTAGTCTGAAAAAGAACACTAAAACATAGGTCTTTTTTTTTTTTAAGACATGTCTTTCGAACAGCTAAATTTAAATAGAGGATTCATGATATATTTGTCTTCCTTGTACACTAACTTGATAAAAATCATTACATTCTTTTCCAGGTTGAAATGATTAAATGTCATGATTCCTGAGTCTAATTAATTTTAATGACAAAATTTATATGCTATAAATTTCTGATTTGAAGTGCACTTTTAAAAATCATAAAATTCTACAAGGCTCTATTGACTTCTCTCCTCTCAGCTATACCAGGCTTCCTCATTCGCCCTGCACCTCATTTTGTTGCTACCATCCTCCATCATGAGCCATTATCAATCATTTTTCCCCCAGCCAGTGTTGATACAACAGGATTTTCCATTTCTGTGGCACAGCAGATATTTCATGTCCTCTTCGATTGTGAACTAAACCACAAGCTCCTTGAGGGCAGTGGCAGAAGTCATCTGTGTATCCACCTGAGTCATCTGGGTTGGAGTCATCTGAGCTCCAACCCAGCACATAGTTGGAGCTCAGGAAAGCCCTCCTGCATTAATTTATTTGGAAACTCTGTTCGAGTTTTATCCTTATTCAGCTGGGCATCTCCTCTCAAACATACTCCGCAGCTAATGACCGCTGTTTTCCTCTCCTTTTAGTTGTTGAGAGAGAGGATTAGGGCCGTGGTGGACTCGCTCCTGTTCACTGACTGCTCGTCTGTCTCTGATTCCAGAGGCAGAGCCTGCCGGGTGAAAGTATATTAACCCTTCTGTAGGGAATACCAGAACAGTGCAGGGGTCAGAATGGGCAGAGAGAGATCTCATTGCTACTTCAGACAGTATAAAGTCAGCTTGAGTTTTCAAAAGGCCAACTTTCTGTCTTTTTCAGCTCTTTTCTACTTCATTACTTTCCATGCTACCACCATCACCACCACCACCCCATCACTTCCACCTCCATCATCCTCTCCCACTCTGCCGCCATCACTGACCACGACCGTCTCTACCAGCACCATGCCAATAGCTACCTGGATTCAGTGTGTTACCTTATATACGTTTATCCGATATAAACAACTTAACGTAGCATTTAGATTAATTGATGCATGTTTTCCTGTAATAATATTGAGAATATTTTCCATTAAATTATATAACTTTATTATCGCAAAGCATAATTCACTTGGGAAAATAATTGACAATGCTGCCTGAATATTGCCATAAAAAGCAACTCAGTGTCAAAGATCACAACATTTGTTTCTGCGAGAGATTTTTCAGAATTTAAATGAATTATACAAACATTTCCCTCTAATAGTTCATTCCATATAGTTTAATGATACTATACATCTAATCACTCTGAGCAAAGACCCAAAGAAATGATACCACTCAGTGTCTTACTTCTCATAAATATTTTTTCAGTATATAGGAGATGATAGGTAAAGTTGTTCCTAATCATTTGCAGTGCATGTATGTTATATATATATATACATATACATATATATATATATATATATATATATATATATATATATCTCGATCATTTTTTCTCTTAAAAACTAGACTCTAAGTAGGGCCTTTGATCCTTGAGTAGACAAGACTTGGCTTGCTGTTTGTAGTTTTTAACAACAGTGTGAATCCTGACTCACAGATAGCATGTTAGGTGCACCATACTGTAGATAGAGTTGATAGGAAACTGAAAATCCAATGCCTTGAGTTTTGTAACTCAAGAAACACTCAGTTTTCTTCTCTAGACACCTAGAAACAAAAGCACAGGATTTTCTTCTCAGGCACACAATATCTTCAGCCTATTTTTCTGAGAGCTCTAAGTTCTTATTTTATTCTATGCTGAAAATCTAAGTATTTAAGAATTTGTTGAGGTTAACTAAGAGATATAATACTCACTCAAGTTTGCAGGTGTTATAAACTGTGTCTATAACTTTCAGTTACAGGATTGTGTACTTGGACCCTATTATTTCAGACCCCAGAAGAGAGCTTATATTTTAGTGTTATCATCCTTAATGCTTATTAAGAGTTTATATAAGAAACCAGCATGAGAAACATAGCAAAACCTACCACCTTGCTCTTATGTCATTTACTCCCTTTTATATCATTCTTTTCTTAAATCTATTGGGCATGAGGACAAACAAACGGTCGTTGAGTAGGGCAGTGACATAAATCTCCACTGCTGCGTGAGAACATGAATCTGACAGTGATAACATGATGAATTGGAGTAAATAACCTGGTTAGGGATAAACAGAGGTAGTGAGAACAGTTAGGTTATTGTGGTATTCCAAGCTAGAAACGATGTGGTATTTTAAGCTGGAAATAATGAATCAGAATCATAACAGTAGAATCCAATTAGGATGATCCTGAGTCCTGAGTTCCATTATTGCAAGTTGGAGTAGAGAAACTGGACGACTCAGAGTAGCATGGTGTGGAGAGAGGAGTAGAAATTACCAGATAGATAAGTAGGAGCTCATTCCATGGGTTGAGTTCATCCTGCTCTGCAACCATACCAGTGTTACCACCCTCAACCTACAGATACAATACAATGGGGATATACTTACTAATGTGCATGATTAGAGCTTTATGGCCTTAGACTCTGGCAGCAGAGAAAAGAGTTTGCTATTGAATGTTATGTGGCCACCTGGATGGGAAGGGAATTTAGGGGAGAATGGCTACCTGTATATATATGGTTGAGTCCCTTTGCTGTTCACCTAAAACTATCATAACACTGTTAATTGGCTACATCCCACTACAAAATAAAATAGAGTTTTAAAAAACAGAGTTTGCGATTGAAGCAATGTGAAAATGTGAGCATGCATTGTCAACCCTTTATGTGATTATTGGCTGCAGGTTCCCAGAATCTTTTTACACATTCTGTTGATAATTGTCTCAGCTTGCTCCTAGCAGAACACGAGTTAGACAAATCATGTCAGGGGAAACAGCAAAGACAAGTGTCACCTGGATTTCGAAAAGAAGTGTTACTCACAGAAAACAAATGAATTACAAGATGCCATTAGAAATGTAGGTATCAGTAGATTAAGGGTCACAAAAGATAAGGGTTAGAAATAACAAAGACAAACAGTGATTGTGGGCATCAGTACTGCTTCTGATAACTTCTAAATTCTTCAGGATCTTCACAAGTTTGCAACTTTTAGTAGCTTTATTTATGTGTTTATTCCCATGCACAACACAACTGGAAAATACAGTAACAAAAAATATGAACTGACATTTCAGAAAACAGCATGCAAGAAGCTCATATGCTTGGGTTTAATGAAAAGGAATCGAGAGGGTTAATTCTTAGGTAGGTTGATAAGGAGTCTGGGGCCCTTGAGAAGGAGAAAGGGAGCCAGGGCCCTCAAGGAGAAGAAAGGGACAAACATTTTTTTTCCTATATTCCTTCCTCTTAATTACAAAAGAGCTTTTTTGTTAAGCTTTGAATTGTTATGGTAACAGTCTATTTCTTCTAATACTAACTTTCTTTAAGCCCAGCTGATTACACTTTAATAATAACACATTATAATAATTGCACATTAATAAACTGTGGAAAATTCTGAAAGAGATGGGAATACCAGACCACCTGATCTGCCTGTTGAGAAATTTGTATGCAGGTCAGGAAGCAACAGTTAGAACTGGACATGGAACAACAGACTGGTTCCATATAGGAAAAGGAGTTCGTCAAGGCTGTATATTGTCACCCTGCTTATTTAACTTATATGCACAGTACATCCTGAGAAACGCTGGGCTGGAAGAAGCGCAAGCTGGAATCAAGATTGCCGGGAGAAATACCAATACCCTCAGATATGCAGATGACACCACCCTTATGGCAGAAAGTGAAGAGGAACTAAAAAGCCTCTTGATGAAAGTGAAAGAGGAGAGTGAAAAAGTTGGCTTAAAGCTCAACATTGAGAAAACGAAGATCATGGCATCTGGTCCCATCACGGCATGGCAGATAGATGGGGAAACAGTGGAAACAGTGTCAGACTTTATTTTTGGGTCTCCAAAATCACTGCAGATGGTGAATGCAGCCATGAAATTGAAAGACGCTTACTCCTTGGAAGGAAAGTTATGACCAACCTAGATAGCATATTCAAGAGCAGAGACATTACTTTGCCAACAAAGTTTCGTCTAGTCAAAGTTATGGTTTTTCCAGTGGTCATGTATGGATGTGAGAGCTGGACTGTGAAGAAAGCTGAGTGCCAAAGAATTGATGCTTTTGAACTGTGGTGTTGGAGAAGATTCTTGAGAGTCCCTTGGACTGCAAGGAGATGCAACCAGTCCATCCTAAAGGAGATCAGTCCTGGGTGTTCATTGGAAGGACTGATGCTGAAGCTGAAACTCCAATATTTTGGCCACCTCATGCAAAGAGTTGACTCACTGGAAAAGACCCTGATGCTGGGAGAGATTGTAGGCAGGAGAAGGGGATGACAGAGGATGATATGGCTGGATGGCATCACCAACTCGATGGACGTGAGTTTGAGCGAACTCTGGGAGTTGGTGATGGACAGGGAGTCCTGGCGTGCTGTGATTCATGGGGTTGCAAAGAGTCGGACACAACTGAGCGACTGAACTGAATGATTACACAACAAAACAACTAATCTTGATCAACGATGTGTTTTACCTTAAGCTCTGTCAGTTCAATTCTGTCGCTCAGTCATGTCTGGCTCTTTGTGACCCCATGGACTGCAGCACGTCAGGCTTCCTTGTCCTTTACCATCTTCGAGAGTTTGCTCAAACTCATGTCCATTGAGTCGGTGATGCCATCCAACCATCTCATCCTCTGTGGTCCCCTTCTCCTCCCACCTTCAGTCTTTGCCAGCATCAGGGTCTTTTCAAATGAGTCAGTTCTTCGCATCAGGTGGCCAAAGTATTGGAGTTTCAGCTTCAACATCAGTCCTTTCAATGAATATCCAGGACTGATTTCCTTTGGATGGACTGGTTTGATCTCCTTGCAGTCCAAGGGACTCTTGAGAGTCTTCTCCAACACCACAGTTCAAAAGCATCAGTTCTTTGGTGCTCAGCTTTCTTTATATTCCAACTCTCACATCCATACATAACTACTGGGAAAACCATAGCTTTGACTGGATGGACCTTTGCTGGCAAAGTAATGTCTCTGCTTTTTAATATGCTGTCTAGTTGGTTATAACTTTTCTCCCAAGAAGCAAGCATCTTTTAATTTCATGGCTGCAGTCACCATCTGCAGTGATTTTGGAGCCCCCCGCCCCCCGCCAAAAACAAAGCCTGTCACTGTTTCCATTGTTTCCATCTATTTGCCATGAAGTAATGGGACCAGGGGAGAAGGCAATGGCACCCCACTCCAGTACTCTTGCCTGGAAAATCCTGTGGATGGAGGAGCCTGGTAGGCTGCAGTCCATGGGGTCACTAAGAGTCGGCTACGACTGAGTGACTTCACTTTCACTTTTCACTTTCATGCATTGGAGAAGGAAATGGCAACCCACTCCAGTGTTCTTGCCTGGAGAATCCCAGGGACGGGGGAGCCTGGTGGGCTGCCGTCTATGGGGTCGTACAGAGTCGGACACGACTGAAGCGACTTAGCAGCAGCAGCAGCAGCAATGGGACCAGATGCCATGATCTTAGTTTTCTGAATGTTGAATTTTAAACCAACTTTTTCACCTCCTCTTTCACTTTCATCAAGAGGCTCTTTAGTTCTTCACTTTTTGCCATAAGGGTGGTGTCATCTGCATATCTGAGGTTATTGTTATTTCTCCTGGCAATCTTGATTCCAGCTTGTGCTTCATCCAGCCTGGCATTTCTCATGATGTACTCTGCATATAAGTTAAATAAGCAGGGTGACAATATACAGCCTTGACGTACTCCTTTCCCAATTTGGAACCAGTCTGTTGTTCCATGTCCGGTTCTAACTGTTGCTGCTTGACCTGCATACAGATTTCTCAGGAGGCAGGTCAGGTGGTCTGGTATTCCCATCTCTTTCAGAATTTTCCACAGTTTGTTATGTTCCACACAGTCAAAGGCTTTATGTAGTCAACAAAGGAGAAGTAGATGTGTTTCTGAAACTCTCTCTCTCCTCTCTTTTCTGCTTTTTCGATGATCCAACGTATGTTGGCGGTTTGATCTCTGGTTCCTCTGCCTTTTCTAAATCCAGCTTGAACATCTGGAAGTTCATGGTTCACGTACTGCTGAAGCCTGGCTTGGAGAATTTTGAGCATTACTTTGCTAGCGTGTGAGATGAGTGCAATTGTGTAGTAGTTTGAACATTCTTTGGCATTACCTTTCTTTGGGATTGGAATGAAAACTGACCTTTTCCAGTCCTGTGGCCACTGCTGAGTTTTCCAAATTTACTGTCATATTGAGTGTAGCACTTTCACAGTATCATCTTTTAGGATTTGAAATAGCTCAAGTGGAATTCCATCACCTCTACTAGCTTTGTTCATAGTCGTGCTTCCCAAGGTCCACTTGACTTTGCATTCCAGGATGTCTGGCTCTAGGTGAGTGATCACACCACTGTGGTTATCTTAGTCATGAAGATCTTTTTTGTGTAGTCCTTCTGTGTATTCTTAAGCTCTGTACTAATGATTATATAACAATAGTATATCTTGCTGGAGGACTTAAGAAGTACTTCTGACCCATCCTGTTATCTTGAAATGAATGTTGTGGGAGTGGGTCTGGTAAGACCTTTCTATTGTTAGTAACCAACTGAAAAATTGTGTAAAGCCCCACCCAAACCAGTGACTGGGGCCCCCCCTGCCTCCTTCTGATATCTGTGTCAGAAGCTTTCTCTATCCCATTTTCACTGTAATAAATCTTTTGCCACATGAAACTCTTGCGTGACTGAAGCCACATCTTTGGTCCCGAAGTGAAATTTTCTTCTTCAGAGACCACAAATACAACACCATTCAGTGTAAGCTATCAGAATTCCCATGGTTTATTTTAAAGGAATATGTGTTTTGTCTTGGATCTCCAAAAATAAAGATGATTGCTGGCATTCAGCATTGGCTAAGACCCGCAAAACAGGAACTTCTGGTGAATGTGTCATGACTGCCATCTTTCTAGAGAGAATTTTGCCAATATGCCTCCATATTTAAAGTGCAAAGACCACTGGGATCTTCCCCAGTGGTCCAGTGGTGAAGACTCTGTGCTCCCACTGCACGGGGCATACGTTGGATTCCTGGTTGAGGAACTAAGATCCCACATGTTGCATGCCCACCCGCCCACAAAAAATGTAAAGACCCTTTACCTAACAATTCAAATTTTAGGAATTATATTGAGGAGCTACTAAGAAAAATCTTCAGAGCATATAAGTTAATATGTGAAAAGGATTGAAAATATTCTCTGGCACATAATAGGCACCAATGTCAGCCACAAAAATAGAAGCACTCTAACTGTCCATCTGTATACAGTTGGATGAAAAAAAAAAAACAAAACAGTCCATTAAATAGAACACTACTAGGCATTAAAAATTAAGATGTGTCTAGGTTTCTGTTTATATCTGTTATATATCCATGACATATGTTGAATAGAAGAAGCATATTTAATGGTGCTTTGTTGTGGTTCTGTTTCTGTAAAATGACACACGTGAGTGCATGATAAGCATAGAGAAATGTACAAAAAAGTGTTCCCTCACATCTGAATATCTCTAGGTAGATTTGTTTTCCTTTTTTCATCTTCATCCATCATCATTTTTAATAGGCATGATTTTGAGCTTACCCCATGTTAATTTTATAATCAGAAAAATAACTATTATTATATTAGGAAACTTTAAAATATATAGCAACACATGTGCATTTGGGGAACTTAAAATCAGATAAAAATTGACTACACTGTAAAAGAATTCATCTTATACTCCATGTATCCATACAGAGAAAATACTAATGTCAAAAAAGAGATGCATTCTAAAATTTGATGTGAAATAGACAAAGTGTAGAAACTCCAACAAAATTTTGGCCTAATAACTCAATAAAAGATGCCTTCAATTCTCAGGAAACGGTAGTTTTTTCACTAACCTAAAGGTTAGTCAACAGATAAATGCATTGTGTTTGTTCAGCATATTCAACAGTGTCTCTAAAAGTCATTTTATCAATTTTGTAATTTTACCTGAACGAGCGATGCTGAATGTCACATAGCATTTAAATAAGCGAGATTGTCACTTTCCGTAAATTGTTTTCTGAAAACCCTATTACATTTTACATTCCGGTCATAACAGAGGCTTTGCCACTATGTGTGCTTTGCCACGTGCTGGTTTTGTTGTTATTGCTTTGATTCGTGAAATACGTAAAATAAGTGATTTTATCCTCTCATGTCATTTGTTCTGCTTAAAGTCACTGAATACATGCTGGAATGATCAGCTGGATAACTCGTTTTCATTTGTCCTCAATCAACCCACTGATGGGCCTAAAACAGATGCTTTTAAGTGAGAACTGTGGCTCAGTTTTGCTTGAATGTGCATAATAAAAGGAAAACTTGATCTTTTAGCTTACCTGTGGATTAAAAAACAAAATAAACAAGTAAACAAACTCAGTAACTAACAGAAGAAGGTGTCATCTCAGACTCAAAGGAGTTTGTGCAGCCAGTTTTTCCCTAGTGCTCTTCTTCTTCGTGCCAAAATGCCTTCACTGCCAGACTCTAAACATCAGAGTTCTTAGGGCCAGCCAGCCATGGCTCTCGGTTCTTGGCGTGAACTCTATTTCTGTGACTTTACCCAATCTTGTAGCTTTAAATCCCATCTCACTGCAGAGGGCTCTAAGTTTCTCTCTTGAGTTCTGAGCTCCAGACTCCTGTCTCCAGCTGCTTCTTGACATCTCCAGAGTGTCTAATTGACATCTCCAAGATAACACGTCCAAGCCTACAATTGCACTTTCCCTCCAGACTTCTTTCTCCTCCAGTCCTTCGCACCTCTGTTGTACGAGGCCAAAACATCTCTGGCTCCTCAACACCTCCACCCAGGTCAGACATCATATGTCTGACATGACCACCTGCATGCAGCTCTGCTGACCAGACTGTGTCTTTCCTGAAAATCTGGAGTAGCCTTCTCCCTGATCTGGTCCTCCTTACCTCATTTTAGCCCATTCTCTGCTGAAAACTTCCAGAATTGTGTCTCTAAAAACCACCTGTCTTTTGAGGGTGATGGAAATGTTTTGGAATGAAGGGAGCTGATGGTTTGCAAATCACTGTGAATGTCACTGATTTATATTAATACTTTCATGGTTAATTGTATGGTATGAATTTTATTTTAATAATTAAAAAAAAAGAAAAGGTTTTAAGAAAGTTACCCAGTAGCTGGGCAACCAGCTGAGAATTTGTGTTGTACTTCGTCTTTGAATACTGTAGGTGTGCCAGGAAAGAATGAGACCTTATAAAACAAAGATCCAGTCCTGACAGTTACTGCTCAGTGATGTGCCCCTGCACTTACTGAGGAAACAGGAACTGCTGACCGTGGTCCTCAAGGCCCTTTTTAGGATGTGCCTGCTGCTCACCTGCTCTCATCAGGGTGATGGAACATTCAGCTTGAATGCTGGAGAGACTTATATGCAGGGACTCTTTTCCAAGGTGTGGGCTGCGCTAAGGGACTGCACCAGGGGTGGACAGGCAGCCAGAGTCTCATCAGTGGAAGCAATAGGGGGAAATGGTGTTTGCAGACCCCAGGAGATCAGGAGACTTGGAGTTGGGGTGTTCTAGTGACTGAGGGTCTCAGCTCTACAGGTGTGAGCAAGGCGGGAGGGTCACGGACAGCAGAAAACCCCCAGCTCTCTTGCCTCAGGCCTTCTGATCACACACAGATTCCTTTACTGGCTGAACCCAACTGCATGTTCAAGGGCAGGGGTGCCTGGGAGATTCAGCACAAGGGCACAGGTGACTTTTTTTAATAGCTATATGAGCCCTGACTACAGACAGAATTAGATATTGTAGTGCTACAGACATGAATTTGGTAGGAAAGTGAACATCAAATACCTTGTCTTTAGCATTGAACATGTCTTGGGCTTCCCTGATAGCTCAGTTGGTAAAGAATCCGCCTGCAATGCAGGAGACCCCGGTTCGATTCCTGGGTCAGGAAGATCCACTGGAGAAGGGATAGGCTATCCACTCCAATATTCTTGGGCTTCCTTTGTGGCTCAGCTGGTAAAGAATCCGCCTGGGTTCAATCCCTGGGGTGGAAAGATCCTCTGGAGAAGGGAAAGGCTACCTACTCCAGTATTCTGGCCTGGAGAATTCCATGGACTGTACAGTCCATGGGGTTGCAAAGAGTCAGACATGACTGAGCGACTTTCACTTTCACTTTTTCACTTTCTATCTAGACACTTAGATTTTTCTATCTAGACACAGGGATTTTTCTTGGACCCTAAATATGGAATGCCTACATCCTACTCTCTTCCTATAGTCTTGCCATCAACTGTGTTGTGCTTTCTGAGAATCACTTAGTAGAGAGGGAGCAAATGGAGTGCCTCTTGTCTCACCCCAAACACTGTCTAGCCATACAGACCTTTCTTGTCTTTCCTGAAGAGGATGGTCTCTGTCTGGTTTGACCTTTACAAGACCTTTTGACATCCTAGTCTCAGTAGTTCCACCAAGACTCCTTGACACTTGGGACCTCTGCTATCCCATTTGTATTGCTCCCTCCCCAGTTCAGCTCCAAAATTGCTGAATTTTGTGGAATCAAATTTGTAGGTGACTTGCTCACTCTAAGGCTTGAAACATTTCTACTGGACAAAGAATATTCTGTTGACTGGATGTATGAATAACCAAATGAATGAACAGAAAAAGGACTGAATCATCCCATTGGGTCATGATGGTGTTCAAGTACAAAGATCTCAAACTATGAAGCTCACTAATCACTTTCCTTTAGTCGTAATTGGTAGTTTTTCTGTGTTGATCAAGAGAAGTCGTCATTGAAGAAATTGACCTTAACTCAGTTATATTCCGGAGAAGGCAATGGCACCCCACTCCAGTACTCCTGCCTGGAAAATCCCATGGACTTTCGCTGAGGGTCGGACACGACTGAGCGACTTCACTTTCACTTTTCACTTTCATGCATTGGTGAAGGAAATGGCAACCCACTCCAGTGTTCTTGCCTGGAGAATCCCAGGGACAGGGGAGCCTGGTAGGCTGCCATCTATGAGGGCGCACAGAGTCAGACACGACTGAAGTGACTTAGCAGCAGTAGCAGCTTAGCAGTTATATTCACCAAGGCTAAGATATAATAATTTCTAGTGATTCTTCACTCTGGCTACTTAAAAAAAATGCTCGTGTCAGGGCCCACCTGAGATCATTTATATCAGAATCTCCAGAGGTGGTGACTGTGCATCAGAATTCTTAATTTCCCCATTATGTCTAGAGTAACGACTACTATGATTGTCTAAATAACCATCCATTTGATTGTTGAGGAATGTATTTTTTTACTCAATGACATTTTGGTGGGTGTCTACCATACAGTTAGGTCCATGGACACTGACTGTCATCTGTTACCTATTCACACCTGCAAGGATTTGCTTCCTCTTTCTGGCCACCTAGATGCCATGCTCAGATTTCCTGAATTCTTCTCATCCTTCAAGGGTTCATTAAAGAACCCCCGCCCCATATAGCCTCTCTGATCCCCTCCCTTGGTGATCTTTTGTTGCCTGAACTTTCATGGTATATCATTTCCGACAGTTAATGGGTTTTATCATATGTTAACTCTATAGTGTAAATTTTATTTTTCATCAGACAAGTGTGCTTTTATCTTCCCAAGTAGACTTTGCTTAATTTACTGTAGAATACCCAGAGTTCCTAGTAATACCTTGTTTTTAGGCACTCAGCATATCTGCTGAAAATGAAAACCATGGAAATGACACAAAAAAAATGCACATTTTCCCTAATCTCTGATTTGGGTAATAGATTTTTTTGAGGAACATGAGAGAGAAGAAAATATGTTTGAAGAAAAATGTGCAATAATGTAAGTTCAAACTTGGAGTTATGGAAATGAAACTCAGGAATAAAAACTTGAGAATGATCATCAGAGATTAAAGTTGAGTCTTAATGTTCTGATTCACAGTCATATTTTCCATGAAAAATAACCTCTGAATGGAGTGTCTCTAAGAGGCAAGATAATTTGGAGTATGGAAGCCTGAATTTACAGCCTAGTTCTGTCTCTCTTGTTTGTTACCTGTCCTTGGGGGATTTTGTAGCCTCTTAAATCTTTGGTTATGAATCTGTAAAATGAAATCAATAGCAGTACCTCCCTCCTAGCTTGGGGTAAGGATTTAATGAAACAGTACATGTGACCTGATATTGGGCCAATAAATGAGGACTTATGACTACTGTTAGCATAACTATGATGAAGCCCCAGTGTCAGACATTTTGATGTAACTGAAAATAAGACCTAGTTTTAAAATTAATATAGTGGACAGAGGAAGGATTGAATTTTTTAAGTTACCCTTTATCTCAGTCTGATTTTTGGTTCAGTATTTTCCATGGACAATTGTAGGCTGTATAGGTACAATATTTTTAGCAGAAGACTGCAGAATTAAATGTTTGCAAGAAAAATTATTTGTAAAAGTTGTTTCAGAACCGAATGTACTTCATTCTGTGAACTCAAATGACTTCTTGAAATTTCTCAAGTTACATGACCTGAGGCTAAAAAGAAGCTGGCAAAAGATGAAAAGGAGAACATTCTCTTGTGTTCAGGTATTCTGCTTCAAAGGACTGCATGCCACACTACCTGTCTGCAATTCCAAGTAGCGGATTTATGTGCCTGACGTTTGCTGGATTGTTCATATGGATCGTGGTCACACTGTTATCTGACTTTCACTTTCACCTACAAGGGCAGTGCCACTGGATGAGGGCAACACATTTTCTCTGTGTCTGTTTCCTTATCTGTAAAACAGAGTTGATTGACATTTTACCCAAGTTAATAGATGCAAGGTGACTAGCAAAGACTCTAGTATATAACAAAAACTCAAAAATGTTAGATATTTTTGGTTATTATTCATATTTTTTAAATGTGATCTTATTTTGGATGCCTAGCTCAGCCACACTCTCTGAAAATTTGAGATCCTTGAACACTACCATCATCATCACCCAAGAACTTCATTCATTTACTTGTTCATTCATTCAATTATTCATCCATTCAGGAATACCTATGGAGAGCCTACTAAAAGACAAATTCTTTTCAATCCTGTTCATTGGAGAGCTGAATTAAAATTTCAGTCTCTGATTCCCAGCTGTCTTTTACTCTCCCATCTATGTCTTCATCAAGATCGCTTTTCTTTGAGAGCCATAGAAACTAAGGGTGTGCTTTAAAAAAGAACTTTTTTATTGAAGTATATAGTTGCTGTATGGTGTTACATAGGTTTGGGCTTCCCAGATGGCGCTAGCAGTAAAGAACCTGCCTGCCAATGCAGCAGACCTAAAAGATGTGGATTCAATCCCTGGGTTGGAAAGATCCCCTGGAGGAGGGCATGGCAATCCATTCCAGTATTCTTGCCTGGAGAATCCTGTGGACACAAGAGCCTGGCAGGCTACAGTCCAGGGTTGCAAAGAGTTGGACACAACTGAAGTGACTTAGTACACATGCACGATATATAAGTTACATGTTTACAATATAATGAGTCACTATTTTAAAAGGTTATACTTCATTTATAGTTATTATAAAATATTGGCTATATTCCCTGTGTTGTACAGTTTATCCTTATAGCTTATTTTATACCTAATAGTTTGCACTGGAAATTATGATGGCTTATCTCTCACATTTATTACCAATCATCATACAATAGAATATTTGTCTTTAACTCTCCCTGTACACACACACACACACACACACACATATACACAGGCCCAAACTTAAGCTCCTTTATTTTATATGCAGTTTGGGGGCATAAAATTGCTGAGATGCCCAATCAAAGTATAAGAAATTATTTTTATTAGCACGTACAAGAATGTGATTATTGTCGGAAAAAGGACATCATTTTTTTTTTAATTTTATTTTATTTTTAAACTTTACATAATTGTATTAGTTTTGCCAAATATCAAAATGAATCCATCACAGGTATACATGTGCTCCCCATCCTGAACCCTCCTCCCTCCTCCCTCCCCATACCATCCCTCTGGGTCGTCCCAGTGCACTAGCCCCAAGCATCCAGTATCGTGCATTGAACCTGGACTGGCATCTCGTTTCATACATGATATTTTACATGTTATGTTTTGATATGTTATGTTATTTTATTTGATATGTTATGATATTTTACATGATATGTTTCAATGCCATTCTCCCAAATCTTCCCACCCTCTACTACAAAGCCACAGTTATCAGGACATCATTTTTAACTGCAATCACTTTTAGAAAAAGAGGCCCAGGGCCAGTTTCCAGATATTATAACACTCAGTCTGGGTGCTTTGGTGACATTTTTTCAAAGTTCTGGCATATCCAAGGTCATTGAGGAAGGATATACTTTTATACAAGCCCAATTTTATATTCCTAACTTGATCTCTTGGGAATTGATAAATAGAAAATTCTATGGTTCGTTTACAGAATGCTGTGATCAAACGTGAACTCATGACTTTCACAGATGGTTACTACCAGACGTTGACATCTGCAGGGGAGGAAATTTTTCCCTCTGCCTACCTTAGCTTCTGCAGTTGGGGCCCCATAATTTAGGCAAACGACAGATTAACAGGAGAAAAACATAAGTTTATTAATGTGAGAAGGAAATGCAACCCACTTCAGTATTCTTGCCTGGAGAATCCCATGGACAGAGGAGCCTGGTGGGCTACAGTCCATGGAGTCACAAAGAGTTAGACATGACTGAAACAACTTAGCACACACATGCTGATGTTAAAGTTAAAAAATCAGAGTGTTGCTGCAATCAGTTTTGACTTTGGAACAAGCCTCAACATTGATGACTATATCTTGTGTCAGAGTTGTTTTAGAACTTCAGGAATTAAAATGACTTATGGAGGCTCAAGTGGATTTTATCAGCTTCAAGCAGGATTTTCCTGGTGTGTAATAGTGAAGATCTGATTCATTTTCTGGTGTAGAAAACTGCTCACTCTTCACCCATGCTGGAGTTAAACATTTCTGTTGCTCAGTCATGTTTGACTCTTTGCAACCCCATGGACTTCAGCATGCCAGGGTTTCCTGTTCTTCACTATTTCCTGGAGCTTGCTCAAACTCACATCCATTGAGTCAGTGATGGTGATGTTTTCTAACTATCTCATCCTCTCTCTCCCACTTCTCCTCCTGCCGTCAATCTTTCCCAGCATCAGGGTCTTTTCCAATGAGTCAGTTCTTCGAATCAGGTGGCCAAAGTATTGGAGCTTTAACTTCAGCTTCAGCATCAGTCCTTCCAATGAATATTTAGGGTTGATTTCCTTTAGGATTGACTAGTTTGATCTCTTTGCAGTCCAAGGGATTCTCAAGTCTTCTCCAGCATCACAATTCAAAAGCATCAATTCTTCAGTGCTCAGCCTTCTTTATGGTCCAATTCACTTACCTGTACATGACTACTGGAAAAATAGGTAGGGGTCTTTGTTTGCAATGTGATGTGTCTGCTTTTTAACAAACTCTCTTGGTTTTCCATAGCTTTCCTTCCAAGAAACAAAAGTCTTTTAATTTCATGGCTTCAGCCAAATCAACTATACTCCAACAGAAAATAGAAAATAAAATTTTCTATGATGCAAGACACTAAGTGTTAAATTTTTCTCTTTTTTTAATGCACTCATAACTGATGCCAAAATCTGAGCACACTAGTACCCAGTCAAATCTCAGAGATAGAGTTTTGGGTGTCGGAGAAGGCAATGGCACCCCACTCCAGTACTCTTGCTTGGAAAATCCCATGGACAGAACCTGGTAGGCTGCAATCCATGGGGTCGCTAAGAGTCGGACACGACTGAGCGACTTCACTTTCACTTTTCACTTTCATGCATTGGAGAAGGAAATGGCAACCCACTCCAGTGTTCTTGCCTGGAGAGTCCCAGGGGCGGGGGAGCCTGGTGGGCTGCCGTCTCTGGGGTCGCACAGAGTCGGACACGACTGAAGTGACTCAGCATAGCATAGAAAAGAATAGCTGTATTGCTTTGCCAGGCAGAGGGGGACTTGACAGATAGCTGTCCTTGAAACTGTGTGTCCCAACCTATCAAGAGAAAATTGGATTAAAGAGTAACTGACCATGGCCCTGTCCTTCAGAACAAGACCCAAAGTCCCCCACAGCCAGTCCCTCCCATCAGGAAGCTTCCATAGCCTCTTATCCTTATCCATCAGAGGGCAGACAGAAAGAAAATCACAAGCACGGGAAACTAACCAAACTGATCACACAGGTCACAGCCTTGTCTAACCCAATGAAACTATGACCCATGCCATGTAGGGCCACCCGAGACAGAAGGATCATGGTGGAGAGTTCTGACACAGTGTGGCCCGCTGGAAAAGGCAATGGCAAACCACTTCCGTATTCTTGCCGTGAGAACTCCGTGAACAGTATGAAAAGGCAAAAAGATAGGACACTGAAACATGAACTCCCCAGGTCATTAGGTGCCCAATACACTATGGAGAAGAGCAGAGAAATAGATCCAGAAATAATGAAGAAGCTGAGCCAAAGCAAAAACAATACCCAGTTGTGGATGTGACTGGTGATGGAAGTAAAGTCCTGTGCTGTAAAGAACAACATTGCATAGGAACCTGGAATGTTAGGTCTGAGAATCAAGACAAATTGGAAGTGGTCAAACAGGAGATGGCAGGAGTGGACATCGACATTTTAGGAATCAGTGAACTAAAATGGACTGGAATGGGTGAATTTAATTCAGATGACCATTATATCTATTATTATGGGCAAGAATCCCTTAGAAAAAAGGTGTAGCCCTCAGAGTCAACAAAAGAGTCTGAAATGCAGTACTTGGGTACAATCTCAAAAGCAACAGAATGATCTCTGTTCGTTTCCAAGGCAAGCCATTCAGTATCACAGTGATCCAAGTCTGTGCCCCAACCAATAATGCCAAAGAAGCTGAAGTTCAACAGTACTATGAAGACCTATAAGACCCTAGAACTAACACTGAAAAAGATAAAAGATGCCCTTTTCATCATAGGGGGCTGGAATGCAAAAGTAGGAAGTCAAGAGACGACTAGAGTTACAGGCAAGTTTTGCCTTGGAGTAAACAATGAAGCAGGGGAAAGGCTAACAGAGTTTTGCCAAAGGAACGCACTGGTCATAACAAACACACCCTTCCAACAACACAAGAGATGACTCTGCACATGCACATCACCAGATAGTAAATACCAAAATCAGACTGATTATATACTTTACAGCAGAAGATGGAGAAGCTCTATAGAGTAAGCAGAAACAAGACTGGGAGCAGACTGTGGCTCAGATCATGAACTTCTTATTGCAAAATTCAGGCTTAAATTGAAGAAAGTAGGGAAAACCACTGGACTATTCTGATATGACCTAAATCAATTCCCTTACAGTTATACAGTTGAAGTGAAAAATAGATTTAAAGGATTAGATTTGATAGACAGAGTGCCTGAAGCACTATGGACAGAGGTTCATAACACTGAACCAGAGGCCGTGATCAAAACCATGCACAAGAAAAAGAAATGCAAAAAAGCAAAATGGTTGTCTGAGGAGGGCTTACATAGTTGAGAAAAGAAGAGAAGTGAAAGGCAAAGAAGAAAAGGAAAGATATACCCAGCTGAATCCAGAGTTCCAAAGAATAGCAAGGAGAGATAAGAAAGCCTTCCTTGATGATCAATACAAAGAAATGGAGGAAAACAATAGAATGGGAAAGACCAGAGATCTCTTCAAGAAAATTAGATACCAAGGGAACATTTCATGCAAAGATGGATACAATAAAGGACAGAAACGATATGGACCTAACAGATCCAGAAGATATTAAGAAGAGGGGGCAACCATACACAGAACTATACTAAAAAGATCTTCGTGATCCAGATAACCACCATGGTGTGATCACTGACCTAGAGCCAGACATCCTGGAATGCAAAGTCAAGTGGGCCTTAGGAAGCATCACTACGAACAAAGCTAGTGGACATGATGGAGTTCCACTTGAGCTATTTCAAATCCTAAAAGATGATGCTGTGAAAGTGCTGCACTCAATATGACAGCAAATTTGGAAAACTCAGCAGTGGCCACAGGCCTGGAAAAGTTCAGTTTTCATTCCAATCCCAAAGAAAGGCAATGCCAAAGAATGCCCAAACTACCGCACAGTTGTACTCATCTCATGCTAGCAAAGTAAAGCTCAAAATTCTCCAAGCCAGGCTTCAATAGTACATGAAACAAGAACTTCCAGATGTTCAAATTAGATTTATAAAAGGCAGAGGAACCAGAGATCAAATTGCCAACATCTGTTGGATCATTGAAAAAGCAAGAGAGGTCCAGAAAAACATCTATTTCTGCTTTATTGACTATGCCAAAGTCTTTGACTGTGTGGATCACAACAGTGGAAAATTCTTAAAGAAATGGGAATACCAGACCTCTTTACCTGCCTCTGAGAAATCTGTGTGCAGGTCAAGAAGCAACAGTTAGAACCAGACATGGAACAACAGATTGGTTCCAAATAACAAAAGGAGTATCTCAAGGCTATATACTGTCACCCTGCTTATTTAACTTATATGCGGAGTACATCATGCAAAATGCCAGGCTGGATGAAGCACAGGCTGGAATCCAGATTTCCAGGAGAAATATCAATAACCTCAGATATGCAGATAACAACATGCTTATGGCAGAAAGCAAAGAGGAACTCAAGAGCCTCTTGATAGAATTGAAAGAGGAGAGTGAAATTGGCTTAAAGCTCAACATTCAAAAATCTAAGATCATGAAATCCAGTCCCATCACTTCATGGCAAATGGATGGGGAAGCAATGGAAACAGTGGGAGACTTTATTTTGGGGGGCTCCAGAATCACTGCAGATGGTGACTGCAGCCATGAAATTAAAAGAAGCTTGCTCCTTGGAAGAAAAGCTAGGACAGCATATTACAAAGCAGAGACAGTACTTTGCTGACGTAGGTCTGTCTAGTCAAAGCTATGGTTTTTCCAGTCGTCATGGATGGATGTGAGAGTTGGACCATAAAGAAAGCTGAGCACCAAAAAAATGATGCTTTTGAACTGTGGTGTTGGAGAAGACTCTTGAAAGTCCCTTGGACAGCAAGGAGATCAAACCAGTCAATCATAATGAAAATCAGTCCTGAATATTCATTGGAAGGACTGATGCTGAAGCTCCAATACTTTGGCCACCTGATGCAGAGAACTGACTCATTAAAAAGACCCTGATGCTGATAAAGATTGAGGGCGGGAAGAGAAGGGGATGACAGAGGATGAGATGGTTGGATGGCATCACCAACGCAATGCACACGTGTTTGAGCAACCTCCGGGAGTTGGTGATGGACAGGGAAGCCTGGCCTGCTGAAGTACATGAAGTTGCAGAGTCGCACATGACTTAGTGTGACTGAACTGAAATGAATCTGGAAGGACCTGATGAGCTTTATAACAGTGCTTCAAGGGTGGGCTTGCTGATAAGGTAGAGTGTGAGTAGTGCTTTCCTTCCCTTACTCACTTCTTAGGTGTTTGTCTCCTGACCTTTATGAGCCTCTCTGGTCTCCTGTCCCTTTACAATTCTGTTGCCTCAAGTGGTTTCTTGGCTGCTCCTCCCTTAATTAGCAACTGTTGGCATCTGCCCTTTGGAACTCAGGGAAGGTCATGGAGGCTGGAGTCTTGCCCACAAGAAATGAGAAACAAAAAGAACTTCATTATCAGGAGCCTCAGAGGGTCCTGCTCCATTTCATAAACTTCTTTATTGCAAGTGTTTTTAAACACTTCTCTGCATGCATGACACACAAATTTCCTATCACATCCATTTCCTTAATTAACACTCTTATCAAAATGACATTTGCATAACACACTTTTTAAACAAGTGTCTTTTTATAGTTAATATATTACATTATGTAGGTTTAAGGTGGACAGTGTGTTGATTTGATACATCTATATACTGTGGTATTTAGTGTTTGATAACACTGTTATCATGTCTCTTAATTATCGGCTTTTTTGTGGTGAGAAGAGTTAAATCTAGTCTCTTACCATCTTTGAAGTTCTGGAACAACAGACTGGTTCCAAATAGGAAAAGGAGTACGTCAAGGCTGTATACTGTCACCCTGTTTATTTAACTTATATGCAGAGTACATCATGAGAAATGCTGGACTGTAAGAAGCACAAGCTGGAATCAAGATTGCTGGGAGAAATATCAATAACCTCAGATATGCAGATGACACCACCCTTATGGCAGAAAGTGAAGAGGAACTCAAAAGCCTCTTGATGAAAGTGAAAGAGGAGAGTGAAAAAGTTGGCTTAAAGCTCAACATTCAGAAAACTAAGATCATGGCATCTGGTCCCATCACTTCATGGGAAATAGATGGGGAAACAGTGGAAACAGTGTCAGACTTTATTTTTCTGGGCTCCAAAATCACTACAGATGGTGAATGCAGCCATGAAATTAAAAGACACTTACTCTTTGGAAGGAAAGTTATGACCAACCTAGATAGCATATTCAAAAGCAGAGACATTACTTTGCCAACAAAGGTTCGTCTAGTCAAGGCTATGGTTTTTCCTGTGGTCATGTATGGATGTGAGAGTTGGACTGTGAAGAAGGCTGAGCACCAAAGAATTGATGCTTTTGAACTGTGGTGTTGGAGAAGACTCTTGAGAGTCCCTCGGACTGCAAGGAGATCCAACCAGTCCATTCTGAAGGAGATCAGTCCTGGGATTTCTTTGGAAGGAATGATGCTAAAGCTGAAATTCCAGTACTTTGGCCACCTCATGTGAAGAGTTGACTCATTGGAAAAGACTCTGATGCTGGGAGGGATTGGGTGCAGGAGGAGAAGGGGACGACAGAAGATGAGATGGCTGGATGGCATCACTGACTCGATGGATGTGAGTCTGAGTGAACTCCGGGAGTTGGTGATGGACAGGGAGGCCTGGCGTGCTGCGATTCATGGGGTCGCAAAGAGTCGGACACGACTGAGCGACTGATCTGATCTGATCTCAGTACAGCATGTTGACTGTTATACCTGTGATGTACATTAGATTTCCAGGACTTATCTAACCACTGTTTACAAGTTTGTACCTTAAACAACATCTCCTCAATTACCCAACCCCCAGCCCCTGGTAACTACCACTCCACTCTCTGTTTTGATAGGTTGTTTTTTTTTTTAATTCCATGTGAGTTGGCTCATACAGTATTTGTCTTTCTCTCACTGACTTATGTCACTTAGCACATGCCTTTAAGTTCCATCTGTGTTGTCTACATGGCAGAATTTCCTTCTTTCTTGTGGCTGAGTAATATCCCATTGTACAGATGTACCACATCTTCGTTATCATTCTCTGATATCTTCGTTATCAGTTCATCTGTTGAGGGACATTCAGGTCATTTCCATACTTCAGTTATTGTGAAGAATGCTACAGTGAACATGCCGTGCACATATCTTTTCTACGTGTTGTCTTCATTTCCTTTGGATACATACCCAGAAGTAGGATTGCTGGATTAGATGGTAGTTATGTTTTTAATTCTTTGAGGACCCTCTGTATGATTTACAATAGTGTGTATATCAACTTACATTCCTACCAACAGTGCACAAGGGTTCCTTTTCTTCACATCTGGTTCAGACGGTAAAGAATCTGCCTCAGTGCAAAGACCTTGGTTCATTCCCTGGGTCAGGAAGATCCCCTGGAGGAGGGCATGGCAACCCACTCCAGTATTCTTGCCTGGAGAATCCCTATGGACAGAGGAGCCTGGTGGGCTACAGTCCATGGGGTCACAAAAAATAGATACACAAGTACATAACAAGATGATTTTTTCAAACTCTTTTTTCACCAACATTTGTTTTCTCTTCATGGCAAATAGATGGGGAAACAATGGAAACAGTGAGAGACTTTATTTTTGGGGGTTCCAAAATCACTGCAGATGGTGACTGCAGCCATGAAATTAAAAGACGCTTGGTCCTTGGAAGAAAAGCTATGACCAACCTAGACAGCAGATGAAAAAGCAGAGACATTAATTTGCCAACAAAGGTCTATCTAGTCAAAGCTATGGTTTTTCCAGTAGTCATGTATGGATGTGAGAGTTGGACTATAAAGAAAGCTGAGCACCAAAGAATTAATGCTTTTGACCTGTGGCATTGGAGAAGACTCTTGAGAGTCCCTTGGACTACAGAGATCCAACCAGTCCATCCTAAAGGAAATCAGTCCTGAATATTCATTGGAAGGACTGGTGCTAAAGCTGAAGCTCCAATACTTTGGCCACCTGATGTGAAGAACTGACTCCTTGGAAAAGACCCTGATGCTGGGAAAGATTGAAGGCAGGAGGAGAAGGGGATGACAGAGGATGAGATGGTTAGATGGCATCACTGACTCAATGGACATTAGTTTGAGTAAGCTCTGGGAGTTGGTGATGGACAGGGAAGCCTGGCGTGCTGAAGTCCTTGGGGTCACAAAGAGTCGGACACGACTGAGCGACTGAACTTGTTTTCTGTTGTCTTGATGGCAGCCATTCTTACAGATGTGAGGCAGTAGTTCATTATGATTTTGACTTGAATTTTCCTGATGAGTAGTGATGCTGAACATCTTGTTATATATCTGTTGGCCATTTGGGTGTCTTCTTTAGAAAAAATGTCTACTCAGTTCATCTATTTTTTAATATAGTTGTTTATTTTTTTTGTTACTGAGCTATATGATTTCCTTGTGTATTTTGGATGTTAACTCCTTAGCATATTCATGACTTGCAATTATCTTCTCCCTTTTCATAGGTTGCCTTGTCATTTTGTGATTGTTTTTGATATGCAGAAGTATTTTATTTTGATGTAGTACCCTTTGCTTTTTGCTTTGAGCAAAATTACTATAGCAACATTTTGGTAAACCTTTGCATTAACTCACAATCAATGCTTTTATTTTTAAAAGCATTAAATGAGCATTATTTATTCATCTTTTAGAGGCTATCATGTATACCATTGGGAAGAATTATCAAAACAGTCCCAATTCAACAATTACACCTTGAGAGACATGATGTTTAAGGGATAAGATAAGAGTATTTATGTGGTGCACCCAAATATATATACATGTGCACACACACAGACATATTTGTGCATGTGTGCAACATGTTCACTCACACATGTACACACATGCATACACTTGCATATGTGCATAGTCACACATACACATGCTCACACACAAATGCACACAGAATAAATTCAGGGTGTCATGGGGCTCCAGATTTTGGTCAGCCACCTTCTACACACCCATGAATCAAGGTGTGAGTGGTAGGCTATGGAAAAGGTACTGATGGTCATCCATTCCCCCAACCCCCATCTTCCACTCTCACCCCATCGGCTCTGACCTTGGCCGTTTTGTAAGATGAACCTCTCTGCTCTCTCTCTTACCCAGGCGCACAAAGTTTCACTCTCAGAATAAGACAAGTGGCAGATTCGTTTAAAGTAAATCTTCATACATTCAGTTAATTTTAATTAGTTGATTAATCAAAAATAAAAATGTAAAGCATTCATTTAAAATGAATTCAATCCAACTGTTCTTTGGCTTGAGCTTCACCTGTGTCCCTGTGTTAAGGGACTGTGTTTCAGGTTTAACAATTAAAGTGAGGCGGTCATAGGAAAGTCTTATATCGTCACAAGACAGGGTTTGATTTTATCACGCTTTAAGACTTGTAACTATTAAGTACCTCTTTCTAGTCAATCTGATTCCTTTTTTTTTAAGTAGAGTCTTTGTCTCCTTTCAGAAAAAAACCTCACAATTACCCTCTATTAAAACAGAGTAAAGGATCCAATGAGAGTAATTAAGATTTTATTAAAGAAATTTTAATAAACCAATTACCTCTCATGAATATGGATAATCTTAAGGGAAAAAAAGCCATCCGGTGCCTGAAATAAAAATAAACTATATTTGAAATATATTTAGTATACATAATTAGTTATTTAAATGTCTTCCCAACTAAACCTACTGTCAAAATTATGTTTGAAGCAGCAGTAATTTTATACTGATAAAGGAAAGCTATTGAATACATATAATTAGAGGAAAGATGCTATAAAATGATTTTGTGACAGATTGTAATCTGGGAGAAATTAGCATATTTTCATCAGGTAAATTAAAATTTGCTAGTGACCATCAACCAAAAATACTAAAACATCTTTATGTTATATTTAGATAAGAATAAACAGGGTGGAGTACCATTTTGAATTTAATTTTTTTCCAGTTTTTCCATGAATTGAAATTTTAGTATCACCTTGGCTAATGTAGAATCATCAGGGAATTAATATAGGAAAATTACCCAAATAACGCACTAGAAATAAGCCCTCTAATGATAAACTGCTTGTTTTTTAGTGATAAAAAGTTTTCTCTGCTTAGTAAAAGTAGAATTTCTGTAGAGTCAAGGGTTATACTCCCATGTAAACAACATTTCTATGTTCTCATTGAGATGTGTTATTTTTAACATTACATCTTGCATCTGCTGTTCTATTCTTTCAAATCAAATCAAATCTAATCTTTTCAAATCCTTTTTTGCTAGCAGTATGCTACTATATGAGAGAATAGCATGTAAAATATATACATTACCATATGTAAAATAGATAGCAAGTAGGAATTTGCTGTGTGACACAGGGAGCTCAACCCAGAGCTCTGTGACACCCTAGAGGGGTGGGATGGGATGGGAGATGGGAGAGGTATTCAGGAGGGAGGGGGGCATATATATACCTGTGGCTGATTCATGTTGCCGTATGGCAGAAACCAATACAAAAAAAGAAAATAGTGTTCACTGCTTAGAGTGCAATCATCCTTTAAGGGTCAAGTCACTCAATTATTAATTCTTGTAATCATTTCTCAGCTATTTGGTGAGCATCTAGTGCGCGTCAGAACAGATTCTGTGTGCTGTATGTGTTCTGTCTGCTGCAAATGCTCAGGGTCCTTGCTTCATTTCTTGGGTGGTACCTTGCTGTGGAAAAGAGCAGTGAGCAAATGACAGAAAACCAAGTAATGGAAAAGCATAGGAGCGGGTGGAGGAAGGAGAGGAATAGGTGAGCAGGGAGTAAGAGGCGTGAACTTCGAGTCACAAAATAAATGTCACAGGTATTAAGTGCACAGTGCTGGGAACACAGTCAGCAATTATGTAGTATCTTTGTATGGTGACAGATGACAGCAAGACTTATGGTAATCATTTCGAAATGTATAGAAATGTCAAATCACTATGTTGTTCAGCAGGATCTAACATAGTGTTGTAGGTCAATTATAGTTCAAAAACAGACCAACTCATTGAAAAAGAGATCAGATTTGTGGTTACCACAAGCAAGAGCAGGGGGAATTAGATGACAACCACCAAGATACAAAAGTCCAATTATAAGATAAATAAGTACTAGGGTCATAACATACAGCAGGATAAATATAGTTAACACTGCTCTATGTTATATGTGGAAGTTAAGAGAGTAAATCCTCAGAGTTCTCATTATAAGAAAAAATATTTTTCTATATTGTCAATGTTTTGTCTTTATGAGATGATGGATGTTCACTAAACCTATTGTGGTCATCATTTTGTGGGGTATGTAAGCCAGATCATTATGCTGTACACCTTAAATTCATAGAATGCTGCATGCCAATAATATCTTCATAAAATGAGGATGGGGAGAAGAAAGCTTGGGAAATGCAAGATGATGATGAGGTCTCTGATAAAAATTGAAATAGGAGATCTGACAGCAAGAGTCTGGAAAGATTTTGTGTGTGTGTGTGTGTGTGTGTGTGTGTGTGTGTGTGTGTGCGCGCGCGCGCGCACGCGCGCTCACTCAGTCGTGTCTTGACTCTTTTTGCCACCCCATGGATTGTAGCACGCCAGGCTCCGCTGGCCATGAGATTTCCCAGACAAGAATTCTAGAGTGAGTTGCAATTTCCTCCTCCGGGGAATCTTCCCAACCCAGGGACTGAAGCTCCATCTTCTGGGTCCCCTGCATTGGCGGGTGGATTCTTTACCACTGAGCCACCTGGGAAAGTAGTTTGCGGCTGCTGCTACTAAGTTGCTTCAGTCGTGTCTGACTCTGTGTGACCCCATAGACGGCAGCCTCCCAGGCTCCCGCGTCCCTGGGATTCTCCAGGCAAGAACACTGGAGTGGGTTGCCATTTCCTTCTCCAGTGCGTGAAAGTGAAAAGTGAAAGTGAAGTCGCTCAGTCGTATCCGACTCTTTGGGACCCCATGGACTGCAGCCTACCAGTCTCCTCCATCCACAGGATTTTCCAGGCAAGAGTACTGGAGTGGGGTGCCATTGCCTTCTCTGGGGAAAGTAGTTTAGACTGAGCCAAAAAAACTTCTCTGTGTTTAGTGCATTTAAGTAACATGTGAATAGAAGGAAGGATCAGCCTTGGAAAGGTCAGGAGAACAATGTTCCAGATTGAAAGAACAATAAATCCAAGAAATGTGAGTTACAAACAAGCTTGTTGTTCAAGGAGAAGAAATGAGACTAAGACAAGCATACTGAGTTGCATTTATGCGACAGCCGTGCAGGCAGGGACTTTTTGTTTCATTCACTAATGTCCCCTCTGTATCAAACAGAGCCCGGTGCACAGTGGGTCTGTGTGGACTAAGTAAATGAATAAACCAAAGGTTCTGATTCAAAATGAATTTAGAGAATGAGGGAAAGGCCTGATCATGGAACTACAGTCAGAAATTTAATTATATTTTAAGCACAACAGAATATTTTAAGGGGTGTGTGGTAGACTGGACAGTAATCCCTGAAGATGTCCATGGTCCTAATTCTCAGAGCCTGTGAATATTATCTTACACAGTAAAAGGGACTGTGCAGGTGGGATTACGTGAAGGATCTTAAAGTGGGTAGAGGGAAATAATCCAGGCAGGCTTAATGTGATCACAAGTGTCCTTACAACAGTGAGGGAGGAGGTTCAATCAGAGAAGAGGAGGTGATCGTGGATGCTGAGGTTGAAGTGATGCGGGCTTTGACCATGGAACCTGGGCAGCCTTTAGAAGCATAAAAGGCAAGGAAATTCTTCCCTAGAGCCTACCTAAGGAGCCCTGTCTGCTGTATTCCACTGGTCCATTTTAGACTTCAGGCATCCAGAACTGTAAGATAATACATGTGCCTTATTATAAGCACTGCATTTGCAGTCACTTGTTACAGCAGCAGTAGGAGACTAATACAACATTATTCCAAATTAAAGATAGTGTTTGGCCATTTTGTAAGTCCCAGATACATTCTTAAAAGTTAAATATTATTTGTCACCCAAATTAAAATGCATTTTAGATTTAGTTACAAGGTTTAGAGCCCCTTCCTGTATCTTCTGTCCTCTCACAATAGACCTTAGAAGAGGCCAGAGGAGTTGTAGGGAATGAGAAAACAAGTGAATCTAAGTCAGAATGAGAAGTGTAACGAGGAAAAAGTGCTGTGAAGGGGAAAAGTGAGTCCAGTAGACAGAGGAGGAGAGGGAAGTGAAAGGAAGGGACGTTAGTTACCAATGCTGCATAATGACTTCAGTTCAGTGCAGTTCAGTCACTCAGTCGTGTCCGAATCTTTGTGATCCCATGGACTGCAGCAGGCCAGGCCTCCCTGTCCATCACCACCTCCCGGAGTTTACTCAAACTCACGTCCATCGAGTCGGTGATGCCATCCAACCATCTCATCCTTTGTTGTCCCCTTCTCCTCCCACCTTCAATCTTTCCCAGCATCAGGGTCTTTTCAAATGAGTCCATTCTTCGCATCAAGTGGCCAAAGTATTGGAGTTTCAGCTTCAAAATCAGTCCTTCCAATGAATATTCAGGACTGATTTCCTTTAGGATGGACTGGTTGGATCTCCTTGCAGTCCAAGGGACTCTCAAAAGTCTTCTCCAACACCGTTCAAAAGCACCAATTCTTCTGCACTCAGCTTGCTTTATAGTCCAATTCTCACATCCATACATGGCTACTGGAAAAACCATAGCTTTGACTAGACGGACCTTTGTTGGCATAATGACTTACCCCTAGTTTAACAATTGAAGCAACACTTGTTTGCTCCACATGATGTCTGAGTGGCAGGAACCCAAGAGGGGCAGGTCTGCATGTCTCTGGCTCAGGGTCCCACACAGATGAGGCTGCATCATCTGTAGGCTGGAGTCGAGGTTGTACTTCCTAGAGGGGTCCCTGCTGGCTGGATGCCTCCATTCTTCTCCATGTGCGCATCTTCATGGTACTTGAGGGTCCTCACAGGTGACGGTAGGGCCCCCTCAAATAAGCTATCTGAGACAGAGCTGAGCCAAAGCCACAGTGCCCTTTGTGATCTCGTCTCAGAGGTCTCTCTGTCATCTCCTCCATGATCTGTGGGTCAGAAACAGGGCACTTCGTCCAGACCTCACTCGAAGGGGGAAGGATCAGGCCCCTCCGTGTGAAGGGAGCATCAGGAAACCACCCTGGAAAAGAGAGGGGAAGGAGTGAAGAGAAATTTGAGCAAGGCACCTATTTCCCATTTGTTCACGGAGAATGCTTAGATATGTCTGTGTTTTTCTCCACTAATCTGTCTGCCTTCACCAGGGACTAATGGATATGTGTGTGTGTGTGTGTATGTATAAGTATATTATGTAAGTGTGTATGTGTGTGAATACCTGTGAATGTGTGTATATGTATAGGTGTGAGTTTCTGTGTGTATGTGTATATGTGAATGTGTATATATGAGAGTATGTATATATATTGTGTGAGTGTGTGTGGGAATACATGTGAATGTGTGTATATGTGTAAGTAAGAGTGTGTATAAATGTGTAAGTGTGTATGTGCAGGTATATTGCATGAGTGTGTGTATGTATGTGTGCGTAGGTGTGAGCATGTGTGTATGTATGTGTGTGAGTATATGTGAATATATGCATGGATGTATGTAGGGGTGTGTGTGTGCATTTGTAAGTGTATGTGAATGTACATGTGCATTGTGTGCATGTAAGTATATTGTGTGAGTCTGTGTATATGTGTAGGCGTGTGTCTATGTGAATGTATGTGTACAGTGTATGTGTGTACGTGTGACTGAATCTGTATGCTGTATGAGTGTGTGGATGTGTGTAGGTATGAGTGTATGTGTCTGTGAGTATATGTGAATGTATGTGTGTACTGTGTGTGGATGTGTGTGTGCACGTGAGTTAGTGTGTGTGTAGGTGGCTGGCAAGACAGGTGTAGAGTTCCAGTTGTTCCCACTCTTGACTCCTGCCAGTCACACCTTGCTTTACCTCAGTGTCCCCAGAGACTGCTGCTTCTACACTCAAGCTCGTCTCTGTCCAGATAATATAACCCAAACTCCAAGTTTGGAGGGCCCTCTGCTGCTAACTGGTTTGCTGAATTTCCCCTAAAAGAAATTCTGCAGCGTTGCATCCTCTTTACCAAGTCCTCATCCATGCAGACATGGTAAAACATGTCCCTGACCAGAGATACCTGTGTTTCTCAGAGTCCAAGGAGCCCATGTGGGCTGCTGATAGAAACCAGGAGAGAACATTTAGAGATTTGGGTCAAGCACTGTGGTAAGTTGATCAGCCTGTGAAACACAGATGGGGCCCGTCTGGAAAGGCGGAGGGATGTAAACAGGAAACTTCTGTCCGTGCCTGATTCGGAATTAGGTTACAGTGATGAATGAATTAATAAGAAAGGTGAGGTGGAACAGCCAGATGAAGAGTCGCCTGAAACGTCCCTTTCTTTCCCACGTTTCACTTCTTATCAGATAGTGAGGCCTTCACCTCATCTTTGATTTCCTCCTTTCCTTTCCTACCTCTTTTCTGTTTGTTAGGAAGCAGTAAAAATTTCTTTATTATTATAGAATGTCTTTAGAATCTTTTAAATTCATTGAATGATAAAAATGGAAAAGTCTTTTACTGTTTAGTCTTTAGAGGAGACGTGTTTTATAGCAAAATATAGAACCCATGTTTTAAAACATTTACAAGCCTCAATTTTCATGTATTGGTACTTTCAAATCAGGATTTAGTAATGGAAAAATTCAGTGTTTAGCGTCTGTATATGTGTGTTGTATACTTAGAAAAACAGAATAGCCTATAATGGAAAATAATCTGAAAAAAATGTATATCAGTTCAGTTCAGTCGCTCAGTTGTGTCCAACTCTTTGCAACCCCATGAAGTGCAGCACACCAGGCCTCTCTGTCCATCACCAACTCCTGGAGTCCACCCAAACCCATGTCCATTGAGCCAGTGATGCCATCCAACCATCTCATCCTCTGTCGTCTCCTTCTCCTCCTGCCCTCAATCTTTCCCAGCATCAGGGTCTTTTCAAATGAGTCAGCTCTTCACATCAGGTGGCCAAAGTATTGGAGTTTCAGCTTCAACATCAGTCCTTCCAATGAACACCCAGAACTGATTTCCTTTAGGATGGACTGGTTGGATCTCCTTGCAGTCCAAGGGACTCTCAAGAGCTTTCTCCAGCTCCACAGTTCAAAAGCATCAATTCTTCTGCACTCAGCTTTATTCACAGTCCAACTCTCACATCCATACATGACCACTGGAAAAACCATAGCCTTGACTAGATGGACCTTTGTGGACAAAGTAATGTCTCTGCTTTTTAATATGCTGTCTAGGTTGTATATATATATATATATGTATATAAATGTGTGTGTGTGTGTATGAATCACCTTGCAGTACATCTAAAACTAATGCAACATTGTAAATCAACTATACTTCAGTTTAAAAAATATGCAAACCCTTTAATGTGATATTTTTTAAAGTTATCCTCAAACTTGGGGGTAGTTAGTAATTTCATTTAAATGTGCTTTTTTAAAACTGAAAAGTATTTATTTTACTAGAAAAAAGAATATTGTCGTGAGACTATAAATAAATGAAAGTATTCATCTTGATTATTTTGATCATCCAAAATTCAGTAAAATGTTTCCTAATGGAATGAATTAAAAATCCGCTTCATATATTATTTAAATCAAAATAAATGCACATGATAATGCTCATAGCATTTCACATCTGTTCAAGTCAGAATATATTTTGAGCAGCTTCTGTGCACCAATAAGCATTTTTATATAGGATGCTAATGGCAATGCAAACATGCACACAGAAGTATATAGAAAATGGCCCCTATACTAACCACAAAGGTGACCAGGAAAGGCCAAATAGTAATTTGTTTAGGCTTGGGAGCCATACTATCTTGGTCCCCAAATCTCAGCTTTTCCCTTGTAGGACACAAGCAGCCATAGACAATATGTAAGTGAACAGACAGAGCTGTGTTCATAAAACTTTATTTACAAAAACAGGCAGACAGGATTCACCCTCAAGCCAACCCCCTGTACTAACAATTCATTTGTACATTCAAAGCACCAAAAACATTTTGTTTCTCTTGCATTTACCTAAATAAAATTCCCAGAAAATGTTCTTTTGAAAGACCAGTTGGAAAAGTTTGTTTCTAAAGTCACATTTTGATATTTGGCAAAACTAATACACTTATGTAAAGTTTTAAAATAAAATAAAATTAGAAAAAATAAAAATACAATAAAAAAATAAATAAAAGTATTATTTTAGTTATTAATCAGATATCATTGATTTTCAGGTTAGTATTATTAATGCCTTTGGATAGTTCAATATGAGCAAAGCAAGAAACTAATAAAACAAATTTAAGAAATAAGTGAGTTCTGTTTATTAATAACATGATAGATGAAGCCAATCTCATTTTAAAATCAATTGAAAAGTTACTAAATATTGTAAACTATAAATTGTGTTTCTAAAGACAACTATGATATTTTATTCTCAGTATCTGCAGTGATGATGTCTATTTACATTAGCCTTGGGGGAAATGCAGTCTTTCACAAGAAAAGAGAATATTATTCTTTTTTTTTTTACTTTTATGTGTACAATTTTGAACAACAAAAATAGCAATTATTTTAAAAGCATTTCAAATGATATTATAATGTGTATGTAATTCTTAGACCTTTTCTGAAATTAATTCCATTTTAAGCTCTCTGTCTATTGTTGACACAGTCTTCCATTTCTACTGCTCTCTTTGCTGTTACATAAGGAAGAACAATCCCTAGGTCCTCCATGAGCATTGTTTTAAGAGAAAAGCTAACAGAAGCAGTGACAGCAAATTTTAATTCCTGTTGAGTCTGTGAGCACCAGACCCTATACTGTATCCTTGAAAGGTCCTGCACAATGATGGCTGGCTTTGTAGGAAACTGAGTGAATCCAATAGACCACAGGTGCATGTTGAGACGGAGAAGGCAATGGTACCCCACTCCAGTACTCTTGCCTGGAAAATCCCATGGACGGAGGAGCCTGGAAGGCTGCAGTCCATGAGGTCACTGAGGGTCAGACATGACTGAGCGACTTCACTTTCACTTTTCACTTTCATGCATTGGACAAGGAAAGGGCAACCCACTCCAGTGTTCTTGCCTGGAGAATCCCAGGGACAGGGGAGCCTGGTGGGCTGCCGTCTATGGGGTTGCAGAGTTGGACACGACTGAAGTGACTTAGCAACTTAGCAGCATGTTGAGAATCTTGGATAAAACAGAGATGTCTTCCTTGTCTATTTCAGATGTCTTACTAGTCCATTTCAGTTCACTTTTGGAACTTTTTGGTCTTGGTTAGAATTTGGGGGCTTGGATTCATTGTACTAATTGTGAATGGAAGCAGGGCTGATATCCTCAATTCCGTTGGTGTTCTTACCCTAAATTACTCTCCATGATGGAATGAATATAATCATGTTACAGTTCCTCTGCCTACGTGTTAGATTTTCATAGCACTTTTGCAGTGGGTTCACACAAATGCTTTAAAGTGAAGGGCATGCTCTAGAACACGTGCTTACACTATCTTAATCTCTCTTGCTTATGCTGTTAACTTGATTAAGGAAAACGGTGACCGTCCAAAACTCTGTGTGTATCTTGCAGGAGTTCTTTGGAATCTCTCGTCTTGTGATGCACTCAAAATGCCAATCATCCAGGACACCCTGGCAGTGTTGACCAACGCGGTGATTATCCCACACTCAGGCTGGGAAAATTCACCTCTTCAGGACGATCGGAAGATACAGCTGCATTCCTCACAAGTGCTGCGAAATGCCACTGGATGCCTAAGGTGAGTCCCGTGTCATCGTCACTTCCTCCTGTCTTCAGGTGCTTTTTGTTTCTGTAACTTTATTGCTGTTTTGCTGAGGAGCAGAATGTTCTGGAATATTCTTATGGCAATAGAGTGCAAGAAGCTAGCAAAAGTCATTTCTAATGCGGTAGTGAAGAGATATATTCATCTTCCTCTGCCCTGTACCTACCCTAGAATTTGACTTTTTTAACATGTTCTCTTAGATCTTAGGCAAAAAATACATAAATAAGTGTTGTCAGTGCAACCAAATACAGTTTTCTTTGATTGAAAACAAGTGTTGTGACATATCAGGCATGTAGAATAACCAGGCAGACAACTGGTTGGAGGAGTCTATGACAAACACACAGGGATCACAGTAACTGCCTCTGGTATCTATTTTTATTTTTAAAACATTTTCAGTGTGACTGCCAGAGCTTGTAATTCTTAAAAATAACTCTTTAATAAGGCCTGTGGTGTGAAATGTCTTTTTTAAATAATAAAAGTAGCAAATGTGTTGTAATTATCTTCCAATGTGTTTTTTCAAAACTCATCACCCAGAAATCTCTTGTGATGTTTTACATGTTCCATTTAGTTTTTGCTCTTAGAAAAAAGAATGTAATAATTAAGGTATGCTTATTCTAATCTCTAGAAACGGTGTTCCCAAGGATATTGTCCATTGTACGAAAGTGAGGAATCTCTGCCAGTTTAACTTAATGGTGGGATATATGTGGTTTAAGATACCTAGTCAAGTAGTCTGTATTTCAAAAGTAAAATGTGCAGAGTTGCTTTAGCTGGGCTGCCTCAAAGCTGCCACTTCTCTCACAGTTGATCAGATTCTAGGTGTGAGTACCAGTCTCAACTGAGAAGAAACAGAATCACTTCAGTGACATTAATAATAAAGTTCTCATGAATATTTATAATAATACTCTTAGCCTCCAGTCTTGAGAAGTGTGTGTGTTTGTGTGAATGTGCATGCACAAAGGGAGCTAAAGAGAGCTGGCCTCCATAAATATCAGCTTGCATTCATGGACAGGAATAGGAAACCCTCCAACAATTTTGCTTTTCCTCAAGTCATGAAATAATGATCTTTTGACATGATTCCTCTGGGTGGGCTCCACCATAAGCCAAATTTACAGTTCTCTAAACCCCACTTTTGAGACATCCATTTTATAACCTCTTAAATTCTATAATCCTTAAGAAACCTCCTGCCCTACTAGAAGAAATATAGCTCATCCAAAGCTAAAAGTGTGGGCATTTCTGACCCTTTCTACCTCATTTTTCTATTTTGGTTATATGCAACTATTACAAGCAGTTTTCCTTTCTTAACATCCTTGACTTGTAAAGAGTGTCATTGTTCCCAGTGAGGATCATGGAACGAAGTGCTTCAGAACCAATTGCAGACATATACTTAATAAAGATCAGTTTAGCTCCATCAATTAATATTCTCTATAAATTATATAGTAATACAATTATATATTCATGACGTTTGATTTAAGGATGAAGGCTACTGATATATGAACTTTCAGCTTCATTTGATAAAAGTCAGATGAAGAAACCAGACTAGTGAAGGTGCATGGCTCCCCTTTGTAGGTCATCTGACCAAGTTCACAAACACAGAGGCTTGACCAGTGCTGCTTCTGCTTCAAGCCAGGACTGACCACCTCATAGGAAGCAAAAAGGAGGACATCTGATTCAGAAAGAGTTTCCTGTAGCCTAAGTGGCTGTTCTTAGCCCACATGAAACCAGGTTTAAGGTTTGCCCCACTTTTCAGTGTTTATCATGCAAGTGGCAAAGTAAGGTCTATCAAAATATGGTGACTCTTTCACTTCCCTCTTAATTCATTAAGCTCCTTCTGTTGCCAAAACTCAGCCTCTGTTCACTGGTGCCAAATAGAAAGGCAGAGACAGAGTTTTGGGTGGAGTAGAAAGAAATAGCTTTATTGCTTTGCCAGGCAGAGGTGGCCACAAGGGGTTAATGCCCTGAAGACTGTGCCCCACCCTGAAGAGGGGTAGTGAGGGGTCTTAGAGTGCTGAAGGAGCAGGGCGTGGTCAGCTCATGGACATTCTCTGATTGGTTGGTGGTGAGGTAATCTGGAGTCAGCATCATCAACCTTCTGGTTACAACCGGTCTGGGGTCTACGTGCTTGTGGGCAGCATACAGTTAACTTCTCCCACTGGTGGTAGTTTCAATATCTGCAAAACAGCTCAGAGGACATGGCTTAGAATATTATCTATAGTCCTTGAGTAGGAACTAAAGGTCCTTGACTTTGTTTAATGGCTAAAGTATTATTTTGTCTTGCATGACTGTTTTCCTTTCTTTCTGCATCTTCTTACTTCTCTGATTAAATTTATTCTTTATGGATGAGGGTCTGTTCTGGGAAGGACCCCATAGAGTCCTGCCCCATTACATTTCCCTTCTTAAAGAAGTATGAGTTTTTAATCTCTTATTTAAATATGTTTATGAATCATTCTACATTAATGAGCAGATTGGACTAACAGGGGAAGAAAACAGCTCTGGGAAAGGGCTAAAATGAATATGTCAAATAAAGACTCAGCAGATGAAAGGTTTCAGGAAAATTCTATTACCATTTGCTTAGAACCAGTGTTGGAAAAATACATAAAAAGTGTTTTAAATATTTATATCATGATGGAAGCTTCTAGATTTTAGTATGTGAGGTTATATTGACATTCTTAATTCTTTCAACAAAACCAAGATCTTTATTTACATGAAAGATGTGGCTTTGTATGCTGTTCCTGCCTTTCAGAAGTTTCATCCATGGGCATCTTCTAAGTGCCTGCTGTGTGCCAGGAAGGGACCAGGGAACCAAAAATAAACATAGCAACCTCTTAACCTTCTAATCCCTTGGAAGACAAGGACACCAATACAGTGAGTCCTAGTATTATGATTAGGATAGTATAGATATAGGGCTTCCCGGCTGGCACTAGTGGTAAAGAACCCCCTGCCAGTGCAGGAGACATATGTGGATTTGATCCCTGGGTCAGGATGATCCCCTAGAGAAGGAAATGGAAACCCGCTCCAGTATTCTTGCCTAGACAGTCCCATGGACAGAGGAGCCTGGTGGGCTACAGTCCATGGGGTCGCAAAGAGTTGGACATAACTGAAGCGACTTGGTGCACAGGATAGCACAGAAGGAAAAACTGGGGAAGGAGTGGCTTATTCAGCCAATGTGGTCACAAAAGCTTTCAAGAACCAGATGAGACTGGGGTCAGGCAGAGAAAGGGCTTCACCAGTCAATACTTTGGGATCTCCTTGAGGCCAGAAAGATCAGCACACACACCTGACGCTGACATGGGGGACATAACTCCAGGATCTGTGGGCAATCTGCAAGCCTAGCAGACTTTAAGAAATGCAGCTTGCTTAGTTATTTCATTCTAGGTGATAAAGGGCTGTCAAAGCAGAGCTCAGAAGGGTAGACTTGAATTTCTAAGGGACAGAAAGCTATGGCAAAGCTTTTACCAAGAGAACATAATGATCAGCTGTGTCTGGGAGCAATTTTACAGGACAGAGTAAAAGCAGGTAGGGAGGGGAGCAGTGACATGAAAGGTGGAGCTGTGAATTTATGGGCTGCCCTGCAGACTTCATTTTTAAGGTACCTCCTGTAGACAAAAGTAAATATCAATGTTTCATTCCATTCAGTTAAATTTAACTATCACTGGTTTGTAGCTATGAGAGCTATTGCCATAGCTGTTTTAGGTCTGCTTTTTATTTTGGAAATATTTTCATCATTTTATGTTATTCTTATTTAAATTATAGCTTCAATATCTTATTAAATGTTAGAGAAGTTTTATGGCACAAATCATTATTTGTATGTAACTGAGGCTTAATAAATCAAATCCCCCCAAAACAAGAGGACATGAAACACATGTAACTGAGCTAAATTAAAGATAATGCAGTGCACTCAGCAAAAGTCCTCCTGGAACTGCAAAAATGATTTGAATATAGTCCTTAAAATGTAAATTAATAAGCAGATCATCTCAATTTATAAATCACATCTGGGCTTATTCCTTTGCAAGAAACATTTTTTTTTCTATCACAATATTTAGAAAGAATTTGGTGCTTTGCTGCTTCTTAAAGCAGAAAATAAAATTACAGCAATTGTTATTTTAGTCATTTTTATGTACTGAATATATATTTTATGTAAAAAAATGATACAGTGAATTTGCCCAAGAAGATGATGTAGTGAGTTTATGTAACATTTGCATACCTTGATCTGGTCCATTAATTTATAGCTGTAATCTTTTTTTCACTTTTAAAGACATTTATTGTTTCTTTTCTAACTTTACAAGTAGTACACGTTTATTGCTGACTACTGGAAATACTTGCAAGCATAAAGTAATAAGTAACAATCACCCATAAACCTCATCCCTTAGAGATAACCATCATTAGCATTTTTTACACATTTCCTTCCAATATCTGCATATCTTTTTACCCTTGAAATTTACCTAAATTGTATAAAAGTGCCTAAGTCGCATGTTACAAGTCTTTTCCAATGTGTCATAACCACCACTGTCATATTCCATGAAATCAGGCTAAAACATAAGTATATGACTTAGGACCCTGTTTATCTTGTAACAAAGGACAATAAATTGCATTTGTTCTACAGAGTGTGCCGGTTTTTATGTAAAATTAAGAGGAGCAGTTTTATTCACAAAATTCCTGACTTCCAAGGTCCAGGAGCTTCTACTTCACATACATCATTCATTCTCATAAATATTATAAGTTCAATAGGTCATGTGTCGTAAGTCAGGAAGCCAGTATTTTCATCCACATCCTGACTCCTGATCCAGACCATGCCCACCCACTACACCACACAGATGGGAAATGCAGTGTTATGTGAGATGAGACTATAGATCTATGCTGGAGCAACACAGACAACCACCCAACCAAAGAATGGACAGCACTCTCCCAGGTGCTGGTTCTTTTAATTTGCTTCTTGACATTTGCTGAGTGGCATCTACTTGGCCAGTATCCCTTTTGCCTTTAATTGTCAGTTGTCTCCTCCTTCCCCCTTATTTCTTACTTTCTTTTCTCCTCTGCTAAGACCCAGAGTATGGATGACAGGAGACCCACACAGAGTTAGTCACCTACCCCCAATTAAGTCCCCTATCTCCACCTCTGTCTTACATTTTAAACAATTAGTACAAGGAGTATCTTTTGTTTTTAAGACTACATTTTAAGACATGTCCTAGATAATAGAGTGGACATTATTTTTCCAGTTCTTAAACTCTTCCATCTGTTTACTGATGACTTAAAGTGAGTTCATATTTTTGGCTTGTTTCTACAGCTACAGTTTCAAGAATATATGAAGAAAATGAAATGTAAAAAAAAATTAAACTCTTTTCCTGGGATAGTGTTTCCTAGCTCAGTGTAGCTTATAACTCCAGTAGGAGTGTGTGATAGGTAAAGTAAATTTATCAGATCATTATCAGATATCGTTATTCTCAACTTTTGTTCATAGCAGGATTCAAATTTATTTATGTCATTTCAGGACAGGAAGTCCAGGTGAAAAATGTAAGCAATTGCTATTCTGAAAGAGTACATCTTTTTATTAAAAAAAAAAAAAAAAAGATTATAGATGCAAATTGCACCACTTTTAAGTATTCAAAATCTTATCAGAGTGAAATTTAAGTTAAAAAGACCTCTGTAAACTAGGATCTAGAACACTCACATTGTCCAGTCTTTATACAAATTGAAATGTCTTAAAAGACTCTGTCCAGTTTCTCCAGCCTTTCCTCGGTTGTACCAAAATCAGTGGCGGTGTCCGCCCCACCAGTCTCAAGCTTCTAACGCACTCACTGGAAACATTCTACAGAGAAGACCCCCTTGGCTTTGCCTTTTCTAAAAACGCATGGTGAAACTTCATGGGAAGATGGCATATCACGTTGACATAGCCAAAATTTAAGCACATATAAAATATAAAATGAAAAGCTAATGCCCTTAGACCTTTTCCACTTAAAATTCATTTTGGGAGTAAGAAATGAAATTTTTTAAAAGCTGACCTAGTTGTTCCTGAAATATCTATCCATCACTGAGAAAAGAGGATAGAAATGGGGAAAAAAAAAGTTCTCTTAAATTTTGTTGAAGGAGAGAGTTGTTAGGAATGATAGATTATGGGGTTCCAGGAGGGAGTGGCAGGTGGGGCCCTCGGGTGTCAGAGCTGGGAATGATGGGCAGGGGTCGGTGTCATCTCTGCTCAGAGGAGCCTGGAGGGCTACAATTCATAGCCTGCATCCTCCCACCAACCAGTCACACACAGCAACACTTGACTTCCTCCTTGTTTCTCCTCCTTTTTAAGTTTTGTCTTTTGTTCCTATTCTGCTCAATTAAAGTTTTAATTTTTAATTAAAAATTTACAAATATGGCTTAAAATAAATGTGGAAAGATGTTAGAACAGCCTAGGACTTAATTATTCATGAAGTTATTGTGTTGGGTTTTTTTTTCCTCTTTAGGCTTAAGGATTCCTCCAGGGAAACCATTTTCCTGTGGCCTTAGGTGATATAGACCTTGAAATTGACTCAGTTATGTACCTGTGATTGTTTCACTGCACACCATGTGATGAAATACCCTCCTATAACATTTGGCAAGAAGAATCATCACCTTCAGCCAGAATGTGTGTTGACCAACTACACACTGAAGGCTCACTATTGAAGGTCAATCTGGCTGCGCCTGTGGGCAAGCTTATTTTGCCTGAGGTCACTGCTGTAGGTTGCTGTAAGTTCAGTTCAGTCACTCAGGCATGTCTGACTCTTCGACCCCAAGGACTGCAGCACACCAGGCCTCACTGTCCATCCCCAACTCCTGGAGTTTACTCAAACTCATGTCCATTGAGTCAGTGATGCCATCCAACTATCTCATCCTCTGTCGTCCCCTTCTTCTCCCACCTTCAATCTTTCCCAACATCAGGGTCTTTTCAAATGAGTCAACTCTTCGCATCAGGTGGCCAAAGTATTGGAGTTTCAGCTTCAACATCAGTCCTTCCCATGAACATTCAGGACTGATTTCCTTTACCATGGAATGGTTGGATAAGTGTCCTTTAGGATAGGTTGGATAAGTGTCCCCCCAAATCTGTGTCAACCTGAAGCCTCAGAATGTGACCCCATTTGGAAATAGGGTCTTTGCAGATATAATTAGTTAAATGATAAGGTCACACTGCAAATGCCATGTGTGCTGTGCTTAGCCACTCAGTTGTGACCAACTCTTTGTGACTCCATGGACTGTAACCCGCCAGGCTCCTCTGTCCATGGGATTCTCCAGGCAAGAATACTGGAGTGGGTTGCCATGCCCTCCTCTGGGGATCTTCACAAGCCGGGGATTGAATCCAGGTCTCCTGCACTGCAGGTGGATTCTGTGCCAACTGAATATCACTCATGTGTGGGATCTAAAATACGACACAAATGAACTTCTGTACGAAAGAGAAACAAGCTCACAGACAGAGATCAGACTTGTGGTCGCCAAGGGACGAGGGGTGGGGGAGGGGCAGACTGGGAGTTTCCGATTAGCAGATGCAAATGCTTATATATAGGATGAATAAACAACAGGGTCATACTGTAGAGCACGGGGAGCTGTATTCCGTATCCTGTGAGAAACCACAATGAAAAAGAATATATACATGTCACTGACTCACTCTGCTGATCAGTGGAAATAAGCACAACAGTGTTAATCAACTACACTTCAATATTTTAAAAAAGTGAGGCCACAGTGAATTAGGGTAAGCCCTATGTCTAGTGAGTGGTATCTTTACGAGAAGAGGACTTACACACACAGACGCGCACTGGGGGAGGACAGCCATGTGAAGACAGAGGCAGAGAACGGAGGGATGTAGCTGTAAGCCCAGGAGTGACAGGGCCTGCCAGCAACCACCCGCAGCTAGAAGGAGGCAAAGGGTTCTTCCCCAGAGCCTTCAGAGAGATCACAGCCCTGCTGACACCTTGATCTTGGACTCCTAACCTCCAGAACTATGGAAGAATAACGTTCTGTAGTTTTTAGACCTCCAGTTTGTGACAATTTTTTTTTTTTTTTTAGTTTTTTTGGTGGACTTCCCTGGTGGCTCAGACGGTAAAGCATGTGCCTACAATGCGGGAGACCGGGGTTCGATCCCTGGCTCAGGAAGATCTGGAGAAGGAAATGACAACCCACTCCAGTATTCTTGCCTGGAAAACCCCATGGATGGAGGAGCCTGTTGGGCTACAGTCCATGGGGTTGCAAAGAGCATGTACACGTGACAGTCCACAGTCACTCTCAAGTCTCACGCAGAGCACGTGACATGACTTAAGTCTCATTTAAGGCGCTCCATTCCCAAGGCTGAGTACAGAATGAATGCTTTCAGGATTTAGTGCAAAGCATGACTGCGTTTTTCCATTTAAAATATCACAAATCAACATCCTAATGATCCCTTCATGTCCTTGATCATCATTTCATCATGAACTGCAGGTAAAGCCTTCCTGAGTATCCTTTTTTTACTTTTTAAAAGTCTGCCTGCTCAAAACGACAATTCAGATAGGCCTTACCGTCTGGCTGTTACATTTAGTCGTAAGCACGTAGGGCTTTATCTCCAGCTGAAGTATTTGCATAAGGCTGGCGTTGCTAACATCCACAGCTCATTTCCTAGTACCGCCGAGCCATGTCTTTACTTTTATTATTCTATTCCCACTTCAGCATCTTGTCCTGAAGGACAACAATATACAACCCTAATTTTTCCCATCTATCTTTGTATACAGGGGAATGTTATTAAGGCCGTCAAAGGAGCTGCACTGTGCCTTTGCTTATGAGTATAATTAAACTCAGACCCTCAATTAGTCATTTTAACCCATATAATGGATGAACGCTTGGTCCCGTGGTGCCGCTAATTCTGGAGTGACCTTGAGAAAACCCCATCACAAAGTAATACCAGTGATAATCACACTCTGGCTAGAAAACGCCTAGGAAATTTATTTTATCTGGTTTACTCTTGAATTAGATGCAGGAAAGAAGAGGAGTTATTAATTTTACCTTACGTTCAGCCGCTTGCCAGTATCAGGCATCTAATAAAAAGAATCTGCTTTTAGAAGTATGTTTAAATCTTGTAGCGTGCGCCCTGAATTTATCCCAGTCTTGAGCTGCCGCTGAATGGAGTACTCTCGCTCAGGTACTGAAAAGGAAAGGGCGTAGTCCACGTGGACCCTGAGAGCAGACATGGAACCACTCACCCCACCCACCCTCCCTCCAACCGCACCTGCTCCTCCAGCACCTGAGCAGTCCTCCACTCCTGATCGGTGTGTCTATTTCAGCTGCAGAATGAGTGGTTTTCTTGAGTCCTGATTCAGCAATGAAGGTCCTCTTTGAACGATGGGAACAGAATCCACAGGGGGCAGAGGGTCTAGGGGGTCTTAGGAGCCCATCTCTGCAGCTCCATTGGTGATGGAGGCTCCAGCGTCACATGGTTCACCCCGACACTTCAAGCTCACTGCCTCCCGCCGATCAGAAGGAGGTGGTGGCTTATCTCCTTATTACCTTGCTCAGGCTGTCATAACAGAGCACCACAGACAGGGTGGTTTAAAGAACAGGAATTTATTGTCTCCCAATTCTGAGGGTTAGGGCTGGTTCTCAGAGGCCTCGGTCCTCAACTTGTAGGTGGTCACCTTCTAGCCGTGTCCATATTTGCTCTTCCCTCTGTGGGGCTACATCCTGATCTCCTCTTCCTGTAAGGACACCAGTCATATTGGATTAGGGCCCAGGCCAAAAATCTCATATTGTCTTAATTACTGCTTCAAAGACCATTTCTAAATGCAGTAACATTCTGAGGAGCTGGGAGTTAAGATCTAACATCTGAGCTTGGGAGGGACATAATTCAGCGGATAATAAAACTCTAATAGTTGGCTTTCATTGTTTGTTCTCACTTTGGGAAATAAGTTTTAATAAAACATTCTTCTAGCAAGGTCATGTTGACCAGTGTAAAGCATATTGTAATTTATTGTATAATAAAACCAAAATCAAGCTAATTTCTTTGCCAGGGAAAAAAATAAACTAATGTTAGCCTTTGTCTCTATTTTCAAGTGGAAGTTATCATAAAAATATGCTACAGGAGGACACTTTTCCTTTTTCCATTGTCATTAATGTAACTTCAAGAAATTATATAGCAATGTAAGAATCCTAAAAGCCAATTAGTGAATTTGTTCTTGAATTGGGGTTTACCTACTGAACTATGTTTCATTCTTATACTTTGATGAAATCAGTAACTTAACAAAGAAGAATCTTATAAAATCTATTCATCTTAAATCCTAATCATTGAATGTACATGAAATGACCTTCGAGTTGGAATTAGGAGACCTGATTTGAGCTTTAGCTTTGATGCATCATGTCCATTGTCCTGAGGGAAACCAGGCTACATTATCTTGGCGTCAAATTCCATGGCTGTAAAGGAGTGGTTTGGCCTAGATGTCCTTGATCATGAAATCTGTGTGGCTGCATGTCCGTGGATGTTCCATAAGCCTAATCCTTTACCAGTGCTTTTGTTCATTCTAGTCTAGCCACTCAAAAGCCACACTTGGATCAGAAGGTCACTTGGTGGTATAGAATCCAGACAAGAGGAGTTAGTTATATTGACTGCAAGTTTTATTCTCTCAACATCTATTCTTTTTACAATGTGATAAGCCCTCTGGTAGGCTTCCCTGGTGGCTCAGTGGTAAACAATACACCAGCCAGTGCAGGAGATGCAGGTTCGATCCCTGGGTTGGGAAGGTCCCCTGGACAAGGAAATGGCAACCCACTCCAGTATTCTTGTTTGGGAAATCCCATGGACAGAGGAGCCTGGTGGGCTACAGTCCATTGGGTGAGTCAGACACAACTTAGCAACTAAACAACAAGCCCTCTGATAGGCATGAGGCATGAGAGCAGGGGCTAGACACAGTCTATGAAGTTGGCCATTGAAAGCAATGGACAGTGTCATTAAAACAGCCTGATGCCTTTGAGTTCCATTAGGCTACCACAAAACGGGATGAATTGCAGTGTGCTTTTCCTAAATCATGCCTTGGAAAGCCATTTCTTTTTTCTCAATATTTTCATGGCTGAACAAGCTTTTTGCCTTTAGTTGGTTTATTGTTACATCTTGTGGCCCTGAAGCTATCTCTCTCTTGAGGATTTTGCATTTCTCTTATCTTTTCTATTAGGAAAAGTATGAGAAAAAACTTCAGTTTTCATTTCTTTCTGAAGACCTTTCTGTGCCCCCAGAAAACTAACTATAATTTCACTGGGTTCTTCCTGGCATTTATGTTCCATGAAATAGTAGAGATCATTTCTCCCAAAACATTATTTTTATTTCCCTAAGCTAGAGAAAGTGAGAGTTTGAATTCACCTTAAGTGTAAATGATTATATAAAATACCCCATCATGCTTTTCCTTCTTAAAGTTTTCATTACTTATTTCTGAAAATTCTGATCCACTTAATTTTAAAAACATGCAGGATCTAGCTAAAATTTGTCTTTAATTACTTATTCTATAATTTGGTTGCAAATATGGACTTCTTTTAAAAGGACAGGTGAATCTTAAATTTTATCTTTTCAGTATGAGTAGTCATACTTCCTGTTAGAGTCTGAATAGTCAAATCTTCCATTAGTATGAACGGATTACTTCCTTTGAGAAAAGATTAAATGAAGAAGTTTATTTTCATTTAATTGGTAGACAATAGTGCTTCATATTTATTCACATAAACCATTGGGTTATAGAGTATAAGTAAAAAACTTGTTCCTTCTTAGAATCTTTCATAACTTCTTGATATTAAAAATATAATTTTTCCTTCTTCTGCCTCCCAAATTATATTACATTGCATCAGAAATAGCTTCCCTGGAGGAAAAGCAAAGAAGTCTATTAATCATAAACTGAAGAAGAAAGAGCTTGGCAGTTTTACTTCTTGCTTACATACTAAGCCTCTCCAATATTTTAATACATGTATTTTCATATCATTTCTCCTTTCCCTTTTCAAAATGACGTTTATTTTGAAATAGAGCCAGTGTTTACCAGAGTTGGGACAAAACAGCCCAGAGGATGAGTACAGTTCACAGAACAGGTGGAGGCTAGCCCATGTTCAGCAACATTGGGGAAGATCTCCAGCATGCAGTTATGCTTGCCCTTGGATAAAGAGAAACATAAGCAAGGAGAGCCATGAATAACATTTTCCAAAGACACCAGTTCAGAGCACACCTTCCTAGCCACCGTCTTATGGATTCAGAGTGAAGAGCTGGATGTACAATTCTGCCCTCCCCAGCCTAAGTCTTCTGGTCCCCTCATCCTCTTCCTTGAGTCCATGTGGTCCTTAATTAACAAAGAATGTTTCAAATAAATTTCATTTCTTCCTTAGGTGACCAAGAACATTTGAAATGGAGGAGAAACGTCTCACGGGCCCCCTTTCCTGGGTTAGTGATTTCCTCCTGCAGACGTCCATGACTGTGAGCTACAGGGCGTTTGATGGACAGCTGGGATGGCTGGATCCCTGGGTTCCTCTCCATCACCCTTGGGGCTGTGATAGGCAGGAATGAGAAATGGGGCCCCAGCACTCAGAGAGCGATGGCCACATGGGGGTCACAGGAAGCAGAGATGCAGGTGGGGAGAACAGAGAGTTACCACTTGTGGCCTGCATCGTGGACCTCCATGTTATCTCTCTGTGATGGATGGGATCATTGTCATCCTGTAGAAAGTCGCTCATTCCAGACCCTGAGAACTGGGAAGCTACTGAAAGTAAAAATAATTCTTTTCAATTCTTATTAGAAAATTCTTATTCTGAGCTGGCAGAAGCTTCTGGAAGTACCCACTAAAATGAGGAAAGTCAAAAAGAGGGCACCCTTGTCTAGATTGAATGCTTGGTCTACCTTTTCTTGCCTCCAAAAGGTTTAGGCCAAAGAAGCAATAGTTGTAACACACTAACGGGTTGACAGCTGTCAACACGAGTCCTTCAGGACACTGGGCTTTTTCTACTATAAATCTGTGTCATAAATTCACTTTCGGTTTTTCAGTCTGCTGAGTGAAAGGACAAACATGCTAGAACTTCAGACTAAGCCTGTGTCCTTTGTTATTACCCCACAGAGATACAAATACATCATCATTCCCTATTAACAGGCCCTCGAGTAGCAAGGAGATGCTGTGCCATGGACACATGGACTGGGGCTAATGAATCCCAACAACTAATTACGTTTCTCTTAAAGTAACTTATTACCAGAAAGTAGCTGTGTTAGCACAAAGATGTGATGTGAGAATGGCAATCCCCAGGAAGAGGCCACCTAATTAATCATCCCCCATAATTCTCCATAATAGCCCTGTCTGGACTTTCGTGTCCAGACGACTGTTCTTCCCAGGGTTGCATTTGGCCTGACCTTATTTTGGACCGACAATGTAATTGGTAATTGCAGGCTAATTTATATAAACAAACGAGAGCCCTGCCAAATAAAAGCACCGTCATTGCAGTTGGTACTCAAGGCTCTAAGAGCTCTCTATTTTGCACAAGTTTAGGTCAAGTGGTTGCAGCCAATGACTCTTACGCAAAAAATAATTATTTCAGAGAAGCAAAAGCACCATGCCCTTGTGAAGCCTGCCAGGAATCATGGCTTGTGACCTGTTGTATGGAGTGAGTCCTCCTCCTCATGTTTTAGATGAAGCTGGTTTCAGGTGTTTACTTAGAATCTCATCAGGACCTGAAGGGCTGTTTTTCCTTAGCACGTATGAAGGAAATGCTGATAAGTTTCTTCCTAGAACATAAAGGAACTTCACTTATTTCTTCTCTGCAGGCAGCACTGTCATCTTGCCTAGCAAACCTGATTAAATGTCATTTGTCCTTGACTCCTGTCACTTTTGAGCAACTGAAATAGATGAAGAGGCTGGTGCTTCCCAAATCAGAAGGAGCCAAGTGTCCACAGCCAGAGCCCGTGGGAATAGAAACTCACAAAGGAACTCAAGCTGGGGTTTATTAGGATTGTACAGGGCTCCTTCCTATTTGAAGACAGGTGATTGAGACAGATTATCCTCCTGTTTCCTCTCAAGCACTCAGCTAGGATCCCCTGCAAGCTTAGATAGAGACCTCTGGAAGACAAGTGTCTGAGTATCCTTCTGAGGAGGCTAGCAGGGGACCTACCACAGCTCAGAAGGGCAAAGCTGTGAGCCCAAAGCACCCGAGTAGCCACGGAGACAGGAATACCATTGGAGAAAGGAGGTCTTACCTGTCACCTCTCAGGTCCTGTAAACTTCTTCTTTGTATAGGAACTTTTTATACTCCATAGGCTTTAATTTGGGCTTCCCTGGTGGTTCAGCAATAAAAAATCCGCCTGCAATGCGAGAGACCTGGGTCAGATCCCTGGGTTGGGAAGATTCCCCTGGAGGAGGGCATGGCAACCCACTCAGTATTTTTGCCTGGAGAATCCCATGGATAAAGGAGCCTGGCAGGCTATAGTCCACGGGGTCGCAAACATATGGACACGACTGAGCGACTGAACACAACAACAACATAAAATGAACCATTTAGAAGGGGACGATCCACTGGCATTTAGTCCGTCCACAGTGTAGTGCAGTCACCTGTGTGTGGTTCCAGAATGTTTTCAGGACCCCAGAGAGAAAGTCTGGACCTAGTAACTGGATCAGTTCTCCCTCCTGGTGGTCCTAGTGATCACCAGTCTGTGTTCTGTCGTTATGGATTTACCTATTCTGAATATTTCATTTAAATTAAGTCTTGGAATATATAACCTTTTTTGACTGGCTTCTTTCACTCAGCATGTTTTCAAGGTTCATCTATGCTGCAGCATGGAAGAGTACTTTCTTCTTTTTTATAGTGGACTAATGAATGTTTCTTTGCTTGGATATACTGTGTTCTGTTTATCCATTCATCCATCAGTGCTCATTGGGGCTGTGTCTGCCCTTTGGCTACTGTGACTAATGCTGCTGCTAACATGTCTCTGTATTTGTCTGAGCCCCTGTTTTCATTGTTTTAGGAGGCATACGTTCAGGAGCAGAATTACTGGATCATAAAGCTATGACAACCTAGACAGTGTTAAAAAGCAGAGGTATCACTTTGCTGACAAAGGTCCATCTAGTCAAAGCTGTGGTTTTTCCAGTAGTCATGTATGGATGTGAGAATTGGACCATAAAGAAAGCTGAGGACCAAAGAATTAATGCTTTTGAACTGTGGTGTTGGAGAAGACTCTTGAGAGTCCTTTGGACTGGAAAGAGATCAAACCAGTCAATCCTAAAGGAAATCAGTCCTAATTACTCATTGGAAGGTCTGATGCTGAAGCTCCAGTACTTTGGCCACCTGATGCCAAGACCTGACTCTTTGGAAAAGACCCTGATGCTGGAAAAGATTGAGGGCAAGAGAAGGGTGCGACAGAGGATGAGATGGTTAGATAGCATCACCAACTCAATAGGCATGAATCTGAGTAAACTCCAGAAGATAATGAAGGACAGAGGAGCCTGGGATGCTGCAGTCCATGAGGTCTCAAAGAGTTGAAGACAACTTAGCTACTGAACAGCAACAGTCTTTCGTGGATAACTTTTTGAGGACTGTCAAACTGTTAACCTACCTGTTTTATGTGTCCATTCCATTGTATTTTCTGAGCCACACTATTCTCTTTCTCTCAAAATAGTTTGCCTCTTCTTTTGTCTATTCATTCCAGAGAGGTTTTCTCTTCAACTGTTGGATTATTAAGGCCATTTATCTTTATATTACTCTGCATGAGTCCTTGGGAGAAGGCAATGGCACCCCACTCCAGTACTCTTGCCTGGAAAATCCCATGGATGGAGGAGCCTGGTGGGCTGCAGTCCATGGGGTCACTAAGAATCGGACACGACTGAGCGACTTCACTTTCACTTTCCACTTTCATGCATTGGAGAAGGAAATGGCAACCCACTCCAGTGTTCTTGCCTGGAGAATCCCAGGGACGGGGGAGCCTGGTGGGCTTCCATCTATGGGGTCGCACAGAGTGGGAGACAACTGAAGCGACTTAGCAGCAGCAGCAGCAGCAGCAGCAGCCTGAGTCCTTAGAAGAAATGCACTATGTGAGTGTTACTGCTTTCACTTTAAAACTCTGAGGCCTGATAAGAACTCACTGCAGCTTCATGATCAAAGCTGGCCAGACCCTCCAAGTCTCCAGCTCCACTGAGTCTCCAGCTCCACCCTGGACCCCTCTGCCCTCCTTACGTTTGCAGTACCAGCCTTTTTCCTGTTCTACACACTGATCTTTTCTACCTCAGGACCTTTGCGTGTGACTCCCAGCACCTGGAAGACTTTATTTTCTCTTCTTTACCTTTAGGCTCAGTGTCTGTGCATACTAAGTTGCTTCAGTCTTGTCCGACCCTGTGCAGTCCTATGGACTGTAGCCTGCCAGACTCCTCTGTCCATGGGATTCTCCGGCAAGAATACTGGAGTCGGTTGCCATGCCCTCCTCCAGAGAATCCCAACCCAGGGATCGAACCCACGTCTCTTACGTCTCCTGCATTGGCAGGCCCCACTCGTTCTTTGTCACTAGCGCCACCTGGGAAGCCTCAGTTTAAATATCTTCTATGCAGAGAGACCTTCCTTAGCATCCTCCCTCCCTAATGGTGTTTCAGAGCACCCTGGGCTCTTGATCAGATCTTCTGACGATTTGAAGCGATGTCTTTGCCTGTGTATTTGTGTGTGTCAGGTCAGTTGCCCCAACGACCTACCTCTTTCATCTATATGAGGATCATGTCTTTCATCATCATAGATTGTACTGGCCCAGGACACCCTCTGGCCCTGACAGACCCTAGCTTTTAACTGAATGAGTGAATGAATGAATCCATGAAGGTCCTTCTTTTGATGCGTTGCAGCTACCTAAAAAGTGTCCCATACTAATTTTCACCAAAGCAAGGAACCTTTTAACTCCCCTGGCTGCTCATAAAATCTTGCCAGTTGCAGAGATAATGTTCCTTGCATGATCACCAGTTTCCCCAGGAGATCAGTTGCTTAGTTAGAGCCATGTACCTGCTTGTTCTCCAGTGTGAGTGTGATATTTCTGATAAATAAAACCACCACATCCATCAGTTTGACCAAATGGCAGAATTTCTTTTCTCCTGTTTAGTTCAGTTTGTCTTTGTGTTTCGCTCTTACTGCCCCAGGTTCTTAAGATGCTGAATTCTTCATCCCACTCATTTATTGGTTTATCAACGAAGTTAGATAATAAATACGGACGCTAAACATCACCTCATTCTCATGAGAACTTTACGTATGATAGGTTCTTGTGTATGTCCCCCCCCCCCATTTTAAATAAGAAGAAAATGCAGCTTATAGAGGTTTAGCAATGTGTCTCAGAGCTCATGGTATACACTGTGAGCCAGGATTTAAACCTAGACTTTCTGAATCCAAATAGAATGTTCTGCCATGACATTACTTCCTAGGAATCAGCCAGTTAGCACTCAACCCTGCAGCCAGCCCGTCTTATTTGTAAATAATTAGAAGAGTCATAACCATATCTTCATCGCCTCCTTGGCCAAGTGCTAAATGAACAGCGTAAATAACATGGGTGACATCTATTGTTTCGCACAAACATATATTAAATTTCTAGTATGTGCCCAGGTACCAGAGAAACACACATGAATAAGACATAGTACACGAATAAGACATGATACTGCAGTGAGTAGCCATTCCCTTCTCCGGGGGATCTTTCCAACCCAGGGATCAACCTGGGCTTCCCACATTGCAGGCAGATTCTTCTGGTCACCAGTAGTAGTGTAGTGGTGTTAGTCGCTCAGTCATGTCCGACTCTTTGTGACCCCACGGGCTGTACTCTGCCAGGCTCCTCTGTCCATGGGATTCTTCAGGCAAGAACACTGGCGTGAACTGCCATTCCCTTCTCCAGATGATCTTCCTGACCCAGAGATGGAACCTGGGTGTCCTACACTGCAGGCAGATTCTTTACCATCTGAGCTACAGGGATTCTGCGCCACCTGGGAAGCCCCATAAGACATGATACTCATGGCTAGAAGGACAGAAAAGCTTCTGAGCTATAGTGCATAACGCGTGCGCTTAGTGCCATGCCAAACGTGTATGCAGAATTTCCAGAGGGCCCTTAGTGAAGGAATCACAGATTCCACGTGAAGGACTTCAGGAAGACTGCCAGGGGCCTGCCCTGGGAGGCAGGCGAGCTTTCAGGGGAAGGGGTAGAGGGGACAGACTGGGGTGGGCAAGTGGCTGAGGGGGACTAGTCAGGATGTGGTTGGCGGGGAAGAACCCAAGAGGCCCCTGCAACAAGAAGGGTCTTTTGGGAGCCGATTGAAAACTATTGAGAGGAAAGGTCATTTCAAAGAGGTTTCTTGACTTTTGTAGGCCACGGGGACCCCCGAGAGGGTAGGCAGTTACAGACACCGTGTTCCCCATGCTGTGCCCACCGGGAGGAGGATGGGTGAGGGCAGAGGAGAGGCCAGCTGCGGGGATCGTGGAGCGGGCAGAGGAGCCCATGGAGCCGGGAGGCCACTGGCTCTGTGTGCTGGGCCTGGGCCCATCCAGGTCGTGCATGAAGCTTTGACACACTGTCTTTGCAATAGGTGTGATGTAGGGACGGGATATCATTGTTAAGCGTGAACTCCAAACCAAGAGGCTGCTGGCTTCAAATCCAGATCTGACCGGAAACCTGCTAGTTGCAAGATCTTGGGCACCCAAGGTGGCCTCTCCCAGCCTCAGTTTCTCCGTCTGTGGACAACAGTGGTGGTGGCCATGCAGGGCTGGGACGAGGGTGAGGCGAGGAAGGCTGAGCTGTGCCGGGTTGTTGTTGCTCAGTGTCTCAAGTTGTGTCTGACTCACTGCGACCCCGTGGACTGCAGCACGCCAGGCTTCCCTGTCCATCACCAGCTCCCAGAGTTTACTCAAACTCATGTCCATTGAGTCAGAGATGCCATCCAACCGTCTCATCCTCTTACAGACTTTACCTTGTCCAGTTGTCTCAAAACATGAGCCCACTTTACAGATGGACAAACTGAAGGTCAGAGAACATAAATGTGTTGCCCAAGGCAAGGCTGATAATATCAGAGCTGAAATTTGACACCAAAGGTTTTCTACTCCCCAGACTGACTTTCAGAGCATAAAATACTTTCATTCATTACAAATGAATGCCAATAATCACAGACATTATATTATAGAAATCAGGACCTTCTAGGAGATAGGTGTGGAGGTATTCCTGGGGTGTCCTCCTCCTGTGATCATCCTTCTCCCTGGCTCCTCAAGAATCCCCACTGCCTCCAACTGCAGAGTCTCTTGTCTGAAATTCCTTTAATGAATGTGGCCTGCTCTGTCACTGAACTCTCCATGGACCAGGGCTGGAGGAGGAGTGGTCAGCTGGCCTCTGCTTTAGGTGCAAGCTTCCACTTTTATGTCCTCTCTGTGGCTACAGTACATTAGCATTGCTGTCACTTAGTCCTTCTGTCTCCTTCCCGTGCTAGAAAGTTATCACCCATTTGACAAGCAAAGAAATCAACCACAATCAGCCATGCGGATTTAGCCACAGACCAAAATCTGCCCTGGGCGGAGACGTGGAACCACCGAGCACTGCCTGCTGCCAGCCTGTGCATCTGAGTGCAGACACAGCTGGCCAAGGGCATCTGTCTGGTTCCTCCTATCCCTAATCAGAGTTTGCGTTCACTTTGTCAGCTCGCATCGCTGGCCATCCTTCCCACAGCCACCCTTCTTGTAGGCCAGCTGCCCAGCCTCTAGCTCTTCCCCAGGATAGCATGATGCTCCATGACCAGAGTGTGGAATGACCATAACCAGATGCCAGGGGGCAGGAAGCAAGTAATATAAGTGGGGTGAGAATTATGAAAGTGTTCAATGAAGGAGCATAGAACAAAGGGGTTTCACCTGAGCAGTGGGCAGGGAAGCCTCCCTGTGAAAAAAGGAAAGATGAGTAGCACTTGGCCAAGTGACAAAGAAGGAAGAGTTCCCAGGCAGATGCTGTGAACAGGACCTCGAGTCTGACTCTGAGTACAGTGGAAGGTCTTAGAGTGGTGGACTTGTGTGCTGATGTACATCTTAGAAGAATCACTGGAGCTTCCCTGAAATGTGGGGGAATTGTAACCCAAATCCCATCTCTGTACACCAGTACCAAATTGAATCTCAAAGGCAGAGTTTTGGGTGGAGCAGAAAAGAAGAGCTTTTTTGCTCTGCCAGCCAAGAGGGGCCACAGCAGGCTAATGCCCACAAAAGTGTGCTGTGTCCTGATCAGGAGTGGGAGGTGAGGAGCTTTATAATGATGGTTCAGAGGGCATGACCAGCTTGTGGACATCCTTCTAGTTGGTGGTGGAGTAATTGGGAGTCAGCATCATTAACCTTCTGGTGGGCAGCATACAGTTAGCTTCTTTGACCTGGTAGGGTTTTAGTTTCTGCAAAACAGCTCAAAGATATTTTTGTGTGCATCCCTTGAGGGGAACCAGCACCCTGCCCCAAGGCTACACTATTGTTTCTTGGCTGCTCCGCCTTTGTCTTTGCATCCCCAGTTCAGTTCAGTAGCTCAGTTATGTCCAATCCTTTGCATCCCCTCTCTTCCCTAATCAGAAACTGTTTGAACCCACCTTTAGAACTCAGAGAAGGTCTTGAAGGCTGAAGGAAGCCTGTTTGCTATAAACAAGAAAACTGGGGGACATAGAAAGGCTTTTGTGCACAGGAGCCCCACAGGGTCCCGCTTGGTTTCAGAATGAGGACAGAAGCAGAGAGACCGATTAAGAGACAAGAGATGCCAGTGCTGTGGGCCCAGCAGTGGCCATGGAGCAGGATTCTGAAGATGCTTTGATATTGGAGCTGATTGATGTGCTGGCTGATTGAATGTAGATGTGCAGGTAAGGTAAGATTCAAGGGTGATCCACACCATATTTATCCAGAGAATCAAAGTGTTTGGTGCACAGCAAAATAACCTGTAAGGAAACCTCCCCCCGTCCCCAGTGCCCCCCCCCCCCCCCCCCCGCAAACAGGTTCCAATTAACACTACTTTTCTTTCTCCGTTACTTTTTATCTGGTTTTTTTTTCCCCTTGCTTTGAAGATTTCCTCCTCCTTCACCTCTTGATCACTGTAACCACAAATACACTTTGCAAAGGTTCATTGTCATCCTCATTCTTCGTATTCTGTTCATCCCTAGTATAATTCAGGGGCTCCCTGGTGAGGGAAATCAGAATTGAAACCAAGCACAAAAAGATAATCAACACTGATGCAGACATTAAGTGTCTCTGCCCACCCACTGTGCTGCAGACCAGAGGCAGAGCGGGGGTGTAGCTGTGGCTGGCTGGCTTGTACCTGCTGGTAACCCAAAGCCGTCCACAGCTCCCACACCACCAGTGGCCAGTGCTGACGGGAGGGTATGTCATGGGCACCCTATCCTTGAGGTGTGTCCATGTAGGAGAAAAAGAGGAAACTATTACTTTAAGCCTGCAGCAGTTCTAAATTGCTTTGGCATTGGAATAAACTGTATATTTGATTTTTGGCATGTGCTATAAAAAATGCTCTATGGTGAGTATTTGTGATTAAAACTAAAGCAGTCCATTGTGTCTCTGAGGGAATTTTAGGGGATTATTGGATTATTGGAAATACTGGATTTGATCCCTGGGTCTACTGATCCAACAGGTGGTGATGTTCTGTAATATAGAAGGATTCCCCTACCTATTTCCCTTTTGCAGAAAAAATGGAGTTGAAACCTTGTAACTCAGATTGGGATGTGAATCCACAGTCTTTTAACTGAGCTCACACCTGGTCCCAGGACTTAATGAAGTTCAGGTTCTTGATGTCTCATGACAGAAAGAATTCAGGGAAAGGCAAACTGGTAGGTAAGAGGTGGATTCTTTGAGAGAGAAACATATTCCACGGCAAAGTGTGGTCCATCTTAGAAGCAGGAGCAGCGTCAGGGCACAGGATCATCACATTTTATAGGAATGGGTAATTTCATGGGCTATTAAGTGGGAGGGGTGTTCTAGCTGTTTGTTGGGAGGAGGTAGTGGAGATTTCTAAGAACTGGGCCACTGCCCGCTTTCTCACTTTTTATGGTTGGCCTTGGAACTGTCATGGCACCGTAGGTGTGTCCATCAGCAAGGTGATGTTTTACAGTGAGCGTACACTGAGGCTCGAGGTACTTCTAGAGGAAGTCGACTCGACTGCCGTCTTGGACCTCGTTGGTTCTAACCACTTATCTTGTGTCCCATGGTCTGTCATTCCTTTAAATGTGGTGCCCTGCCCACCTTCCTCCTGTTTCAGAATCATTCTATCTTTTCTGTAACTTTTTTCCTTAGTAATTAGCTGGTGAGAACCTTCCCACATTAGCAGATCCAAGAGGATTGATCATAAGTGTAATTGAATTAAAGTGAGTGTTTAGAAAAACTTGTGTTTCCAAATTATATTATCTAGATTATTTTCATGGTACATCATCGATGGCTTGACATTCTTCCCCCATGAAGTCATTTTCCGTGTCTTGTGCCAGAATTCCGAGAACCATTATCATTTACAAAGAGCGGTGAACCCAGACAACGATGTGCCCTGGGCCGATGGTGGAGGGTGGCCACTGAGCTGGTTAAGGGTCCAGTTTTTAAATAAAACCTTAACATTTGCTCAGCGTCAGGAGAATGTCACCAGTATGGTAACAGGCAAGAGATCCTCCAATTGAAGTGCTTATTTAAAGTGACGAGGAGAGACAGTAAAGCCAGACTCTTCATTGCCAACCTGTGAGCTGCCTTTAATGAGGCTCTGTGGCTGCTCAAAGTGTCTTTGCTGTGTGACCTTTCTGTGCAACATTATAATTCTTTCATTTTTTTAAAGCACTGTTCCCTTCACCACTAAAGCAGTTAAAGGAAATTTGCACCCAGTAGTACCATTATCCTGTACTCATGCTGATGACAAGCCATCTGGTAGTAGTAAACCAAGAAAAGTCACGTGAGGTTACCTGGAGTTGGTGAGATATGTGTTTATCTTACCATTCCTGCAGCAAGAGGCATCTAAAAATCCTAACAATGGTATCTCATGATTCAAAACATCTAAAGTGCCTCCCCTGGAGGATGCAAAAGGTTTGTCTCAAAGTTTTGAAATAATTTAGCAGAGATGCTAAAATGAACATTAGTGAAAAATATGATATTTTTCTGTGAATGTACAAATGAAGTGGTTTTACTATCACTGCTGTAACAAATTACCACAAACCTCAGATATGCAGGTTTCCACCCTAATGGTGGAAAGTGAAGAACTAAAGAGCCTCTTGATGAAGGTAAAAGGGGAGAGTGAAAAAGCCAACTTAAAACTCAACATTCTAAAAACTAAGATCATGGCATCCAGTCTCATCACTTCATGGCAAATAGATGCAGGAAAAAACGGAAACGGTGACAGGCTTTATTTTCTTGCACTCTAAAATCACTGCCGACAAGTGACTACAGCCATGAAATTAAAAGATGTTTGCTCCTTGGAAGGAAAGCTATGACAAACCTAGATAGCATATTAAAAGCAGAGACATCACTTTGCCAACAAAGGTCTGTACAGTCACAAAGCTATGGTTTTTCCAGCAGTCATGTATGGATGTGAGAGTTGGACCATAAAGAAGACTGAGCGCCAAAGAATATATGCTTTCAAATTGTGGTGTTTGAGAAGACTCTTGAGAGTGCCTTAGACTAAAAGGAGATCAAACTAGTCAATCCTGAAGGAAATCAACTCTGAATATTCATTGAAAGGACTGATGCTGAAGCTGAAGCTCCAGTACTTTAGCTACCTGATGCAAAGAGCAGACTCATTGGAAAAGACCCTGATGCTGGGAAAGACTGAGGGCAGGAGAAGGGAACAACAGAGGATGAGGTGGTTGGATGGCATCACTGACTCAGTGGACATGAGTTTGACCAAGCTCTGGGAGATGGTGAAGGACAGGGAAGCCTGGCATGCTGCAGTTCATGGGGTCACAGAGTTGGACCCAACCTAACCACTGAACAACAAAAAAGGAGGTTTGGAACAACACAAACGTATGATCTCAGAGTGGTCTACCTCAGCATTCTGGGAAGCTTGGCTCGTTTTTCTTGCTTCAAATCTCACAAGTCCAAAATCAAGGTGTCTGCAGGTGGGTTCTTATCAGGACCCTCTAGGGAGGACCTGCTTCCTGGCTCTTTCAGGTCACTGGCCAAATTCAGTTCCTGGCAGCTATAGACTGAGGGCCTCTCCCCTTGCTGGCTGGAGCCTGGGAGGTGTTCTCAGCTAACAGAGGCCACCACCTGGCCTGGCGGGCGGCCCCCTTCCGTCATCTCACAGAGCCAGCAGGCTCAGGTTCTCTCTCCTCACCTTTCCTCAGCCCTCCCAGCCCCTCTTCAGCTGCATCTGTCGGACTGACTTTTCTGTCTCCCGCTTGTGCTTTCAAGAGCTCACTTGATTACACTGAATTCTGGAGGATGCCTCAGGATCATTGCCTTGTCTTCAGGTCAGCTGATTAGTAACTTAATTCCATCTGCAAAGCCCCTTCACAGCAGTGACTGGATTAGTGTTTGAGGGTTTGGTTGAACCACGAGAGGGCAGTCATCTTGAAGAGGTTTTTTGTTTGTTTGTTTAAGTTTTTCTTTTTTTAAAATTTTATTGGAGTATAGCTGAATTTTTTTTAGATTCCCTGACAGCTCAGTTGGTAAAGAATCTGCCTGCAATGCAGGAGACCCGGGTTCGATCCCTGGGTTGGGAAGATCCCCTGGAGAAGGAAATGGCAACTCACTCCAGTATTCTGGCCTGGAGAATTCCATGGACTGTATAGGCCATGGGGTCACAAAGAGTCAGACACGACTGAGCGACTTTTATTTATAGCTGATTTACAACGTGGTGTTAGTTTCAGGTGTGCAGCTAAGTGATTCAGTCATACATATACACAACAGCTCCGCTGTGTCTCTTTTCAACCCCATGGACTGTAGCTCACCAGGCACCTCTGTTCATGAAATTTTCCAGGCAAAAATACTGGAGTGTGTTGCCATTTCCTCCTCCAGGGGATCTTCCTGATCCCGGGGTCAAACCCACGTCCCCTGCGTCTCCTGCACTGGCAGGTGGGTTCTTCACCACTGCGCCACCTGGGAAACCCCGCCATCCATATACATATATTCATTCCTTTTCAGGTTCTTTTCTCATATAGGTTATCACACAACACTGAGTTGAGTTCCCTGTGCTACACAGGAGGTCCTTGTTGGTTATCTGTCTTATATATCGTAGTGTGTGTGTGTTCATCCCCAGCTCCTGATTTATCTGGTCCCCTCAGCCCATTTCCCCTTCGGGGAAAGCTTTTTCGTTGTCTGTAAGTTTAGTTTTTGATATCTGTACGTCTGTTTCTGTTTTGTAAAGAAGTTCATTTGTGTAATTTTTTAAAATTAGGTTCCACATATGAGTGATATCATATGCTAATGAACAGACATCTTTAGAATTTCTCCCTCCCACAACCAAGAAGAAAAAAGCCATGATGATAATGGAAGCAGACAATTAAACTTGATTTTAAACGAGTTTCTTTGAACAGTTCCGATACCGATTTTTCCAGCACTATTCCTAATTGTGATTAAGACCAGTGCCTGAAGTTGAAAGTCCACACTGGCACCCATCTTTAAAAAGCTGACTCCTGCTTTCTTTTAATAAGTGCTTCAGAAATTTCTTCCCAGAAGTTGAAAGACGTTTCAATATATAAGATTAAATGTATTCTCTTCTCCCTTTCAGAGAAAACTTAAAAGGCAAGAGATCATAGTTTTGCTGGATTTTCTGTGTGTTTTTTTTCTTATGCAAATTATATAATGTATTCTTAGAGTTTTTCCTCCTTCCTGATCCCCACCACTCCTACACTAGATATTTCCATTCTAAAACAAGAAGAAAAGAGAGTGGTCCAGAGACACCTTCTGTAGTTTTAGTTCATTTTTGGCCAAACCACCATTGGCCTTATTTGTTCATTTCAGTTAGCTTAGAACTATATAGTAATCCCTGGCCAAGTTAACTGCAGTCTGGACTTTGCATCATTTATCATGTTCTTTGGCTTCCCTGGTAGCTCAGACGGTAAAGAATCTGCCAGCAGTGCAGGAGACCCGGGTTTGATCCCTGGGTCAGGACGATCCCCTGGAGAAGGAAGTGCTTACCAACTCCAGTATTCTTGCCTGGAGAACCCCATGGACAGAGAAGCCTGGTGGGCTACAGTCCATAGGATCATAAAGAGTCGGACACCATTGAGCAACTAACACTTTCGCTTTTGCCCAAATAAAAGACTGCCTAGTGAGTCATCAAAACTTCTAAATCCATGAAATAGCAATTAGAAGAGATGGGTACATTTTAAGAGATTAAAGGGAAAATGTATTTTTATTTTTAATCACTTCCTTCCCATTTGGACATGAGGCTTAAGCAGTTTTGATATAGGGACTATTTTTGTTAGCATTTTGGCCACAGATTTAAGGAGACATTTTCCAAAAAAGAAGTGTAAGAAAACAAACCAAAAAACATGTTTAAAGCAGAAGGGGATGGTTACCAGCAGGCATCTGCCCTGGAGCAACAAAGTAACAGGGGCTTTGTCTTCTGTATCCTGTGGCCCCTTTTTCTGAGCACTTAACCTTCTCTTGAGTCCCTTGGACTGCAAGGAGATCCAACCAGTCCATTCTAAAGGAGATCAGTCCTGGGTGTTCTTTGGAAAGAATGATGCTAAAGCTGAAACTCCAGTACTTTGGCCACCTCATGCGAAGAGTTGACTCATTGGAAAAGACTCTGATGCTCAGAGGGATTGGGGGCAGGAGGAGAAGGGGACGACAGAGGATGAGATGGCTGGATGGCATCACTGACTCGACGGACTTGAGTTTGAGTGAACTCCGGGAGTTGGTGATGGACAGGGAGGCCTGGCGTGCTGCGATTCATGGGGTCGCAAAGAGTCGGACACAACTGAGAGACTGAACTGGACTGAACTGAACTGAACCTTCTCTTGCTGGACAAGGACAGTGAGACCTCAGCTTAGAGGAATGCTGATGGCAACAGTCTGACAGTAAATACCCAGGGCAAAACCATATTTGGGAGAGGTTGGGGAATTGCACTGAGATAGAGGGGTTAGACAGAGAAGGCAATGGCACCCCACTCCAGTACTCTTGCCTGGAAAATCCCATGGACGGAGGAGCCTGGTAGGCTGCAGTTCATGGGGTCGCTAGAGTCAGACACGACTGAGCGACTTCACTTTCACTTTTCACTTTCATGCATTGGAGAAGGAAATGGCAACCCACTCTATCGTTCTTGCCTGAAGAATCCCAGGGAGGGGAAGCCTGGTTGGCTGCCGTCTATGGGGTCGCACAGAGTCGGACACGACTGAAGCGACGCAGCAGCAGCAGAGGGGTTAGAAGCAGAAGGAAGAGGGAAGACCCAGAGTAAGTGCACTTCTTTGCCTCTGATGACATTCAGTGCTTTGAGTTTTTTTATTGTTGTTATTGTGACTCAATATGGTATCCATGCATGATCAAAACAATTATGAAAACAAGGAATGCAGCTTGAGGAACATGTACCATCTAGGTGACGGAGCTTTTAAAAAAAATCACATGGATTCCCAGCTTTAATATGTCTTTGAAGTACAATCTGTTAAAATTTCCTATAGGTAAATAAACTGAAAGATTACCTGACTGCCTATGGGGAATTAAGAGATAAATTGGAATGCAAGTTAGAAATGTGGTTTTCGTAATAATTATTAATAATCTGGAACATAATGCCAAATCTTGAAAGTCTTCAAACCCACAATCTTACATTTAAAAGGCAACTAGCCAATTACCTACAATCCTTTATTAGTCAGCTTTGTTCTCCTACTTCTTGGAAAACAGAAGACTCAGAATACACAGAATTGGATGGCCTCAGCATTACTCATTATTTATTTAGCCACGATGCTCACTTTTCTGGAAGCTGTCTGCTGTCTGAAGTGAATATTGTGCTTTCTACTTCCCAGTTTCCTGGCATATTAGTATATTAATGTGTTTTAAAGCTCAGGTTTTGTGATGTGCCTTAAATCGAGCTGGTCAGTGATTGGTTTAGCATAAAAAAGAAGAAAACACTGTTTTCATGTTTAAAAGATTGTTCCAATCATGTTTGAACTTCGCTTGCATGTTGATCCATGACATCTTCTTTTTGCTGTTTTTGCATTTGTAATCGAGGCAGAGCTGCCATTGGCCAGCTCTTGGTTTTGTTCTGTGGAAATGCTCCGTGCAGTGGTGGTGATGGTGATACAAAGACTTAACAGGATGCTGAGGTGCCAGGACAGAGGTGCGATGTGTGGGCCTCCAGTATGAGATGCATCCTGATTCGAAGTCGATGCTCTAGAAAGAAGAGCCTACCACAAACATACCCTAGTGAAATGTTTCAAGAGTTAGTGGAATACAGGGCAGGTGGGCATCAACGGCCAAGGGATTGGGCTACCGTTCAGTTCAGTCTCTCAGTCGTGTCCGACTCTTTGCGACCCCATGAATCGCAGCACGCCAGGCCTCCCTGTCCATCACCAACTCCCGGAGTTCACTCAGACTCACATCCATTGAGTCAGTGATGCCGTCCAGCCATCTCATCCTCTGTCGTCCCCTTCTCCTCCTGCCCCCAACATCAGAGTCTTTTCCCAACACTGCTCTAAACTCGAGATGCAGTCGAGTTAGAGCCTCAGCTTCTGCCCCGAGTGTTACAAGCTAGAAAACAATTGTGGGTGTTCACGGAGCCCAAAGAATCACAGGCACAATTCGGCTCACAGTTCACCATTTAGTCACGCAGCCTTCACCCTTTTCTTCCCTGTGATTTCCTTGTAATTTAGCCCAACGGGAAACTTTGAGCAGACATTGCATAGAGCACTTAACTCTGTGGCGTTCATCAATTTTAATTAGAATCGAGGAGCTGAGATCCTAGGTAGTCCTTGACAACAATAGGGTGTCTGTTAACTCAGGCATTTCTGGTTCCGCTCTGGGCATCCTTGGAACTGTGAGTGAGGTGTGTGGCTGATTCCAGAAGGCATGTGTCTGGGTAGTCCTGGAAAGGGGCAGCATGGAATAGTCCACGTCAGAGGGGCTCTTCTGTCTCTCTTCGCTGGTTTCCATTCATAGGTGGGGTGGGGGTGTCAACAGGGCACAGCATGGCAGTGGGGTTTACTGCCAGTACAGGAGGTAGTTGGTCTTTAGGCCACTGAAGCATTCTGCTTCTGCAGCTCAGCAAAGCAATTTCCAAGCCATCAGTGTCCTGACTTATAAAGAAATTGCCTTCCTTGGGAGACGACTGCAAGTTGCATAGCAGGAATCCAAGCAGCAGGACTCGGCTAATCTTAAAAAAAAATTTTTTTTTTAAAAAGGAAAAAGGGAAATTGATTTCTCTGGAAATTGTTCTGACTTGACTATAATGAAGTACCCACTTTAAAAACATATGTAGACAGAGAAGTCAAAAGCTTTTCAAGTAAATTCAACCTCCCATTATTCGTACCCAATAAAAGTTTATGGAGGTGAGGCTATTCCTGATGCGGTTCCTACCATTTGGTACTTAGGGTTAGCATTTCAGATGATGTTCTGGGAATTCATTTAAAGCAACGAGGCTGCAGTACAGACTTCACTCAAGCAGAGCTGAGAAGCTGACTCATTTCTCTCCCTACAGTCCACTCATTTCCCACGCAGTGCTGAGTACCAGCCACAGCACTCTGTTCCCTAGAAGCTGTAAAGACTGAGGTTTGGGGGGCCGCTTCTGCCAGAAAGAGGACTAGAAGAAGCGAAGGATGTCAACCAAGCAGGAGAGCAAGCTGGGTCAAGATGACCACTGACCTGGTGGCACTCTTGTGTTTAATCAGCTCAGCAAGGGGGCAAAATAAATTAAAGCAGCATACTTCTGCCTCAAAACGTGCATCATCCTATCCCATCAGTATTTCCTGTGCAGAGGGCCTTAGTATGCTCTGAGTTACATAGACTATCTCCTGATCTTGCACAGTCAAGGATAGCACCTCACCCCAATAGGTTTATTTTCTTATACATGGCTTATTTGGGTCTTAATCAAATCTATACAATTATTTGATCATCTGGAAATACCTTCCTAAAGCTTGCATGAGCCCACTGCAGATAAACAGTTTTCTAGGGAAGGAACCATAAGGAAGGCTGAGTGCTGAAGTATTGATGCTTTTGAATTGTGGTGCTGGAGAAGACTCTTTAGAGTCCCTTGGACTGCAAGGAGATCAAACCAGTCAATCCTAAAGGAAATCAACTCTGCATATTCATTGGAAGAACTGATGCTGAAGCTGAAGCTCCAATATTTTGGTCATCTGATGCAAAGAGCCAACTCATTGGAAAAGATCCTGATATTGGGAAAGATTTGGAGCAGGAGGAGAAGGACGTGACAAAGGATGAGATGGTTGGATGACATCACCGTCTTGATAGATATGAATTTGAGCAAACTCCAGGAGATAGTGGAGGACAGAGGAGTCTAGTGTGCTGCAGTCCATGAACAGCAACAAAGGGAAGGGGTGTGTGTCTGTGTGTGAACATTTTAGGGATGGTGTTGAGAAGAATTCCATTTACCCTTGAGTCAAACAAGCCAAACGCTGTGTGTTAGTTTCTTATTGCTGCTGTAACAAATTACTACAAGCTTAGTGACTTAGAACAACAAAATTTATTATCTTACATTTTCTGTGGGTTGACAATCGAATGCTGGTTTTACTAACTTAAAATCGAGGTGTTATCAGGGTTATGTTCCTTACTAATGGTTCTTGGGAGGGCCTGCTTCCAAGCTCCTTCAGGTTGTTGCCAGAATCGAGTTCCTTGTGGCTGTTGGACTGAGGTGTCTGTCTCCTTGCCAGCTGTCAGCTAGGAGCCAGCTTCCTCTCTCTTTCACCTTTGCATGTGGTCCATATACATCAGAACCAGCACCAGAGATGGAGTTGAGTTCTCCTGCTGGGATCTCTCTGACTCCAGCTAGAGAATGTTCTCCGCTTATAAGGTTCATGTGATCAGACTGGGTCCATAGAGATCATCCAGGACAGGCTCCCTATTTTAAAGTCTATAACCTTAATTCCATCTGCAAAGTCCCTTTTTCCATGTAAAGTAATCCATTTAGTTTCCAGGGATCAGGACACAGACATCTTTGGGGGCTATTATTTGGTCCACCCCAGTCCACCCTCTGGTCCCCAAAGATCCACATCCACCCCAGGTCTTTTCATCCCAATTATACCATCAACTTAAGGTCCTAAATCTCTTCAGCTCAAAAGTTCAAAATCAGAAGCATCTAATCAGGTGTAGATGAGTACCCATGAAGTGCATCAGTGACCCATAAAGTATAGCTGCTGGGGAAGAGTTCCCCTCCACCTGTGAACCTATGATTCTAAAGAAACAGCTTATTTGCCCCCAGCATACAGCGTTGGAACAGGCACGGGGTAATAGTTATAGACATTCCACTTCCAGAAACAGAGACGTGGAAAATAAAATAGAGTGCTGGGCCAAAGCAGCTTGGAAACCCAGCACAGCAAATCCCAGTTGCAAGGTTTCAAAGCCAGGGACTTATTCTGTCATCCTTGGTTCTGCTCTCTGGGTGAGATGTCAGAAAAAGGCAACACTAGAAGGAAATGCTTCTAGAAAGACGAGTTCACCAGGGAGGTGCAGGGGAGGCCAAACGTCCTAAGTGTTTACCTGCCTGCTAGTGCTGATCTACACCAGGTAGGAGGAGAGGGTCTGGTGCTACGCTGCCTGGCACTCAGAGCACCCCACCTGGGCTGCCAGCAGCTCAATGTGGAGAATGTGCCCCCTCCCCTCCCCCACATCAGGGAGGGAACAGCTTGAACATCAGGTCTGTGCTGTCGGCTCTGTGGATTCTGCCTCTCCCCATGCCTGTCCTGCTGGGCTGGCATCAGGACAGTGCGCAGCTTCATATTTCCGTTTTGCCTCCAGACTACCTGTGTTCCTTGAAGTGATCTCAGCTCTGCTCTCTGAAGCCCTCTGGTGGCCCCGTGCCCCTCTTCACACTTGTATAGAGTCTCAGGAACCCAGCCCAGATTCTGCAGAGACCCAGCGTCTGGGCTCTGCTAATAATAAACTGGGAGATGAGACAAAATTGCCTGGTGCTCAACAGTCCAGAGTTGTGTGGGGCTGTAGGAAGGATGGTAAGGAATTTTAACAGGGATGGAACCCAGGGTTCAGGGGGTTGGAGGTGGGCCAGGTATGAGAGGACCCTCAGTGGAGGCCAGTTATAAATGCCAAGGATCAGGCTGGGTGGAGAAAAGAAGAGAGATGAAAAGATTATAGAATCTGCTTTAAGCAGAAATTTCCAAATTATGTTCAGTTCAGTTCAGTCACTCAGTCGTATCCGACTCTTTGTGACCCCATGGACTGCAGCACGCCAGGCCTCCCTGTCCATCACCAACTCCCGGAGTCTACTCAAACTTATGTCCATTGAGTCAGTGATACCATCCAACCAGCTCATCCTCTATCATCCCCTTCTCCTCCCCTCTCTCATCCCCTTCAATCTTTCCCAGCATCAGGGTATTTTCAAATGAGTCAGCTCTTTACATCAGGTGGCCAAAGCATTGGAGTTTCAGCTTCAACATCAGTCCTTCCAATGAATATTCAGGACTGATTTCCTTTAGGATGGATTGGTTGGATCTCCTTGCAGTCCAAGGGACTATGTCAACTGACAATTCGATCAAGATTATACTGATTATTTCTAAGAAATAGATATTACAATATCACTGCGCTTTTTTTAAACAAAATATCTACAAGGATTTGTTTCAGTATTAACTTTTATGCATAGAAATTTTGCTGCACCAGCTTCTAGTCAGACATGGAAATCACCTCCCTCAAATTGAGTAGAAGATGGTTTAAGTACAGCAGGAGGGGAGGAACTTTGTAGGCTGGACACTGGCTGTTTATGAGACTCTTATGCAGTCACTTATATAGGACCATAACTACAACCACTGACCAACACACAAGGTTATTGGAATTTTCATTTTTAAAGAGCGAAATGCACAAGTACAATAAGTTTCGTGTTGGAGCAGGGGGGTAAAAATCGAAGGTAATCTGAAATGTTTCACTCATTCAGGAATAAAAGTGGAAACCCAACCCCAAAGGCTTGTAGGATGCTCTTAGCCATTGAAAGAGAGACATGTTCACACCTCAGTTCACTTAAAAATATTAACATATATGATGCCTCATCCTACTGCAGGCGCTGTGGTACCTTCCCGCCCACCCGCCCACCCTGCGTCACTGGAGAGGGGGTGGGGGGAGATTTAGGCGTGTGTCCTAATCACTTCCTTATCCCTCTTGGGACCTCATTAGTCTTTCTCATTTCTCAGTATGTTACACATTTTCTTATTGTAGACTGTTAATAACTTTTTAAAATTTTTGGCAGAGACTGGACTGAAATCAAACAGAAACTCAAACAAAATTAGTATTGAAAAGGTATGATGTTGAGAAAGTTGTTAATTCTTGATCTTTCCCATTGGTTGGCCCTGCCCATTCATTGATGACCAGTGAAAACAGGGCTGATCATAGTGATGCTTATTTGTGACTTAGGAGGCAGCCGTCCCCGTTGTAAAGCTACTCCGAGGAAAGACTGGGTATTCGTGGGTAAGGAAAAGGGGCAGGGGTGTTTGAGACTAAGCTGCACACGAGCTGCCTGTCTCTACAGTCCTTTCTAGTTTAACTTTCTGTCATTCTGTCTTTGGAAACGTGATCCCATCAAAGTAGGAAAAGGCAGTCATTCATTGCACTCAGCACTTTTCTGACCAAAGAGGTCTGACTGGGCTCTAACAGCATCAGAACTCCATGTGGTGAAAATCACTTCTGGATCTAAAAATGCTCTCCTGCAAAGGCCGTCCTTTTAATAATAATACCAATGTGCCTGTCACCACTTCTTCTTTCACAGAAAGATGTCTTCCTCCCTCCCAGGGATGCTGCCAGGAAAGTGTTGGCCATCCCAAGGTGGAATCTCCAACACTTTATGTAAAAATGCTGCCTACATATGCTCAGTTACATTGTCTGAGGCACTGAGGAGTTTTGGTTATATTTTAAGATCAGCAAATGCCAAAACTTCTAATTTTCATTGAATAACCTTTCCCAGTGGTGTTACGTTAAAACGCTGATAGATCCTCTTTAAACATGTCTGCAGAACTTTTTAGATGTTAAAGAAAGCATGAATGTTCAGTAGCCTTTTGAAATTAAATATATTTTATTTTTATTTAATTCCTAAAAAATGTAGTCCATGTTGTACATCGAACTCGAAGCCCCTTGCTTTTCTCTCCTTCACAGACCTGGGTTTTGTTCTGACGTCTCCACTTTTACTACCTGTGGGAACTTGGACACACCATCTGAGCCTGCCTTTCTCATCTGTAAAACACAACGAAATGTAACAGGGAAGGATGTTGGGAAATGAAATGAGAATAGTTGTGTCAATTATAGCATGGGTTCAGAGATTCATTCTGTTCAGCTACTCCTGTGGCCACAGACTCTTAGAATCTGCCACATGGCAGGCTCCAGAAAAGAACAGTACCCTCCCCAAGGAAACTCCAGCCCCACCCCTAGAACTAGAAGTAACACTGTTACCGAGTCTAAGCTCTCCCTGCTCACCGCAGGAAAGGCCAGTGAATCTGAGAGAGGAGGTGTTGAGGCAAGGAATACAGCTTCATCTGGAAAGCCAGCTGACCGAGAAAATGGCAGACTAAGGTCTCAAAATAACCATCTTGCCAGAGTCTGGATGCCAGGTTCTTTTATAAATCAGAGATGGGGGGAGGCGAGGAAATAAAGTAAAAAAAGGCCATTAATCTTGCAAATATCTCCTACAGTGGCAAGCCTCGGGCAGGGGAAATGTGTTTTTTACTTTCTTCCAGCCACCTACAGGTGGACAAGATTCTAAACAAAGGCACTTTAGCTTAACAGGCAAAGCACCCCACTCTCAGAGGCAGGCCATTGGGTATGATTATAATAACAAAAAATGCCCTCCCCCCCCCAAAAAAAAAACACAGGGTTAAATTCAAAGAAACACATCTAGCACGGATGAGTCAAAATTGACTCTTCCCCGTTACAACTCTAGTTTAGTGTAGATCTGCAACATCAGCATCACCAAATATGCAAATTATCCAACCCCACCTATGATGCCAACGTGGGGCCCAACTGACTACATGAACACACCCTCCAGGCGATTCTAACGCTACATAGCTTGAGAATTATTGCCTTGCCTGGATCATTATCTCTTTTCATCACCCTTTCCCACAGTTCCTAAACTTTTCAGCCTCTTTGTACCTTTCATTTCCTCACCTCCTCCAGCCTCCCTCCAGTAGGCTGTACTGTCTGTAAATCAGTTGCTGCAAAAGTTCTCTGTGCTTGCATCACTTCCGTTGTGTCTGACATTTTGTGACCCTATGGACTTCCAGGCTTCCCTGTCCATAGGGCTCTCCAGGCAAGAACACTGGAGTGAGTTGCCATGCCCTCCTTCAGGGGATATTCCCGACCCAGGGATTGGACCCTCTTCTTAATGTCTCCTGCTTTGGCAGGAAGGTTCTTTACCACTAGCGCCACCTGGGAAGCCCTGCAAGTTTTCTGCTAGAACCAAATCCTGGCCGTGGTTGGGAGAGGAAGAAGGCCTTCTCAGGTGGTGGGGTAATAAAAGCACTCAGGAGATTCACCTTTGTCTGGATCATCTGATGTCTTTTGTGGGTCTGGAAGTTCACTCCCCTCCCAGCTGTGCATTCCATTAAAGAGGCCCCTTCTGTTGCCTTTAGCTCAGCTTGTGCCATTGTAGGAAGGAGCTTGGGCCACTCCTACATAAAAGGTGCCATGGGTATTCTGATGACTAAATTCTCAGAGAAATCTCTGTGTCCTTAGAGTAGACTTCTAGAGTTTCCCTCTCTCAGGGCCCAGATAGATATATTTTTTGAGAGAGGTGAAATTAGACCTCTAAGATATGTCAGTAAGTTGGAAACTTTGTCTTTGAAAAGTATTTCAAACTTTTCAAAGAAGAACAGCCCTTTGAATCAAAGAGCTTCTTATTCCCTCGTCGATTGTAACAGAAGCAGACCTTGAAGACTTTTACAAAGTCTCCTTTCTTAGTGGTCACAGGACTCTCACGGATCACGTGTTCGGAATTCTGCATTCCCTGTTTTGATGCAGATATCTGTGGCTCATCCAATTCTAGAATCCTTTTGTAGAGGCCATTCTCCCCTCATTAAAACTACATTCTTGGTAAACCTTCTGAAAGGCTAGCAAAGTGTTTTCATTAAAACTTTGAGAGGAAGGGACTTCCCTGGTGATCCAGTGGTTAAGACTCTGGCCTCCCAAAGCAAGGGGCATGGATTGGATTTCTGGTCATGGTACTAAGATCCCACATGCTATATGTCGCAGACTAAAGAAAAACAAACGAGAAGAGGTGGGCATGGAAGAACGTTCTTTCGGTGGCCACTGTGAACGGTGCTGATACATCCTTTTGCTTTGCAGGAATGTTAGTTCAGCCGGAGAGGAGGCCCGCAGGAGAATGCGGGAATGTGACGGGCTCACGGACGCGCTGCTTTATGTGATTCAGTCTGCGCTGGGGAGCAGCGAGATCGATAGCAAGGTTTGTCATATTTGCATAGATGAAGCATCTTAGAGAACAAAGATTCCCCGGGGGATCAAACAATGGCTAACAAGGATGGAGAGTTAATGCAACACTTAATACTTTCACTCTGAAATCTGTATGGACTTCTAATCCTAGCCTAGAACTAGACACTTAATTCTTGATTAGTAGCAAGTAAAAATTTAGATTAAATTACTCCAGCTACAGGTGTTCCAGATCAGGGTATAAACTTTCACATAGCAAGTTGCCCATGAGCTTCTAGCTTCATTTTCTAAAATCCACTGGCAAAAAGAAAAAGAAATAGTCAAGCTACCTGAGATTTAAATAACCCTGTATTCTACAAGATAGCTTTTGAACAGCTTAATACTGCCCAATGCCATTTCAAGAATGCCCAATGAAGTCTAAATAAATGCTGTCAAAATGCTGCATAAACAAGCCTGTCAAAACACTGATCATCAGTGTCTATTCAGTGTTTTAGTTCACAAACCAAAATAGAATTGGGTGGACTTTTGACAGTGTTTGGGCTATTTTGTTTTGTCCTCTTTTGTCTTTTGACCTAGTTTGGGTTCACTTTACATAAAAAAAATTGTAATTTCATAATATCCTGATATAAGCACAGACTTTACTGATACTTTAAAGTAATGCACATGATGAATGTGACACCTTAGTAAGACCATTCTCAGAGCCACTCTCTCAATATTTCGGTCCACTTCTTTGCTGTGGACTGTCCTGTGGACTATAGGGTTTTGGGCAACATTCCAGGTCTCCACTCACTAGATGCCGGTACCTTCCTCCCCCCACCCCAGTTGTGACAAACAAAAATGTCTCCTGACATTTCCAGATGCACCATAGGGAGCCAAAAATTGGCCCTGGCTGTGAACCAAAGCCCAGTCCCACAGTTTGTTTGTTTTTTAATATATATAAGCATGTGCATTGGTTTATTGATATTACATAAGATATTACATAATCAAAATACAGTAAGACCTAGGCAATACACATATTCATGAAGTAAAATGATTAATATTGCACAGGACACAATTTATTAATTGTACATAACGCTCTGTCAAATGATCTCCAGTCAACATGTTTATCATAATCAATGTCCAGAGCTTAATCAGCAAGCCATGAGAAGCCATCCACCCACACAATACATGTCTGCCTGCCCTTGAATCATTGAGGTTTCTGTAAATAAACTGTGTCTGGCATCTGGTTCTTACTTCAAGACCATCTCACCTAAAACTGGCATGCTTTCCTCTCAAGACGTCTTGATGAACCCATGGTTTTTAATGCCAGCTCTTCACTGGAACTCCTTTGGAGCATTTGATAAATGCGTGTGCCTAGACCCCTGCACAGCCCCCCTGAATCCAGACGTTTAGCTCTTATCTCTGATTTCTGTTCCTCTGGAAGTTCATCAGGTGATTCCACGTGCATCTTGGACTGAAAAGCCCACCTTAGTAGATACAGCTTTAAAATAGACTCTAGTCAGGGGCCCAACACACTGTAATTTAGTTGTTTTAGTTGTTAAGGTCAGATAAAGAACAAGTGCCGGGGTCCAGCCCCGGTGGATTCAGGGAATTCGAAGCGGGGACGGCGTTGGCGAGGATCAGGAAACAATTGCTTAATTAAACGTTAATTAAGGATATAAAGAGTAATAGAATGAGGATAGCTCAGTGAGGAAATTCAGTGGAGAAAAGAGGCTGAATAATTCAGCCAGAAGGTAAGAGAAAGAACGACATGGTGAGACCAAGTTTCGGTGAACAAGGCCCGCACTTTTTTCCAAAGTAGTTTTTATACCTTAAGTTATACATAGAAGATAATGGGGGAAGGGGTAGAGTCATGCAGTAAGCCAGGCTTTCTTCCTGCAAACTTATCATATGCAAAAGTTTAGGTGATTTGCATCATCTTCTGGCCTGGAGGCCTTTTTCTCTAAAGGTGATTATTCTAAAGTCAGGCGCCAGCCTCCAAAAAGCATTAGATAAAGTTGCATTCCTACAGAGCAAAGGTGTAGTGGGCTATAACAAGAAAAAGAATTAACTCAAGGGTCCCAGGTTACAAACATTAAAACTACTACTTACACCAATTATATTAATCAATACACTGCCAGGGACACAGCAGATAAGGGATATGGAAACTTAGCAGCAAACATTGGCCCAACAAGTGAAAATCCCTTCACCAATACAATTTCTAATCAATCTTTTAACTGCTCAAAGGAATCTGTGTTTAGACAGTTTAGAACATCTCATGCCTCTCAGTTTGGAGGCTCTGAGCAATCACATGTGGCCAGAAAAACCTATTCAGGCAGGCTAGAGGACTTCCAAGGGAGTTTGTAGGTTGAAACACTGTCACACCCAGGAATTATTAACTGGAGCTGTAAGCTAACTCTTTTTTCAGAGAGATAGTGGGGGACAGCCCCCCCCGCCCCGTAAAGTCAGAGGTGTAGGTGAAAGCACAAAGCAGAAAGTAGGCAGACTCTGGTTTTGGGGGTAGATTGCTCGAGAATTTCCAGGGAGACTCCTGAGGCTTGATCCTGCCTTTGCGTATGCCAAGCCTCCTTCCTCATGACCTTTGCCAGGGGCGGAGCTCGCTCCCGGCAAACAAGTAAGAGTGATTTTATCCATTTAGTTACTCTTTGGCATGGGGTGATTTAGCATGGCACTTTTCAACCTTGCCTGCACATTGGAGTGACTGACACATTTAGAAAATTACTGATGAGGGTGCCCTACTCCCATGGACCGGAAGTCAACGGTACTTCTGGGACTCAAACCCTTTGAGTACTAACTGAATCCAATTATAAACTGTTTGTCATCTTAGCACTGCCTGTTAGTGACATTTGCAACCATTCATTTACTGTGTGCGTGACATCAATATCCAAAGTGAAATATGATAGAAAAGATTTAATCAACCTCTCTTGTAAATGCCCTTAACAGCCATTGTAGACCTTTTAATATCACTGACAGGAGAATTAAGTCTCTAAAGAAGGGAACAGTCAAGATGTCTTGAGTATTTATAGAGACCTGCTAACACAATAGACACAGGATTTTTTAAAAGAGCTATTCAAGGTAATTCATAATTCACAGAAGCTGCAATGCCAAGGATCTTAATATTCAGAGTGGTAAATACTAAGGCATGGGGGCTTTAAGCCTTATGGATACCAAGCAGTCTTTAATACTGACTGGGCCTTCTAGCTGACAGTAAAATAGGAGCCTTGCCCTGGTCCCGTAACCCATCATGGTGGTAAGGCCACCTTCATGAGTGTGGTCCAAAATCAGAGTGCTGTGAGGCACACACGTCTCAGGACCAGACTCCTCAAACTCTTGAGAGACCTTGAAGATTCTCTTTGTTAGTGACCACATTTCCCCACAAAGTGGAAACCGGAAAAATGAAGACCATTTAGAGCTGGTGTCAGAAGACTCAGATATGCCTTGAAATAAAGCCATTTGCAGCAACATGGATGAATCCCAAGGTGATCAGACTAAGTGAAAAATGTCAGAGGAAGACAAATATATAATATTGCTCATATGTAGAATCAAAAAAAAAATAATACAAATGAACTTATTTATAAAAACAGAAACAGGTTCACAGAAAACAAACATGTTGGAAGTGAAAATTTTATGGTTACCAGTGGGGAAAGGTTGGTGTGGGGGATAAATTGGGAGTTTGGGATTGACATGTACACATCACTATATTGAAAATAAATAATCAACAAGCACCTACTGCATAGCTCAGGGAACTCTGCTCAATATTCTGCAATGACCTAAATAGGAAAAGATTTGGAAAAAGAGTAGATGCCTGTCTATGTAGAGCAGAATCAGTTTGCTGTACACCTGAAATGAAGACAATGTTGTTCACCAACTATGTTCCAATATAAACTAAAAATTAAAAGAAAAAAAAAAAAAAGGGAGACTCAGCTATTCCTGATTGAGCATCCAGAACACCCAGCATGGCCCCAGGAGTGTACTGGAAAATGTACCATCTCCTTCTCCCTATGACCAGAGGACAGGACCCGAGTGACCTCAGCTTCGAGACAAGGAGGACCCTTAGAGCTGTTGAGCAGATCAAATGTGATAAATTACTCAACAGCGCTTTGCTGGCCAGAAGGTGCTGTTGAGTTTTAACGTATTATTATTGCCCCATCGTTTTTCCACTCAGCCCTCTGCTTGGCCACTTCTAAGCTTTCACAGTGACAAGCTAGAGGAGGGAGAAATGTGTGCATGCTATCTTTGAGGCCACTGGAGTTAATGAGTCAAAGAGCCTGGATGCTACGCACGCGCTCAGCTCGGCTCCTGTAACTGGGACGGTTTGTTGAATGCCTAACATATGGTGGTGCGTTCTACAAACGGCTTCCAAATTAGCCCTCTCTAATAGAAAATGAGGACTCAAAATGACCCTGGTGACCAAGAGGAGCTGCCGAAAGCTCTGTTGACAGCGATGGATGTTGAAACCCAAACCACCAGCTGCCACACGCCTTCTGCTGGTATCCCCAGGAAGGGCTGTGGCTATTCTCTTTTTCTCCCTGCCCTTACAGGGAAAAGCACTTGACTTGGTCACCCTCCCAAACCAGGCTTAAGGAGAAAGATGAGTTCAACCTCTGGGACCACCCCCGTTCTGTCCCTCTCTGCAATCTCCTGTCTCTCTTCCCCCGCTCCTGAAAGTGAAAAGTGAAAGGAAAGGTCGTATCCGACTCTTTGGAGACCCCAGGGACTATACAGTCCATGAAATTCTCCAGGCCAGAATACTGGAATGAGTAGCCTTTCCCTTCTCCAGGGGGATCTTCCCAACCCAGGGATTGAACCCAGTTCTCCCGCATTGCAGGCAGATTCTTTCCCAGCTGAGCCACCAGGGAAGCCCAAGGATACTGGAGTGAGTAGCCTGTCCCTTCTCCAGGGGATCTTCCCAACCCAGGAATCAAACCAGGGTCTCCTGCATTGCAGGGGGATTCTTTACCAACTGAGCTATCAGGGAAGCCCCATCCCCCCTCCTAGCCCCCCCACTTTCTCCCTCTCTTCTCTCTCTGCATCCGGCTTCTCCCCAAGATGTTGCTCAGCCTCAGGTAGGTTATAAAGCACTTCTCGAAACTGCAGATGTATTCCGCAGTCGTCATTTGTTAAACAGAGGCATGGATGTGCCCCCAGGGAAGGGGAACAAGAGGGTGAGAAAGAAGTTTATTCTCCCAGGTCTTTGATGTAAGAAAAATCATTCTGAGCTGATTTGAAAATCGTTCTGACTTACATTTTCTGCCACAACATTTTCCTTTCAGGGAGAGACTGCTCTCTCTCTCTCGAGCGTCATCCTGTGTTTACCTGCTTTCATGTCGGTTCCTTTTTTTGATGCTGAGAGGATGCTTGAAATAGAAAAACCAAGTTGACTGAAAGCCTGTGGGATTAGCAGCCCATGAAACCTTGAAAAGCTGACCTGAAAGGTCTGAAATCGCAACGGCTCCAGAAATACACCCTGAAAACTGGTTTTCCTGCTTGATTTTTCATGCCTCCAGTAGTCAGGTCAAAGTTACATGCTGCCTTTTACCAGATTCCCATCATAAGTGGGAGCAGTGCAGGATCTGAACTCCGGCAGTCCCCACCCCAGCCCAGGACTAGAGAAAATGGTATGGTCTATAGTCTATGGGGGTGAGTGGGCTGAGTTACCAACAGCCTCAGACCTCATTTCCTCGTCTCTAAAATGGAACCATTTTCCTTTCCTTGAATGGTGGCTGTCACGTAGTTGGTGCCTGAAAAGTGACAGGCAACTTGGCATACTTTTAAAAAGAAAACACCTCTTCTTTTTCAGATTTTGGACACCTGAAACTAACATGACCTTGTAAATCAACTATAAGTCAAAGTAATGCTTAAGCTTAAAAAAATAATAAAACTTAGTTGGGCTTCCCTGGTGGATCAGCTGGTAAAGAATCCTCCTGCAATGGAGGAGACCTGGGTTTGATCCCTGGGTTGGGAATGTCCTCTGGAGAAGGGAAAGGCAACCCACTCTGGTATTCTGGCCTGGAGAATTCCATGGACTGTGTAGTCCATGGGGTCACAAAGAGTCAGACACGACTGAGCGACTTTCAGTTTCACTTTCCACCATTATTTTGTCCTTTTTAAAAATTGGGGGGACTTCCCTGGTGGTCTAGTGGTTAAGACTCCACCTTGCAGTGCAGAGGACTTGGGTTTGTTCCCCGGTTGGGAAACTAAGACCCCCATGCCAAGGGGGATCTAAGCTCTCAAGCTGAAAATGCTGAGCCCCGTACTTCACAGCCTCACACACCACAGCGAGGATCCTGTGTGCACAACCAAGACCCCACACAGCCAAATAAATAAATGAATATTTAAGAAGGAGAAAAAAAATGGATTTTTCAATTAAAACAGGAAAAAAACACAAAATTTCTGAAAATTGGGTATTTTCCGCCCCCTCTTCCCTCAGTTCCTCAAATCCAGAACAAAGGTCAAAAGGTTGATGCCCCAGACTAAATGTTTGATTCCTCCAAGATTTATATGTTGAGACTTCATCTCCAACGTGGCAGTGGGGACTTTGGGAGGAAATCGAAGCACTAAGAGATTCAGCACTTTGATCAGGGTCACGTAGCTCATTAAACGGTGGAGCCAAGACTCCATCACAGTCCCATTAGCTCTAGGTCACAAGCTCTGCGCATTCCACAGAGGGACCGTCTCCACCTTTGTTGGTGATATAAATCCTTGTATAGCACTTGCTGTGTGCCAGGAACTCTTCTCGGTACATACATATTGGGTTAGTTTCCTGTTGCTCCTATAGCAAATGGCCACAAACATGGTATTTTAGAAACACAAACCTGGGCTTCCCTGATGGCTCCGTGGTAAAGACTCCACCCGCCTATGCAGGAGACACTGTTCGATCCCGGGTCCAGAAAGATCCCCCATGCCGAGGAACAGCTAAGCCTGTGTGTAACTATCGAGCGGGTGCTCTGTAGCCGGGAGGCACAACTGCCGAAGCCTGTACCTAGAGCCTGTGCTCCACAACAAGAGAGGCCCCCACACGGAAAAGCCCGTGCCCTGCAACTCGAGAGTAGCCCCCACTTGCTGCAACTTGAGAAAGCCCATGCGTTCACGAAGACCCAGCACAGCCAAAAATAAATTTAAGAAACACAAACTTATCATCTTTCCATTTTAGAAGTCCAGAATGGTCTCTCCTTTTCTTTTCCTTTTTTTAAATGTGGACCATTTTTAAAGTCTTTATTGAATTTGTTTTAATATTGCTTCTGTTTTATGTTTTGTTTTGTTTCTTTTTTTGGCTGAGAAGCATGTAGGATCTTTGCTCCCTCACCAGGGATCAAACCCACAGCCCCAGCATTGGAAGGTGAGGTCTCAAGCAGGGATCAGACTAGAGCACCAGGGAAGTCCCCAGAATGGGTCTTGTTGGGGTAAAATCGAGGTGTCGACAGGGCTGCATTCCTTCTGGCAACTGTAAGGAAGCATCTATTTCCTTGTCTTTAACAGCTTCTAGAGGCTCCCACATTCCTTGGCTCATGGCCCCTTCCACCATCTCTAAAGCCAACAATGCCAGATCCCATCCTTCTCACACAGTTTCACTCTCTCTGCCTCCCTCTCTCGCTCACAGGACCCTCATGACTCCATGGGCCCACCTGGACAATCCAGGATAATCTGCCATCCAAAGATCCACCAAGGAGTACCCTCAATGCCCTCCGTCCCACAACCTAACGTATTCACATGTTCCAAATGTGGACATCTTTGGAGCAGAGAGCTTTATTCTGCCTATCACAGATATATTCTCTAATTCCCCTAATCCACACAGCAGCCTATTGGCCGCTACTTTGACCATCTTACAGAGGAGGTTATGGGTGGATTGTCCAAGTCACATGTCCAATAGTCAGAGACCTAGAGTTCTACAGATGTCCAGCTCTTCCCACGTCCCTAATCACTGCTTAGCTCTTGTGCTTAGGAAATAGGAGCACCAGCAATCTTGAAGAAAATCAGTAGGTTGGAAACATACATGTCCCCAGGTGACCACAGAAGCTGGCTTGCCTGGAATAAGCCTGGTTTGCACCCCTTGCCCTGTATTCCTCCCAGAAAGTACCCTTGTTGTTCAGTCACTGAGTCGTGTCCAGCTGTTTGTGACCCCATGGACATCAGCATGCCGGGCTCCCCTGCCCCTCACTAAAAAAGTGCCCTGGTAGATAGTAAATGTAAGTGACACCCTCTCAGAGCTAACGCAAATCCAATTATCCTTGCTCTCAATGGTTCTGAGCCTTAGTCCCCAGATGGCTGTTGTCTGTAAGTGGACACCACCTGGGGCCACATCTGGATATGAGTTCTTTCTTGCTCACAAGTGAATTTCAGTCAACAACGGTAGCTGTTTATCAGGAACTCTTATTGCTAAGTGGTTTCTTTGAGGGGAGGAAAGATCTTCAGACTTTTCCAAGCTTCTCTAAATTCTTTCCATTGTGGCTGTCAAGGGAGCCTTTAGGAGCCGCGGTTAAATGCATCCAAAGAAAAAAACGTCTGTGTGAAGATGGATGGCCTTTGCGAGTGGAGGAGTAATGGTTAGTTTTTGTTCATTCCTCATTTTTTGTTTTGTTTTGGTTTTTGTTTTTATTCTCCAGACCGTTGAAAACTGTGTGTGCATTTTAAGGAATCTTTCGTACCGGCTGGCAGCAGAAACGTCTCAGGGACAGCACATGGGCACCGATGAGCTGGATGGGCTGCTCTGTGGTGAGGCCAATGGCAAAGATGCGGAGAGTTCCGGGTGCTGGGGAAAGAAGAAGAAGAAAAAGAAATCCCAAGATCAGGTGATATTGGTGACTCGCAGCTGCATGCAATTATCCCCTCCCCTAATGACAGCATGGCTGTTTGGTCTGTGTCTGCAGGTACAGAGCTCTGTGATTCTAGCACACGGTCAAATCACTCATGCATCTGCACCGTTTTCCCTTGGGGATTTCACAGCTGAGACAGTGGAGCATTAAATGACTCCCCTCATGTTCTCCAGCCAAGCCAAGATAGGAAATTTCAAAAAGAGGAAGAGGCCCTTGAGTCCTGGGCAGGCTCTGAGTTGCCAGCTCAGAGAGTCAAGTCAGATGCAGGCGCAGATTCTTCTGTGTCGATTCACACATCTATTGAGGTCTTCAGGCGGGCGCCTTGCAGGTGGAACAGTTACACAGAATAGGTGTGGTCTGAGAAGGGAAGCTGAGGAGAGAGGCACAAAAACCCAACATATTTTATAGCTCTTTGGGGAACTTTTGGATATGCAGTCTTGCACTCATTGGTGGGAAATGGAGTGATTCATAGCCCTTCCAAACAGAATGACATTAGAAGCTGGACCTTGGGGGACAATTCTGATGAACTCAGAAAGCTCTCCAGCTGGAGAGACCTCTCTAAAATGAAATGGCCTTTACCTCGGCCAGCTGTAAGTCGGTTGCTTGCCCTGCAGTAAAGGCCCATGGGCTATGACTGTCAGCCTTGACAGCATCAGAAAGGCTTCTACCCCTCTTCTGGGAGCCCCTCTGGGAGGCAGAACCCCTCACCCACCAGGCCCCCAAATAAGGGAGTAATGTGAAAAAGCACCCATCCTGTAGTTTCTGGAAACCCCTGCTACTGAGGTTTCCCGTCTCCTCTGACACCGTGGTCATGTTCCCAACCTCGCCCTGGACACTGTGGTCATGTCTCCAGCTCCTCAGGGTCCTATGGACCCAAGATCTGAGTGTTCTCAGGAGTGGATGACTGAGAAAGTAGAACAGAATCCCCAGTATGCCCCCTTGCCAGATTTTTAATCAAAATAAATATGCAAAAATATCTGTTTAGATCACAGCATGCTATTTTCTAAACTGTTTTTGAAATTGTTTTACTTTGAGTGAGTGTTAAAGGAACTATTTTATTGAGTCAGGATTAATGGAAATGCATCTTGAAATATAATTCCTACATGTAACCCAAATGTGTCAGCATTAGCATCTCTGTAGGCTCCGGTTCTCGAGCTGTTTGCGGTCCCTGAGGGCTGCTCCAGGTCCTTCTACAGCTTCTGTAACTGTGTGTTCCCGTTTAAACTTCCCTGTAATTTAGGAGATGCAGGCTCATTGTCTTTGACTGTGACCTTCCACTCCTAGAAGAAACCCCCAGCGCTGCTCTTTCTCCTGTCCTGGGTCAGTGTTCTGTGTCTTGCATCTCTCCCTGATTCGCAGGAGCTTTTGCCTTTTGGGAGGATTGAATGGTGGATCTTTAAAAAAAAAAAAAAAATTTAATATTTATTTATCTGCCTCGTGTCAGGTCTTAGTTGCAGCCTGCAGTCTCCAGAGCACGGGCTCAGTAGTTGGAGTGCACGAGCTTAGTTGCCTCGCGGCATGTGGGATCTTAGTTCCCCAACCAAGAATCAAACCCATGTGCCCTGCATTGCCAGGCAGATTCTTAATCACTGGATCACCAGGGAAGTCTCTGAGCTGGGGTTCTTAATTCAACCACTTAGAACTCTCCCACCGGGGGAATGAACCAGTCGGCCAGCACCTACCATGTACAGGTGTTATATGAAGGGATGTCAGGCACTTCAGTTATCTATTCCACCTGGTACTTCTGGGCACCAGGCCATGATGAGTTCTGAACATGTTCAGTATCAAATAAGTTAAAGACGGCCAAAGGTGTATGGGTTCTTCTCTTGGTTTCCTTTGAGGCACTGTATATCATGGGGCCCAGTCCCTACACCGCTTTACCCTGGGAAGCAAGCTTAGTAAAGCCGAAAGAAAGGAAGAAAAGCCTACGTGTGAGAATATAGTGATCTCCAATCTGCCCTGTGGTCATTATCACCTGAGTCTTACATGCACCCTAATGACTCAGAACCTCTGGGATGGATGGGCCCAGGCAACTCTGGAAATCCAATTTGTGAAAGTCCAATAATATGCCTCCCAGGTGGCGCAGTGGTAAAGAGTCGTTCTGCCAATGGAGGAGATGTAAGAGACATGGGTTCAATCCCTGGGTCAGGAAGATCTCCTGGAGAAGGAAATGGCAACACACTCCAGTATTCATGCTTGGGAAATCCCATGGACAAAGGATCCTGGCAGGCTACAGTCCATAGAGTTACAAAACAGATGGACACGACTAAGCACACACACACACAGTAATATGATGTTAGCCTTGGCCAAGAAGAAAGAGAGAGAAAGAGGAGAAAGAGAGGGAGAGAGAGAAAGAAAGAGAAAGAGGTGGCGGGAAAGGGGGGTTGAGAGAGAGGGAAAAAAAGAGAGAAAAAGAAAGAAGAAAGAGAGTATGGGAGTGATGGAGGGAAAGAGAGAGAAGAAGGAAGGAAGGAAAAAGGAAAGGGAGAAAAACTGAAGGTTAAATTCACCTGGACTTCCAGGTTTTGCCTCTAGTCTGTGGCTTGGATTTTGAAGCACATTCCTCTGATGGCTTCCATGGCTGCACTGGTGTGCATTTAGTAAGATTCTGCCCTGACACCAAACCCTTTCCCCAACTCTGCTAAGGTGTGCGGGTGTAGCTGACAGGGGCCAGAGAAGCCAGGGGTCAGAATGGAACATTCACGAACATCATCCCAAGATACAGCCCTTCTTCCATGATGGTAGCTGCTTCCATGGAACGTTATGGTGTGTGAATTTCCACCTTAGGATGCTGGACTTCACATTGTAATTTATGATATCAGTGATTCTTTCCTAAGTTGAGGAAGCTAAAATGATTAATTGAATCATAATGATTTTTTCCAGAAGTCTAAATGAAAATCTATACAGTTTAATTGTTCTTCTTACAATATTCTTTTAAGGTGGGGGAGCAAAGAATTTCTTTAAGAAAGTTTTGCTGAAACCATCGTAAGTTAAAATACAAAGGAACTTTGTTGTTTATAAAGAGGCTTCAAAGTTACTTCAACCAAATGATAGTTTTTCAAAAGGTTTTCTTTCAAACTGTGCTCCTACATAATACAAAAATATTTTGAAGTGCCAGAAAATACAATATCAAGTTTAATGAGGATGTAAACAGATAGAATTCTAGCTTTATGGCTATAAAATGATCAGATATAATGCATCGTTTGGAATCTCTACTGCTCATAAAGTCAGGTTTTAAAGAATAGAAAGTGATTAGAGAAAGTGTGTAATACAAAGTGAAGAAAGAAATGTAACAGCAGGTGTGTATGTAGACACAGATATATGTAGATAAAACCTGGCCAATTTAGTAAAACTATGGCACAGGCAAATATAAAATGCATGCATGTACAAAAAAATATGTGTTTCTAGAAAAAATGCAGTAACATCAAAGGCAAAAGATACTGACGGACTCTTCTCCTACTTATGTATTTGTAAATTTTCTACGATAGGCATTACATTTGTAATCTTTTCAAATATTATTGAAAAAAATAAAATCCAAAAAGACACTAACTGACCAAGTCAGTGTTTGTTTGTGCAAATTCATATGTTCTCTTAAATTTAAGATGCCTCAGAGAGGCATAAATTGAAAGTGTCACTCAGTCCTGTCCAGCTCTTGGCGACCCCATGGACTATAGCCCACCAGGCTCCTCTGTCCATGAAATTCTTCAGACAAGAGTACTGCAGTGGGTACCATTTCCTTTTCCTGGGGATCTTCCAGACCCAGGGATTGAACCAGCATTCCCTGCCTTGGTAGGCAGGTTCTTTACCACTGAACCACCAAGGAAGCTTTGATGCATCATATTTCAGTCCAAAAGGACATTGCAAATTCATTACTTTCTGATTTTGTGCTCAGTGCCTATTGCTAAATTATAAGAAATTGTTAGTTTCTCTGGAAACTCTTTGTAAGTAGAACTTCCCCCAAAGCAGTGTGTATGTCGTGTGCCGAGAGACACATCTCACTCAGCAGGGTCCTCCCTGCCTCTGGCAGGATTTCCTGCCAGCAACCTGGCACAGCGGGGCAGGGTGGCAACCCTCTGAAGGCTGAGGTCCAGGGAAGTGTGTGTGCCTATTCGCTTCAGTCGTGTCCAACTCTGTGCAACCCCATTGGATGTAGCCTGCCAGGATCCTCTGTCCATGGAATTCTCAGGCAAGAACACTGGAGTGGGTTGCCATTCCCTTCTCCAGGGGATCTTCCCAACCCAGGGATGGAACCAAGGTCTCCTGCATTGCAAACGGATTCTTGACCATCTAAGTAGGTCAAGATTGATTTTTCTACTTTTCCACCTTTTGTAAAAATAAGCATTTTTGTTTGTTTGTTTTTCCATTTGGGATATGGCCAAGGTTCCTACAATGGTGTCCGGGGATCAGTGGTGCTCAAACATGGATTAGAGGTAATCGGATAGCCCAGGCAGCTGGCCAGAGCAGACCTGAGCCGCCAAGGCCTGCTCTGTGTGAGCTTGTGTGAGTCCTGAGAAATCCACAGAGGAAAACAAGCAAGATCCCCTAGAACTCAGCAGCTCCCTTCTGCTGAAGTCACCTGTGAATGTTTTAGTTCACATGGACATATATGTATCCACATGGGTGGGGATATAAACCTGTTAGATTCAAAGAGGATTCTGACCCAGCATTTTTATATGGTAGACGTTCTCTCTCTCCTGATAATCTTTGTTTAGAGAGCTGAGGTCAAGTTAAGAGTACACAGTAAGTTCCCTATATACAAACAAATTCTGTTCTGAGAGCACATTCGTTCAGTCCAGTTTGTTCATAAGTCCAGTTTGTTCGTAAGTCCAACAAAGTTAGCCTGGCCCTCCAACTAACACAATTGGCCATACAGTACTGCGCGATAATAGGTTTATAATACTTTTCACATAAATAACACATAAAAAGCAAACACAAAAATAAATCATTTTTAATCCCATAATACAGTACTTTGAAAAGTACAGTAGTAACAGTACAACAGCTGGCATACAGGGGCTGGCATCGAGTGAACAGGCAAGAAGAGTTACTGACTGGTGGATGGAAAGGAGGTGGGAGCTGCTAAAACTGAAGGAGCAACAGCCATCGGAGATGGAGGGCCAGCGGCAGTTTCACTTACTCCTGATGTGATTGGACTTGCAAACGCATATTCACATCTTTGAAAGTTCTTGTAAGTTCTACCAACTTGAAGGTTGGTAGATAGGGGACTTCCTGTATTATTAGTCTTTTTACCTCTTTCCTAGGTTGTTGATTGGAGAAGGCAATGGCACCCCACTCCAGTACTCTTGCCTGGAAAATCCCATGGACGGAGGAGCCTGGTAGGCTGCAGACCATGGGGTCGAGAAGAGTCGGACACAACTGAGCGACTTCACTTTCACTTTTCCCTTTCATGAATTGGAGAAGGAAATGGCAACCCACTCCAGTGTTCTTGCCTGGAGAATCCCAGGGACGGGGGAGCCTGGTAGGCCGCCGTCTATGGGGTCGCACAGAGTCGGACACGACTGAAGCAACTTAGCAGGTTGTTGATGCCAAATGCATAGATTAGTGGTAAGTTTTACTTAAGATATCAGCTTGATAGTCACAAAAGCAATAGTAATGGGCTTCTGTGTAAAGCCTCTAAGGCCCCTTACTTCTTCCATGATAATAGATATGTCTCAGTAGAAACCAGGGAGCTTCCCTGGTGGCTCAGACAGTAAAAGTATCTGCCTGCAATGCGGGAGACCTGGGTTTGATCCCTGGGTCGGGAAGATCCCCTGGAGAAGGAAATGGCAACGTACTCCAGTACTCTCGCCTGGAAAATTCCATGGAGGAGGAACCTTGTAGGCAATAGTCCATGGGGTCGCAAAGAATCAGACACGACTGAGTGATTTCACTTTCACTCTCAGCAGAAACCTGGGCTTCCCAGGTGGCACTAGTGGTAAAGAACCCACCTGCCAACGCAGGAGACATAAGAGACATGGGTTCGATTCCTGGGTCGGGAAGATCCCCTGGAGAAGGAAATGGCAACCCACTCCAGTATTCTTGCCTGAGAATCCCATGGACAGAGGAGCCTGGCGGGCTACTGTTCGTGGGGTGGCACAATCAGACACAACTGAGTAGTTTAGCACGCACGCAGCAGAAGCCCACGGCCTTTCCCCCACACACTTTCCTGGCCCATCCCAACACCCCACAGGCCAGGCTCCCAGCTTCCGCCCGTGCTGCTCCTCTGTCCTCTTCCCTCCTTCCCCTTCTGGAGAATCATCCTTCAAAACCAGGTGAAAGGCTACCTCCATGCTCTCAGGACTTCTACCAAAGATAAGTGCATCGCTCTCTAATCTACATCTACATGGTTCTGTTTACCTCCTCCAAGGCTTTTCACATCATGAGTCATTTACAGCAGTGGATCTCCTCAAGAGAGAATTTCCTAAGGGGAAGGACTGTGCGGGTCTTCTTTCCATGGCCAGCACCAGCTGTGCCGAGGGGCAGTCGATCTGTGGTCCAGAGGGGCCTCTAGCTCTTGCTGTGGGGCTGTTCCCGGTGACTGTTCATAGCTGTCACTGGTCCCTGCCTCCTCAGTGTTCTCAGGACACTGCGCCTTCCAGGGCTGCTGTAAGAAAGGAGTACTCCATAGCCCTTTTTATTGATTGATTTTTGCGTCCCTCGGTGGGCACGAGTCCATAGCCTTTAAGTTTCCATTTGCGATTCAAGCTGTTCCTCAGCTTTCTTGGCAGTGCTATGTTCTATTTTACTTGTTTAAAACCTTCGTGTTGTATCGGAGTATAGCCAGTTAACAATATTGTGACAGTTTCAGGTGGACAGCGAAGGGACTCAGTCATACATATACATGTATCCATTCTCCCCCAAACTTCCCTCCTCTCCAGGGTCATGCGTGCTCGGTCACTTCAGTCGGATCCAACTCTTTGTGACCCTATGGACTGTAACCCACCAGGCTCCTCTGTCCATGAGGTTTCTCCAGGCAAGAGTACTAGAGTGGGTTGCCAGGCTCTCCTCCAGGGAATCTTCCCAACCCAGGGTTCGAACCTGGGTCTCTTATGTCTCTTGCATTGGCAGGTGGGTTCTTAACTGCTAATGCCACCCGGGAAGCCCATCCAGGAGCAGTGCCGCATTTTATTACATTCTGACTCTGCACTCACCACCAGCCCTCAAGAACGTTCTAGATCAGGATAATCATCTGAGCATTTACAATTCATGTCAATAAGTATATATGTCTGTATCTCAGAGTGCCCCTGGAAAAGCAGTACTTCAATCACGCCAGATGACAAAATGCTCAGTTCTGAAGGTGTCAGCGTGTGACACACATGAATGGGATTAGGTGCCATGGAATCCCCTCCCCTGAAGGGTTTCCTTGGAGTTTCAGGACGTTGTATCTGGGGTCACCTCAAGAGCCTCAACTGTAACCCACTGTGCTACATGGATACTGTTGGCTCAGGAATGAGGCTCTGAGACTACATAGAGATCAATGTCCTAAAACACAATAATGAATTTTATTGCTGGTTTAAATCAGTATATTGGAAATTTGAATTTTTAAACTTACTTAAATTTTAAGTAGGGCTTCCCTGGTGGCTCAGACGATAAAGAATCTGCCTGCAATGCGGGAGACCCGGGTTCTATCCCTGAGTCAGGAGGATCCCCTGGAGGAGGAAATGTCAACCCACTCCAGTCTTCTTGCCTAGAGAATCCCATGGACAGAGGAGTCTGGTGGGCTACAGTCCATGGGGTTCAAAGAGTTGGACACGACAGAGAAGGCATTCGTGTACACTGCAGTGTGCCCCTGATTCCCTGCATCCGGATGACTGGCACACCACTGAAGGGAAGAACAGATGTGGGCACAGTGCCCACCCAGCCTCACCCTGCCTCACTCTGTGTGCCGCTATAAACATGTTATCACTTGGCTCTGCAAGACTTCTCTCCTTGCCAGTAAATAGTCATCTGCACCAGAAGCTGGAAAGTGTTCGTTGCTCAGTCATGTCCAGCTCTGCAAGCCCATGGATTATAGCCTGGCAGGCTCCTCTGTCCTTGGAAGTCTCCAGGCAAGAATACTGAAATGGGTTGCCGTTTCCTACTCCAGGGGATCTCCCCGACCCAGGGCTCAAACCCGTGTCTTGTGTATCTCCTGCATTGCAGGCAGATTCTTTATTGTCTGAGTCCTAGAATGTGGAAGGGCTACCAAGAATTCCAGTATAGGGGTCTACCATGTTGTATGAGCCAGTCTCTGATGGTCAGGAAATTAGATTGCTTCCAAAGTTTAACTAATGTAAACTGCAGTAAACGTCCATGTAGCTTTAAGTCTTGCCTACATCCTTAATCACTTCTCAAGGATAAAATCTTGAAAGTGAAACATCGAGACCAGAGAATGCTTTTAAGGCTTTGGGTACATAAGCCAAAAGTTGTCTTCATCACTCCGGATGCCAGCGCCAGTGTGAGCTCCTTGTGATTTGCTTTGTTATCACGTGATGGATCTGCCCTTTGTGACATTTTTGATGCTTTTAAGTCCTCGTTTCCTAATATCCCAGGTTGTTTCTCTTTCTTCCAGGTGGTTTTCATTCCCTTCTCAGTAACCATACTTTCCCGTTTGCGGCTTAATGCCATTTCCTTTCCAACCATCTGCTGATTTCAGCTGCCGCTTACCCCTCACGGTTGGTGGCAGTGTGGTCTCACTCTGCTGTCACCTCACCATATGCCAGAGCTTGGTGATTCAAGACACGATATTCCATGTCCTCGAAGCACTAAATCGTATGCGCCCGCCAGGATCACGGCTCTGCATTTTTGTGCGGTGACTGACCTTTGCCGCTCCCCATGAATGACTGAGATGCTTCTCCTTACACGCCTCCCATATACAACAGATCCCATCACCCAGAAATGCTGCTCGTCCACTCTCAGTGACGTTACAGACTCAACTCTCTATTCTTGGTGTCTTGTTTGGTCTCTATTTACATTTTATCATTCAGTACTCCACGCCATCAGTCAATACTCTGTCTTTCAGACTAGATCTGGGTGTCTCAGCCTTGACACTGTTCACATTAGGAGCCGGGGTGGTTCCCTGTTGTGAGGTTTCCCAGGTGGCTCTGTGGCAAAGAATCTGCCTGCCAATGCAGAAGTTGCAAGAAACATGGTTTGGATCCCCTGGAGAAGGAAATGGCAGCCCACTCCAGTGTACTTGCCTGGAGAATCGCACAGATAGAGGAGCCTGGAGGCGCACAGTCCTTGGGGTTGCAAAGACTCAGACATGACTGAGCGACTGAGCATGCTGGCAGTTCCCTGTTATGGGACAGTCCTGGGCCCTGTGGGATGATTACCAGCATCCCTGGTTCTACCCAGTAGACACCAATCAGTTGCACCCCTTTTCCTAGTTGTGACAACCAGAAGTGTCTCCAGACATTTCCAGTTGTCCCCTTGGGTATTAAAATCACCCCAGTTGAAAACCACTATATTAGACAGTCTTTGAGGGATGTATCACCAAAGATATAAACCAACAAGACTACAGGACTACGTGAAGGAAGGTGGCAAGTCAGGGACAGAGCCCCTTGAAAAGGCAGGTTATGGGGTGAGTTATTCCTAAATGTGAATGAGAAGTGAGGAGCAGAGAGAATTCAACGTGAGCTTGACTAGCGTTCCAGCTGGTTCTATCAGGATGACTTGGGGAAATGACAGGCAAGCCTAGTGATGTGGACCAGCCTTGACAACACTCCTCTGTGGGCACAGTGGCCACTTGATCCCATCTCTGGAGTCCACAGCATCACCAGCCTCCCTCCAGCCACCTCCTAAGGGGTGAGCATCCACAGGGGCACAGAGGTGAGTCAACAAGGCTGTCCCTGAATCTCTTGTTCTGAAGCCTGGTTTGGGAAGCACCCTAGCCGATCTTGCGTTTAAGACAGGTTTCTAATCTCTCAAGCGCAAAATGCCCCACATCTTTTACAAGGAGAGCCTGGAGACAGGTGTGTTGCATGAATACAAGTCACTGGATATCACTTCTGTCCAGTCTTTTCACAGTCCAGCTGCCCTGTAATCATCCTCTTCAGAACATCTCCCAGGAGAAGTCAGATACCTGAGCTACCAGAGAAGAAATTTCTCCCCAAGACGAAATTCTTGGGAATTTCTTTAAAATGCTGAGTTTGCATGCTGCAACTAAAGATCTGGCACGCTGCAACTAAAAAAAAAAAGATTCTTCCTGCCACAATTGAAAGACCCCACATGCCGCAATAGAGATGAAAGATCATGTGTGCAGTAGTTAGACCCAGTGTGACCGAGTAAATACTGAACAAACAAAAACTCCAACCAACTGTCAAAAGCCAAAAGAGAGATGATTTTCATGTTGACTCCTGGGAATTTTGAAGAAATTACACAATACGCTACACTTCATGATAGAAGGAATAACAGGCAATAAGATCATGTTATAAAAATGGTTTTCTTTAGGGATGGGAGAATGTCTGACCTTTTTATTTCTTCTTCTTTCTATCATTGGCAGAGCTTCTTGAATCTGTGACTTAATGTCTTTTTAAGCTTTGTAAAACTCTCAGGCACCATTTCTTCAAATATTGCTTCTGCCTAGTTCTCTCTATAATCTCCTTTTGAACTCCAATTCCCTATTTATTAGACTCCCTTATTCCATTCCTTAAACATACTACCCTCCACTCTATTTTTCTTCTTCCTTTTTTTTTGGTAATTGTGGCTCTTTATATTCAGTCTGGATATTTCCTTCTGATTTATATTTTAGTTTACTATTTTTCTCTCGAAATACATCTAATCTTCTTTCATACTCATACAAGGGGTTTTGTAACTCCAATGATTATGTTTTCAACTATATTCTTACTCTAACAAAGTTCTCAATCTTTTCTTTATTAAATGTAATAATCTTAGTTGTTTTAAAGTCTGGTTCAAATAGTTCCCTTATCCAGATTCTTATGAAATGTTTTCTATGTCTATGGTCAACTTTATTACTTTTCATCCACACAATCTTTCTTCCTCATGTTCCTAGTTATTTTTTTTATTAAATCTGAGACATTTTATATGAAAAGCTATCAAAATAATTTGAGGCCTAGAATGGTATGATCTTTTCCAGAGAGTGTTCATGCTTGATTCTGGAAAGTGTTTATGCTTAATTCTTGCAGGAGGCTTGAGTCAATGGCAATCTCAGTTTAACTTAATTTTATTATAGGTATTTAAGGAATTTAAGGTCATCACTATTCCTAGAGGGTCTGCCTACATGATCCTAAACTACAACATGAAAGATTTGCCAAGCTACTTGGTTTTTTTCTTTTTTTAAATGAGGCCAGATTCCTTTTATGCCCTTAGGTCGTTAAATATATTTGTCATTTTCCCTGTCTTAGTCCCTGCTCTGGTCAGGAATGGCCCTTGAGGGTCCATAGCTGCCCACCTCAATAGCTTTCCTCCTTCTGAAAGATCTTCACTGCCTTGTTAGCGCTCTGATTCCTGCAAGCAGATATTTTACAATACTTGACTCGATTTGTTATCAGTGGGAAAGGTGGTCTGAGTTACCTAGCCTGCCGTTGTCAAAAGCAGATGTCTCCGTCATTTCTATTGTCCTTTTACTGAACCCTTAGCTGCAGCATGTGGGGTCTCCTTTCCTGACCAGGGGGCAGACCTCGGTCCCTGCACTGGGAGCTCAGAGTCTTATCCCCTGAACCAGAAGGGAAGTCCCTGCTTGGAGTTTTTAAAATAACCATTATTCCCTGCTTCCCCTCCCTTTCCTCCTCCCCTCCCCCGACCCCCCCCCCCCCCTCCACCATTAGCTGAACGGGATAATAAAACCCTGTCAGGACAAAATCTGTAACTGCTGTTCAAACCAAGTCAAGTGCAGGTGGTCAACAGGGGATAGACCTGGTCTAAGCGAAACTCGCTCAGTCGCGTCCAACTCTTTGCAACCCCAGTCCATGGAATTCTCCAGGCCAAAATACTGGAGTGGGTAGCCTTTCCCTTCTCCAGGGGATCTTCCCAACCCAGGGATCAAACCCAGGTCTCCTGCATTACAGACAGAATCTTTACCAGCTGAGCCACAAGGCAAACTCAAGAATACTGGAGTGGGTAGCCTATCCCTTCTCCAGCGGATCTTCCCCATCCAGGAATCGAACCAGGCTCTCCTGCACTGCAGCTGGTTTCTTTACCAAGTGAGCTATCTGCGTCTAGGCTGTTGCTTTTTAAAGTAGTCAGTCCCCACTGCAGCCTGATTTACCCAAAGCCTGCATAAACGAACATTCTCTGACAGTTTACCACTTAGAATCATCTTCTCTTCCTACATCTCTGATGTGTGACTTCAGCTGGGAGGCAAGAGTGGGATTTTCAAATCCGCATATTTTCCTGTCGCTGCGAATCCACTCGCTTTCTCTTGCAGTATCTCTGACCTATTTATTTTGCTGAAATCCCTTGAAAAGAAAAGTGAATCCACACACACGTGGACTGTCATACTCTCTCATTGGTGGAGAAATTTCGGCAGAAGAGATGCATTCCGCTGGTGAAGAGGCCTTTTCTGTTTGTGTTCCAAAGACACAGCAGTGAAAGTGCTTTTCTGTACATAGGCTGGAATGGCTGTGACATCCATGGCAGAAGGAGCTATGTATTTTAGCACTCCTCCCAAAATGTAAATTCTTCTTCTGTGTAGGCGAGACCATTCTGTTACCATCTCCATGGTACCCAGCCCAGCGCCTTGAAAGTAGAGACTGCGGTGGCTGTAAGCTTTTGCAGAGGAAGCAGCTGAAATTCCCTTGTTAATTCTCCTATTCAGTAGGGACTTTTATGAATGTAATAACTGGACTTGTGAGCCGCCATGCCCTAAAAAATCCCATGTGTGCAGAGAACGTTGTATGAACATCCTTAATTTCCGGTTTTTTAACTTTCCCATTTTTATCTCTAAGTCAGACCTTTCTCTTCATATGAGGAACAAACAGCTTCCATGATTCCATCCTCAAAGCAACTGAGAAAGGAATCTTTTTTTTAATATGTGTTTATTTATTTGGCTACATCAAGTCTAGTTGCATGGCACAGGCTCCTCTCTAGTTGCTGCTGCAGACTCAGTGGCTGTGGCTTGTGGGCTTGGTTGCCCCACGGCATGTGGGACCTTATTCCCTGTGCCTGCCTGAGTGCTAAGTTGCTTTAGTCGTGTATGACTCTTTGCGACCCCATGGACTGTAGCCCGCCAGGCTACTCTGTCCGTGGGATTCTCCAGGCAAGAATACTGGAGTGGGCTGCCATGCCCTCCTCCAGGGAAACGTCCAGACCCAGGGATCGAACCCGAGTCCCTTACGTCTCCTACACTGGCAGGCAGATTGTTTACTACTGCGACACCTGTGAAGCCCCCAGTTCCCAGACCAGGGATGAAACTCGAGTTCCCTGCACTGCAAGGTGGGTTCTTAACCACTGGACCACCAGGGAAGTCCTGAGAGAAATCTTTTAAATAGAATTTAAGTCCTAAGGAGAAGTAAAAGTATTAAAAGCCATTCTAAAGAAAGGTTTAAAAAAAAAAATCCCACCTTGAGCCCACTCCCACAGCTCTGTATTTTTCTTCCTCAGCAGACGCTCCTTACAATCAGTGGCCAGTGTGTCTCTTCTTCCCTGACCATGACTACATCAAAAAGCATCATGTACAGATTTCAGGAGCCACTTGGAATCTAATATGCGGGCATCTTATTCTCTTCCTTTTTTAAAATATTTGAGCACTACCTCTCAGAGAGAGATAATACATATTTTCAATTCTGGCAATTTTTAAAAGTAAGTGATATAAAGTTTTCACTGATTCATCTTACTGATATCAGTCATTCATTTAGAGCCAGTAAAGAAAAATACTGGTACATAGAAAAAAACAAAATAATGCCATTTACAGCAACGTGGATGGACCAGGAGATGATCATACGAAGTGAAGTAAGTCAGACACAGAAAGACAAATCTGTTACCACTTACATATAGAATCTAAAAAATAGTAGAAATGAACTGACTTACAAAACAGAAACAGGCTCACAGACACCGAAGACAAGCTTGTGGTTACTGTAGCCCGCCAGCAACTCCGTCCATGGGATTTTCCAGGCAAGAGTACTGGAGTGGGTTGCCATTGCCTTCTCCGAATACTACACTGCTGCTGCTGCTGCTGCTAAGTCGCTTCAGTTGTGTCCCACTCTGTGCGACCCCACAGACGGCAGCCCACCAGGCTCCCCCGTCCCTGGGATTCTCCAGGCAAGAACACTGGAGTGGGTTGCCATTTCCTTCTCCAGTCTGTGAAAGTGAAAAGTGAAACTGAGTTCACTCAGTCATATCTGACTCTTTGTGACCCCATGGACTACATATAAAATATAAGCCTAATAAGGATTTACTATATAGCACAGAGAACTGTGGGGTTTCCCTGGTGTTTCAGTGATAAAGAACCCACCTGCCAGTGCAGAAGATGTGGATTTGATCCTGGGTCAAGAAGATCCCCTGGAGAAGATTTAGGGTTAGGCTTGGGAAATGGCCACCCACTCCAGTATTCTTGCCTGGGAAATCCCATGGACAGAGGAGCTGGTGGGTTACAGTCTTTGGGGTTACAAAAGAGTCAGACTTACCGACCGAACAACAGAGAACTATGTTCTATATCTTGTAATAATTTACAGTGGAAAATAGTCTGATAAATAAATAAATACACATATAACTGAAAAAAAAGTTCTGATGATATGCTATTGAGTGTGGTGCTACTTGGCATGACAAACCAGCCTGTTTGTTCCGTGATCTACTCTCAATATAATCCTGCCTCACACACTGCTTCTTTACTGCCAGCCTGTCCTCAAGAAAGCTCCATGGCAGGAAAGCCACGGTGTAGCTGGAGGGTCCTCCTGCCTCTGAGACGGCATTGTCTTAGTGCTTGCTGTGTGACGGTCTTGCTCAGCTCAGGCTGCTGTACCAAAATGCCCTAGACTACATGGCCTATACAACGGACGTTTATTACTCACAGCTCTGGAGGCTGCAGGTCCAAGGGACTGGCAGACTCTGTGTCTACTGAGAGCCCCTTTCCTTGTGTGAGTGTGTGTTTGTGTGTCGCCACTTGCAATGATGCAAACAATATGATCAACAAAAACCCTGTTGCTTTCTTGGAAATACCTTCTCTGTTGGTTGTGCCTTGGGTTCAGGACACAGAAAGTTCTCCCTCCTGACCGGGCAGCATTTTGTTTCTTTATATATTATTTTCATATTTCAAGTTCTTAGGAAAACTTTGGTAATATGCCCTGTTAAAAGTTAAAAGCAAAGAGTTAAAAAACAAATACAGTTTGCATAAGGCTTACTTATAAATTGGAGTTCTGTGTTCTTAGGATTAAAATAGCTGGGTGATCAGTGTTTTGGCTGTGTTAAAGACTTAGCCAGTGCTTGCCTTCTTCAATCCCTATGGCAGTTTTGAAGACATTTTAGGATAAATGCATCTTATATTTAAATTTATAAATGATGTATTTCCAGTATTTTGGTAAAAGAGTTGCATATCCCTTGACTTTTTGTGGATCTTGGCTCTAGGAGAAGGTTGGCATTAACAGTGTACAACTGCGGGATTGTTTTCATGACTTCAGTCGGATTCTGGTGTCACCATGACCCTATAGTCCTGTGGGTATTGACTGGCTAGGTGACATGACAGCAGGTGTTAGCACAGCTCTTAAAGAAGACTTCCAGTCTTATATAGGTGATCAAAATCTATTTTATAATGGACAGTCAATCGATACTTCTTTCTCTATTAACTCAATAGAAGTTTGAGGAAAGTACCCAGATAAAGGCGGTATACCCTGGCTTTGAGATAGTTCTTTTTCCTCTGTATTGATGTGCCAGGGTGTCATCAGTGTTCTGAAATAGCACAGAATCCCCTTTGAACTCCTATCACTGCTGTCAAAGGCTATCTGTATTCACATCAGTTTTCCTTTTATTGCCTTCAGATTCTCTCTGTAGCCACTGAGAAAGGATTGTAATGAAAGGTATTTAAGATCTACATAGATCACATGTCAGGATGGAGGAAGACTGTCTACTGATTCAGCCATTTATCCTGTTTTATTGCACAGAAGTTAGAAAAAACGAACCCAGCAAATGATAACACAGCTTTTTTTTTTTTTTTTTTTTTTTTGCACTTTTTATAGTTTGTCTGTCACATGTTGTAATGAGCATGCAAACATTGCTTCTCTATATCTCCCTCTGTTGGCTCTTACAAGAGAGGGAAATTTCATCCATGTTGAGTTGAATGTTTATGCGAAATCTAAACCTTTATATGAACATGATAGCTTCAGAGTTTTAAGGAGATGACAAAATTGTGGTCCAGGCACGAGTTGGAAAAGAATTTCCAAACATGAGACAGAATGAGAGGGAAATAAAGTTTATTAGAGTGGGAGACGCTGTTAGAACAGCGGGCCAGCTCAAGGGAGAGCCAGTGTTGAACACGGGTCCTTAGCCCACTTTTATAACCAGGGTACACGGAGCGGGATGGGGGTCTTGCGGGTCATTTGCTGATTGGATGAGGCACGTATATTGGGTGAGGGGAAGAGTAAGACAAATACCTTCTCCCTATGGGGTAGGAGGGGAGAAGGCAATGGCACCCCACTCCAGTACTCCTGCCTGGAAAATCCCATGGATGGAGGAGCCTGGAAGGCTGCAGTCCATGGGGTCGCTGAGGGTCAGACATGACTGACTGACTTCACTTTCACTTTTCACTTTCATGCATTGGAGAAGGAAATGGCAACCCACTCCAGTGTTCTTGCCTGGAGAATCCCAGGGACAAGGCATCCTGGTGGGCTGCCGTCTATGGGGTCGCACAGAGTTGGACACGACTGAAGTGACTCAGCAGCAGCAGCATGAGGTAGGAGGGGGGACAGGTTATACTGCTCAGGAGGACCTGAAATCCATTAATAATTACAACATGGGGGAAGGAAAGATGAAAAGGGTCTGTTTTTTCCATTCCTGCATTCCCAGACCCCCCTTGGTTTTGTCTGCTCTTTTGTCCTTGGGTCACTACAAAAAAAGAAAAAAAGAAAGAATTTTCCATTTCCTGTTGCAGTAGCAGAGAAATTCAGTCCCCGCAGCTGGTTTCTTTTGAGAAGCCAACATCACTCCTGCTTCAGCATCGAAGTTAACAAATTTACGAAAGGACTGTTTCCTTTTGCCTGCTGCTCTCTTTCTGTCCAGTGCAGTGAGCCAGCCTCAAATAATGAACCAAGAGCAATGTGACAAGTCTGGTTCACTTTAATTTTTTTTTTTTTTTTTTATGTATTTAAAAGAGATGAACTGGTTTCATTGATAGGCTGTGCACAGGTGTAAAGCCTTCTTTGAACAGTTTAGAAGTGGCTTAGGTTGAAAGAACAGGAAGGTCCACTTTGAGTGTTCTTGTTATAAAGTTGAGATTGAGTGACACTCTCATTGAAAATGACCTTTAATCGGATGTCTCACCCATTGATGGAATGTCATTCATGTCTGTTCTTTAGCCTTAACCTAAGCCGTATCATAATAGAGAAAAAGAAGGTATGGCTTTTTAATTTTTCTCTTGGAAAAGAAGGGATGAGATTCTTGCAATTCTTATTGTCTGTTAAAAAAGCTGTTATTATTTCTATTTTTCTATTTTTGTTTCAAGGATACAACATGAGCTATATTTTCTTCCAGGTAAAATTTCAGAATGAAGGCACTAACAGATTCTGAAATACAATTTTGTCTTCATAGATATACATACATGTATATGGACACATACACATATATTTATAAACATAAAATATCTGTGAGAAGGTTTAGTATATATGTCATTTAGATTATATGTTCAGCAATCATTAACAAATACAAATAAGGAGTTAAATAACTTAATATTCCCGACGTACTATAAAATCATCCTTCTGTTTTGCTATGGCTTTTCTCAAAAATGAATGTGGGAATATTTTTTCTACACATATTACTTCGTTTCTACCTTCATTATACCATTGCCTTCAACAAGATAAAGGCTGAATGTGATCAAAGATCAGAAGCATCATTGGAACTCAATATTTTTTAAATTATAAGAGTAATAGAACAGGCTATTAGAAATGTAGAAAAAAATGAAAGACATCCACACTTTGTAAATAGGTATTTATTATCCTTACACTTTTTTATGATCATTTTACTTGGTACCCAGCACAAACCCTTCACAGCTTTGTGTCCTGCTTTGTTTATTTAACTTCTATTGTAAACCTTGATCCAAATTGCTACACGGTCTTCAAAGCTGTCATTTGTAAGGCTCTATTCATTTGCCTTTTGCATATAATCCATAACTTGAAATGTATGTGCAGTTAATTTTTAATTACATATTTTAACTCAGACTCAGTTCAAAGCAAACATCAGAATTTCTATAAGATCAAAATTTGCCTATAGCTCATGGCAGAGTATCTAATAAACCGTAACATTCTTTTCTCTTTTGTACATTCTGTCATTAGTTTAATGCTCATAGATGCAGTGACAAAATATGTATTTTATAAGCGATTTAGAAATTTATCACAGTTAACACTTGCGTGTAAGAAGTGAGGGCACTTGATAGTCTCTAACTCCGATGCTATGCCGATCGTATGCTTAGCTTACTGTAAAGTATGCTGCCTTGATCTATAGTCTTCCTCCATCCTGACCAATCAAAACTAGCGTACCTTTTCTCCTTCCTCCCTGTAATGGTTGCTAGAACTGTTCTCAGAGCACTTCACTGTTCTACTGCCAATTACATTCACTTATGTACCTGCTCCACCCTCCATCAGAAGCTCTCAGTGGGCAGGAATGGCTCTCCCATTTTGGGTGGTCCTTGGACTGCTGATGCCATATCCTGCCTGCAGTTCTCCAAGTGTCATGACACCCTGCTTTGGTTTTCGTCTTGGATGTTTGCAGAGGGCAATGTTGGGAAGTGTGACGATGTTAAAGATGTGTACTCTCTCATTTCTCTTCCACCAGTGGGATGGAGTAGGACCTCTTCCAGACTGTGCAGAACCACCAAAAGGGATCCAGATGCTGTGGCACCCATCCATAGTCAAACCCTACCTCACACTGCTCTCTGAGTGCTCAAATGCAGACACGCTGGAAGGGGCGGCGGGCGCCCTGCAGAACTTGGCTGCAGGGAGCTGGAAGGTATGACTGGTTTGTTACAATAAGAAAGAAATCTGGAAGCACAAGAAGGTTCTTAGAAAATAAGAGAAGTCCAATTTTGAGAAGTGCTATTCTAATCAAGTTTTCTAAGGATGTTAGAGAAAAAAGAGTTCCACTGAACTGTTGGATTTAGAAATATATTTCTTTGAAAAAGTCTTCTTAAGGAGGTCCTTGAAGATGCCTGCAAAACACAGAGGAATAGATGTCAGTATAGTCATGGAAGATGCTGTGATATGCTTTCCATTCTGTCTGTGTAGCTGAGTTCCTTTATTTTCAGAGGTGACTGGGAACATGTTGAGGCTTTTCAAAGCACTGTCACTGACAGAGCTGATTCCCAAACATCTCATAGAAAAACCCCTGTGAATCCTGTAATATCGTAGCTGGTCTCATCCCCAAAGGAAAAGAACTGCTTGCATTTTTAAATTATGGGATTACAGGGAAGAATAGTGTTACAAGTTATCTTTGGCAAAATGTTAAATTAAAGCGACTGTATGGTTGGGAAAGATACTAGGAGGATCTTTTTCTCTGGATTTTTATAAACACACAGTCTTCCTGATGGGTTCTCACAGAAAGTTCTCATGACCTTCCTTTTGGGTAGAAAGGAGGGATTCATGATAACCAAGAATTCTTGAGTTTGGTCACTGCTAGTTCCATGAGCTAAATCGCCTTTTTGCATAAAAGAGTGTTAACCTCTTAGAAGAATGAGGGAATATGGGGAAAATATCAAGAGAGGGAGTTTAAACCTCAGCCTTCCATTTTCCATTCAGTTAATATTCATACAGCACTCCTTTCCTTACCATTCTTTTTTTTTTTTCTTCAAAACAATATTGATATAGACACACAGCTCTAGATCACTCTCAGAAGCTCAGTACCATGGGTCCCACACATACTGGCTTCAGTATTGCCCTGCAAAAATACCTTCCTTCTCTTCTTACCAGATCTTCCAATACCTGCCTCTTGCCACTTCTCTGTCCCTGCCATCATCTTTTCCATTTTACAATCTCAGCTGCAACACCGTCTTTCCTGGGTGTGACCTTCCAGCTCTTGGGGCACAGCTCTTGAGACCCAGCCCCTGGTGATACTTCCCAGGAGCTGGCTACTTACTCATGCATGCCAGCCCCACATCTTCTCTTAAGAGTTTTAGGAATGAGCATAATTATTCCTTTCCCTCTCTGCCCTTAAGTCACCTCCAATGTTGTCCCTTAAGAATTCAGGTGGAGCGGGGATTGAAGTGAATTTGTCCTATGCTTTCATCCAAAGAAAAGTTTCAAAATTAGAGTCTTACCAGGCAGAATGCCAGAGGATAGCCTTGCAGAGCTAGGAAAGAGACAGTCATGGAAGTCAGTTCCTTGAACTTTTCCTGAGTCTTCACTTTCATCTAAAGTTAGGAGGCTTTGACTCCAATCACAGTTCAAAACTTTTCTAAACTTTGTGGCTCTGGGAAAGTTAAAGCATCTCGATGTGTCCCAGGGGCATTGTCTTTAAGCAGAAACAGTCGTGGGTGGCTTCCCCAGACATCATGCAGGTCAGTCACAAAGCTGGATTCAAAGATGCAGGATGTCATAAGCCAAAGGGTTGTCATTTAACACCCAAGAACACTAAGTTGCTCTAAGTCCCCACCCAGCTCCCTTGCCTTGGAGGATGGATTAAAGGGGATGGGAAGGGATGCTCTCTAGAGCAGAGTCTGATCTGAAAGGCAAAGCCATCTAGATGATGGCAAGTTTGCCATATTTTGATTTTTTAATGAATTATTATTTTTACTTGCCAAATAGTTAGGTTCTTATAAGAACAAGTTAAAAATGGAGAAATGTCTTTGAGCGCTAGAAGATGTTGATTGTAAGACTTCAACCTTTGCTTCAGAAGTTAAGCTCTGTATTCCATGTGTTCAGAAAATGAAATAGAAACCTGAAAAATTTATAAAGATGCAAATGAAACTTCTGAAGTTGAAAATGTAGCATCTTAAATGAAAAATACATGGAATGGAATCAATAGCAGATTAGACATTGCAAAAGAAAAGTTTAGTGAACTGAAAGACAGTGATTGTAAACTATAAAAAATGAAATACACAGGGAAAAAAAGGGAAAAAATGGATAGTGCATCAGTGAGTGAGCTTCAAGTGGCCTGATATATATATATTAATGGAGTCCGAAACAAGACGAGAGAGAAAGGAGACAGAGAAAACTATTTGAAGAAATAAGGATTGAAAACATTCCAAATCTAATGAAAACTGCAAACTCACACATCTAAACAACTCAAGAAACTACCAGAAGCATTAAAAAGTTATATACCAAGGTACATTATAATCAGATTGCTCAAAATCAGAAATAAAGAGATAACCTTAAAAGCAGCCAGAGAAAAAAGACATGACATGTACCAAGGACACCTCCACATCATATTTAAGGATAAATATCTCCAGTTATTCACTTATTCCTTGTTGAGGTACTAAGGATGTCCTCTGGAAGAGAATCTGGTCTGTAAGACCTCTAAGAGCAGAAACTAGGTTCCATTTATTTCTTTGTACCCCACTGCTAAGCCCTATGCTTGGCTGAGCAATAATGCCAAGACACAAACATTTAACTGAACTAGTGTCTATGTCTATATGTCTTTCTTATGAATAGCAGTCTTTTATATTTATAAACATCCATCAGTCACTAAGCAGTTAGTAGCGCATCTTTAGATGATCACAATTTATGATTCTTTTTTTGGTCCTTTGATTCAGATGGGAATATGTAGTCAATAGGATATAAAATTGATATAAAGGAATTGTGGGAGAACTGTTTTCTTTTCAGTTTGCAGACTCATCGGTGTTTTTTAGGATGCATATTTTGATGTCATTGCCCAGTTCCACGATTCCTGAAGCATTGCACTTTGTATTTAATTTGGTGATTAAAGACATAGGCTCTGTGTCTTTAACACAGGCTCTCACATAACCAGGTCAGCTGGGTGAGCTGCTGAGATATGTCTGGGTCTTTAGGTGTTTGGAGTAATAAAATAATAAATTTACAATTTATACTATTTTATACTGATTTATAGTATGTTGATACTCAAAAATTCTCTCCTGCTTTGGGTTATATAATGAGAATTAAGGAAGAAGCCTGATAAAAATTCTCAGAATTTTCTAGCAGTAACATCTTTCTGACTGTTTCCAGTGCATTAACCTGAACATTAGTTATCCCCAGTGTAAAATTCATCCCCATATATCCAGATGCATTGAATTGGTAATTTTTTTATTATTAATAGAGACTACCGAGTAAGAGGCAGAATGCTCTACAACAGCTAAAATCAACATCACAAGAGCCGTTCTGTATTTTAGACACAGCTTAACAACTACGACCATTGGATTTCCCAGCCTTCATCAGATTTCAAGCAACAAATTTAAAAATGCAGTGAGTTACTCTTGTAAGCAGGCACACAGATCTGTGATAAGAAGAGCAAATAGATATCCTGATGGCAAAGTGAAAAGATAGGAGAGTTAGACGAAGTAAATATAAGGATGCAAGAAATAAAAAAATGTCAGAGGCCATTCAGTGTTTTGACTATTTCATTTATTCTAATCACTGATGGTCATAATGCTAACTGTCATCAAGAAAATGTTAAATGATTACTAGTAATTTTAGAAGACAAAGCATTTTGAAAAGACTTGTATTCCAACAGCTAAAGTAGAATTTTGACTCTCAGGGAGTCATCCTTGCTTATACAGAGCACTGGCCTTCCTGATGGCCAAGGCAAATCCTGGGCCAAGGCAAATGGCCTTTGGGGCATATTTGTGCATAGTTATAAATGTATGTGCTTGTATAAGAATTTTCTTATAAAAATACAAATACACAGGCATGCATAAAGGTCAATATCACATTATCATCATTCTTTGTATAATTTAGTAAGGTACCATGTTAAATGGTGGGAAGGGAAGATGGATAAGCTGTAGGAGTGATTTGAGAAGATTGTCATTATGCCAACACTGATAAATAGTTATTACTTTTTAAAGATGAGAATAGCTTATACCAAACCAAACAAACTTGAGCAATCAAAAGATTGACTGAGGACACACAAACAGCATCAGATTTCATGAAGACAGCATTACCGTCTAAACCTAGGGTTCTAAGAATGTGTATTTTGTAGCAACTGTTGAAATTTAGTGGTGTTCTTTAAGTGGCCTTAACTTTTATGATCCAAACAAAAGCAGAAATGTGAAGGTAGAACACCCGAATTTTACATGGAGAGCACTTTTTATAGACCTCATCATCTGAAACGATAACTTCTCTTTACGGGGAAATGTGCAGCATACTCTTCTGTGACAAATTGACTAGCAACTAGATCTTCATAATGGCCCCACATACTTTTTAAACTTTAAAACACTCATTACTTGGCTTATGAGCATCAGAAAAACATAATGGCAGAAGTGAAATGTTTTTCTTAGCTAACATGGACTTCAGTTACCTTTTCCTCATTTACAGTAAAACGATTTTGTCACAGAATATTAAAACAGTTGGATGTAGTCGTTTGAAGAGCTCCAAAATGTGAATGAATGCTCCCATTTGTGGTTTATTTATATCGTAGCTGAACTCGATGGAAACTCAGGATTAGAACTCTCTAAATACATCTGTTCTATTTCTTTAAAATCAAATATTTTAGACATCTTTGTATGGTCAGTTTTCTCCCTAAAATGTGACTGTTCTCAGAGAGTCTATTATTTTCCCATTTATGTTCAGAGTTAGAGGAAATAAAGAGATACTTGGATATTAATCTGTTAATATTTAATGAAGTAACATGATAGTGACATAGATTTAGTGAGAAGGAAATAGAAGCCATGTGGCCCAAATGAATAAAAAATAAAGAGAACTGAGAAATTTGAGACTTGTTCCTAAGGGCAGGGAACTTAAGAGGGGCATTGGATTTAGTGTGGCTTAGCAATTGGTGTATCATTAAAAATGAACCAGGCTAAACGAGTGGAGTGGAACAAATAAAAGTAAATATCATGGCTTAACATCTAAGATAAAGATCGTTGTCCTAGTAACAGTGGTATATAAAGCATGAGGTTGAAATGCAAAGAAACAGAGTCGTGAAAGATTATGATGAAAAAATGGGACGTGAGGCATCCTGCCTCATGCGTTAATAATTGGGTCAGAATAAACAGAGGTTATCTGAGGACTCTGCCTAGTTAGCGGGCTCCTAGACACAATGCATTCCCTTGGACATGATGACCAGCCTGAGGCTGGACCAACCTCAGGAGGAGACGGGGAAGAATAGGATCAAAGCCAGGCCATTGGTTCCAACCACACAGTATCTAGTGATTTCTCCTAGGACCCCACTAAGCAGTCCTGATGGTAAGGGCTGCATCTGTGTTATAAATGCCACACACATCCAAACCGAGAGTAAGCCCATTTTCGGACAGTCTGGCTTACTTTCATCAGTGTCATTGAATAGCAAAGTACTGAGTGATGGAATTACATTCAGAAATTATAGAAACAGCTAAAACTGAGGGATTGTCCCTTCTAGCCAAGATGCCAAGATGGAGTACCAAGCACCTTTAAGTAGCAATAACAGCAGCAACAGAAACAAACTGGAGAAATACATGAAACACTGGTTGTTAAAACGCTAAGCATTAGTCAGTGAAGAAAGAGAGCTCTGAGAAACTGATCGCTGTCTTGAGAGAATTTGCAGACCATAGCACAAAGATTAAAAACCCAGGAGAAGCTCGGCGGACACTCAGAGCTAAGGAGATACAACTGGGAATCTAGGGAAACCAAGGTGGCTAGCAGTTATAGTGAAAGTCAAAGTCATTCAGTCGTGTCCCACTCTTTGTGACCCCATGGACAACAGCCTGCCAGGCTCCTTTGTCCTTGGAATTCTCCAGGAAAGAACACTGGAGTGGGTAGCCATTCCCTTCTCCAGGGAATCTTCCCAACCCAGGGATCGAACTCAGGTCTCCCACATTGCAGGCGGGTTCTTTACCGTCTGAGCCATAGGGAAGGCCAGAGCTTAAGGACAACGCTAAAGAAGAGAAAGTCACACCTAGAAAGAACCCCAGAAATCTTCAGAGGATCCCCTTCAGATATTCAGTAGAGAGCTGTCAGTGCATGCATGAGAGGGAAGTACCCAAGGCTGAAGAAAAAAATTCCTGAAATTATTAGACAAAAATGAAACTTGGCACTTACACAGGAATGGATATAGTGTGCGTTCCCAAGAGCCATACAGGAAAACCCTGTGATTCGTGGATCCTTGAGCATAGCACTCTCAGAGTCTTGCCTCGGTAATTAGGTATAATTAGCCCTGGACTAAATATGCTCTAGTCTTCCCTATCAGATCTTAAAAGTGAGATGCAGAGGATCAATAGTTTGCAAGTAAATTAACTGCATCCTAGACTAAAGTTTAAAAATACCTATAGAAATACAAAAATACCCAGCATCCAATGCATTAAAATTGAGAATGTCTGACATCCAGTTGAAAATAAACAAGAAAAAGTGATTCATGATGAGGAGAAAAATCAATCATTCAAAAGCAGTTCAAAACCAACCAAGATGTTAAAAATATCAGACAAGCAGTTATTATAATTCTACTCCATGTGTTCAAAAAAAAGGCAGTGTATACCCGTGGAAATTTTAAAATAATTTTTAAAAAAAGAGCAGGTTAGACATTGCTGAAGAAAAGATTAATGAATTTAAATATAGCTCTGGAAACTATACAAAATGAAATGGTGAGAGAAAAAAACAAAGCTACCGATCATCCATGAGCCTCAAGTGGTCTACTGTACATGCAGTTAAAGTTCCCCTAGGAGAGGTGAGAGAAAGGAGAAAGAAAACAGGAAAAAAAATTGAAGAAATGATGGTTGAAAAATCTTCCAAATGGTTCCATATTTTTCAAGTTTAATGAAAACCACAAACTCACCGATCCAAGCCTAAGAAACATGAAGAAACTATACCAAGGTGCTTCATAATCAAATGGCTCAAAATCAGTAATAAAGAGAAAATCTTAAAAGCAGCCAGAGGAAAAGACATGTTGCATACAAAGATAAGGATGACAGCTGATTTTCTACCCGCAGTAATGCCAGCAAGAAGACACTGCAGCAGCGTCTTTAAACCTGTTGGGCCCATTCATGTATAAAGTTGATTAGGGCTTGGTACCTCACAGGTACGACCAATCTCCATAGGAAATTCCAAGGATTCCAGAGAGCTGTAAAACTATCTGTAGAAGAAATCCTTTCTGAGCCCAGCTTAAGATCTGGGCTAGCCTGGGAGCTGCCATGGTTAATTACCCAAGCAGTGGGGACACAGAGGAATTCTAACATGGAAATTTCAGTTTGAGTGTCCCGACATGATCAGAGCTGTGATGGCCCAGGACATGAAACTCAGTATTGTGTCCTTTCAGCCCTGAGGACAAGCAACTATTCCTAAATACTACACCAAAAGTTCTGTCCCCATACAGAGAATTAAGGATGAGTGTGGCTTTCGGAGAGACTCCCAAAGAGATGTATGGTAATTTCGAACTCTGATTACACTTTTGTAGAAGTGGTTAGAACTTGCTGTCCTGTGCTCAGTCACTCAGTCATGTCTGACTTTTTTGCAACCCCGTGGACTGTAGCCCACCAGGGTCCTCTGTCCATGGAATTCTCCAGGCAAGAATACTAGAGTGGGTTGCCATTTCCTCCTCCAGAGGAATCTTCAACTTACTGGTCCTGTCTATAATTGCAGTTGCTTTGGTCCTACTGGGGCTTCCATAATAGTTCAGTTGGTAAAGAATCCACCTGCAATGCAGGAGACCCTGGTTCAATTCCTCGGTCAGGAAGATCCCCTGGAGAAGGGATAGGCTACCCACTCCAGTATTCTGGCCTGGAGAATTCCATAGACTGTATAGTCCATGGGGTCGCAAAGAGTCAACGCGACTGAGCGACTTTCACTTGGTCCTTTTTATGTAGTTCCTTTCAGTGGAGAAAATGCTGTTCTTAAATAGCACACACTTGGTACTAGAAATCAACCCAACATTTTCTTTTACCAGCTAAACATTTTTAATTTCCATCTGTGAGCCAGAAATTAGAAGACAATTGATATAAAGAGATGAATGTGACTTGGTAATTCCCTCAGGTACCTTTCAGAATAATAAATATATAAACAGAAAGTCCAAAAAAATACATGAGAGGTGCCATAATAGGAGTATATACACAAGGAGATGTATACACACAAGGCATTGTATACACACAAGGTACAAGAGCATCCCAGGGGTCACTTTTACAAGGAACATGTCAAGGATGAGCATGCATACTTCCAAGAGCACTAGTTAAAACCTAGGGCTAGAATTCAATCGTTAGAGTTCATTTTAAATACACAAGCACATCTCATTATTTAGAAGAATTTCAGCTGCTGCTATAACAAAGAGACCTCCGCAAATACACAAGGGCTCAAACAAGATAGGAGGTAAAAGCTACTTTCTCTGATGTAACAAGTAAAGGAAGGTATGTGAGGAGGGAAGTTCCTCTCTTTGAATTATGTCCCCCAGGCTGACAGCTCTCCTGCCATCTTTAAGGTGTCATGAAGATGTGATCATCCAAGGCTGCTCTTAGGGCCATCATCTGCTAAGCGGGAAGCAGAAAAAGACTTCAGAGTCACAGCTGGAAACGTTCTCTTTTGAAAGTCATCTTGGAGCCCTCGTTTTGCCTGATGCGATAAAAGGTGGGGGAGGGGGGAAGCACTTCATCCAAACACTTCTTGCAAACTCAGTCAAATCAAACTAGTTCTCAACTCCTTCAGGCTTACCACTTAGCTACATTTGTCAGACTTCATCTTCTCATGCCCTCTGTGGTTGGCACTAAACTTGGGGCTCTTACCAGCATATCCCTACAGGGGATGGAGATCGGGCATTCATTTCTGTCTAGAATAGTTCCTATCCTGTGTTTCCTCTTGCCCAGGACAAGCCTCCTTGTCCAGTTGGGTTCTTAGCTGGGATGGGGCAGTTGGTGATTGGACTATCTCTGGTCCAAGATGCTCTCCCAGCCCACAACCACCTTTCCCACTGTTGAGCTCCCTTGAGATGCAGCACACCCTCTCCTTAACCCAGGTGGTCATAGTCCAATGCCTGCCATTCCGATGCATCCCAATCAACTGGCCAACTAATCCTTCTGCAGCCTCAGGTCCTTAGCCTGGGCCATGTTTTCTCCTGAACCAGGTCCTCCTATTCCTCCTCCCCTAACTCCTCTCCTCCGCCTCCTTTTTCTCCTCTTCCCTCTCCTCCCCCTTCTCCTCTTCCCCTCCTCCTCCTCCTTCATCTCTTCTTTCTCATCCTCCCCCTCCTCTTCCTTTTCTTCCTTCTCCTTTTGAATCATCACACGTCCTCTCTTCAGCTCATGGACCGTTCCTAAAGCCACACTTTTGTCCCTTCCCTCCTCACTGGTGGGCTCAGTACATGATGCTATCATTCTGTTTGCAAAAAAATCAAGTTCTGTCCAAAGATTTCCACCTCAGTTACAATGAATTACCATAATCTTTTCTTTCTTGTTCATCTGTTTTCACGCCAGTGATTCTTCTACTTTTGTTTCACTTACAAAGCTCTTGGCAACTCATATACTTTACTAACACCCCATGGGCTTCAGTACTGTCCAAGGCAACTCACTTCTCTTTTGGAAAAACTCTATATGAGTCTCACACTTCTGTGTTCAGTGCCCCTGGGAAACATTCCCCATCTCCCAAATATTGCATCATGCCTTTCTCTTTTCACCTCTTTATTCCTTCTTACTGGGTTACACAAAGGTTCACATGTGGGTTATACATGACCTGCTCCAAGACTGCTCAGCTGCGACTTAAAAACGATCACTATTCTGGGATGTCCCCCAGGGCCCAGTAGTTGAGACTGCCTTCCAACTCAAGGCATGCAGGTTCGATCCCTGGTCAGGAAAGTAAGATCGCACATACCGCACTATGCGGCCAAAAGTTAAATAATTGTGTTTTTAAAAAGCATCACTATCCTAAATCCTTGCATGTCAAGAAAACTTTAGAAGCTTGCAACATCTTTTGAATGAATTGTTAATAATTGATTGTGAATCATCACATGCTGAGCTAATACTGGGGATTTTCCATACCTACACAAACTCACACACAACTAAAATTTTTAAAATAAAGGCTATTTTCTATGTGTCACTCACATAAGATCAAACCCATTGTCTTGTTTTTCCCTTTTCACTTAGAGCATATCACTGTGTACCATTTTCTCGTACCAGAAAAGTATATCTAAAACTCGTGCACGTTTTGGGCCACGCGTAGCCATTTGTATTCCTCTCAAATCAGTTCTCGGCGAAGCCGAAGGATGCGTCATTTTACAAACACCAAACCATCTTTCCATCCAACAGGAAGGTATATAATAACTAGGCTTCTAAGGAGGAAAAAGTAAGTTATAGGAGACCTTTCCTGGTTTGTTTCAAACATGGCCAGATTCTCCTCTGTTGATATTGGGAAGAACGGAAGGGAGGGGAAGGACTGAGCGCAGAGGTTTAGGTGGGACGATGAGATGATGGCAGGGCGGGAATATAGTCAGAATCACGGAGAGCAGAGTTAGAAGGGGAGGACTCGGGACCAAGGGGCACAGGAGGCCTGCGGGCAGTTGTTTAACATCTTCGTGTCCAGATCTCCTCGTCTATAAAATAAGAACAGTAGTGTCACCCTCCCAGGAGTTTGGGGATTAGAAGAGACCACAAATGGACAAGCCAGCATCTGGGGTCTAGGATGAGGTGGTTCTGGGAAAGAGGTCATCTTTGGGCCTGAGTTCAGCCTGGCTGAATTCCAAAAATATCCACCCTGGTCTCCCAAAAGGCGCAGAATATCTCCCCAGCGTTAAAATGCATTGTTGATGTAAATGCATTGTTGATGTTCATCGTACCATATGGAAACATGGACTCCACGCTCTGATTTCCGTTTTCCTTAGTTTTAGGGAAGAAACCAACAGTGAATGGCTGTAGAAGCTCAGGGGTCTAGTGTACTCCTGAACCCAGAAATCAGAAGGCTTAGCAATAGTGGAGGGGCAGATGAAAATCATGTGTCAGCACGTCAGATTGCAAATGAAATTTCCCATGGACATGACGGAGAGTTTGAACTGGCTTCATGAAGCTCCTTTCCTTGGGAGGGATATCCCATCCTGACAGCTAAATTTCGAGAAGCGGTGTCCAAACCTTGAGATTTTTTTTTTTTTTCCATGTCTAAGACTTTCTGACTATCCATTCCTCTGCTTCCTGAGACTGGGGCTATGAAATAGTTAATTGCAGTCAAGAGGTGCTGTCGTGAATTCCCTCTGCTCCCCCACCCCCTCACACCTCCTGGAGTCTGAACCACAGTGTAGGGTCAGGAGAAAGTGAATGGTCCAAGTTGATGGGGATAAGAAACTATGTGAATGTGACTTCTCTAACGTAGGACAGGATGAAGTTGTGTGTTTTTTTAATCTCATATTTCATGCAGGGCTGGGCTGAGGATGTGGCAGGCATGGCATATGCCCTACGTTCACTGCCAGAGGGGGCTCCCTGCCTGCCACAGGTGAGAGCCAGCTCTGGGGTGCCTGTCCCCACGGGGAAAGGGGGGCGGGGCCCGGCGGGGAGGGTGGGGACTCTGTCCACCTTCGGTGGTCCCCAGGAGGACTCTGCCACAGAATCCAGAACCTCGAGCTATGAAGTTCGTTTTCTTAGCTCATAAATGAAGTTGCAACCGATTAAACCCTTATACTGGTTGATTTTTGTGGCACACGTTCTTCTCTGGAACACGGTACAGGAGTATAAAGTGTGTATACTCGAATGTCTAGAAAACCTGAACCTACCTGTGTTTGGTTCAATGAATCTGAATGCTTTATTGTCCTGATATGACAAATACGTTTCCATAAAAAGCCTTAGATGTGTTCTACTAAGGCCAACCACCACTAACTCAAAACAAATTGTATGCTTACCTTATAAATTAGACATTGAATTATGGCCCTGGATATAATATATTTTAATTTTTTGAATTTTATAATTTTCACACTTCGTCTTTGATGTCATATGTACCTCTCCTCGGCCATACTGTTTTCCGATTTATTTCCTCCTAATTATTCTGCAAAAAACTTAATTGACAGTAATTTCTGTAAGATCTCTCTGCCCCACTTCCAAATTCAAGTTTCTTTGTTCTTTTTTTTTAAATCACCTGTGTGCAACCATTTATCATTTTCTACTTTTTCCAGGATTTCTTTTCCTCTTCATGTCAATAACCAGCCCTTCCTGTCCCAAACCTCCATATCTTAAAGTATCAGGTATAAAGACACCACACAAATGTCTTTCTAACTCTTAGACTGAGAAAGCTGGCACCAGAGAAATGAAGCGTGATGGACTGATTAACCCTGAACCCTCTATCCTATGTTGGAGGCAAAAATAAAGTTAAAACCTTTAAATACCTGTCTAACATGCTCAACCTATTCTACAAGGAGGTCTTGATAATTCAGCCTTTTTGGCGCCTGTGGATGACAGTCTGAACACCCACAGGCGCTGTTTGCTTGGAGGGTTTCTGCCCACCCCAGCTCCTAACGCCTTGGCCTCCCCTCATTTGCAGTGGTCTGTATATATCCGAGCTGCTGTCCGGAAAGAGAAAGGCCTGCCCATCCTCGTGGAGCTGCTGCGGATCGACAATGACCGTGTGGTGTGCGCAGTGGCCACCGCGCTCCGGAACATGGCCTTGGACGTCAGGAATAAGGAGCTCATTGGTAGGTCCCCTCCGATTCACCGCGTCTCCACTTTTTTTCTTTTAAATCGAAGTATAATGCATTTCCTGTGTTTGAACCCACAAGCAGAACATATATGCGCATGCAGAAACAGAGCATGTGTCAGAGACCTTGTTTTTCCAGCTCTCCTTCTAGCGGAAATCAATGCGCTAATTTATCTTTTAGAATTTAGAGGAAAACGCGAAGCTTGTTGACATTCCTAATCCTTGCAAATTAAAAACTACCGCAGTGCTGAGCACTGGATACCGTTGTCCTGATCCTCTAAATCCTTGCCAGGCTGTTTGTATGCTTTCCATGTTGTGAACTGGAATTCTAATGGGGTGCAGGGCTCTTCTCCTCTCTGTGTTAAAATTTATTTTTACATTAGACCAGATTGGCTCTCCAGTGCTATTTTTCAAGAATCATCTGCCTTTAGTTTAGTATTCAAGAAAGGGAGGATCTTTCATTAATGAAGCATTAAAGAGATCATCCATAAGTCTATCAATTTGACAAATGTTTGCCCATGACCTCGTGTTCCAGGCCTGCTCTATGCCTAGCGTTCAGTCGTGTCCATCTCTTTGTGACCCTATGGACTGTCGCCTGTAGACAGGCTCCTCTGTCCATGGGTTCTCCAGGCAAGAATACTGGAGTGGGTTGCCATTGCCTCCTCCAGGGGATCTGCCCAACCCAGGAATCGAACCCAGGTCTCCTGCATTGCAGGTGGATTCTTTACTGCTGAGCTACAGGGGAAGCCCTCTAGGCCTCGAGATGGTATCAAAACAGAGAGAAGGCCTTGCCCTTGTGGAGTTTACATTCTTGACAGGGGCAACCAACAAAAGACACATATGAATCCAATGGTGTGGTTGAAATGTTCTGTGGGGGAAAGAGGTGCTGGGTCAGGCACGCTGTCACTGGTGAGGTCGCAATCTTTTAAGATTGAAGTGAAATTTATATAACATAAAATTAATCACTTTAAAATATACCTTTTGGATGGCATTTAGTATTTATACAGTGTTGTACAACCATCACCTGTGTCAAGTTCCAAAACATTTTTGTGACCCTGAAGAAAACTCTGTTCATGATAAGTCGCTTGAGTCGTGTCCTTATGCGACCTTATGGACTTGTAGCCCACCAGGCTTCTCTGTCCATGGGATTCTCCAGGCAAGAATTCTGGAGTGGGTTGTCATGCCCTCCTCCAGGGGATCTTCCTGGAGTTCCAAGATGGAACTCATGTCTCTTTTGTCTTCTCCATTGGCAGGTGGGTTCTTTCCCACTAGCGCCACCTGGGAAGCCCCCAAACCCTGTACCCGTTAAGTAGTCACTCCCTATTTCCCCTTCCTCCCATCCCCTGGCAGCCAGCAGTCTGCTTTTTGTTTCTTTGGATTTTCTTATTCTGGATATTTCATGTAAATGGAATCATGTAAGATGTGAGCTTTTGTATCCGGCTTCTTTCATTTAACGTCAGGGATTGTGGGTTTGAGAGGTCAAAGTCAAGGTGACAGCTGTTGCGAAGCTAACAAAGACTTGAAGCCAATGAGATGGGGCTCTGTGGTTCTTTCAGGGGAAGACTATGTAAGCTAGAGGAGTGGCCTCTGCAGACAACCCTCCAGAAGGGGATCTGGGAGCAGGCTGATGGGGGTTCAAGGTCTCTGAGGGCCTGGTGTGCCTGGTGCACAGTGGGGATGGGAGTCCAGGTTGTCCAGATTCAAGAGATGCTCTGGATCCCTCCTCCTGTAACTGGGAGGATGCTCAGGCCAAGGTTGATTGATGCCTGGAGAACTGATGAACCACCAGGACCTGCCCAGGGAGAGAGACAACCTCCCCATAGACCAATGACCTCCGGGGGTGAAAGAGATGACTCTGGCAGGGTGGTTGATCAGTGCAGCATTAAGCCTGGCAAGTTTGAATGCAGGTAGTAGGTATCAGCGGGAATCAGACAGCAGGGAGCTGAACCACGCATCGTGGCAAAGGTTCTGGTTATGCACCCTCAGGGGGTCTGGGGGAAGCAGGTGAGAGTGAGTGAAGAGGGACGACTCCATTCCTGGGGCAGTTGGAATACCAGGCATGGGTTCAAATTTCATACACAGATTATCCAGATTCCTGAGGGTGACATACTAGGCCCTTGGTGATCTGGGAACCAGCCACTTTCCACCCCACAATAGCCATCATATCCTCCAATAAAGATCAAGTGTTTGCAGGTCTCTTTCGGTTTACTGGCTAAGTCATGTCTGACTCTTTGGTGACCCCTTGGGCTGTAGCCCGCCAGGCTCCTTTGTCCATGAGATTTCCTAGGCAAAAATACTGGAGTGGGTTGCTATTTCGTTCTCCAGGGGACCCTGCTGACCCAAGGATCAAACCTGGTGTCCTGCATTGTAGGCAGATTCTTTACTGATTGAGCCACCAGGGAAGCCCTTGTGGGTCTTTTAAGCCACTTATTCATTCACAGGGACCAGGTTTCAAATCTGTGTCTAATAAATGCGGTTATTTGTTATGCTTGCAGTGCATCATCAGGCATGAAATAAGCTCACAACTTGATAGTTATACTTAGTTTGAATTTAAATGTGGGTGGTAGATGTTACGTATTTAAGCTACACCGTTAGCCCCCTGCGTATTTGCTTTCCTTTTCCTTCCTTGTTGGTTTCAGAGGAGCGAGCAGCGGCTTCCAATCACATCCTGGCGCTCCTCTGTAACCTGGAGGAAAAATCAATAGCTAATCACTGCTACTTGGATACGAATACTAGGTGTAGTGCATTTGTGTGTTTTATTTCTTTCCGTGGCTTAAAATATAACAAAGTAGGGAACTATTGATGGATTTTCTAGCTTCAAGGCGTCTCTTCTCTCCAGGAAGTCGGTTATCTAGAACTGTCTCTGAGGCAGGAACATTTGGAAGTCCATATTGCCCATGTTAAATTAAGCCTCTACTATCAAATGTCACCAGACAGGAAAGGGAGCCAGCCGTTTAAAAATAGGAGTGAAAATATCTCAGTCATAGGCTTTAAGGAATCAATATCTTTTCTCCTTGAGTAAGAAAAGCAGAATTGGACAAAATAGCACACTATTCTCTTCTGTCTGGGAGAAAGGAAACATGACCTTTGCTAACTCTTTTGCTTTAAATATTGTATCAAAGTAATGGGTTTTTATGAGACAATGCTATACAGAACTTTATCTATTGAAAAGAAAGCTGCAGTGACTTTGAACCAAGAACAAAAACAAAATTGAACTTGGACTTTTCTCTATCAGCTTAATCAAAACTTTGGGGTGTGTATGTATGCTAATGCTCTAGTCATGTCTGACGCTTCGTGACGCCATGGACTGTAGCCCACCAGGCTGCTCTGTGCATGGGGCTTTCCAGGCAAGAATGCTGGAGCGGGTTGCCATGCCCTCCTCCAGAGTCTCTTCACGACCCAGGGATCAAACCTGCGTCTCTTACATCTACCTGCATTGGCAGCTGGGTTCTTTACCACCTGCACCGCCTGGGAAGCCTCAAAGCTTCCGTGACCAGGTATTAAAGATAGTCTGAAAACTCCCCGGTGGATACCTCTGGCATGAATCTCACATCTCTGCCGGCAATAGTCTGTCCACCACGCGCACGGGAGGTCTGACAGGCATCTCAGATACAACGTCTCCAGACCTGAGTTCCTTGTCTTCTCTCCCAAGCCCAGTCCTTCCACAGGCTTCCCCGCAGTGACCTGTCCTTGCAATGGTCCTTTGATTCTGCACTCTCATACCCAATCCATCAGCAGGTCTGGCTTCCTTCTGAATTTTCCCAGAACCTGACCCTCCATGGCCACTTTCCAGGTCTCATTGCCCCCCACCCCAGTGCCACCATCTACTCTCAAAGGAGCAGCCAGAATGGTCCTGTCAAAACCTTACTGCATGTCTTTTCTCCTTTTAAAACCCTGCATCAGCTCCTCGTTTCTCTCAGTGTGAAGGTAAACGTCCTTGTTTGCGCAGCTCTGTACGATCCAGCTCTGTTCCCTCTCCAGCCCCACCTCCTTTCTCACTGGCCGCTGCTTCACGTGGTTCCTTCATGACCTAAGCCACGAGCCTGCCTCAGGGCCCTTGAGCATGTGGCTCCCTGCACCCCATCTCCGCTTCCTTCAGATGTCCATGTGGTTATTCCTCAGCCCCTCAGGTCTTTACTCAAGTGTTACTTTCCCAAAACAACCTTTTCTGGTGCCTCTTCTTAAAATCCTACCCCCTTTTACTGCTTTATCAATCTTCACGGCACTAATCACCCTCTGACATGGAACATATTATTTATTTATCTTGTTTCTTGTCCGTCTCCCTGCACTGGAATGTCACCTACTGAGAAGAGGAGGTTCCATCTTTTGTGTTTACTGATGTAGATCATGTACCTAGAACACCACCTGACCCATACCAGGGATTCATCAATATTTGCTGAATGAATAACTGAATTATTAATGATTTTTTCCTGTCTGGCCGTCATGTTATAGTGAACTGCAAATCAGCAAAACTTGAAGTAAGCAAAAAAATATATATTAAATAAAGAAAAAGATTTTATATTAATAAAGAAAATCATCCAAAAATCAGTTCATTGTCTACTAAAGTTTGCTAGATGTATACAGACACTCATAATTTCAGAAGGAATCCAGTTGTTTCCATCATGGGGGTCCAGTTTGAATTACATCTCTTCTTAGATTGTTCTTTTAATTAAGGGTGGAGGGAGGGACAGCTACCATAACTCTGGTTAAGAAATGGTTCATCTTCCTTGGACTCCATGATACGAAAAAGTTCAAATAAACTATTGAACAATAATTACTCTACCCCATAAGCTCTATGAGGATCTGATAGAATAAATTCCACTTGATTGTGGTGTATGATCCTTTTAATGTGTTGTCAGATTTTGTTTGCTAATATTTTGCTGAGGATTTTTGCATCTATGTTCATGAGTGATATTGGTGTATAATTTTCCTTTTTTGTGGTATCTTTGGTTTTGGTAGCAGAGTGATGGTGGCCTCATAGAATGACTTTGGAAGTATTCTTTCCTCTGCAATTTTTCAGATTTTGAGAAGGATAGATGTCAGCTCTTCTCTAAATGGTTGATAGAATTTGCCTGTGAAACCATCTGGTCCTGGGCTTTTGTTTGTTGGGAATTTTTAAATCACAGATTCAATTTCAGCACTTGTGATGCTCTGTTCATATTTTCTGTTTCTTCCTGGTTCAATTTTAGAAGACTGTACCTTTTTAGAATTTTAGAATTTGTAGGTTGTACCTTTTTAGAATTTGTCCGTTTCTTCCAAGTTGTTCATTTTATTGGCATATAGTTGTTGTCATTCAGTTCCTAAGTCGTGTCTGACTCTTTGTGACTCCATGGACTGCACCACGCCAGGCTTTCCTGTCCTTAACTGGCTCCTGGAGTTTTCTCAATATCCTGTCCATTGAGTTGATGATGTCATCCAACCATCTCATCCTCTGTCGCCCCCTTCTCCTCCTGCCCTCAGTCTTTCCCAGTATCAGGGTCTTTTCCAGTGGGTTGGCTCTTTGCTTCAGGTAGCCCAAGTATTGGAGCTTCAGCTTCAATATTAGTCCTTCCAGTGAATATTCAGAGTTGATTTTCTTTAGGATTGATTGATTTGATCTCCTTGCTGTCCAAGGGACTCTTGTAGTAAATAATCTCTTATGATCTTTTGTATTTCTGTGATGTCCATTTTAACTTCTTTTTCATTTGTAATTTTATTGATTTGAGTCCTCTCCTTTTTTTTCTTGTTAAGTCTGGCTGAAGGTTTATCAATTTTATCTTTTCAAATATCAGCTTTTAGTTTCATTGATCTCTTCTATTGTTTTCTTCATCTCTATGCCATTTATTTCTGCTCTGATCTTTGTGATTTCTTCTGCCAGGTTTGTGTTTTATTTATTCTTTCTCTAGTTGCTTAATGTGTAAGATTAGGTTGTTTATTTGTGATTTTTCTGATTTCCTAAGGTAAGGTAGTATTACTATCCACTTCCGTCTTAGAACTGCTTTTGCTGCATCCCGTGGGTTTTAGATTTTTGTGCTTTCATTTTCATTTGTCTCCAGGTATTTTTTATTTCCTATTTGGTTTCTTCTAAAAAAATGATTTTTTAAAAAAGATAGTACTAAAAAGAGTGTCACATCTTCGGCCTCTCCCTGTCTTCCCATTCAGGCTGTGTCCATGGCTCTGTGGATGTCTCTGCCATCAGGTGATAAGTAGGCTGCGGGGAGATATTTGTGTTCTTCTGAATGATGCAGTGCTGTGGTCCAGGTGACTGCACATCCACCCACTTCTTTGCAGCCTTCCAAAAATGTTAATCATCCTCCTGTGTAAAGCGTTGTTTCATCATTCAGAAAGGGTTTCTTTTTCATGGTGATAATTAGCTTTGACGAAAAGAACAAACAGTACTGTCCTGCTCTAGCACGTTTACCAAAATGCCAACATTTCAGCACGTTAACAGTTCCTGATGAAGACGGCAGGTGTTTCTTCTGCCATCAAGCGAACAAGCAAACCTCTAACAAAACGCAAAGCATTTCACATATGAACACTAGATAGGAAAGATACTGGGGTGGTATCACCGACTGCCTCTTATCTCTAACCACTCTTTCTGATAAATTCTTCATCCAGACCAGCCTTTGTACCATTGTCCCTGCTTAAAAGGCTTTCCCTGAGCAGTTCCCTTCCCTGGCCTGTGCTTTCATCTCTGTGCATTTACCCCCGTCCCCCGCCACACACACCCCCCAGTCATCACTCAGAGCCCCAATGAAGGGAGAAATAGGGGGTAACCAAGGATGGTTGGATGGCATCAGCAACTCAATGGACATGAGTTTGTGCAAGCTTCGGAAGATGGTGAAGGACAGGGAAGCCTGGCGTGCTGCAGTCCGTGGGATCGCAAAGAGTCGGACACGACTGAGCGACTGAACAACAGCAGAGCCACCGGGGAAGCAGATTTCCATTATATAATTTTATTTTTGTGCTGTCTTTCACGTTTTCTGCATTGCATTGCATCTCCTCCCAATGAGATAATAAGCAGGAGTCAGGTACCATATTTATTTCTATGTCCTTCCATGCCTAGCCCTTGTTGTGCTCAGTACATATTTGCTAAACTAATTCTCTGGTGGGTGAATAACATGGGTTATTTATTCTGGAGAGCAGATCTAGAGGAGGTTTGGGGAATCCCACATAGAGAGAGGGCAGGGAAGAGGATGCTCTTTTCACAGCATCCAAGGAAGAGAGGAAAAAGACGGTCAGATGCTGCCAGAAATCCTGGACTCAAGTCAAAGTCATTCTGTTGCCACTTTGGAAGAGGCTTGGGTTGGGTGGGAAATAGCAATGCTTTCTGCGTGTGCCCTGACAGTTCCTAAAGGTTGGAAGAACCGCTACACCGCTACAGGTGGTATTGGCAGAGCTCACAGGGCACACTCCTTTGCTTCCCTGGGAGATGGCTGCCAGCCACCCTTTCAGGCAGGCGAGCCAGGCTGAAATGCTGGGAGTATCTTCCTGGCTGCTTCACTCCCCTCCTTGGACTGAAGAGAGGGACCTTCGCTGCTGTGTGAACCTGGCCCTTCCTTCCCCAGCTCATCTCAGTCCTGTAGTCACGTCCTCTCTGCCCTGCACGATCCTTTCCCTGTGCTCTGTCATCATCTGGAGATCGGCTCACCACATTTGGAATCATAGACAGATGCCTCCATACAATCATATGATCTGATGCATTCTTGACATCGGGCCAACCATCTTTTCACCTTAGCAACTGTCTGAGCTTCTTCTATCCAACACCTTCTCAACCCAATCCAGCCTCAAAGGGAGCACCAGACTCTGACTCTTGCCAGCATCAGGAAGGGCTATTTCCCAAGGAAGTCTGCTGGCTCCCAAACACTTCTGTCCCCCAAGAGAGACGGAGGAGAAGGGACCCCCAAATCTCCAGGGTCACGTAGCAGTGCACATGACACACTTTCCTACACTCACGAAATCACGAACAAAATAAAGGGAGTTTCTTGCCCAGGAGTTAAGTATTATTGAAGCATCAAATCTACTGCTATTTCCCTCCCCCCTCAAGGCTGTCTGATCATCCCTTTCATTCATTTTAGGGAGGGCATTCCCTTCCTAGCTTTTTTTCTTGCCCTAATCTGTTTGAAATACTAAGATAAAAGATTTTATCTCACCACTCTGATGATTCTTTGTAGACAGTGGTTGCTGATTATATTTGAAGGGCACCATAAAAAAGTTGTCTTTAAGTGGAAATGAAGACAGAATAAAGAAAATGGTAATGTTGATGGAATGAGAATCACCCCTTCCCCCCAACCGCTGCCCTTGTGTCAGATCTCTACTTGGTGAGCAATGTCTTTTTTTTGGAGACATGGGAGGGGAAGAGGGTGGGGGGACCTTCATTGTATACAAGCTGCCCTAAATGTTGTGCTGCTTTGTAAACATTCTCTTTTATTTAATGATCTCACAGCTGAAATTTCAAGGTGTATACCCACGGAATTCTAGACTTGGTAGCACTGATCTTCACCAGGTAGTCCAGTGGTAGGGAATCCGCCTGTCAGCGCAGGAGACATGGGTTCGATCCCTGGGTCAGGAAGATCCCCTGGAGAAAGAAATGGCAACCCATTCCAGTATTCTTGCCTGGAGAATCCCATGGACAGAGGAACCTGGGGGCTACAGTCCATGGGGTCGCAAAGAGTCAGACGTGACTGAAGAGACAGCAGGCAGCACAATCTTCCTCCATACTTTGGGATATATTTTACCCAGTACTTGAATCATGAGGACATGTTGGTGGTAGTTGCTCAGTCGTGTCCTCTCTTTGCGACCACATGGACTGTAAGCTGCTGGGCTCCTCTGTCCATGGGATTCTCCAGGCAAGAATACTGGAGTGGATTGCCATTCCCTTCACCAGGGGATCTTCCCGACCAGGATAGATACCTAAGTCTGTGCTCCATCTCCATGAAGCTGCATTCCAGATGCTGCTTAGGAGATCATGCCTCAGAGTTTGTCTAAATTCTTTGGCCAACTCATTGGAAAACACCCTCAAGCTAGGAGACACTGAGGGCAGGAGAAGTGGGCAATAAAGCATGAGATGGTTGGATGGCATCACCGACTCAATGGCATGAGTTTGAGCAAACTCTGAGAGATGTGAAGGACAGGGAAGCCTGGCATACTGCAGTCCATAGGGTCACAAGGAGCCAGACACAACTTAGCAACTGAACAGCAGTAGGAATGAAACACATCCTGGTCTTCATCCTCTGTGTATTCAGAGTATCACGGTGTACTCATAGCGTCTCCTAGGGCTCTTAAAAGGTATGGCACTACCTTTTAAGTACACACATGTGTGTGCTTTATTACTTTCTCATCTCATGCCAGTAGTGGCTTCCATGTAGCAGAACCCCCTGGGATGTGGGTATTTGCTCCTGGAGGGCAGACCTTTCACAGGCCACTCACCACAGCCTCATGGGCACCTTCTTTACCTGCGTTCCCAACCCTGGGAATCCCACCTGTGCCCAGGGAAAGACTCGAGTCTCTGGAAACCTCAGTGCAACCTGGGAGGCAGTGTGTTATTCTTATCACTGGGAAATGTGTAAGCTTTACTTTATTAAGTAGGTTTGAGGACATTTTTAGAGACATACCTTCTCTGCGTTTCAAAACATGTTTCTTCAGACCCTGGCAGATGTTGTTTTAATTAAAACACATGTAATTTCAATTAGTATTTTTAAAAGAAGCCCACTTTCCCAGACAAGGTCCTTCTTCAGAGCACCCTTTGCTGACTCATTTTTAATAACTTGATTTCTGGAGCCAAGTTCTAGCAGCCAGAGAGCTGTGTGCTTTGGCCAAAACTTGGTATCTTCAGATTAAGCGCCTGTGTTAGAGCCCTCATCTCCCAAACCCCAGAGCCTAATCTCATGAATGCTGCCTCCCTTTCCAGCAAAGACTTGGGTTCTTTGTTAATTAACTTCAGACACCTGTTGGGGAATTTTGGCGGCTGTGTCTGGCAGATAAGAATTCCTTGGAAGGGCAAATGGTAAATAAATTGAAGAGCCAATGATTATTTTATTAAACAAGACTTAACGATTGGCCCCTTGGAAATATTCCCATGTGGGGAAAAGGCAAAACTGACTGAGCAATTTGCAGTTGATTCAGACTTCAGGACCTCTGCCTAAAGACCTCAAAGAAAAGAAAAAAAAAAAGAAACCTAACCTTACTTGGACCATTTCAGTATTTATTTTAATGCCAAACAGTTTCAGAAGAAAAACTTCGGAGGAGAGCATGCATTAGAAATGAAATGCCTCTCCCAAATACCCCAATTCTTGAGAAATAGAAAAGAGGATTTTAACAGAATCCTGTTTTTAAGTTGTATTCCTTCTGCATGTTAACTGCTATCTTTTCCCCTTACCAGAAGTGGGTGGGTGGGTGGGTGCATTTCATCATGTGAAAATAAGTTGTTATTTTTATTCAGGAATACTAAAAATAATAGATTAGAAAGTGCTTTAAAAGTTTGAAAACGAATACTCTTTTAGCCATTCTGCCTTGTGTCTGATTGTATTCGGTATCCTGGATCTCGAGGAACTGCCGAGCAGACAAAGACACATGTAACAGGGGGAGGGTGTGTGCATAGACCATACATTGAATGGACCAGTGGTTCTGACCCGGAGGACACACGAGGCAGTGAGATGAGGAGGAGGCAGGCGCTGTAGAGAGGTGAGGCGTCCAGGCCAGGAAAAAGGACAGAAGCGAGCCCCAGAAGAGGCCAGGGACCCAGAAGGCGATAACCGATTGGAGGGGCAGCTCCCCCAGCACCTGGGCATCCAGGCCAGGAGCTATAGATTTTGCCACTTGAGAAAAAGCAGGATTTTTCTTGAGATGCTTTGAGAAGAGAAAGCCCTTCTGCCAGACTGGGATCAAAGAGCAAGAGAATCAGGCAGTTCCCAGAAGTCTCTCCTCAAAAAGTCCTAAGAGTTCTTTCAAAACGCTTAGTTGCAATTTAGAGATTCCTTCACTTAGAACCAAGAAAGTTAATGAAAATTTACCGTGTCTGAGACACACTCATTTTTTCAAACTTAAAATGAAATTCCCTGTTCAATTTTGCATACGATAACGTCTTTGAACAATGTCAGGTAAAATAGCGGCTTTGGCGTGAAATGATAAAAGACAAACGACTTGTTTCTGAAAACATGTAATATCCTTTGAATCCCACATTTTCTCATCCTGAGTATTTAATGTGGGCAACTGAACTTGAGACAGTACAGACCTGGCTGGTGCAGGCATATAGTAATGTACAAGGTGTTGATTTCATTAGGAGTCACTACTATCCCAGCATCAACCTTAGAGGGTATTCAAGGTAAATTAAAGGGTAAGAAATTCCCACGGTCCTCATTTGCAGACTTGAACAGTTTAATTTTCTCATCAGAGTCACAGCTATGAAATGGCACGTGGTATTAAACTTTTTAACTGAATATTAACTTCATAGACTAATAGTGCCTGGTGTTTCTGTGAGTCAGGTTCCTTATAAGTGACCTTGTTACTCTTTTCTTTTGGGGGGAGGCAAGGGGGTTACTTTTTAAAAATTGAAGGATAGTTGATTTACAATACTGTGTTAGTTTCAGGTATACAACAAAGTGATTCAGTTATACATTTTTTCAGACTCTTTTTCTATTTTAAGTTATTATATTGAATATAGTTTCCTGTGCTACACAGGAGGACCTTGTTGGTTATATATTTTATATGGTAGTGTGTATCAGTTTATCCCATATTAGTGATTTATCCCTCCTCCACCCTCCCTATTGGTAACCATAGGTTGTTTTCTATATCTTGAGTCTATTTCTGTTTTATAAATAAAGTCACTTCTATTATATCTTAGATTCCTCATGTAAGTGATACTATATAGTATTTGTCTGATTGACTTCATTTAGCACAATAGTTTCTAGGTCCATCCACGGTGATGCGGATTCTTTTTTATGACCAAGTGATATTCCACTGTATATGCGTACCACATCTTCTGTATCACTCATCTCTCTGTGGACACAGGTTGCTTCCGTGCCCTGGCATGTAAATACTGCTATAATGAACCCTAGGGTGCATGTGTCTTTTCAGATTAGAGTTTTCATCTTTTGAGGGGTTTATGCCCAAGAATGGGATTACAGGAGCGTATCATAGCTCTATGTTTAGTCTTTGGAGGCAACTCCACAGTTTACATTCCCACCAATAGTGTAAGAGGGTTCCCCTTTCTCCTCACCCTCTCCAGCATTTATTATTTGTAGAGCTTTTGATAACCACTATTCTTTTTGAGGAGTTAATATTGTGAATTATTATTCTTAATGCTTAGAGTGGGAAGATTAACCTGTCATATTCTCCTGAAAGGGCTTCCCAGGTGGTTCAGTGGCAAAGAATCTGCCTGCCAGTGCAGGAGACAAGAGTTCGATCCCTAGATCAGGAAGATCCCCTGGAGAAGGCAATGGCAGCCCACTCCAGTATTCTTGCCTGGAGAATCCCATGGACAGAGAAACCAGGTGGGCTACAGTCCATGGAGTCACAAAAGAGTCAGACACAACTTAGGAATTAAAACAACAACAGTTCTGACTGGTGTGATGTGACACCCCATTGTGGTTTTGATTTTTATTTCTCTAATAATTAGTGATGTTGAGCATCGTTTCCTGTGCCTGTTGGCCATCTGTATGTCTTCTTTGGAGAAACATGTATTTTGCCACCTTGTCACTCTTAAAATGTTAGAATAGAGGGTGTGTGTGAGAAATTACCCACAGGCTCTCTCACCAGCAAATCATTTTGGACCACGGGGTCTCCTGCAGGGAACAATGTCTCAACTCACTTCCTCAGACCGCAGCTCCCCACGCTGTGTACCACAAATGGGTCACAGACTGTACTGAACCTTGGATGTGCTTAGGCCACAGGAAGGTCTGAGAAGCAAACACGTAGATCTGTAGCCCCCAGCAGCAGGGCTCAGCTCTGACCCCAGGATGCGTTAGCATTTTCTGCATGCTGAGGAAACAGTTTAGAAATTCTGTCCGATACAAGCCTCCCACCTGCACAGCCCAACGTGAGACACCTGCTTTCTGTCATTCTATCTGGAACTCAGAAGTTTGAACTTTCAGCTCATCCTCCCCTTTGCTCCTCATTCTAACCCAAACCCTAGTTTTGTATTTGCCCTCGTTCTTCCAGAAATGGAAAATGAACAGAAATGGATACTCTTGGGGGATGGGGGGGCTTTCTTTTCTTTATCCTTAGGAAACCCATCAGGATGTCTTGTTGATACTTCTTCAGGGAGTTTTTTTATTTCCCTTCATATGTACTTCCCCTTTCAGTTTCAGCCTGCAGCATGGTGAGTCCAGGACATGCCCATGGTCTCTTGCCTGGATCACTATGTCGCTCTCACCCTTTCTGAGTTCCCACCATCAAATCACAGCTGCCACCTTAATCTTTGTAAAGTCCTCCAGTAAAGGAATATTCAGTGTTTCTGTGATATGAATGACACAAAGTGAACTCTGCTGCCTGATTTTATTTTTCAATAAAGCAGTTTGTATTAAGGCTCCTCCAAGAGTCTCCATACTTCCTAGTCTGGACATGTCTCTCTTAATCTTACTCAAACCTCCAAAGCATGTGAAATACTCATATATCATGGTTTCTAAGAGAAAACTTTCCTCATTTTCTTCCTTTCTTTTCCTTTGGCTATTTCTCCTCTACTCTACTTCAAGGCTCTGTTCTGGGTCAATCTTCTGTAAAGCTTATCGTATCAGTTCTTTATTTCTTAAATTGTATTTTCCAGTTCTAGAATTTCCATGTGGTCCTTTCTTATAGTTTCCATTTCTCTGCTGAATTTATTTGTTTTTGTTTTGTGGATGCATGTTGTCCATTTCCCCACTCGATACTTAGCATTTGTATAGTATTAAAACTCCTTGTCTGTTATTCTGCTATCTGGGTTGTTTGTGGATTTGCCTGTGTTGACTATCCTTTCTCTTAACTTTCATATTTTCCTGCTCCTTTGCATGTCTTGTGATTTCTTAGTTATGCTAGATATTGTGTCTTAAAATAGTAGCTGCTGCTGCTGCTAAGTGGCTTCAGTCGTGTCCGACTCTGTGAGACCCCATAGACGGCAGCCCACCAGGCTCCCCCATCCCTGGGATTCTCCAGGCAAGAACACTGGAGTGGGTTGCCATTTCCTTCTCCAATGCGTGAAAGTGAAAAGTTAAAGTGAAGTCGCTCAGTCATACCCCACCAAAGCACCCCATTACTTCTACTGGTCTGCTAAGGTGGAGGGCTGAGTTAATCTAGTTAATCTAATGTGTATTTTAACCGTACCTGGGTTTTAGTTAAATTCAGCTTTTAGCACCGCGTTCAAATGTTTCAAGAGCATGATCAGTATTTAAGCACCAGTTAGTTGGTTTTAGAAGCGGAGCACACACACATTCTGAATATTCTTCTGTGCATCACAGCCCAATCGCGCGTTTCTCAGTCAGAGGAGGTATCTGGATCTCTGCACTGTCTACACTTTTCAGACCTGAAGCAATTTTACCCTCACAGTGTGTATCCAACCCCAGTGCTTGTGGTTCCTCAGTCCACAGCCATCCTCCTAGCTGGGCTCTCTCCCCACTGTCCCTGCTCTTACCCTTCTCTTTCCACATGAGCTTTTCTGCCCCCAGTTCCCACAGTTGCCCTTTCAACACCTCCCTTTGATCCAGTCCTTACCCATCCTCTAAGACAAATTCAGGTTCCACCCCCTTTTATTTCCCTTTTTTTTAAAAAAAAAAATTATTTTAATTGGAGGCTAATTACTTTACAGTATTGTGGTGGTTTTTGCCATACATGGACATGAATCAGTCACGGATGTACATGTGTTCCCCATCCCGAACGCCCCTCCCACTGCCCTCCCCACCCCATCCCCCTGAGTTGTCCCAGAGCACCAGCTTTGAGTGCCCTGCTCCGTGCATCAAACTTGCACCGGTCATCTATTCTACATATGGTAGCATACATGTTTCAGTGCTATTCTCTCAAATCAGCCCGCCCTCCCCATCTCCCACAGAGTCCAGAAGTCTGTTCTTTACATCGGTGTCTCTTTTGCTGCCTTGCATACAGAGTGAAGTAAGCCAGAAAGAGAAACACCAATACAGTATATTAACGCACATATATGGAATTTAGAAAGACAGAAATGGCGGATCCTATATGCAAGGTTCCACCCCCTTTACAAAGCTTCTTGAGAACCCTGTGTTTAGTTTTGTGCTCTCTACGTGTTGATCAACATATTCCCCTAAATTTAGCACATAAGGAATATTGGGTACAAGACCCATATGAGCACACAGTGCTTCGGATGCAGTAGTATCATCTCACCCAAGCTGATAGCTCTTTAGGAACAGGAGAAAAAGTCTTTCTCTGTTTTCTTTTTTTTTTTTTTTTTTGCTTCTTTTGAAAGTCCTCACAATGCCTCGAATTCTGTGAATGTGATCACAGCCACAGAGAGGTGTCGCATCGCTCTGCTAGAAATGAGCTCCAGGGGAGCCGGGGGAGACACTTACTTATTTGCTGCTGAAAACCCCAGAACAGGGCTGTTCCAACATCTAGCAGATACTTAGGAGGTTTCATTTGAATGCACAATAGATTGAAGTCATAATATTGTGGTTTCAATACCTAAATTCCCATTGTTATTTGTCGATTTACCTGATTATTCAATATTGGTTTGCAGTGATAACCTATAGCATAACATCTTTGACAAATGAGACCTACAAGTAAGTAAGTAAGTGGAGAAGGAAATGGTAACCCACTCCAGCATTCTTGCCTGGAGAATCCCATAGACAGAGCAGCGTGGCGGGCTCCAGTCCATGGAGTCGCAAAGAGCTGGACATGACTGAGGAACTAACACTTACTTACTTAGCAACTCTCTTTCCTCACCTTGAACACAGCAGCAACACTACATTCCTAAATCTAGAGCTCCAAGCCTTATTTTTGCTATGTGAACCAAAGCAGAGGAAAAACACTTTTTCAGACTGATTCTTTGGTTGCAGCTGTATCCTGGAGTCACCCAAGCCCGCCCCCAGAGACGTTCAGTTATTAGCACTTATTTTTAAGCTTCCTGGGGGGTTGTAATATCTAGCCAGGGTTGAGAACTACTGCTTGAAAGCTCTGTAAGACCCATCAGAAATAAAAACAGCCTGCTAATCTGGAAAACTGTCTTCTCCTAATTTTGAAATGTTTCATAATGACTGCGGTCTAAACCTGAAGCCATTATCCCCTGAGTATTTTTCTCTGAGACATTCTCTTTCTTTGATTGCAAGAGACACAGACGTTTTTTTTTCAACAATGATTCTGATTCAAGCTTCCTCCTTACATTATTGGATGTAATGATAATGACTTTGAAAAAGCTGATTTCAGTTAACATTGCCACTAAGGCGATTGATAGCTGGAGTCAAAACAAAGCATGAATTCTTGCAAATACATAGGCTTCCCAGGTGGAGCTAGTGGTAAAGAACCTGCCTGCAGGAGACCTAAGAGATGTGGGTTCGATCCCCGGGTCAGGAAGATTCCCTAGAGGAGGAAATGGCAACCTACACCAGTATTCTTGCCTGGATAATCCCATGGACACAGGATCCTGGCGAGCTACAATCCATGGGATCAAAAAGAGTTGGACAGACTGAAGTGACTTAGCACAACACATCAGCTATTTGTTGTTAGATAATCTTTCATAACACACATGTAGTTAAACAAGTCATGAGTCTCTTCAGTTTGACAAAGGATTCTAACTTAACTTTTCCATTTAATAAAGCCCCTTATGACAAAAGACTAATTGAATCATGAGGATGAGTGTAAAGAGCTGTTAAAAACATCAAATTCAAGTGTAAAGCTGACAATAGAGCTCAGGACTGAGAAGACTACAAGGACTGTCTCGGTTTTTCTGATGGTGGTAGGGTGTCCCCTTGGGACCGCCCTTCCCCACTCAGGGTGTCTGAGTTCTCCATAATTTGGGAAGCCTGCAAGTGTTGAAGGAAAAAAATGACCGCAGGGTACCAATGAGCAAGCAAAGAACAATAAATAGAAAATATACAAATTAATACTTTGAGATATAATCCTGCCTCAAAAGCATCCTTCAAAAAATGAGAGTGTTAGCATTACCTTTCTTGAGAGCTGCTGTTTCCTGAGCTGAAGCTATTTATCACTTCCCAAATATACTCTCCTTGGCTGCTACCTTATATCTCTGCCTGATGATTTATTAAAATGTGTTTTCTTTGATATGCAGAGGTGACGCTAGGCAGTGTGTGCTTTAAGTTGCTTTCAAATCTGAAGTCTCTGGGGTTCGGTGTGAAGGCTGCATCAGCTAAGGGGAGAAGCTAATGGCTTCCCTTGAGGATGCCACCTTTGACCTTGATTTCTTGGCAGGATGCTAATCTACTGAACTAAGGAATGTTGGGCAATAGGGAGACCAGGGAGCAACTCCATTGGCTTCATTGCACACTCCTCATTTGACCTGATGCTGTATATCCTAGTGTTACACAGACCTTCCTTTGTGACACCTCGCTTACTCACTCTAAGAAACAATACTGCTCCCTTCTCACCAGTTCTCCCTACTTTCCCAGGCTGGGGGAGAAGAGGTAGGAGATACAAAGAGGTGGGGTGGGTGATAAATATTGACAAAGATAATTCTTGAATGAAGGTACAGCGTATTGTTTCTGAAACATCATTATAGAGGGAAGTAGAGGAATTGTTCAGTTCCCTATTTTCCATGATGCAAAGGACCACAACTAAACTAAAAACATTTGAGTTAGAAAGCAGAGCACCTCTCTGGGTCAACATTTTAAAAGGTAAGCAAGTGACTGTGCTATGCTACTCAGTTGGATAGTAATGATCTGTGAGCAACAGACAATGAATGCCAGTATTCCATAATTAAGTACAATTTGCAAGGAAGCCCATCTTAAAAGGATAAGTGACCTCCTATGTGTAAACAGGATTGCATCCATGGTAATTAGACACAAATGGGAAGGACAGACTGGCTGAGTCAGGCTTTGTCTTCTTCCCATGTCTGCTTAAGGCAGCGTGTCCAGCCGCCCTGCTTTTCAGCTTCCCAGCTGGCTCTCAGAGTCACCCCCAACCAGCTGAGCAGGTGGGCCCTGGGCAGGATGGAGCAGAGGATTTAGGGATTTGGAGTGAGCGTGATCCTTGGAGAGCAATATCAGGGAGGAAAACCAAAACCACAGATGAGAGACAATACCACAGTTGTTACTTACAGCAACAACCACAGCTCTGACCCAGGCTTCATCTTCGAACCACCCGCTCCTGCTTCTGGAAGGAAGCTGAGGGCCTGGCTTCCACTGGATACAGAATAAGCAAATGGCAGCTGCCTAGAATACCAGTTAGTCTAACCACACAAACAAATCAGTGAGTCCAGCTTTGGTATCTTCTTTGGGAAAATGTCTGTTTAGACCATTTTTAAGCAGAATGGACTCAGGGAATGTTTGCCACTCAGGAGCAGGGAGGGGCTTGACTTTGTCCAGTGAGGTAAGGGAGGCTGTGAACATGAATATGGGTGGGTTTTCAAGCAGATCAGGTTTATTGGAAGAATGCATAGGGAAGCCAAGGATCTGAAAAATGGAGTCCCTGGAAATCTCAAGCCCTGCGTTCCCTCAGAGAATCTTCACGAAGTCCCCAGGCATGTAGGACCCAGTTTGGAGACCTCTGTCGCAGGGTAGCCTGACCTTGGCGGACTCGAGATATGACCTTCCCATTGCTCCCACCTGGCCAGTGGTGGATGCTAGGAGAATGTGCTTCTCTGATGGATTTGCTGTGTTTTGACAAGCTGTTTCCTCACACTCCATTTTTGAGCTGCGGTTCCCTAGGGGGAGCTTTACCACATAGAGAAAAGCAGCCAACTGCATGCTGAGAAACACCAGGCAAGATTTAAGGATTACATTTGAAGCTAATTAAGACTACAGTATGAATTTTATGCTCAATCATAATTTCTTATCTACATAGAAAGTATCATTATTGAGACAATAAGCAGAGTATTTGAAACTTCCTGGAGACTAATTAAATAGAAAGAAGTCTGGCTCTCAGACTGGAAGCTCCACAATTCAGTCCTCATACCATAAATGTCTGATGTGATGGTTTAATACAGTTGCCAAGATATTGTACTAAGAAATAGCTGGATGCTTCAAGGGGTGAGCATAATTCTCTCCTTGTCTGCTGACTTTGGAAATGTGGAATTACTTATCTCCTCATTCATCATTTGGCCAATATTTATCATGGCATCAAGCCCATCGGTCCCATCACTTCATGGCAAATAGATGGGAAAAAAGTGGAAACAGTGACAGATTTTCTTTTCTTGGGCTCCAAAATCACTAAGGATGGTGACTGCAGCCATGAAATTAAGACACTCACTCCTTGGAAGGAAAGCTATGACAAACCTAGACAGCATATTAAAAAGCAGAGACATTACTTTGCCAAGAAAGGCCCATCTAGTCAAAGCTATGATTTTTCCAGTAGTCTTGTATGGATGTGAGAGTTGGACATAAAGAAGGCTGAGTGCTGAAGAAATGATGCTTTTGAACTGTGGTGTTGGAGAAGACTCTTGAGAGTCCTTTGGACTGCAAGAAGATCCAACCAGGCAATTCTACAGGAAATCAACCCTGAATATTTGTTGGAAGGACTGATGCTGAAGCTGAAGCTCCCATACTTTGGCCACCTGATGTGAAGAGCAGACTCACTGGAAAAGAACCTGATGCTGGGAAAGATTGAAGGCAAAAGGAGAAGGTTGCGGCAAAAGATGAGATGATTAGACGGCATCTCTGACTTAATGGACATGAGTTTGAACAAGCTCAGAGAGAGAGTGAAGGACATGGAAGCCTGGCATACTTTAGCCCATGGGGTTGCAAAGAGTCCGTCTCGACTTAGTGACTGAACAACAACAACAAATTGTGTGCCTACTATGTGCTCATTCCAGTAGAGCATCAAAGTTCCTGCCTCCTGGACTGTATGGTCCAAGAATGCAAACAGTTACAAAAGGAAGCAAACAGTATTCACCTTCCGCATTGTATATGACCAAAATAGTTTACAGGATTAGAGTGTAACAAGGAGAGGAGACTGTTGAGTGAGTGGTCAGGAAAGGCCTCTACCAGGTGACACCCAAGCAAATCCCCAGTGATGGACAAGAGCCAGATGTTAAACTATCTGGAGAAAGAGTTTTCCGGGCAAAAGAAGTAGCAGAACAAAAACTGTGCTGCAGAAGGGAGCTTGACATGTGCCTAAGGTGGTGAGAAGGTCAGTGTTTTACAGACAGTAAATGAGGCAGGAGCAGTTGGAGGTGGTGATGGTGAGTGAAAATAAACCTTTAAGCCTGGAGAGGGTACCTGAAGATTTTTGGCTGTACGAACATGATGGGATTTATGGTCCTTGAAGTCCTCTCTGGTTGCCGGTCAGAGACCAGACTGTCGGAAAGCAAGAAGGTCAGTGAGGACTTGACCTCAGTCTGGGAGGGAGATCATGGTATCATGTTGGGAGGAGCCAGCAGGCCTCAATGAATGGGATGCAAAGCACTATAGATCGGAAAAGGAAACTGGACACAATAGAATCAGGAGTTTTGTTCAGGGCTAAAAGTTTGAAATGTCTGTTAGATACAAAAGAAGAAATGCCTGGTAGAAAATGGGAGAGATCAGTTATGATACTCATAGCTGATATATTCATAAGTGTATCATCAGTGGGGGAAAAAAGATATTTAAAGTCATGGTCCAATTATTTTAATTCCCTAAATGCAGAAGCAGCTACAGGAAGCCTAATCCAAAAATAAAATGCCAAGCCACAGGTAGACAGGCATTTCTTGGCTCATTAACTAAAGATAGGTTTCTTCCGTAATTGTATTCTTTCTTTTCCCCTTTGAGTAAAACAGACAAGAGATAGTATTGTTTCTTTTGTGAGTGCTACTGAAAAATATAAGACCAGATGCATTCAAATAATTTTAGAATTATCTGTAGGTCATATTTGTGGGGCACTTTGAAGTGTGTCTTACTTGTTTAGGGACAGTAAGTAGAGCTTATTCATACACAACTTCCCCGGTAGCTCAGTGGTAAAGAATCTGCCTGTGATGTAGGGGAACACATCAGGAGCTGCACGTTTGATTCCTGGCTCCAGAAGACACTCTGGAGCAGGAAATGACAACCCACTCCAGTATTCTTGCCTGGAAAATCCCAGGGACAGAGGTGCCTGGCGGTGCCCAAGTCTACAGTCCTTGGGGTCGCGAAGAGTCGGACGTGACTTAGCAACTAAACACACGCAACATTCAACTGCTGTTGAGGTGTCAGCCTATAGATCCACCCAGGAGGAAACATGGCGGTGGGGTGGGGAGAGGGTCGGCCAGTTGAGATTGATGAGCAGTGTGGATTTCCATCCACTGGTCTAGACTCTCTCCTTGGGTATTATTTGCTTTGCTTTTATTTCCTAAGGCTCCTTATTCTGCATCGTCACATTTGACTACTGAAATTTTCATCTGTCAGTAATTTGTGTGTGTGTGTAGTCATCCCTTATCATAGTGCTTCTGGGAATCAGTGAATCCCTGCGAACGAGACCGTATACCTCCTCATTCTGGCTTGTTCAGTTTTCCATGAGGCAGAACTTGTTTTAGGGATGCATATGTGAAAGGCCAAGGTATTTATCCATGGAGTATATTTTAATGAAAATGAATGGAAATGCTTCTTTGCTAGTACATTTTATAAACTCAGCAGGAGTAGCTACCTCCCCTTGATACCATCCATACAAATGGTCTGGCAGTGAACTTATCTTCCATTTTTCGCTTGTGTGCAGGTCTTGGCAGGAGAGTTTGTCAAACATTTAGAAGTGAGAATAACATACAGTGACAGAAATGCTTCCAAGAGATATAAATCTAATTGATAGAAGACCACTGGAGACACTTGTAGCCAAGCTTACCTTATTTGGCAGGAAAAATATATATATTTTGCTTCTTCTTTCTTTTGCAATTTTAAGTAAGATTCAACTTACTTAAATTATAGTTCTCTTTATAGATAGATAGATAGAGATGGGTACAGATATAGATAGAGATGACTTCTGTGGTGGTCCAGTGGTTAAGAATCTGCCTCCCAGTACTGGAGACACAGGAGATGTGGGTTCAATCCCTGGGTCAGGAAGATCCCCTGGAGGAGGAAATGGAAACCCACTCCAGTATTCTTGCCTGGAGAATCCCATAAACAGAGGAGCCTGGCGGGCTAAAGTCCTTGGGGTCACAAAGAGTTGGACACGACTGAGCCACTGAGCCCACACACGTGGATATAGATATTGATATCGGAAGCACAGAGTTTTGTGACTTTTTCTTATAAATTGAGTTTGTTTTCATTCATTTGAATTTTAGTTGACTGTGGGTGAATGATTTTCTTATATCTTATATCTTATTTCTTTCTTATATATAACTGGGTTTTGTAGGCCACCAGAGTTTTTGTAAGCAATGTGATTTTTATTCCAAGGCCATTTTGAGAGATTCATGTGATGCATGCAAAAACGGGAAATCATGGTGGTTCTGCTTTCAAATTCCCAACAGCATCTGTATGTTTGTTTGCTCATAATTGAGATCCAGCTCTGTAGTACTGATGGTCCACACAACCCACCGCATTAAGCAGTCCATATTCTCCCTGTAAGCTTTCTGTTTCCTCTAGTTTCCTAGCTGCTCCATGAATGAGGCTGTTCTCTGGTCTTGATAGCACCCTGAGACAGCTGCCATATACCAAGAGGCTGGAGGGAGGGTGTTGGCAGAGGCATGTGGTTTTCCATAATGCAGGTTAAAGGATAAAGTCATAAGTATATAGATAAGACATATGTCACAGCAATACAGCCCAAGCAGGGACTCCACACACCGAGATTAATTGAGAAAGGCTCAACATGGAATCACCTTTGGGAACAGCCTGGACACATGTCCTGACTTGACCCCAGACTTCTTAAGGCCAAGTCTGTGTGTGTGTGTGGAACCTGATCATCTCTCTGTCTCCAAAGCTCCACAGGCAATTCTAACACCAGTCAAGGCAGAGATCCTGGTCACTCTGCTGTGTTAGTTAGCTCCCACTAAGCCAGCGATTTCCTCTTATGAACACATACTGCCCTTTTCATGCTTGCTGGGCCATTTTGCACTGAACCCTAAATGTTTATTTAGTAAAGGGCATTCGTATCTTCAGAAGACTTAGGTCAAGTGCCACTAAGTTTGTTCAAGAAGCCCATGAATTTAAAATACAGAAGCAGTGCTCACTTCTGCAAAACATGCACTAAAATTGGAATGATACAGAGAAGATTAGCATCCTTGCACAAGGATGACACACAAATTAGTGCAGAATTTCTTATTTTTGTAGAAGAAAACATGGTTACCAAAGGGGAAGTGGTGGAAGGATAAATGGGGAGGACGGGATTAGCAGTTGCATACTGCCATGTGTAAAATAGATAAACAATGAGGATTTACTGTGTAACAGAGGGAACTATAGTCAATATCTTGTAATAACCTATAATGGAAAGTAATTGAAAAAAGGAAAATATATATATGTGTAACAAAATCACTTTGCTGTAACCTGAAACTAACATAAATTGTGAATCAACTGTAATTCAATTTTTAAAAGAAACTTAAAAAAAGAAAAAGAAATTTAAGAGACTGATTGACCAACTGTAATGTATGGGTCTTATTAAAACAAAATGTAAAAAAACTAAAAACAATGAAATAATCAGGGACTTTGAAAAAAAATACAAGCAACTTAGAAAGGAAATGTCATTATTTTGAAATAAGGTGATGGCATCACCGACTCGATGGACAAGAGTTTGAGCAAGCTCCAGGAGTTGGTGATGATCAGGGAAGCCTGGCGTGCTACCGTCCATGGGGTCACAAAGAGTCGGACACGACTGAGCAACTGAACTGATATAAACTATATCAGATTCTATAACACATTAAATATAGGAGTAAAACTAAGCTTTTCCCAGATTCATTTAAATTTATCCTGCCTCTCACTTGTCAATATTTCTTTCCTTAAATTTTACTGGATTATAGTTGATTTACAGTGTTGTGGTAGTTTCAAGTCTACAGCAGTGATTCACTTCTACATGTGTTCGTTCATTTTCAGATTCTTTTCTCATATAGGTTATCACAGAATATTGAGTTCCCTGTGTTATACAGTAGGCCCTTTTTAGTTATCTATCTTATCTGTAGTAAGTAGTATGTGTATGTTAATCCCAAGCTCTTAATTTATCCCTTTCTCCCCACATTTCCCCTTTGGTTACCATAAGTTTTTCAATATCTGTAAGTCTGTTTTTCAATATTTCTTTAGTAATAACCCAAGTTAACTCAGTCAGTGATATTCACTGAGTGACAACCACATTAAAGGCTTCATGCTAGGTGCTATGATTCAAAGTGAAAGTGTTAGTCACTCAGTCGTGTCCCACTCTTTGCAACTCCATGGACTGTAGCACACCAGGCTCCCCTGTCCATGGAATTCTCCCAGCAAGAATACTGGAGTAAGTTACCACTCCCTTCTCCAAGGAATCTTCCCAACCCAAGGATCAAACCTGGTCCTGCATTGCAAGCAGATTCTTTACATCTGAGCTACCCGGGAAGCTATGATTCAAAGATGACATTTATTTAAATTCTCAAAAGAAGATTCACTAATAATATTGAGATGTGAAGGACTTATTCTCAGAAATAAAATCTGTTGCTCAGACACCTATTTTTTTTTTTTTTTAGTTCTACCAGTTTATTGCTCCCAACCCATCTGCCTCCACCCTCATGCATGCGTGCTCAGTCCTGTAACCCCATGGACTGCAGCCTGCCAGGCTCCTCTGTCCATGGACTTTTTCAGGCAAGAATACTGAAGTGGGTTGCCATTTCCTTCTCCAAGACACCTAATTTTGATTCCAACATATTCTTAGCAAAGGCAGATTGGGGGAGACAGCCCAATCCTAGCTCCATGGCCTAGGGTCCCCAGCCCAGGACCCAATCCTCCAGAGCTGGTGTGTCTAAGAACCCACACGACCACTTGTGCTGTGACCTTGGGCACCAACTTCTTTCTGCATCCAGGAAACCAGCTCAACGGCAACTTGTTGGTGCAGTTGCCCTGCCATCGGTGAGCCCACCGTGAGCCCTGTCTGGCCAGGCAGTAGTGGCATTCCTCGCTGTAGTCCTGACACACATCACCATCCCCAGCAGTCTCACATGTGGGCCAGCAGCAGTTCAGTCTCTCCAGCCTTTGCTCTTCGTTACATGGGTATTCTTTCTCCAAAGCCAAAAGACCGCTTAGTATGGTACCACCAAGCACAGTCAGCCTCTAAAACAGCCACCACTGGCTTGCCTCGATATACCCAGCAACTGGCTTCAGATCAGATTGTGGGAGGAAAACTTTTCTACCAACTTGGGTCTTAGTACTAGGTCAGGGGCAAGCAGAGGAAATGCAAGTTAATTGACAATAGAGTCGCAGGAGAAAAGACAGTATCTATTCACATGCATGCAGGGTACTCAATAAAGTGAGTAATTCACTGAACAACCAAGAGTAATGGTTTATATATCAGCATAATAATGGAAAGGAGGAGGAAACAGGGCTCCCGGGGGAATAAATGGAGGGTCTGACAGCTTCTATAACGTGTATACATGCAGTTTCTCATCGCCACGCTAATGGTCATTCTCGTTCTTGGCTGGAAGCTCCCCAGAGAAAGGATTGATGACAGCTTCCTTCTCAAAAAGCTCTGCAATTAGTCAGATAAGGGGGGCTCCGAAAGTCTTGACTGTGAATCCCAGAAGCCTCCCATTTAAAATAATCTTTATGTCATTCTGCTGTGTCCCTTTAATATTGTCGCAGTATTTGTTTAGGGAGCCTTACTTGTAGCTCCAGTTTCTATGTCCTTAATCCCATTTTCTCAGACCTTTCCACTTCATTCATTCCTCAGTCAAGCCTAAGGCGGGAGACGGATGATTTAGGTCTTGCCAGACCTCAAGTCAGGCTTCCCAAGTGGTGCTAATGGTAACCTGCCTGCCAGTGCAGGGGACATAAGAGATGCGGGTTCAGTCCCTGGGTTGGGAAGATCCCCCAGAGGAGGAAATGGCAACCCACTACAGTTTTCTTGCCTGGAGAATCCCATGGACAGAGGAGCCTAGTGGGCTACGCTCCATAGGGTCACGAAGAGTTGGACACGACCAAAGCAACTTAGCACGCACGCACAGACCTCAAGCCAGCATTCTTGTGACAGGTGGCAGCTCTGATGGTTCTCATCACTAAACTTCAGCCAGCCAAGCAGCTGTTACAAAACCCATGCCTTGTCTCAAAAACCAATTCAAAGCTCTCAGTCTCCTGATTAACCTTAGAGAGTACATTAAAAGTAATACACCAAAAATAGACTGTATGATGCGATGGCATCTACTTTGTGGACACATGTAAACACAGAGCTAACTGGGACCACTTAGTGTGGGGCAAGGCTTCCCTAGTGGCTTGGTGGTAAAGACTCCACCTTCAATGCAGGGAGATGCAGAGGACGTGAGTTCAATCCCTGGGTCGGGAAGATCCCCTGGAGGAGGAAATGGCAACCCACTCCAGTATTCTTGCCTGGAGAATCCCATGGACAGAGGAGCCTGATGGGCTACAGTCCATGGGGTCACGGAAGAGTCAGACACGACTCAGTGACTAAACAGCAGAGTGGAGCAAATAGCTCTTTATGATAATATTCTTCTAATACAGAAAAATAAATGATACCTCTCACAGAGACCCTGAATCATCTAGAAACTACTGAATTGTATTTACTGTGTAGCAAGCCTTCAACTTTTACAAACTTCACTCACAGCAGAGCCAGACCAAGGGTGAGTTCTCTTTCCAAGGGAGGAAATAGTGATTCAGAGGATGGCAGGTGGGCCTGAGAGTTGATACATGTGGGCTGGAACCATGAGATGGGGTTTTGCAGGGGACCCCTGATGAAGGTAACCGGAAATGTGTTTATTGCCCTTGGTAGCTGTGATATTACCTTTTAGTATCTTTTCTTGTTGATCACCTTTTAAAAATTTTTTTTAATTTTATATTGGCATATAGTTGATTTACAATGTTGCATGAGTTTCAGGTGTACAGCAAAGTGGTTTAGTTATGCATATATCCATATTGGTTATTATAGAATACTGAGTAGAGCTCCCTGTGCTGTACAGTAGGTCCTTGTTGGTTATCAATTGTGTACATAATGGTGTGTATATGTTCATCACAACCTCGTAATTTATTCCGCCCCCCCCCAAACTTTTTCCTTTGGTAACCATAAATTTGTTTTCTAAGTCTCTGAGTATGTCTCTGAGTTGTAAATCAGTTCATTTATATCATTTTTTAGATTCCACATATAAGTGGTATGATGTGATGTTTGTCTTTCTCTAGCTGACTTGCATCTCCTTCAGTTCAGTTCAGTCAGTTCAGTCACTCAGTCGTGTCCAACTCTTTGCGACCCCATGAATTGCAGCACACCAGGCCTCCCTGTCTATCACCAACTCCCGGAGTTCACTCAGACTCACGTCCATCGAGTTAGTGATGCCATCCAGCCATCTCATCCTCTGTCATCCCCTTCTCCTCCTGCCCTCAATCCCTCCCAGCATCAGAGTCTTTTCCAATGAGTCAACTCTTTGCATGAGGTGGCCAAAGTACTGGAGTTTCAGCTTTAGCATCATTCCTTCCAAAGAAATCCCAGGGCTGATCTCCTTCAGAATGGACTGGTTGGATCTTCTTGCAGTCCAAGGGACTCTCAAGAGTCTTCTCCAACACCACAGTTCAAAAGCATCAATTCTTCGGCACTCAGCCTTCTTCACAGTCCAACTCTCACATCCATACATGACCACAGGAAAAACCATAGCCTTGACTAGACAGACCTTTGTTGGCAAAATAATGTCTCTGCTTTTGAATATGCTATCTAGGTTGGTCATAACTTTCCTTCCAAGGAGTGTCTTTTAATTTCATGGCTGCAGTCACCATCTGCAGTGATTTTGGAGCCCAGAAAAATAAAGCCTGACACTGTTTCCACTGTTTCCCCATCTAATTGCCATGAAATAATGGGACCAGATGCCATGATCTTCATTTTCTGAATGTTGAGCTTTAAGCCAACTTTTTCACTCTCCACTTTCACTTTCATCAAGAGGCTTTTTAGTTCCTCTTCACTTTCTGCCATAAGGGTGGTGTCATCTGCATATCTGAGGTGATTGATATTTCTCCCGGCAATCTTGATTCCAGCTTGTGCTTCTTCCAGTCCAGCGTTTCTCGTGATGTACTCTGCATATAAGTTAAATAAGCAGGGTAACAATATACAGCTTTGAAGAACTCCTTTTCCTATTTGGAACCAGTCTGTTGTTCCATGTCCAGTTCTAACTGTTGCTTCCTGACCTGCAGACAAATTTCTCATCAGGCAAGCCAGGTGGTCTGGTATTCCCATCTCTTTCAAAATTTTCCACAGTTTATTGTGATCCACACAGTCAAAGGCTTTGGCATAGTCAATACAGCAGAAATAGATGTTTTTCTGGAACTCTCTTGCTTTTTCCATGATCCAGCGGATGTTGGCAATTTGATCTCTGGTTCCTCTGCCTTTTCTAAAACCAGCTTGAACATCAGGAAGTTCACGGTTCACATATTGCTGAAGCCTGGCTTGGAGAATTTTGAGCATTACTTTACTAGTGTGTGAGATGAGTGCAATTGTGCGGTAGTTTGAGCATTCTTTGGCATTGCCTTTCTTTGGCATTGGAATGAAAACTGACCTTTTCCAGTCCTGTGGCCACTGCTGAGTTTTCCAAATTTGCTAGCATATTGAGTGCAGCACTTTCACAGCATCATCTTTCAGGATTTGGAATAGCTCAACTGGAATTCCATGACCTCCACTAGCTTTATTCGTAGTGATGCTTTCTAAGGCCCACTTGACTTCACATTCCAGGATGTCTGGCTCTAGGTCAGTGATCACACCATCATGATTATCTGGGTCGTAAAGATCTTTTTTGTACAGTTCTTCTGTGTATTCTTGCCACCTCTTCTTAATACCTTCTGCTTCTGTTAGGTCCATACCATTTCTGTCCTTTATCTAGCTCATCTTTGCATGAAATGTTCCCTTGGTATCTCTAATTTTCTTGAAGAGATGTCTAGTCTTTCCCATTCTGTTGTTTTCCTCTATTTCTTTGCATTGATTGCTGAGGAAGGCTTTCTTATCTCTTCTTGCTATTCTTTGTACCTCTGCATTCAGATGCTTGTATCTTTTCTTTTCTCCTTTGCTTTTCGCTTCTCTTCTTTTCACAGCTATTTCTAAGGCCTCCCCTGACAGCCATTTTGCTTTTTTGCATCTCTTTTCCATGGGGATGGTCTTGATCCCTGTCTCATGTACAATGTCACGAACCTCATTCCATAGTTCATCAGGCACTCTATCTATCAGATCTAGGTCCTTAAATCTATTTCTCACTTCCACTGTATAATCATAAGGGATTTGATTTAGGTCATACCTGAATGGTCTAGTGGTTTTCCCTACTTTCTTCAATTTAAGTCTGAATTTGGCAATAAGGAGTTCATGGTCTGAGCCACAGTCGGCTCCTGGTCTTGTTTTTGTTGACTGTATAGAGCTTCTCCATCTTTGGCTGCAAAGAATGTAATCAATCTGATTTCAGTGTTGACCATCTGGTGATGTCCATGTGTAGAGTCTTCTCTTGTGTTGTTCGAAGAGGATGTTTGCTATGACCAGTGCATTTTCTTGGCAAAACTCTATTAGTCTTTGCCCTGCTTCATTCTGTATTCCAAGGCCAAATTTGCCTGTTACTCCAGGTGTTTCTTGACTTCCTACTTCTGCATTCCAGTCCCCCATAATGAAAAGGACATCTTTTTTGGGTGTTAGTTCTAAAAGGTCTTGTAGGTCTTCATAGAACCATTCAACTTCAGCTTCTTCAGCATTACTGGTTGGGGCATAGACTTGGATTACTGTGATATTGAATGGTTTGCCTTGGAAACGAACAGAGATCATTCTGTCGTTTTTGAGATTGCATCCAAGTACTGCATTTTGGACTCTTTTGTTGACCATGATGGCTACTCCATTTCTTCTGGGGGATTCCTGTCCGCAGTAGTAGATATAAGGACATCTGAGTTAAATTCACCCATTCCAGTCCATTTGAGTTCACTGATTCCTAGAATGTCGACATTCACTCTTGCCATCTCTTGTTTGACCACTTCCAGTTTGCCTTGATTCATGGACCTGACATTCCAGGTTCCTATGCAATATTGCTCTTTATAGCATCGGACCTTGCTTCTATCACCAGTCACATCCACAGCTGGGTATTGTTTTTGCTTTGGCTCCATCCCTTCATTCTTTCTGGAGTTATTTCTCCACTGATCTCCAGTAGCATATTGGGCACCTACTCACCTGGGGAGTTCCTCTTTCAGTATCCTATCATTTTGCCTTTTCATACTGTTCATGGGGTTCTCAAGGCAAGAATACTGAAGTGGTTTGCCATTCCCTTCTCCAGTGGACCACATTCTGTCAGATCTCTCCACCATGACCTGACCATCTTGGGTTGTCCCACGGGCATGGCTTAGTTTCACTGAGTTAGACAAGGCTGTGGTCTTAGTGTGATTAGATTGACTAGTTTTCTGTGAGTATGGTTTCATTGTGTCTGCCCTCTGATGCCCTTTTGCAACACCTACCATCTTACTTGGGTTTCTCTTACCTTGGGCGTGGGGTATCTCTTCACGGCTGCTCCAGCAAAGCGCAGCCGCTGCTCCTTACCTTGGACGAGGGGTATCTCCTCACCGCCACCCTTCCTGACCTTCAACGTGGGACAGCTCCTCTAGGCCCTCCTGCACCCACACAGCCACCGCTCCTTGGATGTCTCCTTGCTCACCTTTTATTTCTGGCTCAGTGATCAGAGGTGTTATTGTTCACTTTCTTGTTTAAATCACTTGGGCAGGTTACTTCCCTCTCTCTGTGTCTTTGATTCTTCGTGTTTGAAATGGAGATAAACACAGTGTCGATCTCATAGGACAGTTGTGAGAAATAAAGACGTAAAGAGTATTCGGAACCATACGTGAGACCCTGAACTAAACACTAGTTAACTGAGCTATCACTAATCTCATGCCTCATGGCAACAGCTGCACCACTCGTTCTAACTAGTGTTAGTTCTAGTAGTATTGTCTGACTTGCTTTTGTACCTGCATGGGTTTCCCCCAGTCCAATGGAGGCACCTAGGCAATGGTTATTCAGTGTGTCTGTTCTATGAGAAACAGGTTAAAAGTTCTCAGTTGAAAGTTGTCTCAGGCCTATTGCAGTGAGACCTTTTTTCCAAAGCCCATTTTTCACTTTACTGTAGACACAAATCTTTTTTTATGCAGATGCTTAGAATTGTTTCCCAATGAAAAACATACTCCTTTCACGAAGACTTTCTATTGTGCCATCATATCTCTATTCCCCCAAGGAGCCCACTGGCAAATAATGGGACACTGAGGGAAAGTGTTGGCAATGAAGAAACGACACGAGGAGCTGGAATCCCTGGTACCTATAATTATATTCACCTGCACATGTGTAGAGCTTGATAAAAAGAAAGAACCTGTTTTGTTATTCATTAATTTTAAGAGGAAAGAATGCCAAGAACTCTAAGGCTTAATGACCAAAACAAGCATCCCTGAAACAGATTCAGACACATGAGTGCAAAGTAGCAGACCAAATGCATTTTGTGACCGGGTACCTGTGGCTCAGCTGGTAAAGAATCGCCTGCAATGTGGGAGACCTGGGTTCGATCCCTAGGTTGGGAAGATCCCCTGGAGAAGGGAAAGGCTACCCACGCCAGTATTCTGGCCTGGAGAATTCCATGGACTGTATAGTCCATGGGGTTGCAAAGAGTCAGACACGACTGAGTGACTTCCACTCACTCGCTAGCTCACACCCTCCAAGGGGCTCCATCCATGTCTCTCTTTGATATGCTGTTGTCTGAGTACCATCTTTGTGGTGCAACAAAAAGGACTGTCTCATGGTGTCTCCAGTTCAGTTCAGTTCAGTTCAGTCGCCCAGTCATGTCCGACTCTTTGCGACCCCATGAATCGCAGCACGCTGGGCCTCCCTGTCCATCACCATCTCCCAGAGTTCACCCAGACTCACATCCATCGAGTCAGTGATGCCATCCAGCCATCTCATCCTCTGTCGTCCCCTTCTCCTCCTGCCCCCAATTCCTCCCAGCATCAGAGTCTTTTCCAATGAGTCAACTCTTCGCATGAGGTGGTCAAAGTACTGGAGTTTCAGCTTTAGCATCATTCCTTCCAAAGAAATCCCAGGGCTGATCTCCTTCAGAATGGACTGGTTGGATCTCCTTGCAGTCCAAGGGACTCTCAAGAGTCTTCTCTAACACCACAGTTCAAAAGCATCAATTCTTCGGCGCTCAGCCTTTTTCACAGTCTAACTCTCACATCCATACATGACCACAGGAAAAACCATAGCCTCGACTAGACGAACCTTTGTTGGCAAAGTAATGTCTCTGCTTTTGAATATGCTATCTAAGTTGGTCATAACTTTCCTTCCAAGGAGTAAGTGTCTTTTAATTTCATGGCTGCAGTCCCAGTGAACCACAAAAAATCACAGGTAAAATGCACATTTTTAGGCAAATCCTTTGAGATGAGGATTCCCTGGATGGATTTAACTGCATTTTCCAGTGTAGTTGAATTACTTCTTTCGTATTGAATCTGCTCTGCTTTATACCAAAGAGCTCAACCTCCTCCTACAGACATTGAAATTCATCTATTTCAGTCATGCCATTTAAGCTTTTTCTTTTCCTCTGATACTTCTTTGATAAGCTTGCCTCCACTTACAAAACCATCAAAGCCTGGAAAGAAATTATTTGACAAGAAAAAAAAGAAAAGCACGTTTAGTGTAAGTTTCAGGTGAGACCAAATCGATGTGCCGTGTGAGGTGAGCTGGCCTGGCAGTGAGCGTTACAGTCAGTTGTGTGTCACCTTTTCCTGGGCTGACTTCTCTTTGAAGCTTTCGGATGACTGTGTACGACCAGTCACATCGTTAAGATGCTGATTGAATCCAAAACCAAACTGTGGTCCTGTTTGTGTCAACTCATGGCGGGGAGGGAAAGTGCTATAGGCACAGACCAAACGTAACACTTTGTTAGTGAAAATATACAAACCTTAAGTGTTATATAATATTGATCATTTTTATAGCATACGTAATGAACGCAAAGGGCAAATGCCGTCTGAGGCTGGTTCTCCCAATCTCATTAGAACAGCTGTTACTGAAACCAAGCTGTTTCCTGCTCAGTTTGGCAAAGGACAGCACCACTCAATGGAGCTTTGTCAGTGCCTCAGGAGGGTGAGGTGACGTCAGGTCTTCTAGAAGCTTGTTTTTCTTAACTTTTATTTTGTATTGGGATATAGCCAGTTAACAAACAATGTGTGACAGTTCCAGGTGAACAGTGAAGGAACTCAATACATGTATCCATTCTCCCCCAGACTCCTTCCCATCCAGGCTGCCACACAACATTGAGCAGAGTTCCCTGTGCTGTACACTAGGTCCTCGTTGGTTATCCATTTTCGGTATGGCAGTGTGTCCATGTCCATCCCCAACTCCCTCACTATCCCTTCCCCCATCCTTCCCCTTGGCAACCGTAAGATTGTTCCCTAAGTCTATGAGACTCTTTCTGTTTTGTAAGTAGGTTCATTTGTATCATTTCTTTTTAGATTCCACCTGTAAGGGATATCATATGCTATTTCTCCTTCTCTGTCTAACTTATTTCACTTAGTATGGCACTCTCTAGAAGTTTGTTTGGAGCTTCCCATGTGGCGCTAGTGGTAAAGAACCAGCCTGTCAATGCAGGAGACATAAGAGAGGCGAATTCTATCCATGGGCCAGGAAGATCCCCTGGAGGAGGATATGGCTTGGGTAATCCCATGGGCAGAGGAGCCTAGCAGCCTATACCCCATGTGTCTGCAAGAGTCAGACACGACTTAGTGGCTGAACAACAAGGCCAAGAAAATCTCAGACTGTCAGTAAATATTTGTTGAAAGAACAAACAGCTAGTGTCATGCTTTAAGTTCACAGGGCTTACACATTACAGAATCTGTAGCTACAAAAAAAAAAAAAAATCTTAATTCTATAAGAGAAGAGAGGAATGTCTCAGTTCTCATTAAAAAAATCTTTTGTCATCCTGATTTCCTAATGTTAGAACATTTCCATATACCCTGCAGACTTATTTATTAGTGTTAAAGTTCTGTATTTTCGATTTCTCACTTTTTTCCCCACTAGAAGTAGACATGCCAGGAGAAGTTTCAAATGCATGGATTGAATCCGTGATTCACCGTGTGGTTGAAGCTCCTGTCCATCAAGGCCCAGGTTCTGGTCCATTCATCTGCACTCCCTACCATGATGAGTGAAGTCAACCATGGAGTTAGTTGTATGTTCCATCTGTCACATGCTCCTTGTCCTGGCCGGGTTGTAGTATGTCGGATTGCTTGTCTCCCGTCCAGAATGCTCTTCAGTTTCAATTCACTCTTTTATCTTTCCACATGTTCTACGTCCATCCTAGAGATGGCAGCATATTTTAATAAGGAACCTCCTTGAGACCCTTGGGAAGGAGAGCTACCAGCCCACCTGGAGGTTTGCATAAGAATGCACACTGGCTCACGCCGGTGGAGTGGGTGATATAGAAATGAGCAAAGACCAACCACATGAGAAAAGCAAAGGCTGTCTGTCCTAAGCATCTTGTAGCAGGGGAGTCAGCCACCATCACTTGTGTTTGGCCGAGACTCATAGGCAGGCAGGGTAGTTGGAAATCTTCATAGCGGAGAAAAGGGGAGAATTCCGGGGGCCCTGATGAGAGGTTGCTGGCCTGAGGAAGCTGGAGGAAGGCCAAGGAGAAGTGGACCATCCCATGTGATTAATGAGGGGTGCATGTTTGACTTTTTTTATGGTTGGTTTTCAGCTGGTCCCCAAGTTGACTCTTTGTGACCCCAAAGACTGTAGCCCGCCAGGCTCCTCTGTCCATGGGATTTTCCAGGCAAGTATACTGGAGTGGGTTGCCATTTCCACCTCTAGGGGAATCTTCCCAACCCAGGGGCTGAAACCCAGGGGCATCTCTTATGTCTCCTGCATTGACAGGTGGATTCTTTACCACTGCGCCACCTGGGAAGCTCAAGCTGCCTGTTATTAATCAAGTACTAGCCATTTGAGGACAGTTGTTCCAGAAGTGAGTGTTTAGCTTTCCGGATTGTCATGAGAGATAACGTGAATTTCCTGTAAGTCTACCTTAGAGCAGGCTGGCTTCCTGAGTTTACTCTATAAAAGGCTGTTTTCCTGGGCAGGTTGCTTCAGGTTGTGGATCAAAGTTCTGCTTTTATATGTGGTCTGACCACTGTCCATTTGTACGTTCCGTCTCTCCATGGGGATATATGTGAAACTTGTAACAAAGCTCTGATTTTAAGTGTTATTTTAAAATTGCATTTTAGTTACAGTTGAAATAAAACTAAACATAACCAGGTGATTTGGAGTAAATTATCCGCCATAAATTTTTTTCTCTCCCTTCTCTATCAAAAGATAGCCCAATCTGCAGCAGTGGGCATCAATTGTGCAGAAAATATAAGAACCAAGGTGTTGTGTGTCTGTGTGTGTGCTCAGTTGCTCAATCATGCCTGACTGTTTGGGACCCGCCCCCACCCCCCAACCTCCGCAGAATACAGCCCACCAGGCTCCTCTGTCCATGGAATTTTTCAGGCAAGAACACTGGAGTGGGTTGCTGTTTCCTACTCCAGGGTATCTTCCTGACCCAGGGATTGAACCCCGCTCCTGTGTCTTCTGTATTGGCATGCGGATTCTTTACCACTGAGTCACCTGAGAAGCGCAACCAGAGTGTTAGCCCACAGGAAAGAGTCAGCATCATTTGTTGTCTCTGTGGATCTGTTTTCCACTGGGACCTGAGTTGGTGGATACCCCTGAGTATGGTTTCTTGCAAAAAAAGTATTCATGAATTCTTGGTCTTAAGGTCTAGGGACCAGCAGACCTCGGTGAAGAAAGAGGAAAGAAATATATGGTTTGAAAAAAGAAAGAAATACATCAGAGTTTGGTAGAGAGGGAAGGAAAAACAGCATTCAGTTAGAACTCCACAGACTAATAACACGTACACAATTCTATTGTCTAAACCACTTAAAAAACAAATTGCTAAGAAGAGATTATTGAAAAGGCGCTTTATTGAAGACGTTAGATTCTTTCACTGAACATTTATTGGACCCCATTATGTGCCTGGCACTGGAAATATCCCCACTATTATTTGTTAACTGCAGTCTGTAATCACACAGGGGAAAGCACTGTGTATTTTCACTAAGACTGAATAGCTAGGGCCAACAAATTTAATATTTAAATGAAATGACTAACCTCCAGGAGAGATACACAGTGAGATAATCCTTGCTTAAGGAAAAAGCACTCTTTATGTTCCTTTTGGACAGTAATTGGTCTTGAAAGCAATTATTTATTGAACGCATATGTGCCCAAGGGACTGTCTGGAAAATGGAAAGTATTTCCAGACTTGAAGGAATTTTAGGAGGCCTTGTAGATAAGGGATGGATGCATACATCAGCATTGCATTGCATGTATGTGGGCTCAGTCACTTGAGTAGTGTCCGACTCTGTGTGACCCTATGGACTGTAGCCCACCAGGCTGCTCTGTCCGTGGGATTCTCCAGGCAAGAATACTGGAGTGGCTTGCCATGCCCTCCTCCAGGGGATCTTCCTGACCTGGGAATTGAACCTGCGTCTGCCTGCGTCTCCTGCATTGCAAGTGTATTCTTTACCCACTGAGCCATGTGGGAAGCCCCAGCCTTGCATTGGTAGATGGTGAATGTGCCTTGTGCATGGAAAAAACTCAAGGGCTCCCTGAGGTCTTCTTGGGGAGGGTGCTATTTCCCTGCAGCTGGTAGGCAAGGGAGTTATCAGAACACATTTGACAAGTCTTAACATTTCTATTTGTCAGGTTGAAAGTTAGTACACCATCCATGCCAATGCATGTTTAGACATTTATTTTTCTTATATTACACTCTGGAGACAAGTGAGAAAGGAAGTTTGACAAGCAATTTGTGTTATGTCAGTTACACCAAATCACAGCCCATGTCTGCCCCTCTAATCACACAAAGCCCATGAGGCGTGAAGTTCCAGGGGCTCATGAGGTTACCGAGAAGTATGGAAAAGACACAAGGAGATGTTAGCAAGCAGAATCTTCTCATCAGTAACTTGCTATGACTGTCCTGTGGTGTTTAGAAAGTAACTCACCTTCAACCATCTCTAGGGGTTCCCTGGTGTATGCTAAGTCGCTTCAGTCATGTCCGATTCCTTGCAACGTCATGGACTGTAGCCCGCCAGGCCCCTCTGTCCATGGGGATTCTCCAGGCAAGAATACTGGAGTGGGTCGCCATTTCCTCCTCCAGGGGATCTTCCCAACTCAGGAATGGAACCCACATCTTCTGCGGCTCCTGCATAGCTGATGGATTTTTTACCTCTGAGCCCCTGGGGAAGCCTGGTTACCTGGTATTATAAGGTAAATGTTTCTGTCCTCCCCACCAGAATCCATCCAGTGAGACCTTCACCCCCAATTTGACTGTATTCAGAGATGGGACCATTAGGAAGTGATTATGCTTGGATGAGATCATGAGGGTGAGGCTGTCCTGATGGGATTAGTGCCCTTATAAGGAGAGGATGCACAAAATGGGGAAAGGCCATATGAGCACACAGAGAAAAGTGCTGTCTACAGACCTGGAATGCCAGGAACCCTGCCTGCCAGCACCTTGATCTCAGACTGCCCATCTTCAGCTAAGCTGCCAAGTCTATATTATTATGTCACACAGGATCCCAAGATGACGAAGATCTGTTTCTCCTGAGTCTCTAGAGCAGTGACTCTCAATAAGGCGCCACGCTGCACCCACACCCCACCCCACCCCCAGGCGATATTTGGCCAAATCTGGAGATGCTTTTTGTCAGTATAGTGGGTTTGCTCCTGGCATCTAGTATGTAGAGGCCAGGGATGCTGCTGGCCATCCAGCATGCAGGACATTCCCCCTGCCCCCGCCCATGGTAAAGCATGATGCAGCTGGTCATGTATGAGTGTGAGAGTAGAACTGTAAAGAAAGCTGAGCACTGAAGAATTGATGCTTTTGAACTGTGGTGTTGGAGAAGACTCTTGAGATTCCGTTGGGCTGCAAAGGGATCTAACCAGTCCATCCTAAAGGAGATCAGTCCTGAGTGTTCTTTGGAAGGACTGATGTTGAAGCTAAAACTCCAATATTTTGGCCACCTGATGCGAAGAGCCAACTCATTGGAAAAGTCCCTGATGCTGGGAAAGATTGAAAGCAGGAGGAGAAGTGGACGACAGAGGATGAGATGGTTGGATGGAATCACCGACTCAATGGATGTGAGTTTGAGTAAATTCAAGGAGTTGGTGATGGACAGGGAGGCCTGGCGTGCTGCAGTCCATGGGGTCTGCTAAGTGTCGGACACGACTGAGCAACTGAACTGAACTGCACTGAACTGAGCCCCAAAAAGCCATAATGCCAAAACTGAGGGAAATGACACCACATTTGGTACAGACATCTCCCCAAAAGCCCTGGCAAACCCCACTTCTCTTCAACAGCATTATTAACTCCTGTCTTTGTCTGATAATTCCAGAAACCACCCTGACTAGGTGGTTTGACTAGGAAGCCCTTCACAGCACTGCTTGTGAGGCCAGATGACTTGAGCTGGAAATAGCAGGTGTGGCCCCTGCAAGTGGTCGAGCTGTACCCCCCTCACCCGTGCTTGAGTCAGCACACCATCCTCTCCCTGTGGGCTCACCCCAGGGCACGGGGGAAGTTCCAGCAGCTCACATGTGTATGATGGGCATCCCTGGGGTGGCTGCTGGCACCAAGAGAACGCTCCTAAAGCCCTCCTGTGACCAGCTTCAAACCATTTCTCTTGCTCTGCTTAGACCCTTGTGGTTTCCCGGGCAACTCAATGCATTACCGAAAAATATATGCCTGCAAGATTTTGATGGTAAAAATAAAACAACATCACATTAAATTTGGGACTAGCATTCGAGATCATTCAAAGCTCTGAAAGCAACTCCCTTCACTTGGAGAAGAGCGTGTGCTTCAGTTTTAAGTCCTATTTTGGGCTGCCTTACTGGCATTTGCGTTGGTTGGGGTTGAACAGGTTGTGCTTTGTTCATGGCTCCTGTTTAAATGCAGGGATTATGTGGTGAGTCATTCAGCGCAGTGTTTGTGGAATGCCTGCCTCCATCCAGGCCAGTCTCAGGTACCAGGAGCTCAGGCGATAAGGTCCTCAAGGTTACTGAGGTGAACAGACCCTTGCATTCTACGAGAGGCTTGGATTGGAGCGGGCAGGGGAGCTGAAGCATCTTTGGGAGGAGAGGATATGGGAGCAGCCTCCTAAACTATGTGACCCCCAGCTGAGCCTGGACAAGTCAGAGGTAACCAGACAAAGGGACAAACCACGGAGGAACAGCAGCAGGAACAACAGGAGTTACGCCCCAGAGACTCAACTCCTGTGCAGTATTCACAGAATTACAAGGGTCACCCGGAGGGAGGAGAGAGCTCCCACGACCTGCAGGGGTTCTGACAGCCAGTCACAGATGAGTGTGTGTTTCATCTGGTAAGGGAGGGAGTGCCACGGATGTGGTCAGAGGCAGAGTGGCACACACGGGCACGTGCTCCCAGTTAATTTGAAGAAGAAGAAGCAAATTTGCTCAGTCATGTCTGACTCTTTGCGACCCCATGGACTGTAGTCTGCCAGGCTCCCCTATCCATGGGATTTTCCAGGCAAGAATACTGGCATGGATTGCCATTTCCTTCTCCAGGGGATCTTCCCAACCCAGGGATCGAACCTGGGTCTCCCACACTTCAGGCAGACTCTTTACCATCTGAGCCACCATTTGCAACCCCATGGTCCATACAGTCCATGGAATTCTCCAGGCCAGAATACTAGAATGGGTAGCCTTTCTCTTCTCCAGAGGATCTTCCCAACCCAGGGATCAAACCAGGTCTCCCACGTTGCAGGCAGATTCTTTGCCAGCTGAGCCACAAGGGAAGCCCAAGAATACTGGAGTGGGTAGCCTATCTCTTATCCGGTGGATCTATCCAACCCAGGAATCAAACTGGGATCTCCTGCATTGCAGGCAGATTCTTTACCAACTGAGCTATCAGGGAAGCCCCCTGTTAATTCTACCGGCATGAAAATCAGACTGATTTGCATTTATTGGGGCATATTCAGACCTCTTCCACAGGATCGAGCAATCGGATAGATTTGATTTTCCTGTTTTTGTTGCCCTCCCAATGAGCACAGTCAGAGTATTGACATATGCTTCCTGTCCTTCTAACTCTACACACCTCCATCCCTCCCTTGGGTAGATGAGAAACCCCTTGGTTGTTAGTGGCCTGGCTGTAAACCCAGAGCCTGGAATAATGCATTTTATGTGGAGGGGAAAACAGGAAGCACTTTTTATGTCTTGCTGCTGGTAGGGAAGTGAATATGACATGACTTGTTTCCTGCGTCCTTCAGAATCAGTGTCCCGGCCCCTTCGTGTGCATCACCTCCCTGGATGGGGGGAGGTGCACCTTGCAGTGTCCTCTGCTTCTCTGCAGCATACAGAGCTCAGTCTTTCATTTACAAGGTAGACACCCTTTACCATCGCTCACTTCCCAGAGAGAACCATGACCTTCTACACAGATGTATTCACTTGAATGAAATCTATTAACGCTCCTGAAATGCACGAGGACAGAATTTGAACTTGACTTTCTGTTCTCGGTCACGTGAGAGAGTATCCCCAGGAAGACACCTGAGCTTTCTGCCACTGTTCAGGACCTTCTAGAGAATAGGTCTGGAGCTCGTCTTCACATCCTGAGCCAGGCCTGTGTACCATTGACTCCAGGGAACGCAAAGCCAATTTTCCTTCTCACAGAGTAGGACAAAGCAGAATCCACAGGTAAGGACGGTGATGATCACAGCTGGTGTCATGGCTGAACCATCATTTCTATTTAGGTAGCTTTAATTTGATTTTGCTTATTTTGTCTCCAACTCTAATCTTAGGGATCTGGAAGGTGGGGAGGTCCTTCAAGATTTCTAAGTGCACTAAAAGTGAAATTGCAGATTGCAGAGGATATGTGAATATTTGTCAAATAAAATGAGATAGCTAACTGTTACCTGTGGCCTCTTTGTCAAAGGAGCTGCTGTAAACCCGAGCCTAAATCCAAATGAATGTTGCCCAGTGTATTCATTTTCTTTGGCTGCTCTAAGAAAGTACCATTCACTGGGTGGATTGAACCACAGATATTATTGTCTCAGGGTTCTGGAGGTGAGAAGGTATTGGTGGGCAGGGCTGGTTCCTTCTGAGGCTGGGCTGGAGAATCGGTCTCAGGCCTCTCCCCCAGTTTCTGGTATATTCTGGCCCTCTTCTGAGTTCCTTGAATTGTAGAAGCATCACCTTGATCTCTGCCTTCATCTTTACATGGTGTTCTCCCTGCATATGGACTTTCCAGGTGGCACTACTGGTAAAGAACCCACCTGCCAATCCAAGAAACATAAGAGATGTGGGTTCAATCCCTGGGTCGGGAAGATCCCCTGAAGGAGGGCATGGCAACCCCCTCCACTATTCTTGCCTGGAGAACCCCCATGGACAGGGAGCCTGGTGGGCTACAGTCCACACAGTTGCACAGAGTTGGACACGACTGAATTGACTTAGCATACATGTTCCCTGTATATGTGTCTGTCTCCAAGTTTCTCCCTTTTATAAGGACACCAGTCATACTAGAGTAGGGACCTACCTTGTTCCAGTATGACCTCATCTTAAATAATAACATCGGCAATGACTTCATTTGCAGATAAGACCCCATTCTGGAGTAATGTGGTCTAGGACCTCAACATACAAGTTGGGTGAGGGAGATACACGGTAACCGCTGTGAGGAGCAGCGTTCCTGTCTGCAGCCTGTTTCACCCCACAGAGCCCCGTCAACTGCTAAGTAAGCGGCCCCTTTGCCCTTCACCACAGAACAGGGGTCAGCTCCCCTTTTAATGTTTCTGGTTAGAACCAGCAAGGATGGATGTCCTGAGTCTCCAACTAAAGAAGGAAAGAAAGAAGAGAAGACAGAAATGGAGAAAGCATGTTCTTTAAGAAACATGAAGGGCAAAGAGAAAGGAAGAAGTGAATTGAACGGTGTATCCCCAAATAGATATCTATGTTCAAGTCCCTAGAATGTGTGCATGTGACCTTATTTGGAAAAAGTCTTTGCAAACGTAATCAAGTTCAGGATCTTGAGAGGACAGCATCCTGATCACCCAGGTGGACCCTGAGACCAATGATATGTGTCCTCAAAGAGATGGGTTTTGGATTTGACACGGAAACTCAGAAGAGGTGGCCCCTGTGTGGTTGGAGGCGGAGCCTGGAGCCCTGTGCCGGTGCAAGTCAGTAAATTCCAGAAGCCCCCAGAAGGTGGCGCTGCTGACACCTTGATTTCAGACTTGGGGCCTGGAGAAGTGTGAGAAAATGAATTCCTGATGGAAATAGGTCTCTTAACACCTGGAATATCACCCACGGTGGCTAAGGGGACACCCCTGTGAAGTCCCGAGGTCCTCTCCGACTTTGCTCTGGTCTAACTTCCTGGAGAAAGAGCAGAACCACCAGTTGGTTCTGTGTTCTTTCCCAAGTCATTCCCCGACCACGGCTATTTATTCCAGTCCCCGGCCACCTCTCAGCGCTGCATTTGACCTTTGCAATTTGTCACCATAAGCCCTCCAGGCAGCTAATGGGATGTGCTAGCCCAAAGGAGGACCACTACATCTTCATGCCTTCAAGCAAGCTAATGATCCACACCTGCTAACAAGCACACTCCAAGTCCCTGCTGATTTTGAAAATAAGCTAGCAGAATCTGTTCACACCGGATAATAAGATGTTCGGAGAATAACTCTTCTGTCATATGAAGACTCCTAATTGTTTCTTGGTTAATTTTTATTGGAATGTCGTTGCTTTACACTGTTGTGTTAGTTTTTACTGGGCGGCGAAGTGAATCAGCTATACATATACATTTGTATTGTGGTTTAGTCGCTAAGTCATGTCTCTTTGGGCCCCCATGGACTGTAGCCCACAAGGCTCCTCTGTCCACGGGATTTCCCCAGCAAGAATACTAGAGTGGGTTGTCATTTCCTTCTCCAGGGGATCTTCCCAACCCAGAGACCAAACTTCAGACTTTTGCCCTCATCTCCTGCTTTGGCAGGCAGATTCTTTACCACTGAACCACCAGGGAAGCCCATATATGTACATATAACCCCTCTTTAAGGATTTCCTTCCCATTTCGGTTCAGTCACTCAGTTGTGTCTGACTCTTTGCGACCCCCTGGACTGCAGCACGCCAGGCCTCCCTGTCCACCACTAACTCCTGGAGTTTACTCAAACTCATGTTCATCAAGTAGGTGATGCCATCCAACAATCTCATCCTCTGTCATCCCCTTCTCTTCCCACCTTCAGTCCTTCTCAGCATCAGGGTCTTTTCAAATAAGTCTGTTCTTCGCATCAGGTGGCCAAAATATCGTTCCCAGCATCAGGGTATTTTCAAATGAGTCAGCTCTTTACATCAGGTGGCCAAAGCATTGGAGTTTCAGCCTCAACATCAGTCCTTCCAATGACTATTCAGGACTGATTTTCTTTAGGATGGACTGGTTGGATCTCCTTGCAGTCCAAGGGACTCTCAAGAGTCTTCTCCAACACCACAGTTCAAAAGCATCACTTCTTCGGTGCTCAGCTTTCTTTATAGTCCAACTCTCACATCCATACATGACCACTGGAAAAACCATAGCCTTGACAGTTAGACCCTTGTTGGCAAAGTTATATCTCTGCTTTTTAATATGCTATCTAGGTTGGGCATAATTTTCCTTCCACGGAGTAAGTATCTTTTAATTTCATGGCTGCAGTCACCATCTGCAATGATTTTGGAGCCCAAAAAAATAAAGTCTGACACTGTTTCCACTGTTCCCCATCTATTTCCCATGAAGTGATGGGACCAGATGCCATGATCTTTGTTTTCTGAATGTTGAGCTTTAAGCCAACTTTTTTACTCTCCTCTTTCACTTTCATCAAAAGGCTCTTTAGTTCTTCACTTTCTGCCATAAGGTGGTGTCATCTGCATATCTGAGGTTATTGATATTTCTCCTGGCAATCGTGATTCCAGCTTGTGCTTCATCCAGCTGAGCATTTCTCATGATGTACTCTGCATAGAAGTTAAATAAGCAGGGTGACAATATACAGCCTTGACGAACTCCTTTTCCTATTTGGAACCAGTCTGTTGTTCCATGTCCAGTTCTAACTGTTGCTTCCTGACCTGCATATAGATATCTCAAGAGCAGGTCAGGTAGTCTGGTATTCCCATCTCTTTCAGAATTTTCCACAGTTTGTGGTGATCCACACAGTCAAAGGCTTTGGCATAGTCAATAAAGCAGAAATAGATGTTTTTCTGGAACCCTCTTGCTTTTTCTATGATCCAGCGGATGTTGGCAATTTGATCTCTGGTTCCTTCCCATTTAGGTCACCACAGAGCATTGAGTAGGGTTCCCTGAACTACGGAATAGGTTCTCATTAGTTATCCATTTTATACAAAATATTAATAGTGCATATATGTCAATCGCAATCTCCCAGTTCATTCTACCCCCTTCCCCTCCTGATTCCATACGTTTGTTCTCTACATTTGTGTTTCTATTTCTGTTTTGCAAATAAGATAATCTATACCATTTTTCAAGATTCCACACATATGCATTAATATATGATATTTGTTTTTCTTTTTCTGACTTACTTCACTCTGAATGACAGTCTCTAGGTCCATCCGTGTCTCTACAGTGACCCAGTTTCATTCCTCTTTCTGGTTGAGTAATATTGCATTGCGTATATGTCTCACATCTTCTTTAGCCATTCCTCTGTTGATGGAACTTCTAAGTGTTTTGAAGTGATGCTTGGCTTGGATTTTCATGGATTGTTTCGGTTTATTTCGATAGTGCTGACCATAGTCATTGCACTGTAATAATTAAGCTCTTTGTAGACCAAAGTGTAGGTTCTGAAGTGATCCTCTTAGATCATGCTGAATCAGCCCAACCCAGCGCCAGGGCAAAGCTTGTCATGTCCGTTCTAGAAGCTGACACTGCTAAGAAGTCATCCTTACTAAGGGAATAGCCCTTCTGTCACCAAATTTCACTGCAGTGAGAGCAGACAACCAGGAAAATCAGATTTCTGCAGTTGAATGCACACTTCAAGTTTTCAAAAACTACAACTGTTTAGATCAGAAAAGTCAAACACCGGCCACGTTGCTGGGCTTTAGGGCCACTGATCTACAGAAAGCCTGTGTCTAATATGTTCCTGCCTTTTTCAATCATCCCTGCAGTCTCTTCCATTTGCCGTATCTTCCTCCTTTGCTACAAGTGAAATCCCATTACAGTAAAGAAACTGCCAAAGAACCGTCTAGCTTTTTTTCTTTTCCTAGAATTTTGCACCATTAAGTGTTGCTTGTAATAAATGTGTCATCGGCTCCAATCTAATATTTAGCCATTTTCATTGAGTGGGATTACAGGAAATAAACTTTGGTCTGTATTTGGTCCTCTAGGCTCACTTTTTATTTTGCTTCTGCCTTTATATCTTTATTTCATCTTTATCCACATCTTTTCTGTTTTTCTATCTATCACCTTGTGGAGGGTCCATATAATTATTATAGTTGTTAATTCTTTTTTAGGAGAGCACAAACATACTCATCAAAGTTTTAAATTTATTAAAGTATAAATCCTTTATGTTTTAGCTGTACACACACAACATTAGCCTGCAATATAAACACTGAAATTCTGGATACATGAATAATGCCAACAATTTTATATGAAATGTCCACTGTGGTTAGTTGATAAAGAAACAGGCAATATTATATAGCCCAAGCTATTTTTACAGTTCATAGGAGGAATATTTTCACTAGCTAGGGAATTTGGAGAAATACTTAAAACACAACCAATTTTTATTAAAATAATTTATCATTATCTTTGGGTTCCAATAATGAAGCCAAAATTGAAATTGGAATTCTGTCTACTATAAAAATTTAAGACTTCCTGGGTTGTCCAGTGGTTAGGTCTCTGGGAGGGGCACAAGTTTGATCCCCAGTCAGGGAACTGAGATCTCACATGCTGCATGGTGTGGCCAAAAATAAAAGTATAAAAGAAAATATATTTCTTTATTATGAAAAAATACCAAGATGTAAGGGCAGAAATTTAAAAAAAAATAATCTGTGACCTAGATATTGTGTTGTATAAATAAATACTATTAAAAATCAATCTCAAAGTAAGGACAAATGAAGAGACAATTACATTTTAATGAAAAGTGTCATTACCATTGTTAGTAAGGACTGCCATAAGTCGTATTACACCTAGGGAAGGAGATTATCTCCTAAACACAAGGGAGACTGGGGTCTTACAAGATCTGGAACAAATTCAGTCCCCTGACATATAATTTAGGGTCCCATGATATGTGTTAGTAGGTTAGATTGATTGATGGTCCAGACAGCCCCAAGCTTCCTCAAGTTACCCACGATCTGAGGTTAATTTTAGCTGTGAAGGTGGCTCTTTCATGCCCAGATTTTATATAAGCAAAATCAGAACTTGGGGAACCAGTCACCTAAGTCAGAAAAGAGCCACTGGTATTCAAAGCTCACATCGCTAATATAAATTAGAATTAGAATTGCCCAGTGGAAACCAGTGTTTGGCTGGCTGGTAGATACTAGGAAGAAAATCAACTTGGAACACTTGAAGTGAATTTCAGTCCATGAGTTTCCTCTATTTGAGAACCTGCTCTGGGAATTCTTCCATAAGCAGCTCATTGGTTAATGAAGGAGATGGAACTGTAGGCAGATGGCTATAAATCCTTCTTCTGTGACATTATCTCTCTGGTTTGTGAAGTCCTGTGTAAACAAAGTATGGGGGTAGGAGGTGGATGTATGAGATCACAAGACAGGTGCATTTAGGAATGAGGGATATTTAGAGTGGGATTTCCAGGGGGCTCAGTGGTAAAGAATCTGCCTGCCAGTGCAGGAGATGCAAGAGACACAGGTTCTATCCCTGGATCAGGATGTTCCCCTGGAGAAGGAAATGGAAATCTAGTCCAGTATTCTTGCCAGGAAAGTCCTATGCACTGAAGAGCCTGGTCACAAAGAAGAGTCGGACACAACTGAGCAAATAAGCATGCATGCCCGTATTTAAAGTGAGTGAGCCAATGCGCCTGTGTATTCTCTACTCCCGTCCTTTTGCATGATTAGAGCAGCTCTTTTATTTGTGATTTTTATGGATATCAAATCAAGTTGCTATGATATGAGGATGTCTTTGGTGGTACAGATCTGTGGGTATTCGGTGACACGTAAGCATAGTAACAAGAACAGAAATGTTGCCGCCCATATTCCAGCAGGACCACCCCAAGTGAGCCCCCCTGCCCCCCCCCCAGCACCCCAGTCCTCTCTCTGGGAAGGGAATGAATGTTATACACCAAAAGATTTCTCCATTCACACAAATTTGGGAAACTCCGCTGCTACTGCTAAGTCACTTCAGTTATGTCCGACTCTGTGTGACCCCATAGACGGCAGCCCACCAGGCTAGGCTTCCCCATCCCTGGGATTCCCCAGGCAAGAACGCTGGAGTGGGTTGCCATTTCCTTCTCCAATGCATGAAAGTGAAAAGTGAAAGTGAAGTCAATCAGTCATGTCCAACTCTTCGTGACCCCATGGACTGCAGCCTACCAGGCTCCTCCGTCCATGGGATTTTCCAGGCAAGAGTACTGGAGTGGGGTGCCACTGCCTTCTCCAAAAACTGCTGCTGCTGCTAAGTTGCTTCAGTCGTGTCTGACTCTGTGTGACCCCAGAGACGGCAGCCCACCAGGCTTCCCCGTCCCTGGGATTCTCCAGGCAAGAACACTGGAGTGGGTTGCCATTTCCTTCTCCAATGCATGAAAGTGCAAAATGAAAGTGAAGTCGCTCAGTCATGTGCGACTCTAGTGACCCCATGGACTGCAGCCCACCAGGCTCCTCCGTCCATGGGATTTTCCAGGCAAAAGTACTGGAGTGGGATGCCATTGCCTTCTCCCTCTCCAAAAACTAAGCTAACCTAAATCCAAGTGGTTTCATTTTGTCCAACCCCAGGACTGAAGAGCCTTCATTTTGCTAATATACACTGCAAATCTCTGAGTTGAGTATCAAATACAGCATTTCCCATGTGTATGCTACAGTGACACCTTTCTTTAGAATACTGCATCGTGTAGAACTTCGTTCCAGGGATCTGTCACAAAATAACAAAACCAGCAGAATAAATGGGAATGAATCCCCACGGAAGTCCTGTGACTGCATCTTCTTACATTTTGTAGTCAAAGAGTTCATGTAAGTTGTTTATTCATTTATCAGTAAACAAAAAGTTACTAGATGTCATCCTGTCCTTGGTTTTTTTTTTCCCCATTGTTCTAAGAATCCTTTTCTAATTAATTAATTTTGATTGCAGTATAGTTGCTTTTCTGAATTCAAGCCAACTCTGGGAGACAGTAAAGGACAGAGGAGCCTGATGTGCTACAGTCCGTGGGGTCACATCAGACGTGACGCAGTGACTGAACAACAACAGAGAGTTGCTTCACAATGTTGTGTTAGCTTCTACTGCACAGCCATACATATACATTTACACCGTCCCTTTTGGGTTTCCCTCTTATTTAGGACACCGCAGTGCATTAAGTAGAGTTCTCTGTGCTATACGTTATCCTCCCATCAGTGGTCTATTTTATATATCAATAGTGAATGTGTCAATCCCAGTCTCCCAAATCCTCCCATCCACCCCCTCACCTCCCGACCCCACCCCATCCCACCCCCCGTTTTCCTTTCCAGCTTGATTTCCATATACTGGTTCTCTATGTCTGTGTCTCGATTTCTGCTTTGCAAATAAGGTCATCTATACCATTTTTCTAAATTCCACATATATATGTTAATATGCGATATTTGTTTTTCTCTCTCTGACTTACTTCATTCTGTATGACATACTCTAGATCCATCCATGTAATCCCACTCTTAGGCATATACCCAGAGAAAACCATAATTCAGAAAGACACTTGCCCCCCAGTATTCATTGCAGCACTATGTACAATAGCCAGGACATGGAAGCAATTTAAATATACATCAACAGAGGAATGGATAAAGAAGATGGGGGTACATATATACAATGGAATTTTACTCAGTAAAAAAAGGAACCAAACTGGGTCACTTGTCGAGAGGTGGATGGACCTAGACCGTCATAGAGACTGTCCTTGGTTTATATTATTGTTGAAAAGATCAATTACATATATAGGCTAACTAGAGGAAGCTTCTGTGAATGTCCATAGAACAGCTGAATAAATACTGTAGGTTACAGGGTAGGTGTCATACGGGTGGTACCTACTGTACTTGTGTAGGGAGGGCTGATTGGAGAGAGGACTTTCTGGCCAGGAGACGAGTGGAAAGATGCCAGCGCCAGGAAACAGCTCTATAACCTTCAACCGTACTCACACCACTTAATCTCTTTGGACTGTAGTTGTCTTCTATGCAAATCGGAAATTGTACCTGCCTTTTCTACAGCCCTGGTGCTCAATCACTCAATGGTGTCTGACTCTTTGCGGACCCATAGACTGTAGCCCACCAGGCTCCCCTGTCCTTGGGATTTCCCAGGTAAGAATACTGGAGTGGGTTGCCATTGCCTCCTCCAGGGAATCTTCCTGACCCAGGGATTGAACCCTCATCTCTTGCATCTCCTGCATTGGCGGGTGGATTCTTTACCACTAGTGCCACTTGGGAAGCCATTTCTATAGCCCTAGTGAGATAGAAAGTAGAAACTGAAATAGATGTGACTTTCCTGACAACATTAAACCAACTCTGTGATGTAATCTACGAGTTGTGGCCCTTTGTGGCCTTATGGGCACTAACTTTTATTTTGGCAGAGGGGCAGATCAGTTTGAGAAAGCAAGAACATGGGAGTGCAATGCTCTAACTCTTCACTAGGTTCCTTGTGTGAATCAATGCATTCAGTTCAGTTCAGTTCAGTCGCTCAGTCATGTCCGACTCTTTGCGACCCCATGAATTGCAGCACACCAGGCCTCCCTGTCCATCACCAACTCCCAGAGTTCACTCAAACTCATGTCCATCGAGTCAGTGATGCCATCCAGCCGTCTCATCCTCTGTCGTCCCCTTCTCCTCCTGCCCCCAATCCCTCTGAGCATCAGAGTCTTTTCCAGTGAGTCAACTCTTCGCATGAGGTGGCCAAAGTACTGGAGTTTCAGCTTTAGCATCATTCCTTCCAAAGAACACCCAGGACTGATCTCCTTTAGAATGGACTGGTTAGATCTCCTTGCAGTCCAAGGGACTCTCAAGAGTCTTCTCCAACACTACAGTTCAAAAGCATAAATTCTTTGGCGCTCAGCTTTCTTCACAGTCCAACTCTCACATCCATACATGACTACTGGAAAAACCATAGCCTTGACTAGATGGACATTGGTTGGCAAAGTAATGCCTCTGCTTTTCAATATGCTATCTAGGTTGGTCATAACTTTCCTTCCAAGGAGTATGCTATGCTATGCTAAGTCACTTCAGTCATGTCCGACTCTGTGTGATCCCAGAGATGGCAGCACACCAGGCTCCCCCATCCCTGCGATTCTCCAGGCAAGAACACTGGACTGGGTTACCATTTCCTCTCCAATGCATGAAAGTGAAAAGAGAAAGTGAAGTCACTCAGTTGTGTCCAACTCCTAGCGACCCCATGGACTGCAGCCCACCAGGCTCCTCCATCCATGGGATTTTCCAGGCAAGTGTACTGAAGTGGGGTGCCATTGCCTTCTCCATCCAAGGAGTAAGCCTCTTTTAATTTCATGGCTGAAATCACCATCTGCAGTGATTTTGGAGCCCCCAAAAATAAAGTTTGACACTGTTTCCACTGTTTCCCCATCTATTTGCCATGAAATGATGGGACCAGATGCCATGATCTTCATTTTCTGAATGTTGAGCTTTAAGCCAACTTTTTCATTCTCCTCTTTCATTTTCATCAAGAGGCATTTTAGTTCCTCTTCACTTTCTGCCATAAAGGTGGTGTCATATGCATATCTGAGGTTATTGATATTTCTCCCGGCAATCTTGATTCCAGCTTATGCTTCTTCCACCCCAGCGTTTCTCATGATGTGCTCTGCATATAAGTTAAATAAGCAGGGTGACAATATACAGCCTTGACGTACTCCTTTTCCTATTTGGAACCAGTCTGTTGTTCCATGTCCAGTTCTAACTGTTGCTTCCTGACCTGCATATAGATATCTCAAGAGGCAGGTCAGGTGGTCTGGTATTCCCATGTCTTTCAGAATTTTCCACAGTTTGTGGTGATCCACACAGTCAAAGGCATTGGCATAGTCAATAAAGCAGAAATAGATGTTTTTCTGGAACTCTCTTGCTTTTTCGATGATCCAGTGGATGTTGGCAATTTGATCTCTGGTTCCTCTGCCTTTTCTAAAACCAGCTTGAACATCTGGAAGTTCACCGTTCACGTATTTCTGAAGCCTGGCTTGGAGAATTTTGAGCATTACTTTACTAGCGTGTGAGTAATCAGTGCATTACTGTTATCCAAATCACAATCAGACCAGGGGACTACCTGCAGATTCATTTTCCTGAAAACAAGCTTTTTTGACAGAAATACTGACCTCATCTTATCTCAGACACACTGCTCTCTGAAATTTTCATCCTGGGAGAGTTGCTGGGTCTGTGTTAGATACCAATCTTGACCTAAAAATAATAAACTTCCCTGTGTTCCTCCCCTGAAGCTAGAACCATCGGTATTTAGATTTGCACCTTTACTTCCTTTCTGCTTTCAAAATGGGGCAACAAACTGAGATAATAACTTTTTGCTATCAAGCTCAATATTTCATCAAATTATTTACTTCCTATTAAAACATATTATACCAGCTACTTGCCTCATTTTCAGTATTTCTCAACAGTTACTTTATTTCTAGTTCAAAAAGGTGTTTCAGAAAACCCCCTGTTAATTAACTGCACTTTTTGCAATTTTTATTTTTAGAATGATTCTTATTCAAATTAAACAGGCATATCTTTGCCACCTTCTTGTCGGTATTTCTGCTCATTATCTTACTTCTTGACATTTCAACAATGTGAGAATTTCTCAGAGCCTGATTCACTGAAATCCTTTGCATAAGATCTTGAGGTGCTGGAAAATACAATTCCGTTTGTCTTCCAAGCAGAGGGAGTTGGTTATTCATTTGGAGGTGATAACTCTGGAAAGAACTGCATACTATATTCTGCACACCTGTAAGATTTGCTTTACTCAACATTCTTTCTATTTAGAGGGTTGAGTTACTGCCTGAACCATTTTCTCAAACTAACTGCTTACCGATTCTGGCCTGGGAAATGGATTCTGGTATGTCTTTCAAGGCTGTGCTTGTTTTGTTTTGTGTCCAAATCATAGTTATTAGAAAAAAAGCAGAAGGGCCGTTAGTGTTTCTTCTGGAATTTGTCTCAGCCTCTACTCACAGCGACCACTGGTTCCTCATCTCCAGCTGATCTCTTCTTACTCTGACCTTTCCTTTCTCTCTCTTTATTTGGATAGATTGTTAATCAACCGAAGCAACTAGCAGATACATAAAAGAAGGTTCGCTTTTTAAAAATCAGTACATTGCATTCATTTTTTTTTTAATGGAGCAAAGGGGCAGATGTAGAGATGAACAGATCCCATTATGGGGAAAAGGTGCTGGTGTGATTAAACCGAGGGTTAGTACTGCCACAAGGACTTTCCGGTCTGAGAAAGGAAAGTACACAGACAAAAGCATCGAGAGAAAGGGCTGTTTACTATTAATAACAACTTGTTGCGAGGGATCCAGGCTTAAGAAAAACCAGCCTTCCATGTTTAAAATTTAAAAAGCACAAATTTACCACGGTCTGTAAGGTCCCGTTTAATCCACTCATGGTGAACAGACAGCAGTTTTCTCACAAGATAAGCAGACCCTGTGTCACATGTCAATGTTGCAAACATCAGAGATGTGTTGATTCCAGGAAATGATGAAAGCTTAGTTAACTGGGACCAGGGCCAGAAGGGCGAGCCTGTGTTTCTTTTCCTTCTTGCTTTCTGGATTTGTTTCCCTGCACTGGTTTCTTCTTGTGCTGTTTCCCTGGCTCTGAATTTTGATGAGCACGTGATGTAGACGCTCATGATGGAGTCAGAACAAGGTACTAGTTTTCCTCCTCAGTCCTTCCTGCTGTTGAAATTCTTACCCTAAGACACAGATTTAACCACTGATGTTTGTGGTTGAGCATTTTCCTCAGTCGTGATCATTAATTTGATGGTTGACCAGTTGTACAGACATGGGTGTATCAAGCAATGTGGATTCATTCACAGAGACCTCTGTTCATGATTATCAAAACTAGACCTCAGTTCAGTTCAGTTCAGTCGCTCAGTCATGTCCGATTCTTTGTGACCCCATGGACCGCAGCACGCCAGGCCTCCCTGTCCATCACCAACTCCCAGAGTTTACTCAAACTCATGTCCATTGAGTTGGTGATTCCATCCAACCATCTCATGACCTATGTGATGATAAATCTTAAGTTAACTTTTATTTTGTTTGTAGATCTGAGGTCTATAATCTTATTTCCTTTATGTAGCAGAAATCTTTTCTTTCCTTTCTCCTCCTTGTTTCCTTTATGTAGCAGAAATCTTTTCTTTCCTTTCTCCTCGTCTACTGGGGTCTGTGACCCAGCGCTGGCCAAGGCACTTCTACCAGTCTCCTCCTCCATCACCTCTAACTCAAGGATTATTCCATCTCCATAAGCTCCAAGTGTCCAGTGCTCCTGGCTGTGTTGACTGTAGGGCTAGGATACCTTAAGCCATGTGACGCAAGCCAAGCCAGTGTCCTAGGAGGATACTGTAGACATCAGTCCCATATATGAAATCTGCTTGTTTTTAAGGACTTGTCATGCCTAATTATGGAGAAGGTGATGGCACCCCACTCCAGATCTCTTGCCTGGCAAATCCCATGGACAGAGGAGCCTGCTAGGTGCAGTCCATGGAGTCATGAAGAGTTGGACATGACTAAGTGACTTCCCTTTCACTTTTCACTTTCATGCATTGGAGAAGGAAATGGCAACCCACTCCAGTGTTCTTGCCTGGAGAATCCCAGGGACGGGGGAGCCTGGTGGGCTGATGTCTGTGGGGTCACACAGAGTCAGACACGACTGAAGTGACTTAGCAGCAGCAGCAGCATGCCTAATTAAGTTGTATCTGCCTTTATACATGACATCTATGGTATGGTCATAGATATACATTTGTTTTTTTTTTTTTTTTTTTCAGTTACGTTCTAGTAGAAAGGAGGACAGATTCTCATTCAGTCTATAAAAACTTGTAGTCAAAGAAGTTAAACTGATTAGACATGGGGCATTTTTTATATTATTTAACTATTATTTTCAGTGGTACAGACAGGACCACTCAACATATATTGTTATACTAAAGGGATTATTATTATTACTACCTTTTCCTGATAGCTTATTGTGTATTAAAATTTTTAAGAGATTTTTTTCCCTGAATTTTGAAGAATTAATTAGAAGAGATTCCATTAAAAGAGAATTTCACCTAGTTTTTTATAAGCATAACCTGTTAAATCAAGCAGAAAAACCAAGGAGCCAGAAAGAAGAAGGATTTTATAAAAAACCCTGGATCAAAATGGAAGACATTAACCACAACTAAATTTGTTTCATTTAGTCTAGGTAATTAGTCCTTGTTCTCTTGATCTTGGGTTAGTCTGGAGTCCAAATTCTCAAAGTGGATGAGTTCTGGAACCCTGATTCTATCTCTTGGTAGTCTGAAAGATGTTCATTTGTTGTGAGTCTGTCAGCTTTACAGGAGTGTCTGTAACCAAGGGCCTGTTTTCCATTGTGTCAAGTGTTAATGGTACCCGTTAGAGTTCTTTGATCAGGCTCTTTTGATGTTTCTTCTAAGAGACCCAGTTACTGATCTGTGGCTCTGGCAGGGTCTTTAGGAGAGCGTGAGAGAAAATCAGAAACCACTTGCTGATGACAAGGCCAAGTTGCTCTGATTATTTTCTCATCACAACCAACAATATCAGACTCGAGACAAGTTTAGTATTATAAGAAGTTAGCCAGTCCGTGGGTCTGGTGAATATCTATCATCTCATATAGCTACAACATTGTTGTTGCTCAGTTGCTAAGTCATGTCCAGCTCTTTGCAACTCCCTGGAGTGCAGCATGCCAGGCTCGTCTGTCCTTCACTATCTCCCAGAGTTTGCTCAAATTCCTGTCCATTGAGTTAATGATGCCATCTAACCATCTCATTCTCTGCCACCCCCTTCTCGTTTTGCCTTCAATCTTTCCCAGCATCAGGGTCAGATACAACATTAATGAAATACAAGTATAATATCAGTTCAGTTCAGTTGCTCGGTTGTATCTGATTGTTTGCAACCCCATGGACTGCAGCACACCAGGCTTCCCAGTCCGTCACCAACTCCCGGAGATTACTCAAACTCATGTCCATCAAGTCAGTGATGCCATCCAACCATCTCATCCTCTGTCGTCCCCTTCTTCTCATGCCCTCAATCTTTCCCAGCATCAGGGTCTTTTCCAGTGAGTCAGATCTTCGCATCAGGTGGCCAAAGTATTGGAGTGTTTTTTCCTTGTGACGAGAACTCTTAGGAAAGAGGGTCATTTTAATGCATTTCTTTGGTTATTAGAAGACTGAACTTTTAAATTCTTCCATGAATTTCTTCTTCATGACTTTTAACTATGTTTATTTGGAGAGTCATTTTTTGATGTTGATTTGTAACACATGATATGAAAGGATAGTAAAAATTTGCTACATCCCCCCCCAAAAAAAAACCCAAAAAACAAAAAATGAAAAAGCTAGTCAGTGACTCCCATTAGAATAAGTATGTATTACAGACAGTGAGGGCACTGAAAACTCTCCAGGATCTTTTAACTTGTCCCACGAAGAGTATTAGGATTCCTACCAATGCAAAAGGGCCTTTTAAACCTAGAAATAGAATATTTCTTCTAATAACTCATTGGCCATGATCGTGCCATTCTTTAACATGAAAGGGAGCATGCCTCTAACCAAACTGAAAGGTTCATAACTGCTGAAGCATCTTTATAAGACATGTCATCCTTGAGGAGGTTGAGTTTCTCTTTTTTTCATTTGCCAGGTCTTCTTTTTTTTTTTTTTTTAACTGAAGGCTTTATAAATAGGACAGCTCTTACAATAGTAATAAGCCAAATAAAAACTTACAGAATGCCAAAAGTACCTAATTATTTCTAGCATCCCCTATCTCATAAGATGATGAAGAAAGCTCTTTGATGTTACCCAGCGGCACTCTGGGACATGCCAGAGATGGTTTAGATATAAAATACATTTTTTAAAAGTTTTATTAGTTTGACTATGGGGTGCAGATTTGGGGAAGGCAATTTCAAAGAGAGCTATCAGGAGACAAAGATATAAGTTCTTAGTGCCTAAACACAGAAAATAACTGCAGCTTGGTTCAGAACTTTCCTGTGTAAACAAGTGTGTAGACTTTTTCAATAACCCAACTATGCCATCTTGAATGCCTCACCTCTTTGGTCTGAAAAACCACATAAGCCAGATTTAAAGTAGAGATGTTTTACATTTGCTTTCTCCCTTTTCATAATAAACTGTTTATATTAGATGTCTTCAAAGTGGCAGATTTTTAGGAAACATTAAGCTCCAAACAAGAAAAGGTCCTTTCCAAGAAAGGAAGGAGAAAAAGGAGCTAGCTGTGTGCATTGCAGACATAGCTGTGACCACCCACAGAGTATTGTCCTGCTGATCCTTAGTCAGGACTAATAATTTTCCTTTCTCTTTTCGCATTAAACCTGTAGACACACAGTCACAGGGAAACCAGTGACTCGCGTTCACATCTTCAGCCCCTGAGCAATGTAAATTCAGAGCAGAGAGAAGATTCTGGGAGATAGTGGGTAGCAGGATTCTGTACCCCCACACAGACAGCAATCTCACTGGCAGAATCTGTCCAGTGTAACTATTTTGGAACTCTGGAGTCTGATGAAGGCTTGCAACCGTCAGAGGAAAGCTTGGATGGTAGATTATGGTTATTTTTGGTCATTGTCAGCTCTTAGCAGAGTAGCAGCTACCCTTTTCTTATCTCCAGCCCTCAGCAGGAAGCTGTTACATGTGTTCATGGAGCAGCTTGTATGCGGCTGGTGGGGGCTAGGGTGGGCAGCAAAGACTCTGTCCTCCAGATATTGGGGGATCTGTGTTTGGATCACTGTTACTGATCATGGAGTCATAGACACAGAGGCAGCTGTTGTTGTGCACCCCCAATTGTTGAACACCCCTCACTTTCCAGCTCAAGTGGCTTCCAGGGAGTTAAAGGGTTGGTGCCCTTCCCACCCCCTTCATTGCTGTCTTTTTCCCCTTTTGGGAGTCAGATAGTAAGACATTCCAAAGCCAATGCCTATGTGGAGGAAATTAAAAAGTCACCATGCATGCCCAGAGAAGGGTACAGGTTCAGAAAAGACCTGAGACCTAAGGTTGACACCTCAGCAAACAGACATCCTACAATTAAAAAAACAAAAGCCAGCAAACCTCAGGAAGGGGAAGAATCTGATTTTCAGGGTTGCAATGTCCAGTTTTGAACAACAACCACAAAAGCACAGTGGATACAAAGAAGTTGGGAAGTAGAGCCCATTTCAAGGGAAAAAAAATAAATGAACCAACAGAACCTTCCCTGAGAAAGACCAAATGGCAGAATTGTTAGACAAAGACTTTACAACACCGGATGATTCTAGTAGCTTAGTATTATTGTAAAACCAGTTGCAACTGCACTTTTTGTTTTTTACATGATTCAAGAAAATAATGCATTTTTAAAAATTATTAGTCTAAAAGCTAGTATTCTTGTACCTTTGGCTTAAAACTCCATGTTTTATTTTCCCTATACTTTATGAAAGTGATGCATTGAGAAAACAAAGATCATTTTATATTTTTGGACACATGTAAAGATATAGATTTGTATCTGAAAGTATAGTTTGTATATATTTGTATAGTTTTGTAACTGAAAGTGTTGGGGTGGAGCTATAAACAAGCAGGGTTTTTGTACATTATTGAAGTTAAATTAGTATAAATTTAAATTAGACTGTTATAATTTTAGGATATTATATGTAGTCCACATGGTAACCACAAAGAAACAAAATATACACCAAAGGAAATGCAAAAGGGCTTAAAACATTTCACTGCAAAAAAAAAAAACCACTGAAGAGCATAATTTGGGAAATGAGGGACCAAGAAACCTAGAAGGCATGTAGGAAAAAAATAGAAAAACAACACACGTTAAGTTCCCCCCTCCTTACAATAATTATTTTAAATACAAAAGGGTTAAACTCTCCAATTCAAAGACAGATTGGCAGAATGGAAAGCAAAAAAGCTATGATCCAACTATGTGCTGTCTACAAGAGACTCACTTTAGATCCAAAGACACATAGACTGAAAGAGAAAGGATATTTTTACACCTCCGCTCATAGTAGCATCATTCACAATAACGGAAATAAAGAAGCAAGCCCAGCGTCCACGAGTAGATGGATGGATCAACAGAACACAGCATATGCATACAATGGAATAACACCCAGACTTTTTAAAAGGAAATTCTGATATATTCTACAATACCAATGACACTGGAAAACATTATGCTGTGGAGAGTAAAGACACACGGGATGATTCCACTTATATAAGATACTTCGAGTTGTCAACTCAATGGACATGAGTTTGAAGAAACTCCGGGAGATAGTGAAGGAAGGCTAGCCTGGCGCCATGTAGTCCACGGGGTCACAAGGACACGACTTGGCAACTGAACAGCAACAAAAAGAGTTGTCAGAATCATAGAGATAGAAAGTAGAATGTTGGTTGTTAGTGGATGGAGGGATGGGGAGTTATTGTTTAAAGGTTAAGTAGAGTTTAAAAGAATTTTAGTTTTGCAAGATGAAGAGCTCTGGAGATACACGGTGGTGATGTTTGCAAAACAGTATGAATTTACTCAGAATCACTGAACTGTACATGTAAAAATGGAAAAGATTGTAAATTTTATTATGTGTATTTTACCACCATAAAAAATGGAAGAAAAATACTAATTTAGAATAACTCAGCAAAAACTCACAGGTCAGGTTTAGTGGTGCTAGAAAGAAGGATGTCAAAGAGATACTAAAACCTCATAGACAAAAGAGTTGTCATGTTCCTGATCTAGGGCTGTTCTCAGCTGACTTTTTCTTAAAACATCTTTCCTCTAATGTTGGGCTTCCGAGGTGGCGCTAGTGGTAAAGAAGCCGCCTGCCGGTGCAAGTAGATGTAAGAGACACAGGTTTGATCCCTGGTTGGGAAGATCCCTTGGAGGAGGGCAAGGCAACCCACTCCAGTATTCTTGCCTGGAGAATCGCACGGACAGAGGAACCTGGTGGGCTGCAGTCCATGGAGTTGCACAGAGATGGACACAACTGAAGCAGCTTAGCACGAGCATACCTCTAATGCTGGTATGAGAGATTTGAGTTACCATGGTCACAAAGATCAGCTGTAACAGAGGACTGTATCAAGTTGGTAATGATAACCCTGTATGCGAGACAGCAAAAGAGACACAGATGTATAGAACAGTCTTTTGGACTCTGTGGGAGAAGGCAAAGGTGGGATGATCTGAGAGAATAGCATTGAAACATGTATATTAGCATATGTGAAACAGATCACCAGTCCAGGTTCAATGCATGAGACAGGATGCTCAGGGCTGGTGCACTGGGATGACCCAGAGGGATGGAATGGGAGAGGGGTTCAGAATGGGAAACACATGTACACCCATGGCTGATTCATGTCAATGTATGGCAAAAACCACTACAATATTGTAAAGTAATTAGCCTCCAATTAAAATAAATAAATTAAAAAAAAAAACAAACAGAGGACTGTATCAGTGATCCAGAGTGATGGACAGTCAGTTTAGGAACGGATTCAGGAGCACAGGTGGTTAGACCATAAAGCCACTCACTACTCAACATTGCCGCCACCCCCAGGGAAACCAATGCTGCTGCTGCTGCTGCTAAGTCCCTTCAGTCGTGTCTGAGTCTGTGCGACCCCATAGACGGCAGCCCACTAGGCTCCGCTGTCTCTGGGATTCTCCAGGCAAGAACACTGGAGTGGGTTGCCATTTCCTTCTCCAAGGGAAACCAATGGTAGTGCGCAAATCAATCCCAGAAATAGACTTAGTCCTGAAATACAGTTAAAAACAAATAATCAAGAAATAGGCAGACTCGGCGAGAACAAAGCTCTGTTGCCCATCGTGAAGTTCTCAAGGAGTGCCCTTCTGGGGCAGCACACTTTGTCAGATCTCCTGAGTCCATCCACACACCTCAATATGCCCAACTCTAAACAGAAGCCCCCACAAAGAAACAGAGAAACTAGTTTTTACTCCTAATTTACAAACACAGGTGCCCACACACACCTGTGTGAGGAGGAAGGGACGCGAAGTTACAAGGCTGCAGTTAGTATCTCACTAATAGAAACAGCAGTTTGTGTGTTTTTTTTACATAATGGGGATACGTCCAACAGTCATCTCATATCAGTATTGCAAACGTCAGAGATGAAGTTATTTTCATGAGAGGCTAACTTTGAAGAACTGACCCAAGGATTCATTTCTGTTGAGAATTTGAGCAAGACACAATGACCTTTATGTTGGGGAGACTAGCAGTTTCTGCCACTTGAACACAGTGAGGACCTTGCTTCTCATTCAGAGCTCACAGACTGGGAAACTGTACAAGATGAAACCATACTTCCTGCCTGAAGTAATTTTTTAAATGATAATAATATAAACTAAGGCATTCCCAGGTGGCTCAGTGGTAAAGAATCTGCCTGTCAATGCAGGAGACGCAGGTTCAATCCCTGGGTTGGAAGGGTTCCCGGGAGGAGGAAATGGCAGCCCGCTCCAGTATTCTTGCCTGGAGAATCCCATGGACAGAGGGGTCTGGCGGGCTGTGGTCCATGGGGTCACAGAGAGTCAGACAGGACTGAACATGCATGCCCACTATATACACTTTAAAAAAAATGCTCTAGTCAAATCCTCTTCCTCTCCTTGGTTTTCTTTCAACCTTGGTGATGTCCAAGGTCACAGAACCAGCCTTCCATATTCATTCAGGAGTGGGAATGCCCCTGTATGCACAAGAACCGAGTTTGTCGTCTCCTCTCTCCATCACTTCCATGATAAAGGAAAAGAACCCGCCCATCTTCACACTTTTGTAAATCAAGTTTGTTTGACAGTGAATTGTGGGGGTTAATGATAAAGTCATGCTGAGCTCAACAGAATTAAACTCGCAGCCAGAGGTGAGTGCAGTTTAATGATAAACAGACAAAGCAAGATGCTCAGAGGAGTATCTCGTACCAAGGATCTTCTCCAGCCTGTTTTAAGTGCTGTCATTGGAAAATAAATATGCTGCATTTGGGGGGTTTTCAGGCAAAGAGTTCCTGTCAGACATGTCTCAGCTGTCGTCAATTGAATGAAGACACTTGCCTATTTCAGTAATTTAGACTTCAGCAATTTTTTTTTTAATGTTCAAGCTAAAATAAGCTGCCTAAACATAGGACAAGAGCTGATACTAAAATTATGAAGTCCTATGTTTTATTTATTACTGCTGGGAACTAAGATATCATTGCCTCCTCCCATGGGGTTCCATTTCCTGCCCCCAAGCTCCATGTGCTAGAGACTTAAATAGCAAAAGAAGTCATCCTTTAGAGACCTGTAAGGAGGAAGAATATTCCAAATGGGTTTTAGGAGCCACCTAAATATGTCTGACTAGGGGGTGGGAGACAAGGCAGGAGTTGAACTTTGAACACATGCCAATTCCACCCAATTTGAAAATTTAAGAAGAGCCAACTTTGCTGCAGCCACTCCTGTACTTGGTTCCAAAAGTAAATCAACAGGACAGGATTGGAACCTGCAGGTGGGATGAATTAATTGTCTTCAGGGTTATTGGTAACACCTAAATGACTTTGTAAACTAAAAGTACTCCATAAACATGTCATTATAAGTACCTCTGTCCTTGGGGGGAGCATGATTGATAATGATAAAGTGAATTAAGAAAACAAAGTTGCATGTTATCTTATTTTTTCACAGGAAGTAAAACGTATCAAATTAGTAAATGTTATATGATAGAACCATTCAGTTAAACCCCATCAGAGAGACAAGCAGTTCATCCAGTAGCCCTAGTTCAGAGGACACCTCATTTTATATATTATTTGTAAAGTTTCCCTCTCCTGCTTTGAATGTTTCTCTTTCCTTTATAGGACCAGAATGCAGATTTCATATATATATATACATTCTGGGGCTTTGGCTCTTATTTGTTAAATAATACAGTTGCCCACATAGCTCCCATCAGGGGATTTTTGAGGTTGTATCAGAGTTACCATATGTTTTCTGACTGCTCTGAGTAGCAAGCAGGAACCCACTGATAACTAACCTCTACTGAGTCCTGAGTCCAGGGTCGTCGCCGTGTATTCAATGCTTCCCACACATTTACTCGTTTAATCTTTGCAACAACCTAGTAAGGGTAGGTATACTGTAATTCTTGCTTCATGATTTGAAAAGCTGAGGCTCCGAGGCCTGAAATAACTTGTCCAGAGAGTCAGTCCTAGGTCTATCCAGCACTACAAGCCACGATTCACTGTGTTTTGTCCGTGTATGTGCCCACAGTACCTGTGTAGAGAATCATCAGTGACGAGAACAGGCAACGTTGTGTTAACGTGGCCTCTTGTCTTCTCCTTTTCACCCCAGTCCCCACCTCCTCTGTTCTGACCACATTTCAACTCCTCCTTCATCTTCTTTTCCGAAGGCAAATACGCCATGCGAGACCTGGTGCACCGGCTTCCAGGCGGGAACAACAGCAACAGTGCAGCGAGCAAGGCCATGTCGGACGACACGGTGACAGCCGTGTGCTGCACCCTTCACGAGGTCATCACCAAGAACATGGAGAACGCCAAGGCCTTACGGGACGCCGGGGGCATCGAGAAGTTGGTCGGCATCTCCAAAAGCAAAGGAGACAAGTAAGTCAGGCCGTGACCTCCTAATGCATACAACTGGTGTTGGTAGGTACAGGTCTAGGGCTTCCCAAGTGGCACCGTGGGTAAGGATCTGCTTGCGAGTGCAGGAGACACAGAAGACAGGGGTTCGGTCCCTAGGTCAGGAAGGTCCCCTGGAGAAGGAAAAGACAACCCACTCCAGTATTGTTGCCTGGGATATCCCAGGGACAGAGAAGCCTGGCAGGCTACAGCCCATGGGGTCACAAAGAGCTGGACGTGACTGAGCGTGCACGCACACACACACAGACACAGTTCCAAGTGTGCCCGACGACCCTTGGTTTTGGGTAACACTGCTGAGTGTCACTGGAAAGCATTGGTGTCTGATCATCAAGAGATAGAAGACAGCAGATGGTTTCCAGTCTTCCCACCCCACAGGAAAGCTGGTCTTACTAGGAACTTTGATTTGACAAATAACTCATGAATTGGTAACTCCTGGGATATTGCTAAGGTAGGCTTGACAATCCAGCATCCAATCTAGTGACCTGCATGTGGGCTTCCCTCATAGCTCAGTTGGTAAAGAATCTGCCTGCAAGGCAGGAGACCCCGGTTCGATTCCTGGATCAGGAAGATCCACTGGAGAAGGGATAGCTACCCACTCCAGTATTCTTGGACTTCCCTTGTGGCTCAGCTGGTAAAGAATCCGCCCTCAGTGTGGGAGACCTGTTTCAATCTCTGGGTTGGTAAGATCCCCTGGAAAAGGGAAAGGCTACCTACTCTAGTATTCAGGCCTGGAGAATTCTATGATCTGTATAGTTCTTGGGGTCACAAAGAGTCAGACAGGACTGAGCGACTTTCACTTTTCATATGCAAGAAACCAACAGATTCCTGAAGGCATTTTGTGGTGGTTGTTCCAGTGTGGCTCCAAATCCAAGTGTTGATGATGGATCCACATCCTTTGTTCTGTGCCTCTTCAGTTCTGCATAGCAAGGCATGCAGAGAGGATGGGAGAGAAAACAGCGACAGAGTCAGAAGAAACTTAGTGTTTAACTACTACCTTCCCTCACCAACTGTGTGTTTGGGACAAATTATGTCATTTAACAAGTCATCATGCTCATACTTTCCAATCTAAAGACAGCAGGAGGGACTGTCATGAAAGACTTCCTGGAAGAAGTAATAATCATGTCTTAAATACTGAGTAGGATTTTCCCAGGGATGGAAGAAGTGAGGAAGGAGGGCTTTTATGCCAGTGGATTAAAGAGAGAGGGGTTATGTCAAAGGAATGCTACCACCACAAATGGTAAGTTCCCAGTTGGATTTAAGAACCAGTGGTATTTTACTGTATGTAACTTAAACACATTTTCACCAGCCACAGGGTTGGTATATTTTACAAAAACATTCACTAATCTTAATTAAATTTCGACTTCTGGAAGTCCCTCAATGTAATCAAATAAGATTAACAGGGTAAACCTTTTGTTATCAAGGGTCTACTTCTTGACTTCATTCCCTTTACATCTAAACGCCAAATAAGTTTTCTTTTGTTATTAAAGGCTTTAAAGGATGCACTTCAAGGCTTTTGGATATTCTCTCATTTCATTTAATTCGAGATACTATCATTGTGCAATAAAAGAGAAGTTTCAGGGGTTCTGTTTAAGCGCCCTGAGACCTCCACATAGGTTCAATCAACAGTTCAGTATTAGGATTTGAACTTTTCCATATCAAATATAGAGAAAGCCCACTGGACTTGTGGAATAATTGCACAGTACAGATGGTTGACTTGAGTTGTACCCTATAATGTTATACTTGCAGTAAAATGCTCTTCTCCGTTGGCAGGAACCACGTGGTTCTCTTGTTTATTTATTTTTTAGGACTGGGCGGAGGGGAGGTCTTTCCCTGAGGCTTTCTGTGGGCTGAGCCTTCAGGGCTTACCCTGGGGCCGCCAGCAAGGTCAGGGAAAGTACCACAGGCTTTGATTTTGTTTATTTATTTATTTCTGCCTGTGCGGGTCTTTGTTGCTGGGGCTTTCCTCTAGTTGCAGCGGGCAGGGCTACTCCCTAGTTGTGGTGCCTGGGCTTCTCACTGCAGCGGCTTCTCTTGTTGTGGACTCCAGGGCCCGCAGGCTTCGGTAGTTAAAGCTCCCAGGCTCTGACTCACAGGCTCAGTATTTGTGGTACACAGGCTTAGTTGTTCCAGGGTACGTGGGATCTTCCCAAATCAGGGATCAAACCCGTGTCTCCTGTAGTGGGAGGTGGATTCTTTCCCACTGAGCCACCAAGGAAGCCTCAGTTTTCTTTTTCACATGGCTTCAGTGGTTGTTATTGTTCAGTGACTCAGTCGTGTCTGATTCTTTGTGACCCCATGGACTGCAGCATTCCAGGCTTTCCTGTCCTTCACTTAGCTTCACATAGCTTTAGCGGACCTTGGAAATCTCTAATTGAAATGCGTACCTGTTTTGGGCATTAGAAACTTATTATGTTGATGCTTTTCTTAAACAAATGCACGTGCATACACAATAAAACCACAGTCCACTCTGATATAATTGTCTATGTTCATGAGACATTCAGAAAAGAAAGTATTGTCCCTGAATCTTAGAACTGTAGAGCTTTGGGAGGTTGTTATATGAATTCCTTCCATCTGTGTGAGCATCCCTATTGGGCCTTAAAGAGAAAAAAATGCTTTTATCAGTCCTGTGGTCAAAGAAAATTATTTGATAAAACTAATTAAAAACTCATTTTGAAGAAACTATCCATGAAGTCACATATATCAACATTGCCATTCCAGAAAAGAATCCTGTTAGGTCTATTCCATCTGGATTGTTGCTAACGGGAGGTTCCTTTTACTACAAATAATCTCAAATATATGCTTTAAATTGACGGAAAATTTCTTCATGGAATAGATACTCATTTCATATCATTGTTTCCTTACCTTTCCCTCAATGTTTAGCAGTCCTGATTTATGAATTTAATAAGAAGTGTTGAATCCATTTGCGTCAAGCATTTCCCATTTAGAATTCTCCTGCTTGGTCTCATCCATTCTGTTCTGTGGTTTACCTCCTTTAGACAGTGACTAATTTGGGGGTCAAAGCAAGGTTTTTATAACTGGCCATATCCTCATCTCCCACCTGCACTTCAGTTGGATTTTCGCTTCTCGCTGCTCTTAAAATGCATCCAGAAGAATTACATTGTGTCTTAGCACTAAACTCACCATTTGTCACTCAATTCTATCATGACAGCACATCTGAGATTCCCATGGCCTTCTAGAAGTGTTTTAATGAAATAAAAACACTTTATTGAAATTTTTTGGACTTGAAGATGATTTAATAATTAGAAAAGGGAGGAATATCAGTTTGCTCTAGTTAATTCATAAAATGCTTGCAGACTTGCCCTCCTCCCAAAACTCAAACTTTTGTGATCACATGAGAAAACAAGATGAACAAACATGTATAGCTATGATTCTCCCCTTTATGTATGTATAGGTTTTATTTCTAAATATGCACAAGCTTAAATATGCCATGATTTAGATGAGTCAGACTGCAAGTGCTGATCAAGGTGTGCTTGAACTGTATAACTCATCGCATCTTGCCAATACACTGGAACAATTATTCTGGAATCCTGCAGCTGGAATGCCTGTGCTGAAAACCCGCAATGAAATTGCACCAAGATTCTCAGCCACCCCTAATTTGACAAGTCTAGCGAAGATCAAACATGGTGTAATTGTTAATGACTCTTATAGGAATCTTATACTTACCATTTTTGAAGTCTTGATAACTTGTATTATTCTTTTCACATCATTTTAAACACACAGCATGGACATTCTGTCATATCCATCTGTTTCAAAAGTACATTTGTGTTTTTTTCAGATTTTAACAGTCATGTAGGAAATAGTGTTGAATGTGTCACTGTATTTTGTCATAAGACAGAAAAGCCATTAACGGTCTCAACTGTTACTTGTCAGTAAGGAACTGTGTTTGTGGCTGAGGTTATAATCACTTGTCACATTAGAAGCACTCAGTTGTTCAAGTCCTTCAATCAACAGTTATAGGCTTTCAAGTCGCCATTGTATCAGACTGGTCTAGTGGATGAATCAAAATTAACTGAAAAGAAAGCAGTATTTCTTTGACCTTCATCAGTTTTTATAACACTGTAGTATACTGGCATGTTAATAGAGAGGTTAAAAGCTGCAATTCATTCCACATTCTCAGTGTGTATTTTGAAACTAAGCAAGAAGTAGGAAAAAATTATAGCATCAGAGGACTTTTTGCATACTAAAATTTTCAACTGTATTATCACCACCTGACTATTATGTTCCTCTAGAGTTGCTTGACTTCTGTCATAGATACATATCTAGCTAGCAGTGATAAAATCCAGCAAAACATAGCATTTAATCTTTGCTCAGCATTGATTATATAAGAACAGTATGTGAGGATCATCAGAATTGCAGAGCTTCTCCCCAGGGAGCCTACATCAACTCCCCAGCACCAGGAAGACCAGCCCCCCTCTGGGAGAGCTGCAAGGCTGTAGGAAACATGGACTCTGCTCTTAAGGGTCTCACACACACTTTCATCCCAAGACTGAGCACTGAAGCAGTAGTTTGAAAAGAGCCTGGATCAGAGCACTTACTGATCTTAGAGGGCGTCTCAGAGAGGCAGGAGGCAGCTGAGACTCCCTCTGGGAACAGAGATGCTCGCAGCAGCCACTTTGGGAAGCTAGTTCTACCGTGCAGACACTGGTGCTAGCGAGTGCCATCTTGGAGTCCTCCTTCTAGCTCATTAGCACCACGGGCTTACTTGCCCATTAGCCAGTCAGCCTGACTCCTGGTTCTCCTTAGGTTGACAAGCTAGCTGTGCCCGGACCAGTAGCGTCCATACAGGGCCTGGCAGCCAAGCAGACCACAGTGCAGTCACCTACCAGCGCACGCATAGCAGTTGCCACCCCCCCACACAAAAAGAAGGGCTCACATGGCCCACAGGGAGGCCCCCCTAGAGCACACAGCTGTGGTGACCACAGGAGAGTGCACTGCCAGGCCTCATAGGATATCTACATAAGGCTGCTCCTCCAAGATCAGGAAGTGTAACTTCAGACCTGCTTCATACATAGAAATAAAAACAGAGAGTACAGCAAAAGGAAGTGACAGAGGAATATATTCCAAATAAGGGAACAAGATAAAACCTCAGAAGAACTGAGGGAAGTAGAAATAATCTACCCAATAAAGAGTTGAAGGTCATAATCATAAAGATGCTCAGGATAATGAACACAGTAACAGGTTTAACAGAGAGTTAGAAAATATAAGGAAGAATCAAACAGAACTGAAGGGTACAGCTGTTGTTGTTCCGTTGCCCAGTTCTTTCTGGCTCTTTGTGACTCCATGGACTCCAGCACACCAGGCCTCCCTGTCCTTGACTGTCTCCCAGACTCATGTCCATTGAGTCGGTGATTCCATGCAACCATCTCATCCTCTGTCGTCCCCTTCTCCTCCCACCTTCAATCTTTCCCAGCATCAGGGCCTTTTCCAGTAAGTTGGCTCTTCACATCAGGTGGCCAAAGTATTGGAGCTTCAGCTTCAACATCAGTCCTTCCAGTGAATATTCAGGACTGATTTCCTTTAAGATTGATGGGTTGGATCTCCTTGAAGTTCAAGGGGCTCTCAAGAGTCTTCTCCAACACCACAGTTCAAAAGCATCAATTGTTCAGCTCTCAGCCTTCTTTATAGTCCAGCTCTCATATCTGTACATGACTCCTGGAAAAACTGTAACTTTGAGTATACTTGTATAACTTTGAGTATTTTTGTATAACTGAATTTTTTTAATACACTATAAATAATGAGTAGTATATTAGATGATATAGAAGAACGGAACAGCAAACTTGAAGACAGTAGTGGAAATCAACGAAGTTAAACAAATAAAATATTTTTAAGTGAGTATGGTTTAAGATACCTTTAGGACAACATCAAGCATACTAATACTGGCATTGTAGGGGTCCACAAGGAAAAGAGAAAGAAAGGGGCAGAGAATTCATTTGAAGGAATAATGTTAATAGCTGAAAACTTCTCCAACCTGGGAAAGAAAACAGACATCCAGGTCCAAGAAGTACAGTGAGTCCCAAACAAGATGAACCCAAAGAAGTCCTCACCAAGACACACTGTAATTAAGATGGCAAAAATTAGAGATAAAGACAGAATTTTAAAAGCAGCAAGAGAAAAGCAAATAAGTATGCACAGCGGAACTCCAATAAGTCTCTCAGCTGATATTGCAGACCAGAAGAGAGGGGCAAAAATAAGCAAAGGGAACCTAATTAAACTTAAAATCTTTTGCACAGCAAAGGAAACCATCAACAAAGTGAAAAGACAGCCTACTGAATGGGAAAAAAAATTCACAAATGATATAACCAACAAGGGGTTAATATCTAATATATATATAATATTATTTATATATATATATATATATATATATATATATATATCATACAACTCAATAAACAACCCAATTAAAATTAGGCAGAAGACTGAAAAGACATTTTTCTCCCCAAAAAAGACTTACAGATGACCAACAGGCACATGAAAAGATGCTCAATGTCACTGATCATCAGGGAAATGCAAGTCAAAACCACAATGAGATGTCACCTCACAGCTATCAGAATGGCTATTAAAAAGGACAAAAATAAGCAGTGTTGGCAAAGATGTGAAGAAAAGGGGACTCTTGTACACTGTTGGTGGGGATATGAATTGGTACAGCCACTATAGAAAACAGTATGGAGGGTCCTCAAAAAATTAAAAATTGAACCACCATATGGTCCAGCAATTCCAGTTCTGTATAGTTTTCTAAAGAAAAAAAACACTAATTGGAAAAAGTATATGAACTTCAGTGTTTATTGCAGCATTATTAACTACAATTTCCTTCTCCAGGGGATCTTCCCAACCCAGGGCTCAAACCCGGGTCTCCCACACTGCAGGTGGACACTTTACCATCTGAACCACCAGGGGAGCATATTTATTACAATATGTATGTATATATTGTATATATAAACATAGTAAATATATTATTTACTACAATATGTATCAAATCAGATCAGTTGCTCAGTCGTGTCCGACTCTTTGCGACCCCATGAATCGCAGCACGCCAGGCCTCCCTGTCCATCACCAACTCCCAGAGTTCACCCAGACTCACGTCCATCGAGTCCATGATGCCATCCAGCCATTTCATCCTCTGTCGTCCCCTTCTCCTCTTGCCCCCAATCCCTCCCAGCATCAGAGTCTTTTCCAATGAGTCAACTCTTCGCATGAGGTGGCCAAAGTACTGGAGTTTCAGCTTTAGCATCATTCCTTCCAAAGAAATCCCAGGGCCGATCTCCTTCAGAATGGACTGGTTGGATCTCCTTGCAGTCCAAGGGACTCTCAAGAGTCTTCTCCAACACCACAGTTCAAAAGCATCCATTCTTCGGCACTCAGTTTTCTTCACAGTCCAACTCTCACATCCATACATGACCACAGGAAAAACCATAGCCTTGACTAGACGAATCTTTGTTGGCAAAGTAATGTCTCTGCTTTTGAATATGCTATCTAGGTTGGTCATAACTTTCCTTCCAAGGAGTAAGTGTCTTTTAATTTCATGGCTGCAGTCACCATCTGCAGTGATTTTGGAGCCCCCCAAAATAAAGTCTGACACTGTTTCCAGTGTTTCCCCATCTATTTCCCATGAAGTGAGGGGACCAGATGCCATGATCTTCGTTTCCTGAATGTTGAGTTTTAAGCCAACTTTTTCACTCTCCTCTTTCACCTTCATCAAGAGGCTTTTTAGTTCCTCTTCACTTTCTGCCATAAGGGTGGTGTCATCCGCATATCTGAGGTTATTGATATTTCTCCCGGCAATCTTGATTCCAGCTTGTGTTTCTTCCAGTCCAGCGTTTCTCATGATGTACTCTGCATAGAAGTTAAATAAGCAGGGTGACAATATACAGCCTTGACGTACTCCTTTTCCTATTTGGAACCAGTCTGTTGTTCCATGTCCAGTTCTAACTGTTGCTTCCTGACCTGCATACAAATTTCTCAAGAGGCAGATCAGGTGGTCTGGTATTTCCATCTCTTTCAGAATTTTCCACAGTTTATTGTGATCCACACAGTCAAAGGCTGTGTGTGTATATATACATACACACACACACACACAAAAGAATATTACTTGGCCATAAAAAATAATAAAATATTGTCATTTTCAACATTATAGATGGACCTAGAGGGTATTATGCTAAGTGAAATAAGTTAGAGAAATACAAATACCATATGATTTCACTTGCATGTGAAATCTGAAAAACAAAACAGAAGAACAAACATAACCAAATAGGAACAGACCCAAAGATATAGAGAACAAACAGGTAGCTGCCAGAGGAGAGAGGGATGGGGCAATGAGTGAAATGGGTGAGGGAGATTAAAAGGTACAGAATTTCAGTGGTAAAATAAATGAACCATAGGGATGGAATACACAGCAGGGGGGATATAGTCAATAATATTGTAATAACTTTGTGTAGTGCCAGATGGTAAATAGAATTACCATAGTGGTTATTTTGCAATGCATATAGCTATCAGACCACCAGGAACTAACAGAGTGTTGTAGGTCAATTATAATTCAATTGTTTAAAAAAGAATAAAGTGTACCTGTATCTATATCCATGAAAAGATCTAGAATTCTCTGTCAAAAAAATTCAATATATTTAGAGCATGATACTAGCATAAATGTGAAATCATTTAGCAACTGTCCCTTTTAGGTACAGAAAATATGTATTTCACTTAAATATATAGTTCATCTCATGGAGAAAAATTTTTTTTAATTTACAAGAGTACTATATTTTTTCTTTTAAAAGTATACAATATTAACTAAGAGGTTTTCAAACACAAGGTTGAATTCCAAGTCAGCAGTAATGAGTAAGAGATAGTGTTCCAGTTTCCAGTAAGTAAATGGATGAAGAAACCTTAAACATAGTTGTTCTACATTGCACACTTGAAGACCCAGGAAAATAGCAGACATTTAATTGATCTCGTATTAAGGTCCTATCATTTCATTGCAAAATTCAGGTCCTTGCTTCCTAGGTGGCACTAGTGGTAAAGAACCTGCCTGCCAATGAAGGTAGACATAAGAGACGTGGGTTTGATCACTGGGTCAGGAAGATCCCCTGGAAGAGGGCACGGCAACCCACTTCAGTATTCTTGCCTGGAGAAGGCTGACAGTCTATAGTCCATAGGGTCACAAAGAGTTGGACACAGCTGAATTGACTTAGCACACACACATCCATTTACTCTGGCTCTCAAGTCCAACCTCAACTTGATCCCATCTCACCATCTGCTCACTTTCCATTTTAAAGACTATTTTATGTTAAAAGCAGTTTTGATCTCAATTCACATGTTCTCTTTGGGGAATCTGTGGGCCATTGCACCAGGAGTCAGCTTCAGGGGTGGACTTCACACTGGTGTCCTCATGTGTGATTACGACCTGCCCAACTCCAGGAGTCCCTGCATAAACCAAGGGTCAGCCAGCTATGATCCAAATCCCACCGTCCACCCTTTCTTGTAAATAACACTTGACTGGAACACAGCCACTTCCGTTCGTTTATGTATTATTTATGACTCCTCTCTTCCTGCAATAGCCGAGTTGAGTAGCTGCAACCAAGACCATATGGCCCACAAATCAAAGGATATTTGATAGCTGACCCTTTATAGCAAAAGTGTGCCAGCCCTTGAGATCAGACACAATGCCATGTCAGCCACTCAGGTCATGAGGCTGATTGTGGACTCCACCCATTGGAGCAAAGAATCCGCAGGTAGTTAGCAGGGCCCTCAGCACTCATCCAACTGATTTCCAAGAATCAGATTGAATTGAATCAACACAGATGTCTCAACCTAGAGTCTGATCTGAGATGCAGGTTGACACCGAACCATTATTTAGCGATAGATTCATAAGGATTTCAAAGCCATGACTCAAAAAAAAAAAAAAAATGGTAAGAACCGCTAGTCCAAAGGTTTACATGACCTTAGTTTCTCACTCTGTTCTGGAGGACAGAAAGTGAATTGTATGAAGGGCTTTGTTTATAGATTCTTTTATCCGTGCTTATTCCACCACACAAATGCAAGAGAGCCCGTGTGCCCATGAGTGCACAGGTCATCTCCATGCCAATCGCCTGTGCTTGGCTTCCTTAGCAAAAGGAAAGCAGTTCCCTGTACCCCTCAGGCAGAAGAGCAAATGCTATACAAGCTCTTACGCTTCAGCTGAGAAAATGAGTATCTTTTTCTCCTTACTCCTTGCTTGCACTCAGTCATGACCAACTCTTTTGCGACCCTTTCTACTGCCTGTCAGGCTCCTCTGTCCATGGGATTTCCCAGGCAAGAATACTGGAGTGGGTTATCATTTCCTCCCCCAGGGGATCTTCCTAACCCAAGGATCGAACCCAAGTCTCCTGTGTCTCCTTTTTGTATGCATTGTATGCGGATTCTTTACCCACTGAGCCAGCTACACAGGTTAGACAACACAGCTATTAAAACCCCTTAATCTTGCCTTTCCTGGTCAAGATTCTTTCTGTTCCATTTCCTAGTCCAGCACTGGACCTGCATTCTGACTCAGTGCACTGCTCTTGGGTTTGCATTGTGAAAATTCTTTGCCAAATTACAATACCTTCCTCCCCCTACCCCTATCCTGCCCCCTGCCGTGGGTGTCGGGGGGAGAAAGAGGTTGGACACTGGTAACCTGCATCCTTTGCACTGTCCAGACTGGAGAAAGAAAAGGGTCAGAAAAGCCATGAGGCTTTTATTCTCTTTATTCTTGCTGTTTCCTGCCAAGTCATTTGAAGCCCATCTGTCCTCCTCACCACTTGTGTGTCCTGTCTTTTCTTTATCAGACACTCTCCGAAGGTGGTCAAGGCGGCATCTCAGGTCCTCAACAGCATGTGGCAGTACCGAGATCTGAGGAGTCTCTACAAAAAGGTAAGGTTTGCTTTACCTTCTTGGCTCGGGAGCTGCACACAGACCCTGAGCCTAAAGACCATATTTGGTCATAACAAGATGTGTCACAGATACAAAGGAACCTTGTCTGAGAGTTTGAGCAAGTGAAACACAAGGGAAGCAAGAAAATCAGTAAAGAAGCAAAAAAAACGGGTCACTAAGTGTCCCCTGAATACATCCTAAGATCCATCAACTTTCTGGATTGGACAGACCTATAACCGTGGAGTCTTACCTTCAAGACAAATAAGTTTGTGTCTGAGCTTCTACATTGTATGAGAGACTAAAAAGCAATGAACTGAGGGATTTTGCACACACTCTCACACAGAAGCATCAATAAGTGCCAATAAATAACTGAAGTCATTGTGGAGAGGAGACAAAAAAAAGGTAAAAGGCAGTTCAGGAGACTGAGAAGTCTTGCAACCTAGGAATACTGAGACCTGAGTTCCGCCTCCAAGACACCGACCGGTTCACACGCAGGTGAAGGGCTGATAATCCTAATGACGGTCGTAGATCGTAGGAAGAGGCTGGGCGTTTGCTCACAAGACTCCCCGGAGGCAGGCAGAAATTTATGTCATACATTTCAAAGGGGACTTCCTCCCCAAAATAGTTTAGAAACATAACCTGAAGCAAAAAGGTCACATCTGGAAATTTTGATTATATGATTCTTTCCCACACGTTCGTAAACAAAGGATGCGCAACTTTTCTTTTTTGGTTTGGAGCAAAGAGTTCTGTTAACAGTGTCCCCCAGAAGGTACTGTTTTGTTGTTACCACACAGCATATGTGAGTTGTTTCAATGATCAGAGCTCTCAGGTTAGATTTGAGTTAACAAATGGAGCAGAGAACATCACTGATAGGCACGGAGAACAGAGTAGACATTGGTCTCCATAGGGATTCGGAAAGCGTGAACAGGGCTTCATCATCAACTTCCCAGAGCACCTCCTCGCCTCCCCTGGCAGCCTGCATGGATTCATGGGGAGCCAAGAATCACTGCCACCTTGGTCCCCAGCATCCCAGTCTTGGGATGGGAGGTGGGGCCACAGCAAGAGGCTCAGAGGGGTAAGAGAGGGTGAGATCCATCTTGCCAGAGGGAAAATTGATCTTTTTTTAAGCCTGTGGGAGAAAGTTAAATATTTAATAACTGACTCTACTAAGTTAGAGTATATTTCTAGATTTCTCCAAGGTCTTCCTATTTCCTGTAAGCTTTGCTTTGTACTTCAGTTTAAAGTTTAGCCCATATAGTTCAGAAATCTCTTTCAAGATTTTTTTGTTCCTTAAGAGGAAGTATGTTTAGGCTGAAATATTGCAGAAGTGTTCTGGATTAATTATATCCTTTCCTAAATATCTTGCTATTTGTCTAAAGTGTTTTGAGTTCCATTCTGCCTGTTTTATTTGAAATGCACATCCCTTAGTTCCTTCTGGGACTCTTTCAGAAGTCAAATGAATTCCCTCCAGGGACAGGATCCTTCAGCTAAACAGGCAGCCAGACACGAAGAACACACTATAAATTAGAAAAGAGCTGGACGTTCTGAATCAGTGGCTCTGGAAGTTCAAGGAAATATTACTGCCTCGAATAAACTCCACTTCCCCTGAATTCCAACCATTTCTTTGCTGGAATATACCTTCTCATACTTCTGTGCATTGAAGGGAAACGGCTTTTAGAGACTCCACAAGTTATTTGTTGAATCGTAGTATGAGTTTTCCATTTTAGTTTTTTCTGTGTTGGTAGTAGGGTTCAGAAAGTATAATTGTCTTTCACTTGCCATGAGGGAAAAAAAAAAAAAAAAGAGTATGTTGTCAGAAATTTAATGGTGCTAAAACTCAGGAGCTAAAGAGGGTTTAAAATGTGTCTTAATGTGAGGAGATTCGAGAAAGACAGGCTGGAGAAGCTGAAGGTGATGTTTTTGGTTGATCCATGATTTTAAAATATTGAGAAAGAGCTGTTCTTAATGATTTCCAAATTGTGCAGTTGCAAAATGAAATGAGGACTTTGTGCTCAGTGTAAGTGCTACAATGGCAAAGCTCAAAATTCACAAAAGCTTTTCTTTTTGAAAGGTCCTGTGGTGAGAAAATCCAAATTCATTCATCCTTACGAATAGTTTTTAATCAGTGAGGCAATAGATTTCTATTTTGTTCTTCACTGACAGTTGAGAGATCATTTTCTAAATGCCTGATCCGTATCTATAATTACTCGTCTTTCTAATCTGTTTATTAAATACTATTATAGGCTCAAGAAAGGAAGAGTTCCAAAGAAAACGTGACATGTAGAGCAGCCATTGTGGCTGAAAGTGAAATATGGAACAGTGATTGGCAACTGCATTAGGTTCAGATTTACGTATTGTGGATTTACTGGATAAATTAAGGGCAAGAAAATTACAGAGAAAAATCTTGAAGAATCTATAGAGTTTGCATGAATTAGGAGATAAGAGGAAAAGAGCGTTATGGACAAGAGGGAAAAACACAAGTAGATAGATGTAAAGTGAAATAACAATGGCATATCTATGGAACAGAATTAAAGGTCCACCTGTCGTTGGCTTCTCTCCTCCTTAGCACCCAAGCACAGAGGCCAGAACCACATTTCCTTAGCTCAACTACTTTATTTCATTAGAGATCCATTTAATAAATCAGAATATTCTTTTGGCTGGGTGTACTGACCACAATATGTTGGAGTCCAGACACATTGTGAGCCAAAGCAGATTTGCATCATCCAAACCTTCAACTTCAATGAGGCCTGGACTTCTGATTTTTCTCCCCTAAAGGAAAAAGAAGAATGTTATCACACAAAGGCTAAATAATGCATCACCTTAAAAAAGTCCTTAAGATTAGATAACCACAAAGAGAAGTTTCAAATATCTTAATCATCTGTATTTTTGCAGAGGATGTTTTCTAAACGGAAAGAAGGTGAGCCTTGGAGCAGACTTGATAGAGGGCTAAAAGGAAAGCAGGCGATCAAAAGTTCTTGACTTTTTGAACACTGGTACTTAAAAAAAAGTTGCAGTCATGACTGGCAGTGTGATTATGTTTGATGATGGTAGGGTTTGTTGGGACCACTGGTTTTGAAAGAAAGGAGATAAATTTGAGGGGAGGGTGAGATGGGGACATAGAATTATAAAATTGCAGAAAGCATTTCTTATAAACCCTTACATAATACCTTAATCATATGCACATCTCAAAAAAATATATAGTTATATTGTTTGGGATACAGGCTAAGTTACTCTTAACAGGGAGACTCAAAAATTCAGAAATGCAAGCTAAACAGGTATCCCTTTCTGTTGCATGGGCCTGTACCTGGTTAGGCAGGTGGTCAGGTGGTCCAGAGTCAGCGGTGACCCTGGGATCTGTCTTGTTATCGTGCCTTGTACTAGGGTATCATCATTGCCTGTGTGTACCAAGCTCCCTAACTGAGCTCTTCCCCTCTCATTGCAGCCCGAAGGAAAAGTGAGGGCAGGTGATGTTCTCTGAAGTGTGTGATGCAAAAGGAACCAACCTTTTGCTCCCCTGCCACGACCAAGAACTCAATCATGTGGCCACAGCCACGTACCCAGCTGTGAGGGAGGGTAGGAAAAGTGAGCCACCAGGAACCCTGCTAAAGCTTGGTGGCAGGAGGAGGGAGTTATTTTACTAAAAGAAGGAAGGTGTCCAATCAGCTCCAGGAGTCATTTCCTTTTGTTCAAATGTCGGGTTAGCCAAAGTTTATTCTGATTTTTCTGTAACGTCATGTAGAAAAACCCAAACTTTCTGGCTAACCAAGTATTTTAATTATCCATTGCAAATCACTAAGGGGGCATATTATTCCATTTTTGAGTGGCTATGATTTTTCAGAACTCTTATATGAAGTAAAAATCTCTGTATGTGTACTATCTGTCCTCCAATGCTATACTGAAAAATCTACTTTCTCTTCTGTAGGATAGCCTTCCCATTTTTGAAGCCAGTCATCATGTCTCCACAAGATCATCCCTTTTCAATTGTAGGGATGGCAACATTTATTATTACTACAGCTATCAAAAAAGCAAAACCTAAAAATTGAAAGTTACATTTTCATCACTGTGCAAAACTTAGAACTTAAGGCCAGGACACAGCATCGGGGCAGCCCCTGTTGTCAAGTAGAGAGAGACAGTTTTTCCGGCGTTCAGCTTATAATGCTTAGGTTCATTATTTTGCTCTAAGTATTGCAAAGAGCTCCAGAAAGAACAGCATCTACTCAGCCACTCTATGAGCAAAGTCCTTTGTTCATAAATGCAGGGATCAGATCAAAGACAGATCAGATATCAGAATCAAACTCTGCTGATGGTCACCAAGCTTAGAAACCAGACTCATTCTCCCCCATGAATAGTCATGGCCTTGTGTTTCTATAGTTGTGGTCCTGTGGGGTCCCCCACCCTCCTACCCCTCCCCAACACCCCTTGACCCTCCCATGCCTCCCCTCCCCACTCCCCCACCAACCCTCCTACCCTTACCCCTTGGGATCTTGCTCGGTGAGCTTATGTCTCAAAGAATGCCAAACCACCTGTGCTTGAAAACTTGAAACCGAACAAGGTAGTCTTTCTGTGGATAGAGATATTGTATTCACTGTTGCCATCTGGATGAGAGAAACAAAGCATAAAACTAATCTTTAAATGTCCTTCCTTTTATTGTCGGGAAGACAGACTCTCAGGCCACAGGTACCATTCAGCCAGTGAATAATGAGCTTTGATCGAGTGAAGTCATGCCCTTCACGGCCTGAATCACTCAGGACTCTCTTTTCCTACTGCCATGGGATTCATTACATTGGTCCCACCACTGTTGCACTCACAAAACGAGAAATCAATAAGTAATTATGGATAGGGAAGGGAGGCCTGCAGATTTCCTCAAATGACCAAACCACAGCGGGTGAGCGAGTGGACACGGTGCTCACGGCGTCTTTCGCTGCTTCCAGGAAACTGGCCTCTGTACCTCGGTGAGTCAGTGGTCCTGATCCCTGTGAATTGAAGTCACGGTTCACATTTCACGTCCCTCATCACTCTCCCTTGCTGGACATTTAAAAATCAATACTGGATTGCAGCGAGAACTAGAAAGATATCTTGAAATATTGTCCAGGAAAACACACAAGATGATCAAAATTCAAAACTTTGATCTCAAAGCTTTGCAGCAAAAGGAGCAAGAAATACTTTTATACTTGCTGTAGCATGTTGCCATCTTGAGAATAAATAGATGTTTTTCCTTGGTGCGTATTTAAGGTGGTGATGGAAAAGCAGTAAATCCTCTATAGAAATAAATGACTGAATGTAGAGCTGTCATTCTATCAAGGAAATTGCCCACCAGGAATTTATTCATCTTTCTACTGTACTGGAAAATTCTTCACCAAGAAATGACTGGAAGCACATGAAAACTTTTGATCACAGTCTTCTTTCTTGCATTTTTTAATTAATTAATTTTTTATTGAAGGATAATTGCTTTACAGAATTTTGTTGCTTTCTGTCAAACCTCAACATGAATCAGCCATAGGTGTACATATATCCCCTCCCATCTCTCTCCCCACCCCACCCCTCCAGGTTGATATCGAGCCCCTAGTTGAGTTTCCTGAGCCATACAGCAAATTCCTGTTGACTATCTATTTTATATATGATAATGTAATTTTCCATAATTAGAGGAAAATTGCTTTACACTGTTGTGTTGGTTTCTACCCTACGACAACGTGAATCAGTCATAATTACGGTCAGGCTCTTAAATAATCTGGATGCTGTGTCCTCCAGACTTACAGCTGTAGCTCGAGTTCTTTTCTAAATCATGCACATCAAGCTCGGGTAGGAAACAAAGAGGCTGAGGTTAAACTCGGTGATGATGCTGTCTCCTCCATAAATCTGGGTGTTTGCGTGTTGATTTTTGTATTGACAAATAAGGCCCTCCTTCATGAGGTCCGCTGACCTCTCAGAGACCATTCTCAGACACTCATCATATGATATCTGTCCAAAAACAAAGGCACAAATGGGAACAGAAGCAAAAATCAATTTTGCAGAAGTGGAAATCGATGCACATGGCAGTTGCTAAACAAGAAGTGACTAAGTTAGAGCTGCTGCGGGGCTGGACCTCCCAGCTGGGGAAATTCTACCCAAGCAGCATCTAAGTTCAATGTTTCCTTTCTGCCTCTGCTCTCCCAGGTGGCTTTACTGTAACATTTTAAATCAGAACTTCCAAAAGTACCCCAGAGACAAAAGCAGGGGAAAAGGATTGAATTGGGAACTAGAAAACTCACTAAACTTTTCTTTTTTTGGAACTGAAGTTGATTTTCAATGTTGTGTTAGTTTCAAGTGTACAACAAAGTGACTCAGTTATACGTGTATATACTGTTGTTTAGCCTCTAAGTCGTGTCCAACTCTTTTGTGACCCCCATGGACTGTAGCAGCACCACGGACAGGCTCCTCTGTCCATGGGTTTCTCCAGGCAAGAATACTGGAGTGGGTTGCCATGCCCTCCTCCAGGGGATCTTCCCAATGCAAAGACTGAACCCACGTCTCCTGCAACTCCTTCACTGCAGGTAGATTCTTTACCACTGAGCCACCGGTAAAGGATCCTCCTGCAATGTGGGAGACCTGGGTTTGATCCTTGGATCAGGAAGATCCCCTGGAGAAAGGAATGGCTACCCACTCCAGTATTTTGAGGACCTCCCTGGTGGCTCAGATGGTAGAAAAAAAAAAAAAAAAAATCTGCCTGCAGTGCAGAATTCCATGGACAGAGGAGCTTAGCGAGCTACAGTCTGTGGGATTGCAAAGAGTTGGACGTGACTGAGTGACTATCACTTTCATGTTTATATTCTCATTTAGATTCTTTTCCATTATAGGTTATTATAAGGCACTGAGTATTGTTCCCTATGCTATACAATAGGACCTTATTTTGTTATTTATCTATTTTTCTATTTAACAGTGTGTATCCATTAATTTCAAACTTCTAATTTATTCCCCCATTTCTACTTTGGTAGCCATAAATTTGTTTTCTGTGTCTGTGAGTCTATTTCTGTTTTGTAAATAAGTTCATTTGTATCATTTTTTAAGATTCCATCTGTAAGTGACATCATATTTGTCCTTCTCTAACTGACTTCACTTAGTATGAGATTCTCTGGGTCCATCCATATTGCTGCAAACGGCATTATTTCCTTCTTTTTAGGGCTGGTCTATATTCCCTGTGGGTTTCTCAGGTGGCTCAGCGGTAAAGAATCCACCTACCAATGCAGGAGTTGCCGGTTTGATCTCTGGGTCAGGACAATCCCCTGGAGAAGTAAATGGCAACCCAATCCAGTATTTTTGCCTAGGAAATCCCATGGACAGAGGAACCTGACAGGCTACAGTCCCTGGGGTCACAAAGAGTCAGAAACAACTTAGTGTCTAAACAACAAATATTCCTTGTATATATGTACCACATCTTTTTTTATCCATTCATCTGTTCATGGACACTTAGGTTTCTTCCATTTCTTGGCTACTGTGAATAGTGACACTATGAACTTTAGGGTACATGTCCCTTTGAATTAGAAAAAAAGCTAAGTTTAATGTAAATCTACCACCATTCTTGTTACTTTAGGCAATACACTCAAGCTCACCCTTCCTTCTTCTAGTAGATGGGATGAGCTACATCTAAGAGCGCTTTCATTTGCTTGGGGAGAAAGGACGTGATCAGTTTATTGTCTCTTCCTACCTCACCTGCTTCCTCTCTCATAAGCTATTCCTTCTTGTGTCCCAGTGCCCTGCACCCCCACCCTCCTCCCAGGCTCTGCCAGGAAAGGGGGATCAGCAGAGAGGAGAGAGACCCTGGCCACACGATTGTACCCTGGCCTTGGTATACCCGGCCTACAACAGATGCCCATGTGCTGGCTCCTTCTCTCATGAGGACAGTGGTGTGGTTTGCTCATGCATGCATGCTTAGTCGCTTCAGTCGTGTCCAACTTTTGCAACCCTATGGACCGTAGCCTGCCAGGCTCCTCTGCCTGTGGGATTCTCCAGGCAGGCATACTGGGGTGTGTTGCTGTGCCCTCCTCCAGGGGGTCTTCCCAACCCGGGAATCGAATCTGAATCTCTCATGTCTCCTACATTGGCAGGTGGGCTCGGTACTTAATACCAACCTCCAGCTGAGGACCGCTGGCCTGGACCTGACGTCTTCCAGCTAACTGCTCCAGGCTCTCCATGCGCCTAAGGCTTCCACTATCCTGCACTGAGACCAGAGCAGATAGACATTTTCCACCCCGTAGCTTAGTGTGGGAATTCCTGTTTAAGAAGAATATACTTTATAAATATAAAATTTTCTACAGCCTTGGAGGGGGCTCATGCAGTGGACGATCCTGAAACCTAAGCTTCTTGAGCTGCATGGTTGGTCCACCTCTGGCACTGAGTCTGTGCTTCACCCTGATCATGGTAATTCCTACAACCCCCAAACACCAGAGAGCCCGTGGCCAGGCAAAATAAGGAGCTCACTTCCCAGGCTTCAGGAGATGGGGGATAGGCTGGGGAATGCCCAGCCCATCAACTGCCTTCAAGGAAGCCCTCGCCACCAACGTTCTCCACCCACTAGTGAACTCTCAGCCTAAACTCATGTAATCTGGAGGTGGGGCATGTGTTATACTGCAGAACCTTATTTTATCCCCTACGTCCACAAGGGTGAATGGATGATCTAATTTTTTACTTTGAGAATATATGTGGAACAATGGGGCATCTGTTGTTCCCTGCTTTGGGACCTTAGCCAAAACACAGGCAATGGAAGAAAATTATGTTAACATCCTGTCACATACCTTGTTGCAAGTATTTAATCATCTAAAGTTGTCCTCGGGTCTAATCAGTTGTGTCTCGCACCCCAAATAAACATGGCTTACAGCAGTTAGAAATTAATCACCCTCTGTTAGTTTCCTATTGCTGCATTAACAGATTACAACAAACTCGGTGGCTTAAACACAAATTCATGATCTGAACAGTTCTTGAGGGCAGAAGTGCAAAGTAGGTTTCACTGGGCTGAAATCAAAGGGTTGGCTCTGCAGTGAGTAAAGTGGAGCTTTGGGGAACTCCCGCAGCTGGGGTTGGGGACAAAAAGAAGAGGAGCCAAGAAGGGGATTTGACTCCTTTCTTCTGTCATCCCTGCCCAGTTCCTATACCTGCCTCACCTGCTTCTCCCTGTCCTCTCTTTAAGTCTGGAGCTGAGATTTTCAGCATTGTTGTGTTGCTGTCAGTGAGTCGCTAAGTCATGTCTGACTCTTTGCAGCCCATGGACTATATCACACCAGGCTTCCCTGTCCTTCACCATCTCCCAGAGCTTGCTCAAACTCATGTCCATTGAATTAGTGATGCCACCCAACCGTCTCATCCTCTGTCACTCCCTTCTCCTCCTCCCCTCAATCTTTCCCATCATCAGGGTCTTTTCTAATGAGTTAGCTCTTCGCATCAGGTGGCCAAAGGATTGGAGCTTCAGCATCAGTCCTTCCAATGAATATTCAGGGTCGATTTCCTTTAGGATTGACTGGTTGGATCTCCTTGGGGTCCAAGGGTCAGCATGGTAGCCATTAGTGAGGGGTTGGCTATTGAACATTTGAAATATGATTAGTCCTCTTTGAGATATTCTCTGGGCTCATTGGTAAAGAATTGCCTGCCAATGCAGGAGACTCGAGTTCAATCCCTGGGTCAAGAAGATCCCCTGGAGGAGGTCATGGCAGTCCACTCCAGTATTCTTGCCTGGGAAGTCCCATGGATGTAGGAGCCTGAGAGGCCAGATTTTAAAATCCCATATTTTAGATATATGGGATTAAATAAATATAATATTAAAGTTAAAAACAAAAAACTGTTGGTCCTGGATGCACCCCCTCCTGAAGCTGTCTAGAGAATCCATTTCCTTGCCTTTTCCAGCTTATAGAGGCCGCCGCTCCCTTTGGCCTTTTGCCCCCTTCCTCCATCGTCTAAGCAGGCAGCATGGCTTCTCTGATTTTGTCTCTGCTCCCATGGTCACATCACCTTCTCTGAATGCCTGCCTCCTGTATCTCTCTTTGAAGACCCTTGTGGCTGCATTGGGCCCACTTGGATAATTCAGTGTAATCTCCCTCTTTCAAGAGCTTTAACTTCACCACACCTGCAGAGTCCCTTTGCTACATAATGTAGCCTGTCACAGATTCTAGGTAAGTAGGATATGGGTATCTTTGGTGGGGGGAGCATATTATTTAGCCAATCACACCCTGTCACACTGGAGTCTAATTGTCCAGATCTGGTATCACACCTCTCGGACCAGGGTTTTGGCTCCTTCAAACTCTGTGATCACCATCTCTGGAGGGTTGCCCTCACCTGAATTCTCCTCCTTGACCTCAACCTGTCCACGTTCCAGTGGAAAAGGGTGGGGAAAGGCATCCTTTTTTTTTTTTTTAAAGTGGGGGTGGGGGATGCCTTTGTAAATACTTTCAGAGCTTAGTCACGTGGCCAAATCTCCCACCAAGAGAGGCTGAGACATGGGTCCAAGTGAAAAACAGTTTCTATTACAAAGTGGGAAAATGAGAGAAAAGTCTACCAAGATGTTTATGCCCGAGAATGTTATGCACATGCTGATGGCAACAGTCCTCTTGATCGCTGTACCCAGTTCTTAATAAAAACCTCATTTTGAGAGATCCCACCATGCTTCCGTTTGGTACTAGTAAACTCCTGGTAGTTAACCACGACATACTTTCTTGACCAAATTATATCAGTTTCTTTCTAGCTTGTCAAATCTTCTTAGTGATATCGGTTCTTTAGAATTAGTTCAATGGTGATAAATTGAATTCCTAAGATGGATTTACTCAATGTTTGCTAAAGATGATGTGTGCGTGTAAAGTCGCTTCATCATGTCTGATTCTTTGCAACCTTATGAACTGGAACCCAATAGGCTCTTCTGTCCATGGGATTCTCCAAGCAGGCATATTGGAGTGGGTTGCCATGCCCTCTCCCAGGGGATCTTCCTGAACCAGGGATTAAACACAAGTCTCTTGTGTCTCCTCCATTGATAGTCGGGTTCTTTACCACTAGCGCCACCTGGGGAGCCCTTAAAAGATGGTACATACTGTGAAAGACTTATCCTTACGTATACTGTACCTTTAAGTAGCCAAATCAATTTAATTAAATTTCATTAGAGGCACCGGAGCTGAAACAAACTAATGAACATAACTGGTGTGTCAGGTGGTATTTATTTTTGCATTAAATTGCAAATACTCCCTTTTGGTCCTTGAAGATTTAGTCTAAATATTTAATTCTAATAGCTTTTGGAATTGTTGATGGAATTTGTTTTAATGACTCTTTTAACAAACAGTTTACCTTAAAAATAGATGGAAGCTTGTTTTATTATAGTGAAGAGGAACTGTGAGTTTATCCTTAGGGAAAATCTGTCTTGGTCTTCAATCGCATACGCGCTGAATAGTCTGTTTCCATTTTTTTTCTCTGTGATACCTGTTATTGAAATGAGGAGAATGTTTGCATAGCTACCACTAATTTGGAATCTTTTCTTTCTCTGCTTCGTTGTGATTACATCAACAGGTTTATTCCACTTAAAAAAATGACTGGAAAACTGGCACAATTTTGAGCAATCAAATTTTTCTTAAGTGAGCAGTGTCTCAGCTGGTTACCTTTTTCAGTGCATGGCAACAATTCAAATTTTAACTTTCATTTAAAAAATAGCTTCCTGATGAAGTGATTGAAGTACAAGCTGTAAATGTCCTAGGCTGAATGAGTGGATGAACTTGAGTTGCTTAAAAGCTCCAAGGATTTACACCACCCTTTCTTTATATCTCAAGTCACTCATAGTAAATTAGAATTGACGAGTTTTATGCACCAGGAGCCTTCAAGGACAGCTAACACACACAAAAAAACATGTATTTGTTACTTCAGAACTAAAGAGTCTCTCTATGCCTATTGAGAAATCCTTGTTTAGATTCCAACTAAATCTTACCAGATTAAAGAAGTTCCAAAACTGTTTTCAAAGAGAGGAAAAACATATACTGGCTGACACTGTCCTCATATCTATTTTGGGTGCCAGCGAATATCCTCCGTGGAAAGAACAACTATTCTCCATTTTCAAGGTTAATTATTTATTGAAGCTTTTGTCCAAGTCAGAGATGTCATTTATCACTAGAAAAGATTTGTCGCTTCTGAATTCTAAGTATAGAAGACAGAACGTCCAAATCTCACTTTGAAGACAGAACTGCAAATGGGACACTCCCCATGTAACTTACCGTCACAGCTGTAGATATTCACTAATTTTGTCACTTTCCGCCCCATCATTGTCTAATCACTAAAGGGCGCCTCCTCCAGAGGTCAGAGATCACAGAAAAAGTAACATGAAATCCCATGCCCTCTTTGTTTTCTGTTTGGAGGATAATTGCTTTACAGTGTTGTGTCCGTTTCTGCTGTACTACATTGTGAATCAGCTGTAAGTATACATATGTATTACATATACATATATATGTAAGTATGTGAAAGTGAAATCGCTCAGTCGTGTCCGACTCTTTGCGACCCCATGGACTGTAGCCCCCAGGCTCCTCGGTGCATGGGATTTTCCAGACATGAATACTGGAGTAGGTTGCTATTTCCTTCTCCAGGGGGAATTTTCCCAACCCAGGGATTGAACCCGGGTCTCCCGCATTGTAGGCAGATGCTTTACCGTCTGAGCTACCAGGGAAGCCCACATATACATATATCCAAAATCACTGCAAATGGTAACTGCAGACATGAAATTAAAAGACACTTGCTCCTTGCAAGAAAAATTATGACCAACCTAGACAGCATATTAAAAAGCAGAGACATTACTTTGCCAACAAAGGTCCATCTAGTCAGAGCTATGGTTTTTCCAGTAGTCATGTATGGATGTGAGAGTTGGACTATAAAGAAAGTTGAGCACTGAAGAAGTGATGCTTTTGAACTGTGGTGTTGGAGAAGACTCTTGAGAGTCCCTTGGACTGCAATAAGATCCAACCAGTCAATCCTAAAGGAAATCAATCTGGGATATTCATTGGAAGGACTGATGCTGAAGCTGAAACTCCAATACTTTGGCCACCTGATGCAAAGAACTGACTCATTGGAAAAGACCCTGATGTTGGGAAAGATTGAAAGTGGGAGGAGAAGGGGATGACAGAGGATGGGATGGTTGGATGGCATCACCGACTCGATAGATGTGAGTTTGAGCAAGCTCCGAGAGTTGGTGATGGACAGGGAGGCCTGGCGTGCTGCAGTTCATGGGGTCACAAAGAGTTGCAAATGACTGAGCGACTGAACTGACTGACTGATCCGTCTATGCCCTCCCTCTTAAGCCTCCCTACCACCCCTTCCTCCACGCCCTAGGTGCCGCAGAGCGAGAGCTGAGCTCCCCGTGCTCTGCAGCAGCTCCCACTGGCTCTCTGTGTTACACTTGGTGGTGTATATGTGTCAGTGCTGCTCTGTCTGTCCCACCCTGTCCTTCCCACACAGGGTCCACAGGTCCATCTTCTATATTTGTGTCTCTATTCCTGCCCTGCAAATAGGTTCATCTGTACCATTTTTCTAGATTCCATATACATACGGTAATATACAGTGTTGGTTTCCTCTCTTTCTGACTTAATTCACTCTGTATGACACAGTCTGTGTTCATCCACATCACTAGCTTGTGCTTAGTTGCTCAGTCATGTCTGACTCTTTGCGACCCCTTGGACTTTAACCCGCCAGGCTCCTCTCTGTCCATGGGGATTGTTTAGGCCAGAATACTGGAGTGGGTTGCCATGCCCTCCTACAAGGGATCTACCAACCCAAGGATCGAACTCAGGTCTCCTGCGTTGCAGGAGGATTCATTACCCTCTGAGCCACCAGGGAAGCCCTCTGTATGACAGAGTCTAGGTTCACCCACATCACTACACATGACCCAATTTTGTTTCTTTTTATTGGCATATAGTTGATTGAAAATGTTGTTAGTTTCTGCTGTTCAGCAAAGTGAATCAGTTATACATATACGTATACCCCCTGCCCCACCCAGGCCTGGTTCATCTCACCTCCTGAAGTGGTGGATGAAGATTTGGTACTTAACCCCTTTTCTCTAGACTCCCTTATCACCAGATTCTCCAAACAGTCCATGAGATATTGCCCTTCCTCTCCATTTTTGCTGTAAGCTCTTTGTTACACAGATTGAACAAGTCATGTCCCTAATCCCCTTTCCCTGCTGGTCCAGCTGGCACTGTGCTTGTCCATCCCTTCTCTGTTCCAGTGCTGGGGGCAGGGCTCACCGCCCTGCTCAGCTGGCAGACACAGGATGCTCTCTAGCGGTCTGGTCCAGGGAAGGAAAAGGTGTGGGAACACTCTTGCTTGACACATTCCATTCCATCACATCCACACATTCTGCACACCTCCTGTGGGCATGCACAGCGCCCAGCTTCTACTCCAGAGCAGTGACTCTGGTCATCAGTGTTCCCTGCCCAGAAACATTCCTGCACGTTGAGCCCTTCATTCCAGTGGGCACATGGCACACCTCGCAGCAGGCGTGGGCTCCTGTATCCAACCGAAAGGAAGTTGGAGTGTATCGAATGAGAAATGGGATGCTCTCTCCCTTCTCCTCCTTTTCCCCAGCTCTGCTCAGGTTTGTGATTGGGGAAAACTGAGCATCTTTGCTATGGACAGGAGCTCATGGTTTATGAGCTGCAGGATGCAATAAGCAGTAGAGATTCGGGGAGGGGCAGTGTGTGCAAAGAGGTATGTTCTCTGAGAGCTGTACGTGTAATCAGCACCAATTCAGGGCCCAGGTGTGGCAGATATAATGATGCTCTAGAATTAGCTACACAATTGGTTAAAGAGGAGACAGTTTTATATCCTCATGTTGAAACATAGAGGACAGGGAGACATTACCATCAAAAGCGTAGTGGGCAAGCCATAGGCTACTTTTTTCTTTCTTTTTTTTTCTCTTTTTTTCTAGGTACCATTTTACCTAAACTAGCACTGCCTTCAGCCCAGCAGTATGTCAGAAAGGACAGATATACCAATAGCAGCAGATGAGGTTGCTCTCAGCTAAAACATTAAAAAAAAAAAAAAACCCATAAGGCTCTGATAACCTTCATTTGTTATAGAACTGTAAGAGTGTAAGAACTGTAGAGTTAGCAATAAAGACTATGACATCGATTATCATTGCATTTATAATAACTAATGCAGTTATCTTAATTCATTGTCTTCAACTAGCAGAATCTATTAGGTACCTCTGTGTTGCAGGTACCATGCTAGAGACCAGGAAATAGCAAGGAAATAAACATGGCCCAGCCCTGCCTCACAGCTGGGCAGACAGACAGGCTTGCAGCAGACAGAAATGAAAGGTCATACCATTTTGTTCATAACAGGTAAGGGAAGGGCTTCCCTAGTGGATCGATGGTGAAGAATCCACCTGCCAATGCAGAAGACACAAGTTAGATCCCTGGGTTGGGAAGATCCCCTGGAGAAGGAAATGGCAACCCACTCCAGTATTCTTGTCTGGGAATATCTCATGGACAGAAAAGCCTGGCATGCTATATAGTCCATGAGGTCACAAAGAGTAGGACACGACTGAGCAGCTGGCCAACAACAACAA